>NC_086369.1:1995000-2595000 GCF_036324505.1 Eleginops maclovinus
GCCCGGTCTTTAGTGTTTTGTTGCCGGGGCGGTTGTTGCCATTTGGCGTGATTACATCATGCTCGGCTCTTCCGTACATTAAGCTGGCTGTGTGTGTGCTCAGAGCTTCAGTATATGTATATGTTTTCGTCCTAGAGATGTTGTATTTATGTGTTGAGACAAACTGTTGTGAAGGGAAGTAATGAAATCTCCCAGGAATGTGTTTGCGTAGCCAAAGAATCCAAATGTTTAGTCCACAACAACAAAATGCCTGAGAGACCGTCCTGTCTCAGAGGACTCCTAAATGAGTGTTCAGTTTGGGCTGAACAAGATTAAGATACTGCTGTACATGTTAGTAAGAAAGAATTCTGTTGTACAAGTTCATATCTCACTGAGGAAGTTGTTTTTGATTATTGTTTTTGAGCCTTTTGCGTTTATCTGCTTTACGAAGAGACATGTTTTCAGTTATGCCAGACTTTATAAAGTATTTACACGATTGAAGCTGCACTTTTTAATCTTAAAGTAGATCAAAAGGCTACATGTAACCTGAACGGGTCAACCAAATTGTGCAGCTTTAGCGTCTTTCAGCTCATTGTTTTGGTTTTACAGCCGAACACATCAGACAGCTTATGGACACAGTCATTGCTAACATACTGTAGTGCAGGGAAGCTAAACACCCATATATTTCATTCAAGGTCTGTTTGAGACTAAAACAGAGCCAGAAGGAGGGCTAAAAACAAGAGTTCTGTGTCTGCTGGATGTTGAATTATACAATGGTTGAGCCTTGTGAGTGAAGGCCACAGAAGCGAGCTATCACAAAGCAACAGACGCCTTCCTGCAGATAAGACGTAAAGGACGGCTTGTGGTTCTGCTAGAGACTGATGTGTCTAAAGGGGAGGAGAAGGCCTTTTTTCAAGGGGGCCAACAGCTACTGAACATGTGTTTCTATTAAAGCTCTTCAGATTAATCATACTGCTAATGATAGAACAGCTAATCCATCTTATCGCCTCGATGCAGAAACATGCTTTTTTTGCATTAAACTTTAATAGCGTCTTCTCTCTCCAGTCTCCATCGATGACATTGAGTCAGTCCGCAAGGGCCGCCAGTCCGAGGGTCTCAACAAACACACCGACCCCAGCGTGGAAGACAAGTGCTTTTCCATCATCTTCAAGGGCCGCAAGAAAAATCTGGACCTGATGGCGGCCAATGACCTCGAGGCGAAACAGTGGGTCAGCGGCCTGGACAAGATCATGCACAACATGCGCAACCTGAGCCGCCAGCAGAAGAGCGAGCAGTATCCTTGACTTGGTCCTTCATGAAGTGTTTTTTTGAGTCCCAGACTCAATGTTTTGTTCTGAATTAGTTCCAGTATAATCCTTACATCTTAATGCCCAGTTGGATCATCAACTGCATGCGGAAAGCAGACAAGAACGCAGACAACAAGATGACCCTGAAGGAGCTGAAGCACTTCCTGAGGCAGGTCAACGTGGAAGTGGACGACACTTACGCAGTGGAGATTTTCAAGGTGAGCCGTCGCCTCCTGCAGATCAATGCATTATCCTGATCCATTGTCTGATTGTCTCATCGTGTCTTAAAGCAATGCGACAAGTCCAATTCAGGCTCCTTGGAGGGCGAAGAGATCAAGCACTTCTACGACCTGCTGACGCACCGGGAGGAGGTCGATGTGATTTACGGGAATTACGCTCAAACAGAGGGCCAGATGAGCAGCAGAGACCTGCTGAACTTCCTGTTGAACGAGCAGAGGGAGACGGCGTCCATGGAGGACTCTCTCAAGCTGATTGAGAAATACGAAGTGGACGGGACAGGTAGGAAAATGCAAGGGTTTTATTTATTTATGAAAGATAAATGTCCACATATTCATGGTTCTGTCTGTCTTTGGTCCACCAGCGAAGCAGAACAAACGTATGACCAAAGACGGCTTCCTGATGTACCTGCACAGGGAGGAAGGCTCCATCCTCAACCCGGCCCACAGTCAGGTGTATCAGGACATGCACCAGCCCCTCAACCACTACTACATCTCCTCATCACACAACACGTACCTGATGGAGGACCAACTCAAAGGACCCAGCAGCACAGAAGCCTACATAAAGTAACTTAAACAGCTTTACCACATCTTGGTTTATTTTTGCAGGGTTGTGCAGGTTTTTAAGAAGGTTTTCTGTCCCTGCAGAGCGCTGATGAAGAGCTGCCGCTGTGTGGAGCTGGACTGTTGGGACGGGGCTAATGGAGAGCCGGTCATCTACCACGGATACACACTCACATCCAAAGTGCTTTTCAGAGACGTCATCAAAGCCATCAACGACTACGCCTTCAAAGTAGGTGTTGCATTCAAATGCCCAACGTTAAAAGAGGACATATTCTGCCTCTGAGATTTTTGCCTTTGCAGACCTTTTAATTGCACAAAAACCACAAAAACAGGAGAGGGAAAACTCCACAAAGCATGATAGGGCCCCTGATGCATGAATGAATGTTTCTCTTGTTTCTCCAGACCTCTGACTACCCGGTGATCCTGTCCCTGGAGAACCACTGCAGTGTGGACCAGCAGAAGCTCATGGCCCATCACCTGATCTCCATCCTGGGCAGCGCTCTGGTCACGAAGCCTCTGGGCAACACCATGCCCACCGGCTTCCCCTCCCCTGAGGTGTGTTAGCCTCTCTGATTTCTATTTAAACATTCACAGCCCCTGGCAGCTAAAAAGTCCTTCTTCTTAAGTTAATGATCCACCTCACGGTCCTGTTTACTCTAACGTGGCTATTAGATCTGTCTGGGAAAAGAAGCCTCCGCACCAGATAAAAGCCTCAAAGCCTCTGCTCCTCCGACGTGTCGATCTTGAGTTCTGCACTTTATACTGGCCTACGTTCAGAGATAAGTTGCTTATTAACTAACAGATTGTCACAAGATCTGAGACTTTGCAGTGAGAGAGGACACTTTGTTTGATAGGAGAAGCCAGTGGTGAAGTGGAGAGCTAAAAAACTGTGTTTATTTCCCCTTGTAAATGGCCCTCAGATGAATTGTAAAGGTCTTTAGTACTAGAAGAGAAACAAAGAGTGGGGGAAATCGTAAATGATCTTTCAGTGACATTACCGAGCCATGTTCAGGCGTACAGTAGCATCCGTTGGATCAATGCCATGTAACCTCACACTATCTTAAAATGATGCATTATGGAACATTTTTCATTCTATAATTTCCTGCTTGATCAGAAGTAATCAATAACACATGTTTTCCTGGGAAATAAGAAAAGCTTCCCTGTATTTTAATAGTAAAACACGTTTTCTGTGCAGGCGCTGAAGGGCAAGATCCTCATTAAGGGAAAGCGGTTGAAAAAACTGGATGCTGCGCTCAACAACAACAGCACTTTAGAAGAAGACACCGTGTCTGAGGAGGACGAGGCTGCAGACTGCAAAGAGAACGGACAGAAGTCCAAATCAAAGGTGAGTCAAATGTTATTTTACAACTTATACGCAGCCTACATTGTTATTTTGGACAGCAAACAAAGTGACTCCTATTGAAATAAGTACAATTAAACGTTCAAATATATGTATTCTCTTTAACAAAACTGAGCAACTGTTCTATTTCCTTTTTAGAAATCAAAGATCAAACTAGCCAAAGCGCTGTCTGACATCGTCGTGTACTGCAAGAGCGTCCACTTCAACGGCTTCGAACACGCCAAGGACAGCCAGGCCTTCTACGAGATGTCGTCCCTCAAGGAGAGCAAAGCCTTCAACCTGGCCGACAGCTCAGGTGAACATCTGAGTCACAACACTGAATGTGTTGCCATGAGCAAAGCATCAAATCAAATCAATAATAAATCAAATAGAATACAGTTAGAAGCAAAGCATAACAACTGTTTTTTATTTCCTTCTCGTAGGGACAGCGTTTATCCATCACAACATGGACAAACTGAGCAGGATCTACCCTGCCGGCTCCAGAACCGACTCCTCAAACTACAACCCCGTACCCATGTGGAACGTCGGCTGCCAGATAGGTACACGACCGTTACCAGATCCAGAAGTCTAGATCTTTGGTGTAATTGTGATATTAAGAGTTTTTCTGGTTTGGTTTTCAGTGGCGCTGAACTTCCAGACTCCCTCTAAGGAGATGCACATAAACCAGGGTCGGTTTCTGCAGAATGGTTTGTGCGGCTACGTCCTGAAACCGGAATTTCAGAGGAGCCTGTCCTCCCAGTTTGATCCCAACACACTCCCCAAAGGACCCTGGCTGAAGAAGAAGACCTTCCATGTGATGGTGAGAGATATTAACCCTGAGAGAGAAAGATTTCTGGGATCTGGAAGAGGTTTTCTAATTCAATTTATTGGATTCTTTCCCTGTTTCCCAACACTAAAGGTGATCTCAGCTCAGCAGCTACCTAAAATTAACAAGGACAAACACAAATCCATCGTTGACCCCCTGGTCCGAGTGGAGATCTACGGCGTCCCGGCAGACAACGCCAGCAAGGAGACGCACTACATCGATAACAACGGTGAGCAGATCACACGTAAACACACACAGACACACACACACTGTCACACAGAAAACAATCACATGTGAATGAGGGTGTTGCACCAGTTAAACAATAACCCATGCCTGCAGGGTTCAACCCAATGTGGAATGAGAAGTTCCGGTTTGACATCCACGTTGCAGAGCTGGCCCTGCTGCGGTTTGTGGTGGAGGACTATGACTCAACATCCCAGAATGATCTCATTGGGCATTACTGTCTACCGCTCTCCAGCGTACAGAACGGTAAGAGAGGCCAGCACTCTCCTGCATACGGTGACATCACTATAGAACACATGCGCTGCTGTTGGCCAGCGCTCCATCACATTGTATGTGATATAGGCTAAGGGGCGGGACATCGCTAAGCGGGTTGACCAATCACAACAGAGCCGGCCAGCTAACCAATCAGAGCAGAGTGGGCTCTGGTTTCAGACAGAGGGGCTGCAGCACAGGCAGTCTGGGAAAAATAAAGAGCTTTTTGAACATTAGAGCATGGAGACATGTCCCAGCTTGCTTCTTTAAACAGAAACCATCAGCTCATATTTTCCAGTAACAAGAGTTGCTGACAGCATTGTTTGAATCACATGACTTCTGTGTTCCTTTTTAAGCGGTCTTAATAATGTCTAACTCACTTCCCTTTTTGTTCCAGGATATCGCCACGTCCCGCTGCTCACCAAGAGAGGAGACGTCATCTGCTCGGCGGGAATCTTTGTGCACCTTATGCTCATGGACGCTCAGTAGAAAACCTTCTGGAAACTCTAAAATGTCCAGTTTTAAAGCTACATAATTTAACTCCGATCAAATATTTAATGTTGAAACTGCAGATGCTGACTCACCGTTGTCTGCCTAACTCTTTCCTTTGTTTTATAATTTTCTTAAGAGAAGTGTGTTTGATTGAAGCGACAAGAGAGTGAGTGAATGGACGAGCAGTGTGGTAACTTATTTAAAGAACGTCTTTAAACTGTATATTCCGTATTGGGGAGGAGTACAATGATGACAGGAGTGAAATCCAGCTTTTGAATGTTCCTGAATAGTGTTGTGATTTTTATAAATGTACTGATGCTTCAGGATCATACGCATCATGGACTCCATGTATTAAGCACAACACGCACTTAACAGTTTCAGTGACTTTGCATTGATTTATGTTTTCCTTGTTTATTTACCGTAATGATGATGCTAACTGGATCAGTATGATTTCAAAAAGCTCAGTAGAGCTGTGTGTGTCTGTGTTTTCATTTAAAAACTTCCTTTAGTCTATTTTAATGAGAAGTCATACATACATCTGCAAATTGAACCTAATTACCAAGTGTTTATGTAAAAAACCTCTTTATATATCACATTATTCCTGTCTTGTCTCGTATTTTACCTTTGCACAAGCTCTCAAATAAACCCAGAAGAATTTCTCATTAAGGTTTCTGTGTTTTTATTCATAATATGTGATTCAGCCAATGGGGATAACATCCTGAGAGAAACCCAATCATGGTAAGATCAGCTTATAAAATACAGATAAATACAAAGCATCACAATTAAAAATAGTCTTAATTTAAAGCACTTTTTAAAATCACAATCATGTTAATTAGCATTTAAAATCGTTTAACTTATTATTAATAAACAACATTCAGGTGATATGATTAAGGCCCCTCTGCAAACAGCTGCTTTACTTACTTTTAAAAAGACATTTATCTGCTAAAACTATACAGTTTTTATCAGAAAAGTCCTGCTTTCTTCTTCAGGTCGCTCTGCCTCCACTTGGGCAGGCGCTTGAAGTCAGGGCGAGTTGTTCCCAGCAGGTTCTCAAAGTCCACATCAGACAGGTAGTCCTGAAACAGAGGGGGAAGGTAGAGTAAGGCTGACACCTAGTGGACACAGTGCGGTACTACACCAGTATACATACATCACAGCTTATGGCTTCTTTGTTGTTATTCTGTGTGCATTTGTTGTCAGTATGCATTTATTCAAGGTTGTCCATCTCCTTGTAGTTATAATGCATATATTTTAGGCATTTTGTGTCTCTCTGAAGACATTGCATATTCATCTTGGGTCTGATTTTTAGTAAAGCATAGCTGTTCCGCTGTCAATCTGAACAAACAGCTTTGTTTTATGCTTTTTATATAATAACCTTACCATTCTGTGCACCTGTCATACTAAATATTGGATTACATTTAGCAGATATAACATTTAGAAGACTCTAAATACATCTGTAAATAAAACAAAAACAATCAGGATGTCCATTCTTTAAACTGGCCTTCCCAACAAACTGGTTTACCAAATCAGGCGTTCAGAGGCTTAGATTGGCTTGCACTTAATTTCATCACATTTAATACAAAAGCTGCACGAAATAAAACAAACCACCTCCAGTTGAATTGGCTGAAGTGACTTAATGCAAACATGTGCGTTCCAGACCAATAATAATAATACAATCGATAATAAACTCAGGCTAAGTTAGCATTTTGGCTCCTACGCCCTGACCCTGCACCCACCTCTCTAAGGCTGGGGTCCACGGCAGCTGGCAGCTCGTCTGGGGTCTTGTTGACGAGGAGCTCTGGGTCCAGATACATAGAAGAGCCTCCAGCAGAGGGGGAGGATGGGGAGAGTGTCATGGACGTTGTGACTCTCTGGGTGGAAGGGCTGTTAGGGGTGGAGGGTCTCGGGGACAGATCTAAGCTGGCGGGGCCTCCTGGAGCCCCGTATCCACCCCCAACAGGTCTCTTATTGAGATTGGTGTTGTTCAGATCCTGCAGACAGGGGGGTGAAGTCAGTCTTTAGGTGTTTTTTACATTAAATATTGGAGAAACATCAAAATGGTCAGCATTCACAGATCAGTAATGTATTTACCATTGGGATATTAGTGCATGTAGTTAATAATTAAAAGGGATTAGTGTTAATCAATCACTTACAACAGTGATCTGTGAGAGAGATGCTGGATCACTCAGCTTTTTTCTCATCTCCTCATAGGAGTTGCCTCCCTGTTGAGAAGATCGATTGAAACGGGTGAGCATGCAGGGTTCAACAATCCATGCAATCATCCACATGTTATTCCTGACAGGATTGATCACCTGTGTCTCCTCTCAATCATCTGAGTCAGTTTGACCGACATATTCAGACCTAAACAGGGATTTATCATCATGCTGCGTTCTCTCACTGAGAGCCTGAACACACTCACGCTCCACTTGTGAGGATCCCAGGCGGTGAACCAGCCGGTGAACGTGGGTGGTTCGTATCCCTGTTTGACGAAGAGGACGGGTGTGTCGGGGTCTCGGCCTGCAGGGTGGGTCCTCAGGTAATCCTGCGCACTGTTCCACGCTTCCTTCGTCTCGTACTGGTTGGCCAAGTTCCCGACCCAGAGGAAAATCTGAGGGGAGGAAGATGGAAATATTGTACTTTATAAAGTGCAAATATTGCAAGGCACGTTTATTTCAACACAAGGCAAAGTTCAAAGTGCTGCAAACATTAAGAGCATTCATTTAAAAACAGTCATTCGTACTAAATGGTACCTTTCACTTCAATGCAGGTGTTTAAAAGCTGTATTTCATGGCTGTATTTGAAACTTATAAAGCATCATGCAATGTTTTCTGTTTATGTTTCAGTTTCTTAAGGTATCTTATTCTGAAATTCAGTATTTAAGCGTTTAATGTTTGTTTTATTTTGAAATTGATTTGAATCTCCTAGTGTAGTGGGAATACTTCAACCTGTTTTCAAAGATTTGTTCTAGCTATTCGGAGTCTAGGAAATAAACGGTGAATCTCACAGAGACGTATTATTATTCATAGTCTGAATGTTTTCATAAGATAAGTTTACTGGTATTGTTTCTGTCTCAGCTGCATGTAAACAAAGCATTGCACATAATGATTAAGAGGAGAACATTTTAAAAAAGTATTTCAAAGTAAACTGCTTTCAGTCTGTCTTAAAGTCTCTAAACTCAATTTCTCTGTTAATTATTACTAGTGACATTTTTGCTTTTAATTGGGTCTCCTGCTGTGAGCCGTTGGCAACGACAGTCCAGTGGATAAGGACGCAGACCGGGAACCAGGAGACGTGGGATCGAAACCCAGAACCGACATCACCAGGTAGGACAGCGTCACACAAACGGGTTGAAATGTGTCTGTGCATCACAAACAACAAAGGGTCAATTCAAAAGGTTCAATGAGTGTCACCTCCGCGTTTCAAAACTTCAAAACTTGCGTCAAAAACGTTCTCTCGCGCCGCGTCGATTTCAACTTGCGCATTTCCGAATTTCATTTCCACCGAGGAGCAGCAGACATCACGTAAGTAGCCCGAGAAGTCAAGCTAGCAACTCAGTTAGCTTGATGGGCAATTTCGGTTTCTCTTTACTGAACCTTATTAAAAACACTACAGCTAACAGGTGTGTTACCTTAACCTGGAGATGTTGTTGCTTTTGGTTTGCGCGTGACGCTGCCTCGCGTGCGTTGGTTGTCCACAGCGCAGTGGACTGTTTTTTAAATAAAACTTTATTTGAGACATTGTACAATTACACAACACAAGGCCTCGGGATATAAACTCTCCTTACGACTGTTTAAAAAAAAGCCCTGTCCTCAGAGAGAGGCTGCTGTCTGTCTGATGGTCCAATTAAGATCACAATTAGTGGCTAACGGATGGAAAGATACAGGGATTGATGTTTAATTGGGTTAAATGTTTAATTAAATATAAAAAAGATGCCATCAAACATGCCAATTTATATAATTTCTATATTGTTAATATATTATTTAAATGACATGAGGTTTTAAAGAGAAACAGTCCAAATTTCCCCTTTAATTATTATATATGACGTTTAAACTTCACTGCTTGACTCTCAGCAATAACTCTCCCTCTTAAACCTTTAAATGATCAGCTCTGCAAGCCTTCAGAAAACGTAATGTACTGTAGAGCCTCATTTCTACGTGCTGATGCCCTCTGCTGGGTACCCTGACTCCACTCCCCCCCCTTCCCTCACCTCCTCCCAGGTGTCCAGCAGCATCACGTCCTCCTCATCCAGGTCGCTCTGGGCGAAGTCCTCCACCTCCGTCATCCGGAACTTCCCGATTTGGTTGGAGCATTCGAACAGCCGGGGACTGTGAGGGGGCTCCTCCTTCTGCAGCCTGGAACAACACCAGCTCATCATAATCTGCTGTGTGTGTGTGTGTGTGTGTGTGTGTGTGTGTGTGTGTGTGTGTGTGTGTGTGTGTGTGTGTGTGTGTGTGTGTGTGTGTGTGTGTGTGTGTGTGTGTGTGTGTCTACCTTTCAGATGGCATTGGGCATATTCCACTGACCTTGATATAAAATAATCCATGCAGATTTAAATGTAAGCTTATTAATGTTCCCAATTTAGAGCTTTTTTGGACGATTCCTTGTTCACAGGCTGTTGTTATTTCTGATGCTTTACATAATGTAATACATAATTAAAAAACAACAAAAGCGTGTTTGAAGGCTCAGAGTTATTCATATCTGTCTGCTGAAGGATCATTAAGTGAAAAACCCAACCGGAGTTTGGTTTGATGGTTTTGCACAATTTAAAAATACACAAACATAACAAATGATAAACAGTGCAGCACAACCTCATTGGTCTCTTTAAAGCCTCTGCCTAATGTTGATGTTATCCCGTAAAAAGCCGGACTCAAAGCTTTAATGTTGCTTACCTCTTGTCGCTGGCATAGGGAGCCTTTCCCCCCAGATTTACCCAGAATTCAGCTGGCTCCTGGCCCTCCATCACCACCTGCTTATCCTGTTTGGACAGCACATCAGACATGGTTCTCCCCATCACCCTCTCATCCCCACTGCAGCCCTGCAGACACACAGAAGCAGACATCACACACACATTCACATATTCCTGTGAGGCTTCTGCAGCTTGGTATTGTGCACATACCTTCCCATACCACAGGAAGCACGTGTGGTCGGTCTTCAGCAGGAAGACGTCGTTGGTGTTGAGGGACGAGGCCCTCGCCGGCACCTCGGTGGCCTTTGTGTTCAGCTCGTTGGTCCCTCTCACCTGGAAGAGCCTGGCACTGCCTTCAGGGTTAACCACACCGGGTCGACCTGTACCACCCTACACACACAAGTAACTAGTAACTTTGGGACCTTTTGCATGCAGACAAACCTATACAACACACTACAGGCAAAGGGAAAACCCCAAAAAGCAAACTGTACCTCAAAGATCACGAGTTTGCCTTTGAAAATAGCGAGGAAGTGGCGAGGCTCCTTTCCCATGACCACCCTGACCTGCACCGGCGCTCCATTGTACTTGTTATCAACGTTCACAGCCTGGTAGGCGCTGGCTGTGATTTCGTCCTTAGTGGCGTGACGGCCCTGGTAGAAAACATTAAAATAGAATTGTTATCAGAGCCAGAAACAGAGATGAAAACAGGGGGAATGTGCCCACTGAGATGCTCCCGACCTGCCACATGTAGAGTATGTAGTGCTGCTGGTTGGATATCTGATATGTGTACAGCACCAGGTAGCAGTCTCCTCCATAAAACTGCCCGTAGGTACTGGGGTTTACTTCAGCCAGCTCCAGGTTCTCGATACGCCACACCTGTTGCAGAAAAATAAGAAACGAGTCAGCATTTTTCTCTTACGATACAGAGTTAGCACTTCTATTAATGCTAGGTTTCTGTTTTTATGTATTCTGCATGACAGCTTTTTATTTTTTACTCCACCTTAACATCTCCAGAGCCGTCGTCCACCATGCGCTGCTGTGCCGCCAGCTCAGGACGGGCGTGGAGCTCCATCACATCGAACTTCACCTGGTCTACCTTTGCTGTACGGAGACCCAGAGTGTTTAGTGTAGTTGAACAGCTTTATGACCCAGATGTGTTTGCTGTATATTAAAGGTGATGTTACCTATCTTCCCCATGCTGTAGGTGGATCCCAGACCCTGAGTCTGCCCTTTGTCTCTCCAGGATTTGAACAGGTGCTTAAACATCGCCGACTCTCCTCCCTCCGTCATCACCTTCACGCTGGTGCTGGACGGGTAATTCTTGGCCTTGATGTAACCCTGAGTAAAGGAGAGGATTCATTATTATGTATAGGATTATTTATCCTCTGCTCTGAGATTTTACTAGAGGAAAACATGACACAAAAAGCTCCATTTTAGTTTCATACACACAGTTAAACTCACACACACTGACACTGTAATCCTGCCAGTCATCCTACCCGTTACATGTGATCCGTTACTCACCACCGCCTGGTTCAGCGCTTCTTTCCTCTCCTCATTTGAGGCCTGTTTGCCTTTCCACACCATCACACTGGAGCCCCTCTGGTCCAGGATGTAACAGTCCTGACAGCGAGAGAAGAGGAAGAACAATGAGACGGGATCTACTTTCTCTCAGTCTCTCAGGAACATGCTGGAAGAACGAAAGAGAGTTACAGAGGAGTGCAGCAGGTCTTGCGTCAGAGGCTGCGTCGCCACTTCTTGAACCACCAGATTCCCGCTGTTTTCAAACACGCTGATGAGGAAACACAAAGAAATACCGTCTTTATTCAAGGTTTTACTGACATGTTGCAGCAATGATCCAGCAGATTCATAATAATATTCATAATAAATAGATAAACAATATTAAGACAAAAATAAAAACCCAAGTAACATAACAATAATTTTAATTACCAATTAGAAAATGGAATGTTGTTAAGAAAACTGTATAATAAATAATACAAGACAAGCCTATAAAATAAATAAATCATAAAGAAAAGTGTGTTGCTAATCAATAGCTAATTAAAAAAGCCCTTAAGCTGTCGTTTACATTTTTTATAGCACCTTTCATCGTGCATTGCACTCAAAAGTGCTCTCTTTTAAAATCTTCATAGAAAATGGATATCAGTTCCCAGAAGCAGACAGAGAAATATACATAAAAGGAGCAAAGACAGAAAGAATGGTGCATTTAAAGGAGTTGGTGCAGATTCACAGTGTGATTACAGATGGGAGTGGAGTGGTTCTTACTGGTAGAGTCTGACGCTGGTGTTCTGCACCTGGTCAGGTTTGTCGTCAGGAAGGGCCTCCTTCAGTGGCCCGGTTCTCTGGCCCAGCACCGCCATGATGACCTTCATGAGCTCCTGGGGAGTCCTTCTCGTCTCCGCCCTCCACCACGCCGATCTGAGCCCGGCCCCCCCGCTCCCTGTCCCGGATGTCCTGAGCCAACAACACCGCCTGCACACAAGGAAGACCCACTTTAGAAACGACAGCTACATTATTATAGCATTCATTTTCACTTTCTCCCATTTTCACTATCCATGAGTGTTGCTCTTTTTTATTGCACAATAAACAACTATTTAATTATTATTATCAATTTATATATTTATTTTATTTAGGATTTATTCATAATTTTCTAGATTTTGCAATAATATAGACTTCGTTTATTCTTCTGACTGCCTGGATGGACAAAAAAAATCGAACTTTAGTTATTTACTTTAAGATTTTGTACGTCCACATGGACTTTTGCCTTCGCAGTACAGAAACTAAGAAATAATCAGTACATAAATGCTATTTTCCAACCAATCAGAGTGCAGGATTACCTTGAGCTTCTCCCTCCTGTTGCTCTGCGGGCCGTTCCACTGCACTATGGCTTTCCCCATATCCAGCAGGAATATATCTCCATTGTTGAAGCTGCTCCACGACACCTCCACCTGCACAAACAAACATGACGGAGGGTCATTACCTTTACTAAAACATGCCGTCAGAGAATCAGTAATTAAATACCAGCCTCAGCACTCCTTGGGCAATTAACACCTACTTTGACAGCTATGGCAACACAGGAGCCATACTTTGTTTAAGAGGGAGTGCCAACACCCCTGGGAGTGTGGCTGTGTGAGGCCTGTGTTATCTCCAGTGGGAGGCACAGCATTAATCCCAGCTGTAGCCCGTAACATACTTACCTCTGTGGCGGTGACATGCTTCCTCCCTTTGACGTGCAGCAGCCGCAGGACGTTGTAGACGTTCGTGTCAACGTGGTGAAAACCAGAGGCCACCCCGCCCTTCTTATGGCTGCAGAGAGGTCACATTACCAGAGTTCAGGTGCAGTAAAAACATGAACTACACACACAATTAGAGCAGCAACACCTGAGGGCATTTTGAAATGTAACCCCGATATTCCATAACCTAATGAAGAGTCATAGGTTAACGAGCCGGGCGACAGGGAACCGCTGGCTAAGCCTCGATCAAACAAGGGTCATTTGTGTCATTTGTGATTCAAATAAGTGTGTGTGCGTGCGTGCGTGTGTGTAGGCTTGAATAGTAATTGATTACATTGTGACAGTAACCCTCCCAACCCTGAGTGTGTGTTTCTTCCCGCCTCTTTCTTTAAACTCACATGATGCCGTTTTTGAAGTAGCTCCTGAAGCGCGGTGACTCATTGCCCTGCACCTCCCTGTGCTGCACCGGACCCCCCCCCCAGGTGCTCGTCCAGCTGGGTGACGTAGATGGCCGCTGCACCCTGCTCGTCCTGAGAGGAGGACTTCCCGATCCAGTAGTGGATGTCGGCGGACTGACCCGAGCCCTTACTCTGAGTTATCTGGTGGACAAAATGAAGGAGACTCAAACCTCACATCTGCATTTCTGTTATTAAACTCCTTGAGTAGTGTTGGGAAATCAGGATATTACTCACATAGAGAACAATGTAACAGTCGCCCTCAAAGAAGTTACCGAAGCCTTGAGCTGGAACAGGCACCATCTGCATGTTCTGAATGAGAACACGACCAAAAACATGTAGATTATGAGTTTCTACACACAGGACCAGTAATACACCCATGCACAGTAATGTGATGTTGTTAAAGGGCTGGCTCACATTGATGGTCCATATCTGCAGGCCGGGCTTCCTGCTGACACTCTTAAACGTGTCTTGGTTGTCATCGCTCATCATCCTGCTGAACTGCAAACAGAAACACACATTCCAGAAAATAAGAGGAAGAATTTCCATTGTTTTTAACTGAGGAAATATAAATGTGTGCAGGTGATTTATGAAAGACCCTTCAACATATAATACGACATTCATACTCTTAGGAATTAACCAAATGTCCAGTTGCTGCTCAGTTTTTCGTCTCCTCCAGCTGATCATTTTAAAAGGTTTTGGCTTTCTGCTTATGGTCTAACATAGACTTCCATTAGAGCGACAGGAGAGACTGGTTTCACTTCAATTAACCCGCCGTGTCCACTGACTCAACACACACAATGAGCTTTGTTATTTCTCTGAAAGCATGCTGATATATTTCAAACAAGAAACAGACATTTGCAATTATCTGAACGTCCAATTTTTGCACCGTTTTTGGTCTCCTCCAGGGAAATATTTTGGTCTTTAGCTGCTCCACGCTTCACTGTTTTCATTTGTAGAACTGTGTCTGCCCTCTGGTTCTGGGTAGGTAGCGTACAGTTGGTTTAGGAAAGAATTAGACCCAAAGAAATAAAGTCAGGACCAAAACGATGACCTGTGAAATGCTGAAAAGTTGATAAAAAGCAGAGTTGAGGATTTTCCAAAGATTTTAAAGCTGTCAGTATGTGTGAGAACCTTTACCAGCAACACATATTCAATTATAAGTACTTGGTTTGGATCTCTCTAATTGCTAATCCTTTGAGTTCCCTATCTTTTCACTGGAAACAGATGTCTCTTAAGTGACGAGTGAACTGTTTCAGATTGGCTCCCTGACAGATAAACACCTCTAATCCTCCTAATGAGTGTCAGCTTGGCGCCGTAGCACGACACAAGTTCTGCAATCAGCGCCGTTTAAACCGCCTCTTGACTCAGATATGAGAAACAACAGCACTGATAAGCTTACGTCACCATCTGAGCTGAGAGTATAGGGAGGGCTTGGCGGGGAAACGCTTTGTGGAAACAGGCTGGGACGAATGCTAGCGGCTACATATCATGAATACAAACACAGGATCCATACATGATGTGGTTTGCAAACAGCTGGGGAAGTTATTGAAGCTATAACGCATTGGCTCGTAGTGCTGGAAAACATAACTGAGTGGTGATTGATGAAGGTTGTGTAAGGTGAGGTGATACAGGTCAGCGAGCAGGATGTTAACCACACCCTTTATTAATATTATCAAGCCTCAGGATTTCAGTGAATCAGATAAAAGAGGTGACACACAGAGCAAACAGAAGAAAAGGGTTGAGATTTTATAAAGTGACAGGGCTTGGCATACTACCATATCTCACACACAAGCCTCAGTAAGAGTCAAATCGCTTTAAAGTGAGATGATGTCGCAGTTACAGCCACAGTTATGTAACAGCATATCAAATGATCATATTCATGTTTATTACTACACTCGTTCAAGCGGATACAATAAGATTTCATATGATAACAGGAGTTGCTCATTGACCAGTCCAAATATCTACTGACCATTTCCTTTTGTTATCTGGGTGAAGGAGAGGACACGCCCAGGACCTCTCCACACACACAGGGGGAATGTAAGTAGTGTGTACTCCTGATATACCCAGTTTCTAAAAATTGACTAAACACTGACAAACGACAACACTTAAAGGGATCTATAAGGAATTCAAACACAAAGATATAATATTCCATAATAAGATAATACGTTACAAAGAGCCATTGTGCATAATTTGGTACATTTAGCTGATAATACTTAATCATTTACGACTTTGACTTGTGAAGGACTATTTTCAGATCAAGGTATTTCTACTTTTACATATGGATCTTCTTCCACCTCTGTCCACACATCGAAAAAACATCTGGACGCATAAGGTATTTAATATTCGAAGCAAATAATGAGCAGGTTCACATCCAAAACTGATTTATTTTGACCCCTTAATATACTATCTTAATGTTCACTTTGACACATCTCGGTGTCACCTTAATTGATTTGTTTCAATTAACTAACTTCATTTCTTCTCTAAACAGCGGTTTATGCTAGTTGTTTAATATTCTATCTGTGCCTTGTGTTGGGAATGAAAAGCATCCAACGTGCTGTGCAACATGATCCCGCTTAATATGCTGTACACATGAAAGAGGAATTGAAGACCAGCTTCCATTACTGCCACAGGAAAAACTGGTTCCCCTTCAATCAACCCGCCGTGTCCATTCACTCAACACACACAATGAGCTTTGTTATTTCTCTCAATGCGTGCTGATGTATTATCATGATCCAGGGTTTAAAAACACCGCCTAAGGCCTGATCTAAAGATGTTTTAAAGGTGAGGGTCTTACCTTGTGTTGCGTCTGGCGGAGTGAAGGCCTCTCCTATAAGGTTGAAGGTGAATGAATGAATCAAAGTCTTTCTGCAGTAAAGTGTAGCTGGCTTTCCCCTCCTGTGTGGAAGCTGGAGTGCGTGTATCACAGAGCACTGACTCTATTTGTTTCCACACCCAGGTTAGAACACACCTGCAATTTCCTGCCTCAATATTTACAGTACAACAACCTTAAATACGCCTCTCCGTGCGTCGTGCCCCCTCTGCTGCCTGAATATGCTGAATGACAGGCAGGTTTTCCCATAAATACAATCAGTATTGATCCTAAATATCTTCTTTTTCGAGGTCTCTGTTGTCTTAGATAATACACTGAATTAAAAAAACATGGTGTTGATATTGCATTTTAACTAAAGTAATATAGGCATCAAACTGAATGAAGCCTCACTCTCCCTGACTGTGTTGTAGTAATTGTGTCCCTCTATAGCTCAGTGAGCATTTCAGGGGCCGCTTGACACCAATTATCCATTTCACAACGGTTACAATAGCAGATGGGGGAATTGGACTCGAGCATCTCAGAGTGCTGCTGGAAAGGCATCAGAGGCTTTCTGTGGCTAAGTCTCTCCCTCTGCGCCTCCTCACAGTCACTGGAGGAGCAGCGCTTGACATTATTGGAGGTTTACCGCGCCGGGCTTTGATCTCCCAACGGAGGAGGCATGGGCAGCTTTTGTTTCTGAACGTGTTTGCTGAAAGTGGGGTTGGGTTAACACGCTGTAGCCAAAGTGATTTGAAGAATTGGACGAGTGTTTGCAGAGTGTGGATTTCCAGTCAAACACTTAATTGTAAGTAAAAACAAATGCATTGTGGGGTAGTTGCTTTTACAGAGAAGGACAACCTTGAAACAAACAGGTAATAAAAACAAGGCTGTGTTATTTCTCCACCAAAAGCATTCTTGCATTAAGCGCATGCATCATGGATGATTAGTACACACAATCCCTGCCTGGGAATCTAGAAAAGCAATCGGATTGTTGCGTAACTAACCCCGTTTCCTCCCACAGGTTAACGTTTCTCTTACCTTCGACCACGGCTTTTCATTTTTAGATCCAAATCTGGGCTCCATTATGAAAATATGATCATTTCAACGATGTGGTGAACTTTAGTCCACACATATCCTAGGCACAAGTGGAAAAAGGCTGGAACAATAGGCTCTGTAATGCCTAATCCACTGCTGCAGTTAAAGTCGCTGCGACGTAAGCGGAAGCTAAAAGTTCACATCAAGATATCACATGCTGCTTCTTGGTTACTCATTAACCAGTTCATATTCAGATAATAAACACAGCTGCAGACAATGGAGATGGACACTCTGTTGGAGAAGTCAGTGGCATCTTCAGTCAACATTAAAAGACCCTAATTGCATTTTCACAATTTAAAGAAGTCCTGTTATGCTTTTTGGGGTTTTCCCTTTCCTTTATACATGTCATCCCCTCTATATCCCCCCTTTTAACACTGTATCTTAAATAAAGGCACTCTTATTTGTCTTTCAAACAAAGTAAGAAAAACATCCCTTTGTGTCACTTAATCATGCATCTGATTTCCTAGCCACTAGGGGGCAGCAGAAACAACCCTTGAACACAACATTGATATATTATCTCTTTAAAATTGGTCCAAATTGTTAGCGGACAGTTTTTTGTATGCATCACGCTGGAGCTACATTCATTTTACAATTCACATTTTATATTCCGTGTCGATACAACGATATAAAGTCGGCGACTTTAAGGTCTGTAAGTCATTACGCCAAACTGAGATTGTGCAAACTTGCAACTTTAATAATGTTGTACAGTACGATTTCAACAGCAGTCTTTACAATGCCCCGAACCCCCTTGTTACCCCCAATAAATAGAATTTCATTTAATCTAATGCTAAGTTTTTATACTTTCCTCAACGTTTCACATTTTTCATTGGACGGTGATGTCATCATGTTTTTTTTCAAGGTACATTTTTTAGATTTTCAGTTCACAGTCAAGAATCAAATGACGTCATTCAGTCATAACTCACATTGAATTGTAGAAATCTTTGGTAAATTCAACAATTCAATGACACTAAACGAGAGCTCTAACAGGCTAGTTAATACACTTCTCCAATGATTTCTTTTTTCCTCAGATTAAATGACGAATAACACTTATTTTCAATTCAAGATTTAGCTAAAATTGGAGATTTGAGTAAATATACGCAGCATAAAAATGTGCACCCCATAACCCGACACAACAAAACCAGCACAGTAATGAAGGCACTTCATTCTGTAAGAGAAGATAAATCACAGTTGTTTGAATGAAAGATACAATGGCCTGCATAGCACAGCTCAACACAAACACAAAAGAATCACCAGTTCTCGAACAAAAACTCCCCGTCCCGTCTAATTTTTGGTAACTAAAATATTACTTGACAGGATAGTAAAACCTCTGCGATTTGATAGAAAAATTACTTTATGCATGTCTTGCTTAGAAACATATAGTATGTACATACGGTGATATAATCTTTTGTCCTGTACAAAGAATTCAGAGAGGATGAGACTCCCTACAGCTGCTGTGTCTTGAGTGGAACGATCGTCCTCTGATTTACAGCAACGATAAGAGGACAGGAGCCGAGACGGGAAGGTCCAGCTAGAGCTGCCGTCTGCTACCTGTTCCTCACGCTCTGTAACAAACTGTACACGTCCTCCTCCTTTGCTAAACCCTCAAACTGAGGAATCAGGTCCAGCAGCTCCGTGTCCGTCATGTCGTCAAACCACGACTGCACAGGGACCTGCGGAGAGCAAACAGGAGGCAGATTTTATTTGTTTGAAGGGAATAAACTCAGCTGCTTTATAGGTGAGGAGATGGTGCGAGTTTTGGGTAAATTATTAATGAGGAAACTGCATCAAAGGCACGAAGAGTGGCAGCAGCTCCGCCGAGCAACTTCCCCTCAGATGAGAAAAATCTCATAACACTGGGAACACCGCCTGCGGCTCAAAGCTGTTCCTCAAAAAACAGATCTGAATAAAACTGGCAACGACTCGCAGAGATAATGATTTACCATCATTAGCAACTTTAAAAGAGGACTCACTCTGCTCTTTTTCAGGTCCATATTAGTATCTCTATTAGTGTCTCCATGCTTTAATGATCAAAAAGCTCTCTCTCAGACTGCCTGTGCTGCAGCACCTCTTTTCACCCTCTGTCTGAAACCAGAGCCCAGTCTGCTCTGATCAACCACTGAGAGATGTCCCGCCCCTAAGCCTATCACGTTCAATGTGTTCGAGCACTAGCCAATAGATGCCGACTGTTACGTAGTGATGTCATTATGCTCCGAAGTTCGACTTACTGCGCTCTCAGGGTGGAAGATGTAGGAGGCAGGCGAGTTGTCTACGATGATGACTTTGCTGAGCTCTCGGCCCAGCCGGCTGAGGTCTTTGACGTAGTTTCCTCTGTGGAAAACACAGGATTCCCTGAAGAGCCGGGCGCGGAACACCCCCCACTGATCCAGCAGGTCTGCCACAGGGTCAGCGTACTGAAAAAAACCCACCAGGTTAATATGATCTGTGTACATCAGTCAGTCATCTTTAGTGTCCGACAAACAAACCTTGGCTAAACTCGCTGTGAAGAGGACGCATTCGAAGAGATCCCCCATCTTCTGGAGGAACTCGTCCACGTGGGGCCTCTTCAGCACGTACACCTGGAACAGAGACACACATATGAACATAAACACAACACTAACACAACTGTTGATTAACGAGTGCAAATCAGATTACCCAAGTCTCATGAACTGGTTTCCAGTATACTTAAAGGGAAAAGTTATTTATTGCTTCTGATACTTACTAATGATTTGGACGCTTGTGAAGTCAAATATGTTAGCAGTCTAATAAAGTTTGAGTTCCTTAACAAAATACAGCACAAGTTACATCAATTCAAAAAAAGGAAACATACACAGGCCAGCAACAAGTGATTATTACAGCCCATAGTCAACGCTGATTGGTCAATTTGGACATTCCAGAGGCTGTTCATTTACACTAACAGACCATTGCTAAGGAGAACAGACCGTTGCTAAGGAGAACAGACCGTTGCTAAGGAGAACAGACCGTTGCTAAGGAGAACAGACTGTTGCTAAGGGGCATAAAGGAACTGTGCAGTCACATCAAGAAGTCCTGTAAATGTAACACCAGCTGTGTAGACTTGACATGAGAGGATAACACTTGATTTAAACAATACACACATTTCTACTCGATCATATTTGCTCTCTCTGCTCGTCTTCGTCCTCTTCAGTGGGTCTCAAGTGGTTAGCTGCTGCTCCCAAGTGCAAGTAATCAAGCATAGGCCAAAACAGATAGAGAAAGCCTATCCTGGATTACTTGAACCCGGTCACAGCGACAGTCCGGCTTCTTCTTCTTCTTCTTCTTCTTCTTCACTTAACTCAGGAAATAAAGCTTTAAACAGGACACCACGACGTCTGCAGGTGTATCAGTGGATTTTTGTACCAGCTGACACATTTATCTGTCTGTACAGCGAGCGAAGACACAGAGAGAACATTGAATAGATTCGAGAGGGTGTTTGGGCTGTTCTTTTTTTATAGCTGTTAGAGCAAAGAGAATAACAGTGGGCTCAGTCAGTAGGGGCTTGGACTGGGAATCGTAGGGTCGCCGGTTCAAGTCCCCGAACAGACCTTGAAATATGGAAAGTGGACTGCTACTTGGAGAGGTCCCAGTTAACCTCCTAGGCCCTGCTGTGGGGCCCTTGAGCAAGGCAACGGACACCTCTGCACAATAGCTGCCCACTGCTCCTAGTACTAGGATGGGTTAAATGCAGAGGACCAATTTCACTGTGTGTGCTCTGCTGTGTGCATGTATGTGACACTAAAGAGGGTCTCATCCTCCCATTCTATTCTATCTACATGTTATTTTATTTGGGTCCGCTTCTGGGAGTCCTTCCTATCCGTGCAGCATTACCTGATGAACGGTCCCATCGATCTCCACTGGAACGATGAAGTCAGCATTGCTGATGGGCTGCAGGACGACAAGAAACAGAGGAGAAAGGACTTCAAAATACCACGGAAACAGATAAACCAGGACCACATTTCTGATAAAGACATTTAGAGAAAGGTGAAAAGCTCCTATAGAACCGAGGAGGCTTTACATAACGTGGTTTCCTTTGGTGTGTTAAATAAAGTCAGACTCTGGGGAGGAAGCTGAGCGGGATGACAGACGTGAACACGAACAGGAGTGCCGACTTGTGTCATCTTTAAAAGCCAGAAAAGGGGGAGAGGAGAGGAGAGGTGCGGGAGGTGGAGGTGGAGGAGGGAGATGGATGCCGGAGGGGTGTGGGTGGATGGAAGTGGAGGGCGTAAAGACGAGGATGAAAGGAAGAGGTGGGAGGCACGTCGGTGTCAAATCCAGAAGAGAGAGGAAGAGATGTGACGAGAGGCAGAGAAATAAGGTTTCTGTGAGTCTCGTCCTGCTCTCAGCTGGATAGTTTATTAGAGGATGATCTGGAAGTTTAATTTAAGGAAATTCATTGACTTTAATTCATCCACTGATAAGAATCCCGGCTAAGTTGGACAGCCATCATTTCCATCATCATGAATTTCCACCTCGCCTTCACAAAAAGCGTTTTTTTAGGTCATTTTTTTCCGATAAAATCAAATGTTTGCACAATCTGAGCATAAAGCTACTACATTAAATTTAGCTACAGCTTTATTGAAGAGGTATAAGCATTGAGACTGAACAAAAACGGGTCAGAAACAGTCATTAAATTAGCTTTAGCTTTAGTTAGCATGTACGGGACCCTGCTTTTCGTTTTTAATTCCTGACAATAAATAAACGTCTTCAATAATCATGTTTACATTTAATGTATTTCTTCTGGACTTGTATCACGTTTTCTGTAATATCTGTAAATAAAATAAAGCTTTTTCAAGGTTTTTAAGTCAGAATATTGAGCTTTTTCAGGTTCTTTTAGGGTGGGCTTTTTAAACCAGCTGTGAGTGAATATAAACTTCCCCACACGCCTTATGGTCGTGCTGTGTGTGTAAATGCCGCCCAGCAGGGGGGGTGTTTGCTGAAGGAATGCTAAACACTCTGACCTCACACTTATCACCTACTTCATCTGTCTTGTTCTATTACATTTTTGGTGACAGTGGAACAATAGTTCTACTGTACTACAGATGTTCGGTGATGCAAGAGATCTCAAACAGATGTTTCTGAGATGTCAGACAGATGAGCTTTGATAGATTTATTTGGAAGACATTCAGCCATGATTAATGCTTACTCCAGATAACGTAACGCCTTGATTGTCCAAACTGCAAATGAGCCTCGTTGAGACATCGGTTCAGTGGTTGGACAACTCTCAAATAAATGTCCCTTACTTTATATACTGTATATCCTGTGAGCCATGTTCACATGTCCACCACACACACACTGCATATAATCCCGAAGCAGGCCAAGGAATTATCTTCTCATCCATAGCATACTGGATAAAGCATATGTGATGTGTTATGTAACATGTCTTTTTCCGTCTGCATCCATCTGTGCACTGTGTGACATGTCCCCCTTGCAGTTCCGCTCCTCTCTCCGCACTAACGGTCTTATCCGAGATGTCGTTTCTTTGGATTCAAAATACATTTGACTTTCTAGAAATAAACAATGTGCAGGAAATCCTGCAGGGGTTTGAATGGAAACTGAAAAAAGCAAACGTGCTTGTCGTTTTCCGTTTCCCTCTCTTCCCCCCCTTCCTTTCATTTATTGCATCGCCTGAATCCATTTCATACTGATCCCTGAGCTAAATGCATTTTGACTGGCTGAGTATATGGGGTGCAAGTGAGTTTCTGTGTGAGTTTCAGATTTGTTTTTCAGGGGAAGGAAAATAAAACCCTTCAGATTATCAGAACAGATCCAGGACTTCTGCGAAATTCATCCCGCAGTCATTCAAGGCAACAGTGTTCGACACACCCTTGTGTGTGTGTGTGTGTGGTTGAGAGTGTGTGTGTGTGTGTGTGTGTGTGTGTGTGTGTGTGTGTGTGTGTGTGTGTGTGTGTGTGTGTGTGTGTGTGTGTGTGTGTGTGTGTGTGTGTGTGGTTGAGAGTGTGTGTGTGTGTGTGTGTGCGTGTGTGTGTGTGTGTGTGGCCTTGTACTGCTGGCGTGTGACTGTACTGGGTGGGTCCGGTACAGTGTGTGTAGAACGTTCTCTTCCTTTTTACTTTCCACAGCAAATGAATTCCTGGTCATGTGCAAATGTGTTTTCTCTGAAGTTATTTTAATAAACAAATAGTTTCACTTCACTGCTGAATAAACTAATACACACACACACACACACACACACACACACACACACACACACACACACACACACACACACACACACACACACACACACACACACACACACACACACACACACACACACACACACACACAGATGTAACCAGATCAGCTGGTGGTGAGGCAGAGGCGCTGAAGTGGGTCACCAGGTGTGCCAGGTGTGTCAGTGGAGGTGGATGGCGTGACACGGGCTCCATAATTTTTCACCTGTCCAAAAAATATTAGGAGTTCTGCTAAAAACGTCTCTGCTATTCTTTAAACTGTATTGCTGAACAACATGGTAGACATTATAGTAGTGAACTGATATGGTACCTGTGTCCATATTAGCATGTTCTTAGCTAATGTAGCCTCCTCCGTCACAGGGATGCTAGCATGGATGTGTTTCTTTTGAGGCACCTTATGGAATTATATTTGTTTATATATTTAGCTTTGGTGGTAAAAGCTCATACAAGATGACATTCTGGAGATACTGTACCTAGTTATAGTAGAAGTTAGACCTCCTTTTGCCTACTCCTGCTCCAACGTCTGTATAAAAGACACATGAGCCGATACCAACTCACACCTCATTCCACCGCGCCCTCATGTGCAGCAAAGAACGGCATCTTCTGGATTTATTTCTGTATAATCCTATTATCCCTCTCAGGGTGAGGAATAACAGCAAGACACGAATAAAACCATGAGAGCCTGTTAACTCAAACTGTGTGTTTATGTGTGTGTGAGTGAGTTATACCTTGAAGGAGCTGTGGACGAGGGTTTCATCCAGGTCGATCACCACACAGTTTTTGCCATAGTCAGCTTTACTGACCTCCGGCAGCAGGAACTTGGCTGGAGGCTGCAGAGACAACACACACACACACACACACACACACACACACACACACACACACACACACACACACACACACACACACACACACACACACACACACACACACACACACACACACACACACACACACACACACACACACACACACACACACACACACACACACATACAGGTTTTAATAAAGCTTGTAAACAGAGGTTCATTAGTGGGAACATTTTGCAAATTACGCTCACACACACTCATACTGAGGGTGTGATGATGGCTCAGTCTGAGTGTTGGAGATGATTGCGTGGCTGCCTCTGGGGACTCACTTAATAAACATTTAACAGAATAAGTGAGCTGCAGGGAGGTGTGTGTGTGGGTGGGTGGGGGGATTTGTTTATCTACAAGAATCTATCAACAATGTATAAACCATTTATGAGTTAGGTATTTTTCATTAAACATGTAATCATGATTACTGCAACTCTACATGGCATAAACAGCATGCATTTCGTTTAAAATAAAGCTAATTATTCATTGTTTATAATTGTCTTGCATTTGACAGTCTGCTCATCAATCATTTAGTCTATAATATGAAACAAAAACATCAGAAATTGACGCCTTCAAATTGGTTCTAAACTCACCATAAACATTTGAAAATGTTTAATTAAAAATGATAGACGGCAGGAAACAGGTCATATTGTTCCTTGACAATAACCTACTTGTCCTGCTGGTAATAACACATTTTCTTATCTACCTATGTGTGTTTTGACGGTTCGATTCCCTGCTGATTCTCCCCGTTTCACGCCATGTTGACTGAGCTCTGTGACTGTGCTGCCTTCAGGGTCAGGGGGGAAAGAGCAACACTTATGTCCTTTGCCAAGGAGGTCTGCGGTTACAGTCAGACAGGCAGATGGTGCTTCCATGGGGGGGGGCGCACACACACACACACACACACACACACACACACACACACACACACACACACACACACACACACACACACACACACACACACACACACACACACACACACACACACACACACACACACACACATTAATGCACACACACAGACCTGAATAGAGGTGAAGAGCAAGGACTAACACACCTATGTGCTGCTGCTCAGTATGCCAGCCACTTTTCTGCATGTGTCTGTATTTTAGTGTGCACTGTATTCATCATGTCTTATCCCGGGACTGCACACTGATGCATCATGGGAAGAATTCCCCATCAGCAAGGTCACTGAAGGACGCCCCGTCAGGTCTGAGATGGATGTGACCCAAGACCTTGACATTTCACACAGCGTGATGAATGAGTCCTTCGGCTGCAGCCAGGGGGCGCTATCTCTAACTGATCATGAACCACAGTGCTCCTTAATCACTGACTGTAGTCATTCTTTATCCCTGCTGAAAACATGTTGGACGTTAAAGTGTAAATTCCAGTACTGAGCAATAGCCTACAGGACAAACACAACATTTCCCAATATTTAAGATGATAAATCCCTCAATATATTTGCATTTTATACAGAAATCCAGCTTCAGTTAATAGAAGAAAAGCTGTTTAAATGACGACAATATTTAAACAATATGAAAACAATAAGGACAAAATCAAGTATGCTATTTTATTTGGAGTGTTTTCCTATTATCACTATTATTAGAAAACATTTAATATAAATTAATTACTGTTATATGGGCAGGATATGGAATAATCAAAGTGTGTATGTATTGCAGCCCTAAGATTTTATTATTTATTTAATGTATTTCTTAATGAAGTATTTGTGTAACTACATGGACTTATAGCATTAAAATGTTAATGGAAGTGCTTCTACAATCCCACAAATCCAATCCAAGTAAGCAGTTTTTGAGCACTGAGTTAAAACCATTTTTGTTAAAGATATATATTTTTCAGTTTCATAGAAAAAATATATAATAATTAATAAATTAACTATCTAATCAGAAATTAATTATTGTATATTATGTCTTTCTATCCACTATTTAAGTTCCTTTATACACGATAATACTTTATTGTTGGATCAAATCTGGAATTTTTCTTGGATTCATTTGAAACATCAAACAACTACTGAAGACAAGACTCAAGGAAACAGACATTTAATATAACATTATAACCCCTGAATATAATATGTTTAAGACCCTTTAACGTACATTTGACCTGGGATTCAACTCTGTATTTAAATTGGGGATTTAATTGGAGCATATATTTGAATGCTAAGCAGGGAAGGAGTAATTCAAGTTAATGCGGTGCTATTGGACGTGGTTTTGATGATATGTTCACAGCTAGACAACAAAACAACAGGTTGCAGAGACGTCTTGTTTGTCTGCCTCTGTGTTGCAGGAAACACACAGATGTGTTTTTTTCCACAGAGATATTTGAGTCTCACAAAGAGCAGACCTCCTCGCCACATGCACTTCCTGCCGTCAGGAGGGAGGTGTAGTTTAAAGCCTGGCTGCGATGCGACCCGCTGCGAGTGTGAATATCCTAAATTACAGTGAACCGCAGGCAACCGCGCAGATTCCAAAATAGCCAAATGAATCGCAGCTTCAGCACAAACAAAGGGAGAGAATGTCGACAAATCGGAGCTGCCCTTCTGATGGACGGGCAGGAGTTTATTGAGTGCATGACACCTGATTTAATCAAGTGTTTTAGGAGCCGTTCTGCAGCTGGAAAGGTCTCCAATGAATTTCATCTAATAGGGAACCAATCAATGTTCTGTTCCAGGGAAGAAATGTACAAGAACACAAAGGCAGAGATACATCATAAGATAATAAATGGATTATGATTGCTGCTTTCTGCCAGCGGAAGGTAGAAAAATCACCTTTGTGCCACAAGCTGCTACCAATGATGAAGCACAGCGAGAGGAAGACAAATGAAAGGCAATAATAATGCATACACCGGGGATGGGGATGACCTGGACCCGGTCACACTGGAGAAAACAAACAAGGGAGGAAAGTATTGGGCTGGAGAAACAGAAAAAGGAACGAAAAAACCTCTATATTCTGATCAAATGTGCAGGCAGAAGGGAGAGGGATAGAAAGTGAGAACAAGTCGCTGAAAAACAAACAGAGCTGCCATAGTAACAAACACGGCTGGCCAGAAATCCAGAAACAGTACACTGCCGGGAGCCGGTCCAACATCAGAATAACAAGGCTTTTTATGGCCAGGTTCGCGAGGTTCACTCTGAATTAATGGGAACTCATCTTGTACTGAAGTTAAAATAGAAGTACCAGAGTGTAGGGAGACTCTGTTAAAAGTAAAAGTAGAAAAGTATGAGCATCAATCTTAAAAAATGTACTCTACTCCTCTGTTTACAGGCAGAGGGAATGTGATATGCTCCATTTATAGCCCGCTGTACCTGCAGAGCGATGTGTTTGCGGAGGCTTTTGGCGCCTTTTCCCGCTTCACACATCCCCACTACACTGGTCAGAGTGTATGTGAGGAGAGGGGGAGGCGTGGGTGCCAGGCAATCCATCATCACACACACACACACACACACACACACACACACACACACACACACACACACACACACACACACACACACACACACACACACACACACAGGGCCCACTTTATTGGGGATTAAAAGCAGTACATGTGTTGTCATGGTAAGAGCAAGCGAGTGTGTCTTCAGTGTGTGTGTGTGTGTATGTGCGTGCGTGGGCAGATATCGAAGAATGCGAGATGGGAAGCCAGCCCGTATTTTTCGAGCAGCCGATGGTAAACAAGCTCTCGGTTCAACGGGTTTGAAGCAGCTGGAAAAATTCTGCGGAGGGAGCTCAGCTTCAGCCCTCTGCAGGAGAAAGCAAACCCCTAACAAGCTCTCCGACAAATGACTGGATCTCTGCCGTCACAAAACATCAAGTAATGCACGAGCTTCACCTTGGGAGGACTGCCGTTCTCCTCGGGCGGCGGGGGCAGGGACAGGGTCTTGTTGTTGGCGGATGGGGGGTCCACGTGGTAGTCATTGTAGTTGCGGAAGCAGCAGAAGAAGGGGCTGAAGATGCTCCGGCTGCGGTGCTTTTTTAGGCTGCTGTTGGACTGGGAGACTGGAGGAGATAAGGAAAAGAGAGGGAGAGGTTATTAGCAATTAGACAAAGTATTAGCAATACCAGAAAAACTCTCACTTCTCACGCTTTTTGGGGTGGTTTCCCTTTCCTGTAGTGTGGTATATAGGTTTCTGTGCATGTAAATGGTCTGCAAAGGTCAAAATCTCCCCCACACACTACCTGAAATGCTTCCAAGGCACCTCTTGACTTGGTGCCATTTCCCCAGCAATGCCACCTGTTGAGAAGCTTTTACATTCATTAAAACGCCCTCTGAATCACACGCGCTTCAACCTTCAGACGTTACCTGGAGGAGATGCATGACAGAACGGGATTAATTCTGACAATAAAATGAACTTTTCCCTGCCTGGTGCAGAGTGTGTGTAATGTCCGGCCCGGCGCGTTCTCAGACTGACTGAGTTTCACATGCATCATCGCATCGTCGTGACAGAAAGCGGCTGAGACGTACAGTATGTGCTGCAACACAGCGAGGGAGCGCAGGGACAGAAATAGCCATCACCAGCGGCCCTGTGGGAAGTCAGTCCGGTTAATTAACGTCAAGAAAGAGCAAGAGTGCTATCAAATATGGGAGAGAAAGCGGCAGAAAATGTGCCTATTACAGACAAAATGATGCATCTTCCCATTTATATTAGATTCTATAATTTGGAAACAAAAACAGT
The DNA here is from genome assembly GCF_036324505.1 of Eleginops maclovinus. Lineage (NCBI taxonomy): Eukaryota > Metazoa > Chordata > Actinopteri > Perciformes > Eleginopidae > Eleginops > Eleginops maclovinus. Next base: position 2,024,514 of record NC_086369.1, read on the forward strand.
TCTTTTTATTTCAATTATAGAATAGAATCGGAGGATGACACCCTCTTTATGTCACATACATGCACACAGCAGAGCACACACAGTCCTCTGCATTTAACCCATCCTAGTACTGGGAGCAGTGGGCAGCTATTCGGAAGCGCCGGGGAGCAATGGGGTTTGGAGGTGTCCGGTGCCTTGCTCAAGGGCACCACAGCAGGGCCTAGGAGGTGAACTGGGACCTCTCCAAGTAGCAGTCCACTTTCCATATTTCAAGTCTGTTCAGGGACTTGAACCGGCGACCCTACGATTCCCAGTCCAAGCCCCTACTGACTGAGCCACTGCTGTCTGTTATTACCTAACAGACAGCTATATTCACATGCTTGGGAATACTGCTGCAAAGCTCTGAGAACACACACACACACACACACACACACACACACACACACACACACACACTCAGTGTATAGGTCCCTGGTTACATCACGCCTCCTTCACTGTGAAGCCCATGGCCTACTTTCACACTGACGGAGCAGAAACCAGCCGGCTCAAAGGGTCCGTAGTTATAAATGTTCTATCACGGATTATAATTTAAATTCTCTGGATAAAAATAGAAATGTGGGCACAAAGGCTGAAATCAGACGTATCCCGAGGTGCTCCTGAAGTGGAAATTCTGTCTCTTTGATTGCTTTAAAGGTGAGTTCTCAGTATGGAAATCCCTAATCTGTGCAGCACTTTGAAGTCTGTCCACAGGCCGACTTCAGAATCATCTTTTTTGTTCGGTGTCCTGCTCGCTGCCGTCTTGCTAACGTGTTCATACAGCCGTGTGACACAGCGGCCCAGTTAGCCGTGCTGAGGCTGTGTGCAGAGCCTTCAGATCCACGCCTTCAACTTTCCTCGGGCGTCTCCAGGCTGCATCTGACAGGCTGCGGCAGTTCGTCTTCTTTCTTCTCTCACGTCTTTGTAGTCCACAGCCCGAGCAGCAACACTTGGGTAAACAGACGCTGCTACAGGCGCTGAACAGGAAGGCAACACGCGGCCTGTCTGAGGGATGATTGAAGGAGCTGCAGCAAACTCATAAAAGCACATTGAGTAACACTATGTCTCTGTCAGGGGATTGTGAAGTTACTGTTTACTGTTGTATAGAAACACCTTATTTTAAAGAGGCCCTATTGAGCTTTTTGAGCTTCTCCCTTTCCTGCAGTGTGTTGTATAGGTTTTTGTGCATGTGAATGGACTGCAAAGGCTCAAAACCCTACCACAAAACTACATTTTGTCCACCATCGATTGCATCGATTGGGTAATAATAAAGATGTCAGAGACTTTCGCCCTCGCCCACTCCTCAAGTTTCCTCAAACTCTTTGATGTCATGCTCCGCTCCTCCATTTTAAGTCCATCTACATTTTCCCGCCCTGGTCCGCTGCCTCAGAATGAAAGCAGGTGGGAGAGCCAGAGCGGGACAGAGGTGGGGGGGGGGGGGGGGGGGGGGGGTCCGATGGGTGGGGAGAGTTACTGTGGCGAGACAGCCTATACTTGGGTCTCATTCTTACTCCACCCCCTCCTGCAACCACCACCCAAACAGAGCCTTCCTTTCTCCCCACGACACACAAACAACATCCCCACACACACACACACACACACACACACACACACACACACACACACACACACACACACACACACACACACACACACACACACTGTCACACACACACACACACACACACACACACACACACACACACACACACACACACACACACACGCTCACATGTTGAGGCGCTGGGTCACGTGTACAGCGATCAACAAACTGCATACTTCACACACCAACACAAACTTGTTTTTTTTTCCTTCAACGTCCTTGCTCAGGAATGTGAACGGAGCCGGCTCGCCTTGCATCGTAATGCTCTGAGAATAACGGCCCAAAGGTTAGAGGGCAACGAAAGCGAGAGGCTGCACGGACTGTCAAATAGCTGAAACACCCAGGAGTTAACTGGGGATCAAACACACTCATATCAAAGCAGGGTGTTGCATGCAGGGATGGGGAGTAATGGATTACATGTAACAGCATTATGTAATCATTTCAGCTTTCCTAAACTGTAGTATGTGCTCATGTGTTTCAGTGTTGGTGTATAGCCTTAATATGCTTCATGAAAGGCAGGTTTGATACTCAGATTATATAAAAAATGTTTACAGGTAACTATAGTTTAAGCTGAATACATTTTCCCCGGTTGCTTGCGAGTGGTTTTATATAACCAAAGCTCCGTAGGGAGGGAGATATGTGGCCGGAGCTGCAGCCTCCTCAGAGCAGGTGCAGAATCCTTTTCCCACTGAATACACTTCATTTGATCAGCATATTCCCTTGATGTGAGAGCAGCAGAAAGACGTCCCTTTATGGCCTGCTGAACGTTAGGTAACAGTGATACAGTGGAAGGCTCTCCAGTCAATCAGGCTCTCTCTCTCTCTCTCTCTCTCTCTCTCTCTCTCTCTGTGTCACATGTTCAACCACTAACACGGCCGGAAGAGGGAGAGAAAAACGCAGGAAATTCTCAGCATTCCTGACAGGAAGAGATAATCACCCCGTGACCAGCAGCGTGGACTAATGCCAAGCTCCGAGAGGGAATATGATCCCCCGGCTTAGCTCAAGACTTCAGAGGTGGCCTCCCTTTAGCTTTAAAAGCACATAAAGTCAAAAGACAACATGCCACGTTTAAAATACGAGCAGAGGTTGAGCTGCTGGATGGAGTCTGCGAGGTTTATGTCAGGACATTTGTCAAGCATGATTTCTTTGTCAGGCACTGAATAAATAAAGTGAAGTTGTGTGCACATACTATCTTAATATAATGTATTTGCATCAATAGTGCCTGCACTACAGCAGCAGTGAGTTGACCAGCCAGGCAGGTAATGTGTACAGTGCCTGGGGGGGCATGAAGGTGAATGTGAGAACGGTCCGTGTGAAGGAGCATCTTAAATAATTCAGATGGAAAACAGCCTGGTTTAAAATGGCACAGCGCGGGTACTTAACATACACCGAAAATAAAACAGCCGGGAGCCACAGGGATTTCCATCTCTGCTCCACTGTAGGACGGGAAGCCTTCCTGAGCCGTCATCACCTCCAGCAGTGGGATTTTTACTAATTTGTTTTTGCTTACTGGGGTGTAAGCAGCCCACTATGGCTCAGGCTTGGGGAGAAAGAGATGACACGGTAACCGTATTCCCTTACAAAACACCAGTACTTTACTCAAATACACCGACAGGTACTACACTATTAGCCTGGAGCCTGACACCTGAAGAACAAGCTGTCTTTGCCCCGGCTTTCACAAGCAGCGAGGGGAACTCCTTGTGTGTCATCAGAATAACACTCTGTGAGGAATCCCTGCAGTATCACCTCCAACTGGGGTGATGCTAAGAATGGAAACACTTAATGGAATGCATCTAATGGATAAATGTAGGAAAAAGTATGTCATCTCAAAAGGGATTATTTTTGTTTGATCAAAACCCAAATATCTCAAATTCTAATTACATAACACAAAGGAAAGCAGTATCTCTGAAGCAGCTAAACCAGCACATGTCTAGCTTCTTCATTAGCCGTGATAGCGGCATGTTAGCATACTGGGAATCGACTTAACGGAGCTGCTATAACTGCAGATTGTATCTTCTAGTGTTTTAATTCATTACTTGTTTAGTATGCAAATTGTAAGAAATAAGTGGGAGAAGCCATTGACAAAGTGGAAGTCTTTAAATTGCTTGTTTTGTCCAACCACCAGCCTTCAAAACATGCAATTATAATGCAAGAAAAACAGCAATAAGCAGCAAGCAGTCTGTAAATGACTTAAAGGGGCCCTATGTTTGTTTCTCCTTATACAGATGCTTTTGCAAACCAAAAACATCCATCAGCAGCCGGTTCAGCCTCCCAGTGCCATCCCAACACACAGATTGATTGTTTCCTCCCAAGAGAGATGGTAATTACAGCAGATTGGCATCCAAAACAATATTTACACCAAAGAGCAGCTGCTTCACAATACACTGTCACATGTGTCTGCTCCCAAACAAACACACACACACACACACACACACACACACACACACACACACACACACACACACACACACACACACACACACACACACACACACACACACACACACACACACACACACACACACACACACACACACACACACACACACACACACACATACAGGTTTTAATAAAGCGTGTCAGCACATCTGATGGTACCTTACTCCACTCAGCTGTTGTGTGTGTGTGTGTGTGTGTGTGTGTGTGTGTGTGTGTGTGTGTGTGTGTGTGTGTGTGTGTGTGTGTGTGTGTGTGTGTGTGTGTGTGTGTGTGTTCACTGTACCGAGCTCCTTGGTGGCTTATATGCGAGGCAATAATAGCACTGTATGATAAAATAAACTCCCATTAAGCTTCCTAACTTCCACACACGGACAGCTGAGGCCGGGGTGCAAATTACAGGTTGGTACACTGGGTCCCAGCAGATGACCCTCCGATGCACCTCTGGCTTTATTTCCCTATTTATCAGGGATGATATATATATATATATATATATATATATATATATATATATATATATATATATATTTATATGCATCCCACATGACTTTATGTAACTGACAGTCACTCAGAGTGAAGACTGAGGCAGCAGAGTGAAGCACTTTGAGTTACCTTAGAGTATGAAAGGTGTTATATAAATAAAGTTTGATTTGATTTGTTCAGATTTATAAACCACTCGTTTGGCACCCATGTTGAACTGCAGGGTATTAAATCTCTATGTGGGGGCTCCAGATTCAGTTTCACAGTGATGTGGGCGCTGTGATGGTGCCACCAGCCCGCCTGCAGCCCCCCCCGGGGAGGACGAGCACTGCTGCCTCTCGAGCGCTCGGCGTAATGAAGGAGATGACAAGCGCCGGGGAATTAACCCGCTGAGAGCTCCGGGAGAAATAATGAGGACTGTTCTGCGCGAGTTACGCAACCGGCAGCAACACAGCCCACGTTGTTTGGGGCTGTGGCAGTTTTTTAATTTAGATATCCTTTTTTTATACGCTCATCTACAACTGTGCTCTGAATGCCAGAGGCTCAGAGGCTGATGGGAAATCCTCTGTAAAAAAACACTAATGTCAGATGAAATTAAAGGCCTGTCTTCAGGCTCCTCTTGAATGTGGACATGCAGCAGAGAGGCTGTCCATGCAGCTGGTGAATTGATGTTGAAAGTTGATCCAATGAGGAGTAAGAGTGGAATTTAAAGGGGAACTCAAAGAATTTGGTATTGATTTCAATAACATTCAGGAACTTATGTGGGGCGGATCAAATGTTGTTGTCAAAAGTGAAGCAGACCAGGCAACGCAGGTCAAAATACACTGGATCCTACGTTTCCCGAAATGCAATCGAGTTTCTGAAAATGAGAGCATGATAGGGAACCTTTCAAGACTACAAAAAACCCTGATGACATCATCATGTGTGGTTTGTTTCTGACTTCTGATGCTGTGTAAAATCAGTGAAATTCTCAAATCGGGAAGCACCAAAACGTAGCAGGCAACAAAACAACAAATTGTATTATTTTGTTCGAGGGTTTAATCAGATTCATTAAGACGCCGCTCACCATGAATGGAACGGAAGCTGACAGGTAGGTCATGTATTTTTGCGTATGTGTGTGTGTGTGTTGCTGCTTCAGTTTCCCATGCTTTCTGAGAGGCGTTCATCTCTGCATTTCTACGCACAGCATGTCCTACTTAGATCCCCTTGAGATTCACTGCTAAACAGTTTCTCCGGGGAGGAGCAAATAATCCTCTCCACGGCGGCCTGCACACACATTGATCTGTTTATACTCATCTGTTTAAGAACGTATGATCCTTTTATGCTCTTCCGTCAAATATCTGACACACTGGCACGCAGCTCAATTCAGGACGGGTGACAGAAAGTCATTAGGAGCAAACATGATCTCCCTTTTTAGATAGCCAATTACTGGTGATGAATGCCATCCAGACGAGGTCAAAACATGCAGAAAGGCCAGAGACACACAGATGCTGTTAGAGCACTTACTGTTGCCCTTTCCTCACACACACACCTCCACTCCTTCCTCCTTGACCCCTACCTTTGTCTGATGGTATTGATCTGTTTTGACAACGTCCGGCTGGATGGAGGCTCAATTAATCCGGTCCACAGAAACAGGCAGCATCCCGGCTGCTGTGGCCGTGTGGCAGGCGGTCATTTTTGCTCTGGAGGGATTGTGTGACTTTTGGAGCATTCATAATAACCCTCTCTCATTCACGGCCGTCAAATGCTGATGTGTCAAGACATACAGGAAAGACCTGAGTGAGGCAATCCCGCAACAATGCTGGGCGTTTATTTCGAGGCACGACAAGCATGCAGCGGCAGAGACTCAATCGTTTATCTTCTGTACTCCATTAGGCGGAGTTTGAAGAGTTGAAAGTCACTGCCAGCTGCAGCACATTATGCTAAAAGCTGGAAATTGACACAAGATGCTTCGTATGGATGGGGTTCTTCTGCCTTAAATTCTATATTCTCTCATTACAATCAATATAAACGACATTATAGTCAGTCATTTTATAAAGAATCAACTTGGAATCCTAACGGTTCTTTGAAAGGACATTTTGAAGTAGTGTTGGCTGCATAACAAGCAAACCGCAGCGTTTGACACGACATTCAAACAGAGAAACGTTCACACAATACTGTCAGACATATAGTCCCAAAACAGGATAAGAACAGCTAACAGAAATGCTTCACCTAGGGCAGAGACATGTCGAGTGTTTGATGTACAGCAGGTACAGAAACACATCTCTTGAATAGCCAATCAACAACAATAAAAGCATATTAATGACCAAAACTTGGGTGAAAACAAACCATTACTCTGATCTGTCAACTAAAACAAACCAACCATTCATCAGCACAGGAAGGAAATTCTTGAGCTGTGACTGTGAACTGTGAAAAATATAATAAAAATCGAATTTCCTTGTAACATTTCTAGGGTGCATACTTGCACTTTGTCGACTTGGGTAGGCTGCTTGGGTTACAGAGCTTTTGTATCTTTCAACAAACCTTATAAAGACTAGGACACACTATGTTTAAGCCCATTTTTGAATGCTTTCATCAAACTCTGTCTCTGCCCAAAGCCTATTGGTCACAAACAATATCTTTAGAAACATGACTCAAGCACAAGTATTGCATTTCTGTGGGACTATTTCCAGTGAGTAAAGAAATGCACTGTGAGTATTTACAGCAGCAGGGACCACAACAATAGAGGGGGCTCCACTGGACAAGAGGAGCATATCAACAACAAGATTTATGAACAAGTATAAGGATGTTAAAGCTCTATGATAAACGGGATGTCAGCACAGACTTCAGAGCAGCAGTGATGTGAACTCTCTCTGAGTGATGGTTTAAGTATTCACAGTCAGCCAGTGTAGGAGTGAAGAAACCCACACTATTTCCCCCCTGTGGTTTCTCCAGGGACGGATTGCAGAGCGATTGCGTTTCTCCTTGACTGTGTCTCACAACCCATAGATCTTTTACAGGCCGACTCCTAATTAAGGGCGGATTTTATAACTCGAATCTTGATTGAGAGAGGATGTGAAAATCTGACATAAATCTTATGCGATCGCTGTCACTGAAGATAACCCTCATTGTCTCCAGGATAGAAATCTCTGCCGGCCAATATTAAACTTATTAAAACACGTTGGACATTTTTATGATAAATTGTCAGGATCAAAGTCGACCGCTGAATAAATGCACAAGAAAGGCTGAAGCTAAAAGAGCTGCTACTAAGCTAGCTCACTGATAGCACAACAGTGGATTCATTTAAAGATATTTTGATTCTTTAAATTCAAGGAAACATTGAAATTGAGCCAACAGCAGTGTCATATCATACATTTCATTAAATATATTTACTTTTTTATTTAAAATATATCTGTATTTGTCTGGAGTTTGTCAAAGGATGTGCTAGCATGCGCAGACGGTTAGCTTAAGGTAGCACATATACTTTTCAGAAGCAGCTTGGTTGTTTTTATACTTACATTTCTGTACAGATTAAACAGAAATAACGTTATTTAGTGAGCTTTAGAGGTAGTAGGTGTTTTTTGGTTTACCCTTACAAATCCACATTTGAAACAAGGGAAAATGCTCTTGTTTTAAGTATTCTTCATAGCTAAGCTAAGCTAACTGTCTGCTGCCCGTAGCTTAATGTGCTACGAGTGATTCACTTTTCTCCCCTTAGGCTACTTTTGGCAAAAACTAAATAAAGCTATTCCTCTTAATGTCACACTGTGGCTTTTTATCTTGAGTATAGCATATTTGAAATGCTAAAAAACACTTTTCCTTCACAAACTGGCCCAAAAAAGACCACATGAGGGAGAGATATGGACATAAACTATGATTTTTTGGCCTTCTTTCCAATGTTATACAACAGCTTGACACCTAAGGGAGCCACAACGCGTGATGAACTGTCTATGAGCTCATACACAATGTGAAATTCACTGCTGGTGAGTCCACTGTGGTTACTAACAATGCCAAACAACAACAACAACAACAACAACAACAACAACAACAACAACAATACAATCATTTGTTACTTACAGCTGTAAAAACATTCCATTGCCTCTTGTTTTGGGACTGAATGAATATAAAATGCATAAATTAATATAATCCCCAAACTTCCACTTCAGGCATGTAATCCACCCAATAATGTTGCTCCCGCACATAACAAGCTTATCATTCAAGGGGCTTTGCTCGGAAAAAAACATTCAACGCTCCCCAATCAGCTGCCCAGTATTGGATTGGACTGAAGTAATGAAGATGTGTCTAACACTCCCTGGTGGTGCAGATAATCAGCTTTTCTGAGCAGCATTGGTTGAAATAGGCTCATACATCTGTAATAAGGACCAGCAATTCAGAGTTCAGCCTCCTGTCTTTCGGTTAAAATGGTGCACTGAATATTGGCTTCACTGCAATGCAATGCAATGTGTTTCTCCAAAGAGGTGGAAGGCTTGTGAACGACATACTGTATGCTCAAGATATATCTAAGAAATCTGCGCCACCTATGGCCCACTAAAAGATCGTAATCCTCCTCTACCCTCCACTTGAATCCGGTTATGACAGTAAAATGCTGTACACAGCAGAGTGGCAGGCTGTGCCAGGGACATGATGGCAGCCAAAACTCACAGAAGCTCCCCTAGCAAACTGTATCCCACACACTCCTGCAGGTGTGGTCCACACACCATAAACACTTTATTAATGTACAGCAGCGTTTTCCAGGAAACAACCTCAAAAGCCAATAGTGCATGAAATCACCGGCTTCTCTGCACATTAATATACAATTACAGCTTCAGCATTTTCCCCCCCCCTCATTTTCTTTCTGGTAATGCAAATATTTTCAAACCAAGAAGCCTTTGAGGGAATCATTTAAACAGGCAATTTGTGTACATAAATCCCAGGGCTGCTCCTCCTCATCACTGCTTCCACTGAAATAATATATCTCATCATCATAATAGACATTCACATGAAGTAGGACAGACAGAGTACCTTGACCACTGGTTTTAAAAGGTTAATGGTTTTGTGACGATGTCTTGTTGCAGCCTTGAGCTGCCATTGGAGTAATGACATTATGTCTCGTAAGGAGAATGCATAATACTCTGACTCAGACAGGACAGCCAAGTCAGCCAAGTTTTTGAACATTAAAGCATGGAGACATGCTCGTTAAGCAAACTGTATGCTTAACAGTGTGTGTGAAGTGTGTGAGCCTAATTATTCATTAGGCTTCAACCCAGAACTCAAGCAACTAATCTATCAGTCGATCAGTGTAGTGATCAGTTTAAGTGTCTGCCATCACTCGCACTGCAGCAGGGAAGAGCTAAACTCAGATTTGAGCTAATCTGATCAAGCTAACGAGCTCGGCCCATTGATACCTGTCGGACTGTGAAGTTATCAGAGCAAATCCTCGATGACTTTTTGAGACAGAGTCTGACCGCTCAGCGTCTCCCTGTGCGTTGTTAGTCCACTCGTTACGCTTCATTGCATCAGATCCTGAATAGTCTGCCAAATCAAAAGCCTGATTTGAGAACAAACTGTGTTTTTCAGATGCCTAGGATTTTCTATGATGCCTGCTGTGAAACATCAAGGCTTAAAATAAGCAGTTTTATCTATAAAAAAACACTATGATACTAACAAATGGTCTAAATGTGTCCGACGTCCTTGTATTTCCACCACAAGAACGACACGGCTGACTTATTCATGTGCTCTGTCTGAAGAGAGAAACCGCCCACATTATGATTCCAGCCCTCTCCTCATTTAGCATAATCCATAATGCATAAAGATATAATCTCCACCTGACCAAATGTCTAAAAAAACTCTCTCTAATGAGTTACTATGTCTTGGAATGAAACTGAGAGGACTCTGAAAATAGCCTGCCTGTGCTCTGAAATATTAAGCGTGTGTGTGTGTGTGTGTGTGTGTGTGTGTGTGTGTGTGTGTGTGTGTGTGTGTGTGTGTGTGTGTGTGTGTGTGTGTGTGTGTGTGGGATCATTTCAGTGTAGGCAAAGCGGTGTTACTGTCCTGGACAACAAGCGCTGTCTGTTGTCTGCATTGACAGAGGCAGTAGTTAAAGGGCAGGGACTCCATTCAGGAAGCTCCATGTTGACACTGTGTTCCCAGCAGCCGTTCGGTGTGTGTGTGTGTGTGTGTGTGTGTGTGTGTGTGTGTGTGTGTGTGTGTGTGTGTGTGTGTGTGTGTGTGTGTGTGTGTGTGTGTGTGTGTGTGTGTGTGTGTGGTCATGTCCTCTCTGGTCAGCGACTGACCCTGGATTTGATCCCACATGTCATGGTGGGATTTACTGTCCAAAACGACGGGATGATGCAGACAAGACAGTGTGTGAATTCTGCGAGGGATTCAAAACGTGCTCAAAGCAACAGTTTTAGTTTTCTTGGAATACATTTCCAATTATTATGTTCGTGCAGATCAGTCGGGATCAAGCAAAGGTTAAATTACTTATTAAAGCAAACTAATTCATGCCCGCCGTGCAGGAGGTCAGTGAGTCAGAGTGCTTAATGTGTTGCTCAGGAAGGTAACCTTTCCTCCTCAGGAAGTGGGGGTCCCTCCGGCCTCTAGGCCCCCCGTGGCTCGGAGAAATGAGTGAATACCACAACCCTGAGGTCTCAACAAACACAACCCCCTCCTGCTATGATCTCCCAGGGACAACTTGTGTATCCGACGTGTGTGTACGCAATCCTCCACAGCCAGATTTTATGTCCCAGTGCAAAGAAAAGCCCCTCCTCCTCCTCCTCCTCCTCCTCAAAGTTAATCGAAACTAGAAAGCTCCAGACTCATGAGGGGGATTTGTCGTTGATGTCATCACCACATGGCGAAGGGGCGACTGGTGCAAAACAACAGAGAAGAAATGTGCTTTCACTCAGCCGCTGTAATCTGAGCAGCAGCTGTTGAGCTGTTGTTTTCAGGCACTTTAACACATCTGGAAGTGGACGTTTCTGACCATGTAAACATATGTTGACGGATAATTGTAGTTTCTTATCATAAAGCACTGTGCAGAGGAGCTGATTTTCTTACTGCAGATAAAATATCTAAGTGTGTCCTGTTATTCTGGCTTGAAATGAGGTCTAAAAACAACCTCCTCCAACATGGATAAAGGGACTACATGCATAATAACACCCTGCATGTCCTGCTCTTTGATAATAACAGGGACCATGTTGGAAATACATTTACAGTACATTTTACCCTTGGATTCTCTTCTATAAAGTCAATCAAACATCAAAATAAAATGTAAGAAACTGGTCTGATCAGCAAGCACTGTGCCGAGGAGCTGATTGTCTTATAGATGCAAAACCATTTAAATTCTATTCTTAGATGGACAACATATGTATGTGTCTCCTATTGTATTCTGTTTTTTTGACTTGTAAATTTGTTTTAAAACACCTTCTCCAACATGGGTGAAAGGAGTACTACCTGCACAATAACACCCTGCATGTCCTGTTCCTTCACAGCAACAGAAACCATGTTGGAAATAGATTTCCCCCACATGGTAACCTTGGATTTTGTTCTATAAAGTCAATCAAAAATCAACAAAAAATGTAAGAAATGTGTGTTTTTCTTCATGCATCTCAGCCAAACTATGATGGTAGTATATCAGGAATTTCACAGTGTTAGTGATGCATTCAGGAACATTGCAAGGGGGGGAAAGGATTAGAGTACCCGCCCCCTGTAGTAAACCCAGATACTCCAAACACAAATATCAGGTTTTAAGTAGAAATAAATACAATTTGGTTTGGTTTACATCAAATAAAGCCCCTAACATTGGAGTTCTAGTGCACCCCCAACATGATTTATACACATATTGACAGGCTGGCAGGGGGCTCTTATTGTTTTTCAGCTGAACAATGGAGGTTTTCCGTCGATATTCTCTGGCTGGAGCCCAGGATCCTCTCTGCACTGAGGGCTGCACATCACATTTGGCAACGTAAAATAATCCAAAACCCAGCCATGCATGGGGAAATTTAAATCGTGTGTGTGTGTGTGTGTGTGTGTGTGTGTGTGTGTGTGTGTGTGTGTGTGTGTGTGTGTGTGTGTGTGTGTGTGTGTGTGTGTGTGTGTGTGTGTGTGTGTGTGTGTGTGTGTGTGTGTGTGTGTGTAATTCCTCTTTACCTTTATCTTGACTTGAAGAAATGCTCTCCTCCTCTTTCGGATTTGCAACCTGTGTTATTATGGACGTGTTGTCCATGGAAACGAGATGTTATGCACCTTTCGGTCACACCGTCTTATTCCTTGGCAAACATCACCAAGCGCACTACAGTCCCTTAGCTGTGCACGGGCTACAGAAGCGTCCGCTGTTCGCACCATTAACATCCCATGTGAACTCGATGCACGCAGTCCCATTCACACGACCAGTGTCAGAAGGAGGGGAGCGTCCGAACATGTGAGGTGACAGTCCCGATGTGCACAAACAAAGCGTCAGTAGTCCCGCATTGGAGATGTGTGTGTCCGCTGGTGCAGGCAGCATAGCACCGCCTGCTGCTGCTGCTGCTGCTACTGTAGCTCCTACACACACTCACACACACACACTCACACTCACACTCACACACACACGCACACACACACACACACACAATATCAACTGCGTGATTCGGTTACAGTGTTTACCCAGAGATGGCGACCGTGCTCCTGCAGCCACACGGCTCACTACAACAACACGCCTTCAGTGTTTCTGCTATCCGCCCGCCTCTCAGTTTGCTGTGGTTCCTGTAGTTTCTAAAGGCTTTGAAGGAAACGGATTTACTTGAGAATATGGAAGGTGCCAGATATAAAATGTCCAATTAAAATAATTATCTGGTATATTTTCTGAGGATTTTCCAAATAACTGAGGTCAAGAGTTCACCCAGCCTCTTTTAAAGACACATGTCTTCTTAAAATGTATATTAGTTAATTTCATCTCCCTGTAGGATGTAGATTCCAGGGTTATTTTTAATGAATATTTCTGCTATTAATCGTCTCAATTGCACATTTTTTACAAAATAAAAAATCCAAACGTGACAAAGAAACGTCTTAAATTAATCAATTAAACAATTTAAAGGGCATGACCTTGGTGTCACCATGGCTGCAGGCTTGGTGTCATCATGGCTGCAGCCTTGTGCAAACGCATGCCTATTTTATTAAAACATATTCAAAATGTAAAGGGGTACATTTCAATTTATTAAATTACTTGGTAACCAAATATTTCAAATCTGTGCTGCATAAGTGTGAAACCCTTGCACACACTTATAAAATAATATGTTATATTTAGTTTTATTTATCTTTAATTGCATTTATTATATATTGGAACAAAAGTCACAAATACCTAAAAAAATACAAGTGCACATTGAAGTGCAGTCTGAGCCTCACTGGTAAATCTCCACATTTTTTAAGCTCCATAACCTATTTTTAGTTCAGAATAAAATACTCCAATCAATGCCCCCTGGTGTCATCACTAGTATGTGCCCCTTTAATCTATTGTCTACATCATGTTACCTGTTCTCCATCTCCTTATCTGACATCCACCTGTTCACCGCAGAGCGACTCCCTCCACTTTCTCTGATAAACAGACATTATTCAAGCTATTTCGGCTTCAGCGGACTGTAGAATAACAGGGCAGATAAAGTGGTTTTCTGGAGGGCTGCCAGCAGTGACGCTCCTGAGTGTATCCTCCTCTTCACCTTCCTTGTCACTCTAATGGACGCGACCCGGGATGACCCCACCTGAGAGTACAGTATGATGGCATACAGACAGGAGGAAAACATCTCTAAGTGCAGGCTGTCATCTGTAGCTCAGAGCCGGTGTGTAATCTCCCAGACGACATGAGGCTCTCGATGTGGGTCAGAGTCAGATTTTATTTTTACGATAATGTATGCACACGACCGACACCACTGCACAGGTCTCTGAGCCACAATCACAGTCACTTGTCCACACTTGGCAGCGAGTCTCAGGTTACTGACTGTCACTTGAAATGTGATAACACAGAGCCTGAATGCAACACAGAGCAGTTACTTCACACTGGGGGGTCGGTGATGTCGTTAAGACTGACTAAACTACTGATTTCTCAAAGGAACAGAAGAAATAAAAAAGAAATTGCACAAAGGAAGTACCATTAAATGCATCATCGATTATCAGAGTGCAATCAGACTGAATGGGTGTGCCACTTCTTAGCCTATTGCGTACAATGTGTTGGCACGCTAGCCAAAAGTAGCACGAGTGTTCCATAGTGATGTCACTATGTCCCGTATTTGGGGATTTTAGCCTTTGCAGACCATTGACATGCACCAACACCTATACGACACACTACAGGAAAGGGAAAACCCCCAAGAGCATAGTACAGCTTTTCACAAGGTTTATTAAGGTTGTATTATTAGTTATTGAATCATTAATCAGCACTTTGAATATCAGTCAAATAATGTTTGGGTTGCCAGATTGTCAAAGAATCTTTCTGCAAAATGTCAGCTCCTGCTCTTTCCTAAATAAATGCTATAGTTAGATACCAAGTTTGGCATATCAACATTAAAGGAGATATGTCAGCTGTATTCATGGCGTGTTTCTGCTGCCCCCTGGTGGCCCAAAACTAATTACTGCATTATTAAAATGTACTGCAAAAAGAAAAACACCTTCCACAGAATATTTACACAAACTAGCAACGCTGAAGTTGATTGTTGATCCGAATAGCATTGTTGATTTATTGCAAAGGCATTGAAAGCATTATGCATTACAACGCACATTGCATTCTGACTCATCCTATTAATAATAGATATAGTTATAGATGTATAATCATTTAGTGCAGCATGAGTAGTTGTGTGTTTGTTATTTGGGTGCTGCTCGGTTCTTAAGGGCGTATTGGGGACAAATATATAATGGCCCTTTGAAAAATCACAGCCTCAGGGCACCAACACTTCCTCAGCCTGCTGTTGGTACGGGGAGTGGTGAGTGTCAGTGATGAAGAGAAAGCACACATAATGAACTCACACAACCTCAAGACATGAGGCTGTACACTGGAGTAAATCACTTCTTGATCATTGACATCAAACACTGCTGGCCTCTGACATTTCTCTTTCCCCCGGAGCAGCGTATTTCTGTAGATGAATAATTAAAAGGAGTCTTGGTTCTGACTCTGATAGGACACAGATGATCTTTTTCGTGTACATCTGGTGTGCTGTCAGGCTGCTTGAATGTTTTATGAGCGTGGGTGTAGTTTGTTCAGTTTGCTTTATCAGCCCTCTTTTAAGTAGTTTCTTCAACATGTCAAGCCATCGAGGTTCTCCACATATCAACAATGACATAATTCAGTTAAGGAAGTGGAGACGCTGTTCAGGATGACAGTAAAAAGCAGTGTGTAATAAAAAACGTATTGTGTGTATTTGAGCAGTAAAATGCTCTGCATGGACGACATGTAGCTTTTTATCCTTAATCAGAATGTCACATGATCACCGAGTTACATCTGTTTCAAACACAAATTAGAAGAGAGAAACAATTAAAGATCATTGAAAAAGATTGAAATATGCATAAAAACACTTATCTTTCTTCCTCAGTGGTCTGAGAATATCGTAACAGACTCCAGATCTGTTGCAGATTAAAACCACTTGTTCAACTTTCCTTTAACTTACAAAAAATTTTTGAAATAATGTCAAACATGATCAATGAAACACAGTAATGTGGCTGTGGGATTTGCATCTGTAGAAATAACCAGAAATCATGTTTGTATTTGGCGCCCCCTTGTGGTTCAGACCTGTAACTGCTATGCACTTTTTACAGGTGACTAAAAAAGGTAACTCACTCCCTAGTTAAATACATCCAGATCACTGTTACACTTCTACAAATGTGGGATTATGAGCAGGAGTAAAAACTAAAAAGGAGCATATTTTGATTGAATTTTAAGCATCTTTACTGTAGAAAAGTGTCTGCTTGTGTTGGTTTGATCACTTAGATTTGCTACAGGAGTGAAACTGATCATCATACAGCCTGAGCACCTGAGCTCACGGCTGTTAAAAACACACTACTTTTTCTGACATAGCGGAGTAAGAAGCGTCCCACAAGACCTTGAGAAAGCATCCATCATCAATCAAATGTCAGGAAATCTCTCCATCAATGAGGAGCTATTAAAACATGAAACAGTAAAGGTCACATCTCGTCACTCCTCTAAAATCAGGACGTTTTTTTTAATAAAAGCTGGGAAGAGATTCGAGCCCCGGGGGTTATGTGGTGGAGTGTCGGGGATTTATCTCCGGGGAATGAGCGACTCCCTGTCTTTACTGAGAGCCAATCCAGGTAAAGGAGCAGACAAGAGGATGGATTATTAGTGAGGATTAAACGATACCTCAGGGTTTACGTGAGGGTTGTGTTAAGACTCTGGAGGAAGGAGGAGGATCTGCACAAATCTCTATTATTCCTCAGCGGTGTTGGAGACGAGACGTCGCATGGTTCTTCTTAGGTGTCACTTTTGGAGAGCAATCGAACAATGCTTGCAGAAGGACTAATCAGAGATGTGAATTATTGAAGAGCGGAGGGTGCAGGCAAGGTTCACAGAAAGGGGAAAGCAAGTCAAAAGTCCAGCATATTGAAAACAGAAGCTCCATTGTTTCACTATCATCGCTAGAGATCGACACCAGCCCCTTTTCTGCAGGATTCTCCAACAGAGCCATAAAAAGAACCAAGAAACGGCAGCTCAAAGTGACCCAGTGTGTGGTTTTACATAGCATGCCAGCATTTAAGAAGTAAAGTAGGAACTCAGTGAAGCACAGACATGCATGCTTACTCTCCCGTGCACACAGGTGTAATAAAAACACAACAGCTGTATGGCTGTGTCCAGTAAGTGCTGGTTGTTTTTATTGAAATTGTTAAATATTTCAATCCAGTC
Organism: Eleginops maclovinus; assembly: GCF_036324505.1. Classification (NCBI taxonomy): domain Eukaryota; kingdom Metazoa; phylum Chordata; class Actinopteri; order Perciformes; family Eleginopidae; genus Eleginops; species Eleginops maclovinus. The sequence goes on from NC_086369.1 coordinate 2,041,907, forward strand.
TGCCTGGACCCTGGAGCGGCAGAAGCTTCCTTCCACAGACGACAACAACCCGATTACATCTCCTCCCTTTGAAAACACATCGACGCACATGGATGAAATGTCGCTCGTCGGAGAGAACAGTCCCGTGCAAGCCTTCCACAGCTGTTAGATATGATGAATACATGACATTTTTTTAGTGATTGCAGTGGAGTGCACCTCTGTAGCTTATCACAGCTGCAAGACTCTTCCTGGTGATGCATATCAAGTCCGTGGGGGTTTTCATTGAGGGGGGGCTGAGCATTACTCTTCGACCGTGTCCTTCTTGCTGGTCTCCTGGCCTTCAAAGATGGGGAACTTGCTCTCCACCTCGGCCCAGGTCATTGAACCGTTGGCTAAATCTCGAATGATGTCAGGCAGCTCACTGACCTGAGGAGAGGAGAACACAGAGGGGTGATCGTGTTAAATGGAGGGAGTAATTACGGCTGAATGCAGCATCGTTTAGGAAACAATTTGAAGGGATGTCGAGCAATAAATACACGGAAAAGGGCAACACCTGGGGGCAGCAAATGAGCCTTATTTGACTCCCAAGCAAATTGGTTGCACCATACAGACAGAAATGAAAGGCATGGAACAGAACAGCTCATCTGCACATGATATGTAGCGGAGGAAATCGTGCAAACTGACATATTTTGATGCATTAAAAGAGAAGAAATAGCCCCAAAGCTGACAGGAAATTGCACCCTGACAAACCGTGAGGAGAAGTACGGCTAAGGATCAATTCCAGTGAGAAGTAGTACAGGGTAAAGGAGTGATTGGGTGCTGTACCTCAGCCCTGATCTGCCTCATGGAGTCTCGGTCTCTCAGCGTGGCGGTGTGAGGCGTCTTGTTCACCGTGTCGAAGTCGATGGTGATGCCGAACGCCACGCCGATCTCATCCGTCCGGGCGTAGCGCCTCCCGATGGATCCTGCAGAGTCGTCCACTTTGTAGGACACACCGTTTTTGGTCATCGCCTCAGCTAAAAGAGGAGGAGGAGGCAGGTTAACCAAAACAGCAGCACACTGATTTCCCTCCTCACTGACAGGAATAGTTTGTATACTGGAGCTTATCATTATGTGGGCTCTTACATAACTGCTTCACGAAGGGCACGAATTCCTGGTTTTGACTCAGAGGCAGGACGGAGCATTTGTAGGGTGCTACAGTGGCAGGGAAACTGAAGAACTGCAGGAGAAAGAAAAACATTAATGAAGGTACCACGCTCTAAATAAAAATCCAGTCGTATTTCACATCGGACGTGTCGTTGATCCACTCGTCCAAACGTACCGTTCTTTGCTCATCTCCTTCTCGGACCTGGAATGTGTGCTCAAAGATAGTGTACATGATCCTACCGATACCGAAGGAGGGCTCGATGACATTGGGAACTATTTCCTCCACTGTGGACGACAAAGACACACAGGAGGTGTTAAAGCAGTCGCTCTAAACATCCCATCATCGTGTCTACCTCACACCATCCTCGCCCTATGTCCATATTTGGAGATAAACAGTAAATCCTCACCGTGCAGAGTCTTCTGGAACCGCTTCACGCTGACCATGTCCTTCGTGAGTTTGAAGGACTTGCCCTCTGACTCGATGGTGAACTCTCTGCAGAATAAAAATAAAGCATTGAGTGTGCTGCAAACACCCAACCAATCAAAAACAACCTGTGTGTCTGCAGCACTCACCCGGCGTCATTGAGCAGCTGCTCCTGCTCCGTGATGAAGCACTCGTCACACCCGGACAAATACTCCATGGCGATCTTAGCGTCCTTCTTGTACGCCTTCCCGATGGCGCCCTTGTTGGGCTCGAACTGGACGACGTTTACGACTTTGTGTGGAGGAGTTAAGGACAATATAAACCCTATTCTGCTTATTTTTTAGCCTTTGCAGAGCCCTTCCATGCACTAAACCCTCTATAAAACACACTACAGGGAAGGGAATCCCCCCTAAAAAGCATCATAGATTATATTAAAAAGGATATGGGTTCTTTTAGAGGCTTCTCAGCGACCAACGGGACCTTGGTAGCTCGTGCATGGCATTGCAGATCAAAGCAGGAGCGGTCGGCACATCCCACGATCTCGATCCAGCCCTGCAACGGAGAAATATTCACTTTAAAGCACATGGACTTCCTGCAGAGCTACGGGGAAATGAGTGCAATAGGACGTACATAGGAGGTTTTGGTTTCAGCGTCCCAGCAGTCGCAGGCGTAGTGAGCCATCTCGTTGTCCATGTGCTGACGGAAGCGCAGCTTGTCTTTGGCGATACCGACTTTAGTGAGGTAGAGGTAGATCCTCCCGATGAAATATCCCAGGACGGTGTTGTTGATCACTCCCTGGAATGAGACGGAAGAATTAATGAGTCCAGGTGTACAGAGTATCTTAAAAGGCTAACATAGTGATCCCCACCTGCTCCACAGCGTCCCCCAGCCTCATGATCTTCGCAGACTGTCCGCTGGTCTGAGCCTTGGAGGAGTAAAGTGTGAGGTCCAGGTCGGCTACATTGGAGAATTTAGGGTGGATTTTCTCAGTTGGATCCACAAAGTGCTCGATCTCAGCCATGGTGAACTCTCTGAGAGGAAAAATGGAGCGATTATATTCCTGTTTCATGTCAAATTGACAGTATACAAAGGTGTTGGTGGATCCCTCACCTGACACGGATGAGTCCAGAGCGAGGAGAGATCTCGTTCCTGAAGGAGTTTCCTATTTGAGCAGCAGCGAAGGGGAGTTTCCCCTGGTTGAACTCCAGCAGACGCTTGAAGTTGAGGAAGATTCCCTGAGCAGTTTCAGGCCTCAAATAGCTGCAGAGTCACAGTAAAAATCAATCACCACATCGTCAGGTAAATTGTTCCACAAGAAGCTTATCAAGACATGATCAAATAAGTTCCCTAAAGACTGTATCTGCAACCGGGCTATGGAAGGCCGCAATAAGGGCAGAATCCATGCATAAAATCATAGAAAATGTGCGCCTGTTTATAAAACCCACAGCTCAGCACTTAGCTGACTCCAGGAACCACAAGGCAGCTGTTTCTAACATTTTCCTTAAATAAATACATAAACAAGGAAAAGTGATGTTTAAGACACCAAAGGAGGACATGCAACATCTTTATCAGCAAACAAAAGCACTTTTAACGCCGTGTGAGGCTGAGGTGTGTTTGATGAGAAATGCTAGAAAAGCCACACCAAAGACTAAATACTCCACTTCATTATGCTTCTTTTTACCCTGGCATGTTCCCTCCTGGTCCGATGGACGTCTGGAACATCAGGTTGAAGGAGATGGGAGCTGTGAGGTCATTTCCTGTAGTGGGGGACTTGACGCTGTATTTCACAAAGAGGTCGGTGAGCTCCTGCTGGGTGTAGTTGTCCATCTGAGGAGAAAATACACAGCTTATTTAAAGTTTCAGAAGAAGCTTTCGGCTCCAGCTTTTTGTCTCGGTTGAAACGGACCTGAGTGGTGACTTCCTCCATCTCGGCCTTCTTCTCTGCGGCGCACTTCTTATCGGACATCAGCTTCTGGAGGTGGGCTGTCGGACACATGACAAGTTCATGAATTATGTCATCCCCTTTTTGCAACCTGAGCCAGTTAGCCTTCAGGTCTAGCAGGAACTGAAGCATTCTTTTTGGCCCAGATCCAGTCCCTGTGATCCCAGCTCGCTCTGCTATGAAAGCTGTGTGTGATTTCTGCTGTTCGAGCCACTTCCATTCTCCCTCAGGCACACACTGATACTCAGAGCTTTTCCAACAACCAGCAGCAGCAGCAGCCACTGACAACACAAGGTTGGACTGCTCCAATCCACATGACAAACTTACAAAGACCCCCGCTGTGTGTAGGACGACTAATCTTTAGTTTAGTGGAAGCTAAGTCACTAAATACACACCGACACACACAAGGCTTACCTTTGAGGAGGTGGTCGGCCCTGAAGCACTCGCCATTCTTCACGTCTTTCACCATGTAGTCAGCAAACTTGTCCACATGTCCTGATGTCCTAAATAAGGGGAATCAACATATTAATTACAGCGAAGTGTTAAAGACGTTATAGTATGCTCATTTCCAGATGTACATCAGTATGTAGTGTCTCTCCTGGGACATGTCTCCATGCTTTAATGTTCAAACAGCTCTTTAAAAAAGAAAAATAAGGTTAAGTTAAATCAAAACAGTGTTTCTGCAACCGGGCTATGGAAGGCTGCTATACTGGCAGCTCCCATGCATCAAATCGCAGAATCAATGTGCGCCCGTTTACAAAAACCCACAGCTCAGCACTTCAGCTGACTGTAGGAACCACAAGGCAGTATTACCCTCATTAATTATACATTAGAAATAACAAAACCCATAGAAGACATGATCTAAAGAGGTGAGACCTTTCTGACGGACACCTACTTGAGGACCGGCTCAGGGGTGAGCATGGTGCAGTCGATCTCCAGGATCTGCTCCTCCTGGATGAAGTGCTGCCTCCAGGCCTGCAGGATGTTATTCTTCAGGGCGCAGCCGACCGGGCCGAAGTCGTACAGGCCGCTCACACCTGGGGAGCATTACTGCATGGTAACGGGAGGCTTGAAGACTCTTTGCAGCGGGGATTTACGTGCTAATCTAAGCCTGACTTCACAAACATTATCCATGTGTTACCTCCATAGATGGCAAAAGCCTGGTCGTAGAAGAATCTCCTCTTGAGGGTGTCCTCCATCTTGGTTCTGTCAACGATGTCATCTTTGGGTTGTAATGACAGTTCCTGCAACAAGAAGGATATTTACTCCATCCTTGACACCACATAGTCAGCAAATTTGGTCCACATCTAGACATGATAAAATAAGTTGCTTGTATCTGCAACCGGGCTATGGAAGTCTGCAATAAGGGCAGAATCCATGCTTCAAATCACAGAAACAATGAGCGCCTGTTCACAAAAACCCACAGCTCAGCACATCAGCTGACTCTAGGAACCACAAGGCAGCATTTTCATCGATTAAAAATACAGAAGTGATAACCAAAACATGTTCAACAACAACAAGACGACATGATACACATCTGATGATGAGGCCCAACAGCTCCTGTGAGGGAAGACTCACAAAGGTCTCATCCTGCACCATCTAATAATATCCACCGTGATGTCAAACACCTGCATCTCCAGCAAGCACCCAATTCCCAGACTGCTTGCCAAAATGCAACGTGCATCAATATTTGCAGCACAGCCTGGTTATTAATGGGAGAGCTGGCATGTGTTGTGTTGCATCTGCAGTCCTCTTCCTCAGAAAGGATGCAAAGCTTAGCACAGAATTGCATAATCTCCCCAGTTGAAGGGCACTCACCTTGGCCTCAAAAGCCCTCTTCCTTGCCTTCAGTTCAGCCACAGCTTTAGTCACATCCACATCAGGAGCTCCATCCTGCTTCATTTGGCGCACCAGTTCCCCCTAAAAACACAGAGGCGGCTTTAGACTGGCAATCACTGCATTTCACCACTGGTTTAGACACGTCTTAATGGCAATAAACTCGTTTTTTGGGTAGCATCATTAACTTGTCTTCTTTAAACCCCACCCTGCTACCACATATCTGCAGCAGCTCGTTGAAACGTGGCAAAGGATTAGCTAATGTCTCTTTCATTGAAAAGCTTAGGAAGGAACCGGTCAGGTAAAAAAGAAGGAAAAAAAACAACAACAAAAAAGAAGAAATTCAAATAAAAATCACAGATTAAAATAAATAAAAAGGAAGGAAAATAAAACACAAAATAATAAATGAAAATAAGGAGCCGGTCAGTTCAGCCGGTTAGCTTGCATGCTAACACCCTCAGTGTGACTCAGAGGGAATACACAGACATCTAACCCTAAACAAACCTAAACCACATCAGCTTTAAGTCATTATGGGATGTCTTTGTTACCTGTTCTTTGACAGCCAGCCTCAAAGGGGCCAGAATCTCCTCCATGTTTCCGTCCATGGTTCGTCCTTCCTGCAGCCACAGGCTTCTCTTCTTAGTCTTCTTACACAGGCACACAGACAGCGAAAACGGCCTGTTGTTTCCGAACCGGGTCTTGGACCACAGGGAGCAGAGGGAGGAGATCTCGGTGCCGGTCCTCAGCAGTTCTGATGTTCTGCGAAGCATGGACCTCCGTAACGAGAGAAGAGATGATGAAATCTGTGGGGATATGTAAGCGCAGAAACGGCGTCGGTGCAGCACTTTCGCTACGATTGGTGCAGTGTGTGAAAGCGTATCGGCAGATTCGACGCACGGAAAAAATAAATCACACATTTTTTGTTAGTTTGTCTATTTCTCACTATGAAAACAAATATAACTATGTACACTAACTCAAGTACTGTACTTACAATTTTGAGGTACTTGTACTTTGCTTCAGTATTTCCATTTTATGTGACTTTGTATATTCTAATGCACTTCAATTCAGAGGTAAATGCTGTACTTTTACTCCCCTAGATTAATGATAAAGACTATGATTAACATTTAAGACTTTAGTTGGAGTAAATTCCCAATCTACCCTGCAGTATACAAAGTCATTACACCTAGCTGCTTATAACAGAGTATTCGTACACTCTGGTACTTCTACTTTTACTCAAGTACAAGACCTGAGTACTTCTACTAAATTAGAAGTGGAGCCCGCCAACTGCTGGTGATTATAAAGAATGCAGGTTTGCTGCACTTCCTCATTGACTTGTTTTCCAGAGGTTGCTTTCTTGTCTTTAGTCACACATTTACAACCCAACGTATTTCTGACTTGTGTGTGTTATTTCGGCCAATTCCAGTTGCACAAAATTAGGGAACCAAGGACTTTAAATAAAGGTTCATTCTCCATTAAAAGGTTGGACAGGGTGTTTGCTTGCTTCAGTCTTCACAGCACAAGCTTAAGTTTTCTCTGGATGATGCAACATAAAGCCCTTGTTTCCAGTCGCATCACACTGTACAGATAGAGGTGCCTCCCCTTGTTTCCCTTCAGGTTCAAGACAAAAGTGAAATCAGTTTGAGTTCAGAGCAGATCCACAGCTGGCTGCAGGAGGAGAGCTTCTTACGTGTCAACCATAGACGATATAAAAGGTATCACCATGGAGCAAATACTGGCGCCTTTGAGGGAGCTGTGAAGCAACAGGTAAGTCCAGCTTACACACCTGCAGACATCCTGCAAATACCAGCATGCATTGACTTATCACTGGACAGCGATGAAAGAGTTTGAAAACCATATGATATGCTGGAAAATATGTTTGGAATATGAAAGTTTACATGCAGAAATAACAAGGAGGGTTTTAATTGTATAATTTAAACAGCATTAACATACTTTACAAATGCAAAAACATAAATAATAATAATAATAATAATAATAATGTGTATAGAAAATGAGCACTTTGTTCATTTACATTGCAACAGGTGACACATTATTAAATGTTCTTCAGTGACCATAACTTATACAGAGCCTCATGGCATGAACAATAAAGTGAAACTAGAATTATATGTGTGGCTGCTGGTGGTCCAACAGGGGTATTTGGTATGGTGGCTCTCTATAGCAGAAGTATTAAAGATAAATAGATTTAAATAAACGAACAACTACAGTCATCTCCTATAACACATTTCTTTCTTATATATACATTTGTTTTTCAAATGGAAAATATTTTCTTAGCTTTAATAACACAAAGAAAATTGAAAAATTAAATAAGAGTTTTGTGTAAAAAAAAACAGGTAATATAAATGTTGTTTACTCCTGCAGGGGGATTTGGTGCACGAGTTAAAAGCAAAAGGCGCCAACGAGCAGGAGCTGAACAAAGCTGTTGCAGAACTGAAAGCCCGGAAGAAGATCCTGGAAGCAAAAGTGAGAATATCAAAATCCACACCTTTAAATCATCAACCATACCCTTTGAATGATATTGCATCAGTCTCACAGCTTCTGCTTTCTCCGACACCTTTTGGTTCCACTTTCAATTTGAGTAATGGTATCTAAAATGCTGATTGGTATTCTTTCTAAACCCTCACCTGCAGGAGCTCGCTTTGCAGCCTAAGGATGAAATGGTGGACCGGGTGAAGATGGAGGACACCTTGAAGAGGAGATTCTTCTACGATCAGGCTTTTGCCATATACGGAGGTAAAACAGAAAGCAGAAATTCCAGGAAGATATCTCTCCAAATATTGCAATCTACACACTAACATATTTTCCAGGTGTGAGCGGCCTGTACGACTTCGGCCCTGTCGGCTGCGCCCTGAAGAACAACATCCTGCAGGTGTGGAGGCAGCACTTCATCCAGGAGGAGCAGATCCTGGAGATCGACTGCACCATGCTCACCCCGGAGCCTGTCCTCAAGTATGTGGAAACAAACCCCAAACATAAACAGCATCTTCTATTCCAACATGACTGAGAAATGTGCATTATTTTTCTCCTCGAGGACGTCCGGGCACGTGGATAAGTTTGCAGACTACATGGTGAAAGATGCCAAGACTGGAGAATGCTTCCGCGCTGATCACCTGCTCAAAGGTGACCAAACAACATGACATTGTTTGGAGGATTTAAAGGAGTCCCACCAAGTCCAGTCCTCCCTAAAGCTTTCCATTGTTTCCATGCATTAACGACAAGGTGTCAGGTTTAATCCCTAAAGAGAACGACAGCTTAGGTTTTCTCAGAGCCTACAAACAGTCCACCTGACACCAAAAGCTGCTGCTATTTATTGTCTTCTAAAGTTCTTCTGTGCAGAATATGTTTAACTTGAATGTCCAATTTAAGGACAGGTTTTTACTCGTTTGACTTGGTTATCCGGTATATCCTGAGGACCACGGTATGAAGAGAAACAGGAGTGAAAGTGACAGAGTGTCTGATTGAGTCTTTGATATTGGGTAAGAGGCAGCTCTATACTTTGATGAATTAACACAATTATGAGCAGACCTCTAGCTGAATAGCTGGGCATTGATAAAAAAAAAAGGGGATAAACCAGAACACCAAAATCTCTTTACTGGATTAAAATGCAAACACTGAATTGAATCACTCACAGCTGCTAAAAGAGGACATGTGTTTCCCTACAGCTCACTTAAAAAAACTGATGTCTGACGAGCAATGCTCTGCAGAGCAGGCCACCGAGATGGAGGACGTCATCACTCAGGTGGGTGACACACACACACACACACACACACACACACACACACACACACACACACACACACACACACACACACACACACACACACACACACACACACACACACACACACACACACACACACACACACACACACACACACACACACACACACACACACACACACACACACACACACACACACACACACACACACACACACACACACACACACACACACACACACACACACACACACACACACACTGCAGGATCTATACTGACATCTGCTGGTTGGGGAAATATCCCTCTGATGTTTTGCTTTCTGTTGTCAGATGGACAACTACACCCAGCAGGAGCTGTCCGACCTCTTTGGGAAATACAACGTGAAGTCTCCCGCCACAGGAAATGACCTCACAGCTCCCATCTCCTTCAACCTGATGTTCAAGACGTCCATCGGACCAGGAGGGAACATGCCAGGGTAAAAGGAAGCATAATGAAGTGGAGTATTTTGTCTTTGGGTTGGCATTTGTGTCATTAATTTACTGTGACTCTGCAGCTATCTGAGGCCTGAAACTGCTCAGGGAATGTTCCTCAACTTCAAACGCCTCCTGGAGTTCAACCAGGGGAAACTCCCCTTCGGTGCGGCTCAGATCGGAAACTCCTTCAGGAACGAGATCTCTCCTCGCTCTGGACTCATCCGTGTCAGGTAGTTAGAAGCTCCTTAATTACTCACCTGCAGATATAAAGACAAAGCAGTGATGTTTAATCCTCTCACAGGGAGTTCACCATGGCTGAGATCGAGCACTTTGTGGATCCAAACGAGAAGGTGCACCCTAAATTCTCCAACGTGGCCGACCTGGAAATCCTGCTGTTCTCCTCCAAGGCTCAGACCAGTGGCCAGTCTGCACAGATCATGAGGCTGGGGGACGCTGTGGAGCAGGTCGGGAAAAGTTCATTCACTTATTAGAAGTTGTGGATGATGATCATAACCATGGTCCTTTTCTTTGTGTCTGCTGCAGGGAGTGATCAACAACTCAGTGTTGGGTTACTTCATCGGGAGGATCTACCTCTATCTGATCAAAGCCGGGCTGTCAAAAGACAAAGTGCGCTTCCGTCAGCACATGGAGAACGAGATGGCTCACTACGCCTGCGACTGCTGGGACGCTGAGTCCAAGACATCCTACGTAAATATGTCGTCTTTGATCAAATGCATGGACTAAAGATTGTGTGGATGCAATTCTAAATAAGTTTGATCGTGTCTCTCAGGGCTGGATTGAGATTGTTGGATGTGCTGATCGGGCCTGCTACGATCTGTCCTGTCACTCCAGAGCCACGAGGGTCCCTCTAGTGGCAGAGAAGCCCCTGAAAGAACCCATATCCTTCAGTAAAACTACCATCAAATCTAAATATAACAATGTTTTATCGAGCAGTTTAGAAATCTTGGTGATTCCAACCAACTACACCAAGACGCTAACGTAGAAAGATAGACAGTTGGGAAAAAAACACTTTATGTAAAAACAATTGTAGTTGTATTTCCCACGTCTTTTTGGCTGTAATTATTCGTATTTAAAGGCAAAATACAGTCCTTTTTACCACAACAGTTGACTGTAGTGTAGTGTTAAGCACTTCTATATGAGGATTCATCAACCCAAAGAAGCAACATGTTTAAATATGCTGTACATCTCTGCCGTTTTCTATCTTCCTTTGTAAGATAATTGACCTTGATTTGTTTCTGTTGCTTGTAAACTCCTTAACTTCTTTGCACAAAGTGGTAAACGTTGTCCAGTTTGAGCCCAATAAGGGCGCCATAGGAATCTCCTACAAGAAAGATGCTAAGCTGGTTCTGGAGTACCTGGCCGTGTGTGACGAATGCTTCATCACCGATCAGGAGAAGCTCCTCACTGACACAGGGTAAATTCTGCCTTCATTAAACTATTTATTCATGTCTTTTTGTATTTTAAATGTTGTGTTTTCTTGTCTGTAGAGAGTTCAGCATTGAGACACAGGGCAGAACATTCACACTGACCAAAGACATGGTCAGTGTGAAGAGGTTCCAGAAGACTCTGCACGGTAAGAGGCGACACCAAACCCGCCTTCAGCGCCGTAGAGCCAGATAATGAGGGTTGTGTTCATGTGGGAAATCAACCGTCTCTGTTTTCCCACAGTGGAGGAGATTGTTCCCAATGTAATCGAGCCGTCCTTTGGCATCGGCAGAATCATGTACTCCATCTTCGAGCACTCGTTCCGCAAGAGGGAGGGCGACGAACAGAGGACGGTAAGAAGGCTGTAAAACAAGGACGGATATGAGTGAGAATCTTATACTTCTTTAAAATGAAAATGTTCTTATTTTTTCTGCAGTATTTCAGCTTCCCTGCCACCGTGGCTCCCTACAAATGTTCCATCCTTCCTCTGAGCCAAAACCAGGAGTTTACGCCATTTGTCCAGCAGTTGTGTGAGTGTGACGCTAACCTTTAGATTAAAATACAGCATTATGAAGCATAAAGGAATAGATTGACCTTTTCTAGAATACTCTAATTGTGCTTAAAGGAGAAGAAACCACTCCCTCGTTTGCCTCTCAAATATAAAACTGTAGCTAGGGGATGATTAGCTTAGCCTAGGGTTAGAATCAGGGAGTAGAGTTTAACAAAAGCTGCGAACCAGCAACTTAAAAGCTCTCTTTTTTACATGTTTCAACGGTTGGGGTTATTTTGTTGGACTATTTCTTGATCTGAGGCAGTAACTTTAATTTGAATCTTAAGCTAGGCTAACTAGCATCAGGCTAAAGCTTAGTTTTTAACACGTTTAAGTAGAGTTCCCATTTAACTCAGTTCTGCTGATGCTCATCTCTTTACACTGATTGCTAATTTGCGATTCTTCTCTTTCCTTGATTTAGCCGAGGCGATGACTAAAAACGGCATGTCCTACAAAGTGGACGACTCTTCAGGATCCATCGGGAGGCGCTACACCCGCTCAGACGAGATCGGCGTGGCGTTCGGCATCACCATCGACTTCGACACGGTGAACAAGACACCTCACACCGCCACGCTGAGAGACCGAGACTCCATGAGGCAGATCAGGGCCGAGGTACACCAATCAAACACCCCCCGCTTTGTTGAGTATCGCATTATTCCTTTTTGTTTGTTTCTAATGTACAACATCCCATTGCAGGTCGCTGAGTTGCCAGGGATGGTTCGAGATCTGGCTAACGGCGCCTTGACTTGGGCTGAGGTGGAGAAGAAGTTCCCCATCTTTGAAGGACAAGAGACCATCAGCAAGAAGGAGTAGCCAGACTGGGACCACATTGAAGATTTCATATAATAAGCTAATGCATTTTATATTTCAATTTATTTCTCACTTTGGGAGTTGTTATAGGTCTGCTCAGACATACAGTTAAAAACAAGGGGAAGCTAACGATCCTCTGTGGCCTACTTCCTCATCCAGCACCACCTGGGCCACTATTACACATTAAAAACTCCAAATGATATGCAGCACTGATACTCTGAAAGCAGGAAACCAGGTATGGAGCTAGGTCTGGTACATTTCTTTAATGCTTTACTGTATGCTTCATTTTTATACGTTTTAATAAACCATGAACGTCTCTTTGCTCTTTGATGTTGCATTGTGTGCATCTTACTACTTCGTGTTGCTGTCACTACGGCGGCCCTGCGAGTTGTGTTACAGTCCATTGTATAAATGTGAGAGATGCACGGATGGACGTTTGGCTACGGCTCAAAATTGCAGCCGGCTTACACCCTCCCAAAACAGATCTGGCAACCAGGAAAATGGAAAACAGCCGCGAGAGAAAAGAGACGAGGGGGCTTTTAATTTGAAATTCTAAAAGGATGTATTACCTACAAACTCAGTGCACACTTACTCATTGTTACACCTACATATTCATGCTAATTGATGCTCTTCTGTAATATAACATGATGCTACATGGGATTTTTTAATACACTATAGAACTACAATGCAGGAAGTTGATTGACTCTTTGGTGCATCATTAAGAGAAGTACTTTAAAGTGGTGTGGGAGTTTAAAACATGCCAAGATGTAACCCCTAATAGACTGTGTGTTACAGTGTGTTGTTCCGCCCCCTCTGTGTCAGTGGTCAAAGTATAAATACATCACGTCACCTTTAACCAGCTCCCTCTCAGGGAGTCAGAGGGACCTGCAGCCAAACCCAGAGCAGATGTAAACAGTTTACATTTCCTCGGATGCTTTTGTTTGTGTAATTTGATATTTTAATCTGGATTTTTTTCCTTAAATAATCGGGGAAAAGTGGGGTTTTATTGCACCTCCTCTTTCGGGTCTGCAACTGCTGCGTTCAAGGTCAGTATGACAACAGGTGCTGCGGAGGACGAAGTGGAGTGTGTGACTGTGTGGCATTTCAGCTGCATTGTGAAGGGAAAACAGGCAGGGACTTTAAGAGATGTACAAATATAATATGTGCTGTTATCTGTAGCCATGATCATTTTGAGATAGCATTAGAAAGTACAAACAATGCTTTGATGCAGAAGAAGTTACAGTATATAAGTTTTTGTTTGGTTAAAAATAGCCAGCAGCTGTGCTTTGTTGGGGTCTCTGGGTTCTTATCATGGGAAAGTTACCCATTTGCCCTCCACTGTTCTCTTACCTGATAATCACAATGAAGTCAAATGATTGTGATTATCAGTGGTACTCTACTCTGTGAATTATGGTCCTTTTTTACTGCAGTGGTGGAAAAAGTACTCTGATACTTGAGTAAAAGAAGTAATACCAAATACTGACTCGAGTAAAAGTACAAGAAAGACAGTTTTGGCATCAAAACAAAACCTAAAGTACCAACAGTAAAGGCCCCCGTTATGCATAATATTCAGAATAATTAGTAGTCAGTAATTAAAGCTGTGTTGTGGAGTAGATTATTAAGTAGCATAAAATGAAAAATACTCAGGTAAAGTACATGTACCTCCAACTTATACCTAAGTACCGCACTTTAGTAAATGTACTTAGTTACTTTCCACCAATGGAAGGAAGCATCCAACAGTGTATAAAGTAGGATAAAAGTGGACCTATCACTCACATATTAAAGCACCAAGAGAATTATACAGGGGCATCAGAAGTACTTTATTTATCCCAAACTGGGGAAAAGATGTTTTGACAGGGGCCATTCTACATACTGTTGAAGTACTTTTACTTTGGAGTCATACCCTTCTCGTACTTTTACTTCGGTGAATTCATTTACTTTTAAAGGGGCACTGCAACTTTTATGAAGTAAAGGATCTGAATATTTCTCCCATCATTGGTAAACAATTAGCATTTCAAAGTTTAATGAAGTATAACTTGTTACAGTAAGAAGATAAGTTCCTGTTGTGCAACTCTTCTGATCGAAAAGGATTTAAAAGTTGTGTTTACTTTTGAAATTTAAGTGCATTTACAATTAAATCCAGAATGACTGACAAGCAGATTAGTCTATTTCCAGTTACAGATGCAATGGATGCAAAAGGAAAAGTCACCGTGGCTCTTTCCGTTCTGAGTTGAAGCCCCAGCTGTTTACAGAGGATGTGCCCTCGTTAAACCAGTAAAACCTGGTGTACTTGTCAGATGTTGACAGGTCTGCTTTTTGGTGTGCAGGAGCTTCAGGAGCTCTTGCTGTCCGTGTAGCAATGGGGATCAAAGCGGCCCTTCCCAAATATGAGATCTACTTCTACAACACAGTGCTCTGTCTGGCCATGTTCTGGGCCGGCAGCTGGATCCTGGACGTGTCCAGTTGTGAGTATGAACACACACACACACACACACACACACACACACACACACACACACACACACACACACACACACACACACACACACACACACACACACACACACACACACACACACACACACACACACACACACACACACACACACACACACACAAAAAGGATAGTTCAGTTTATATTCTACATTTCATTGAATGCTGCTACTGTTGTTTTCAGTATCCAGGGCTCGTCTTACTTGGTCCAAAAACCTTTAAACCCCCATGCCCTGTTGCTTGTTCAATGAACATGGGCCTCTGACACTGTCCTGCAAATACTCAATCCACTAGAGCACCAAATCAACAGCTTAAAATAGTCCCCAACAAACACAATATTTAGTCCTGTCTGGGTAATGTTTTGTGCTGCTGCAGTGTCGGCTGCCGTGGGGGTTATTACTACAGGAACTGACACGTTGTTGGTTTGAGTCTTTTCAAGCATTCCCTCAATTTTACACACACAGGTGTTTCCTGATTTCCATTGTGGCCTCTGCTGCACAAAAGCTATAGTATGTCAGCAAACTCCACGTACTTGTGATATATCTGTGCATTTTCCCATCCTAATAGGTGCATCAAAACTAGCATGAGGGTGACGGCATGCTTAATTGATAGGTTTATCAAAGAGAAAATGCAATTATTTGGATCATTTCTATTCTATTTCCTGTAAAGGCACACAATAGGCCCTTTGGAAATACTTTTTCCACAGAAGTCATTACTTGCATTCACGATGGCTCTGTTTTATTCAAGTGTTCCAGTCAGCCAGCATGCAAGAACCTGAGGGAGCTGCAGCTGAGCGGAGTTTAGCTGCAGCTGAGCGGAGTTTAGCTGCAGCTGAGCGGAGTTTAGCCATCGTTAATGTCATCCTCCACACCTGCTGATTTTCCTACTGTGACTGGGTGTACTGGGTCTGCAAAGGCTAAAATCCCTGTGTCCCTTCAGAGGGACTTTCTCTCTCACACACTCCCAACACACTATACAACAATTAACCTGAAAATGAGAATTAAATGTCCTCTTTAGGAAGTCTGTGCATCATTTCACCCCTCAACAAAGGTCTAAATAAGTCTAAACTGTGAACCTGATAAGTAAAAACCTAAGCATTGTGTGGTGCAGACACATACAGCCAGTACAATGTGCAGTATTTATACTGTATGAGGAGCCGGAGCTATGCAGACCCTGCAGGGGAGATCAGGTGTCAGTGTGAATACCACAAGAAGAAAATAGATGCTGTGTTAGCCGTGTGATTATTTGGAGCGTCACTGTCATGGAACAAAAGTTGCCCATCTGCATTCAAAGGACAGGGAAGTTTTAAATTCAGAATACATGTTTTCTTACCTCTCTTTGTCAGCTGGTGCAAACAGAAAGGCGTTCAAACCCAGCGTGAAGCCAGGATGGTACTACTTTGGGAGGAAAAGGGTGAGAAAACGGTCACAAGTTATGCAGATATAAGTCATTGTAGAAATGTCTCTTATTTTTCTTCATCGATCTGCAGGATTCAGCTGATTTGGAGTGGGTGATGTGGTTCTCTACCTTCAGAGAGCACATCCTGTTTGCTCTCTGCGGTCACGTGCTGTTCGCTAAGATCTGCTCCATGTTGGCTCCAAAGGTGATCCTCCTGCAAAATAATCCACTGATTAAAGAACAATGGACTAAGCATGCTAATGGAGAGAAAACGCTCACTGTGTCGTGCTTTAAGGAAGACTTGTTGACTTTTCAAATCCTCTTAGTCACCGTTTATTTTAACAGCATTGCACGGTTACTTTTCATAGCTGATGATGAATGGGACCAGGTGGAGACAAACGGACTGTAGATGAAGAAGAGAGGACAAATAGAAATGTATATTTAGCTCGACCACAGAGTCTCTAGCTGAGAGTAAAAGAGCTCATAAATTGTGTTGCTTTGTGCACATTTTTCCTGAACAATTATCCCTTCAAGTTAAATATAATAACTATTCATTAATCATAATCAGTTAAATGCATATGTCCTGGTGTTGACGCTCCATGCCCCCCACAGCACAGGTCTCTGGTGTACATGGTATACGGGCTGCTGGCGGTGTGGACCAGTATGGGCTGGACCTACGTCACCCTGATCCTGTCGCACTGCATCCTGCTCTACAGCATCTCCTTAGTGAAGATCCGCTGGCTGTGCTTCGTCACCGGCCTCTGCACCCTCGCCACCTTCAAGTGTGAACCCTTCGTCTCCTGGCAGGTAAACAGCCGCCAGCACACAGGACATTATGCATGACATTTAGATTGATTCTGATCTGAGTTACATGACTTCTCCATTCAGACGGGCTTTGTGGAGGGGGACTTTGATCTGCGTCACATCTTCTTCTACGGAGGATGTGGGTTCACCATCATGCGCTGTATGAGCTTTGCCCTGGAGAACTGTGAGAGGAAAGACGGAAACTACAGCATCCTGGAGCTGCTCAAGTACAACTTCTACCTCCCCTTCTTCTACTTCGGGCCCATCATGACCTTTGACAAGTTTTATGTTCAAGTAAGTATGTTTTTTTAGGCACCTGGGGCTGAAATACGGCTCCAGAATCTGTATTTATTGTGCATAAAAATACACAAATCAAATCAGGAGAGTGAGAGTACTTTGAAGATGTCTGCTGAGCGTCTGTTGCCCCCTGCAGGCCAGCAAGTCTGACCTGAGCAGAAAGGAGTGGGGGTTGTGGAACATCAGTCTGCACGGCCTCACTCACCTGGGGGTCGTCATCGTGGTGGACGTCCTCTTCCACTTCCTGTACATCCTCACCATCCCCACCGACCTGAAGCTGTTGAGGCACGCCTCCGACTGGGCTCTAGGTCTGTGCTAACCCCCCCGAAACGCTAAGATTAAATGCTGTGGTGTGTTAACCCACGTCCAATGTGTTTGTTTCCAGTGGGCCTGGCTTACTTTAACCTGGTGTACGACTGGGTGAAGGCAGCGGTCATGTTTGGGATCATCAACACGGTGTCCAGACTGGATCACCTGGACCCTCCCAAGCCTCCCAAATGCATCACGATGCTCTATATGTTTTCTGAAACGTGAGTGTACACAGCTTTGACCCTTTTGGCTCGTTATACTGTTCAAATATATAAAACTAAATGTGTTTTTTTCCTCCTTTTTAGCCATTTTGACAGAGGGATCAATGAGTGGCTGTGCAAGTAAGTCCTTGACTCATTTTCTGTCAGCTCAGATTTGAGTCCTGCTTTTTTAAACTGCAGTACGTGCTCATCGTTCTCATTGTCCACAGGTATGTGTATGATCACCTGGGGGGGAAACATGAGAACGTGGTGGAGGAGTTGCTGGCTTCACTGTGCACCTTCGGGGTCACCATCCTGTGGCTCGGCCCCTGCGAGGTAGTGCTGGTCTGGGCTTTCTTCAACTGCTTCGGCCTCAACTTCGAACTGTGGACCGCCAAGTTCTTCGCCATGGAGCCTTTCTCTTCTCTAGAGGTTTGTCAGTGTCAAGCTCTTAAGGGTTTCTTAGGCGAACTTCAGAGGCTGAGAAACTTAATGGTGTTTTTACTTACAGATTTCCATGTCAGAAGCAACGTCCCGCCGCATCAGAGCTGTTTTCAACACGTTCAACTTCTGGAGCATCGTGCTGTACAACATCCTGGCTCTAAACAGTTTGGACTTTGCCAAGCTGGTCGCCAAGAGGCTGTTTCTCAAAGGTGATTTATTTCAGTTTTATTATGTCACGGTATCCTACCCCTAATCTGCCCAGCAACAAGGGTAGAGAGTCTCATTCAGGACATTTAATATGGACGTCCATTGGCAAGGCAGCTGGAGTTTTTGTCACTCAAGGAAACTTTTAGGACCAGATTTATAAGTCAATTTGATATAATGGAGGCATCGGGACAACATTGACAAATTTTGCTGCTAAAATCCTCTAAAATGATGTGAAAAGAGGGAATATTATGGGATTTAAAGCAGGAGATTTAAAGCCCCCTTTCACTCTAACTGATGATGTCATCCACAACATTCCGTCCCATACACACCCGTTATAAATCTGAACATTTCACAAAAGGAAAACCGTTCCATCCGTCAGAAAACCCCTTTAGTCCAATCAAGTTGAAAGTCTGGAGAGAAATTTAAATCCTTAATATGTGTTTTATATTGAAGTATGACGGACCAGTGTGACCTCAAAGTTGGGTCATTTTTAGCTCCGTTCATGCTGATTTCCCATTCATTCCTATGGGGAAGAATTTGCGTGAAAACCTCTTTCTTATTTTCCCAGGCTTCCCTTTCACCACCATCATCGTCATGTTTGTCACCTACTGTCTGGTGCAAGTGATAAAGGAGAGGGAGCGGAGGCAGGCTCTCATCGATGATCCGGATCCTCTTCCTCCTCCTGCACCTCCAACAACCACCACCACCACCTCCACCTCCACCTCCACCAGCGCTACAGCTGCACCCACCGCTGCTCAACCAGTCGCAGATCCTAGCAAGGAGAAAGCAGAGTAGCTATTTGACTATTGATAGTATTATAAGAGTGTTATCTCCAGTGCTGATTTAAACCCTGAATTGTGAATGAATCCTCAGTTTCTGCTTTATGAGTTTACTCTCAAGTGTTAATACTTAAAAGGGAAGGGAAATACTCAGATGTGATGTAATATAAAGTATAATTTATTCAAATCAGTGTAAAAACACCAGAGATGCAAACATTTAAAAAAATAAAGGAGTTTATTCCCCTGAATATGACAAGTCTTTTTCCAGAACGTGATTCAGTGTCAAGTCTTCTCTAGTACAGTATTTCTGAAGCGTTACCTCAGCAGCTGGCAGCTTGTGTTTGTGCCTCCACACTGGAAAAACGTTTAACTCTGCTCACACCTGTGGTGAGTCACTGGACATGTGATAAAAGACGTAAACTGATATCACATATCTTTCTAAGAAAATGCATGACTGCTGTATTAAAGAGGACATCATTTTCAGGTTCGTATTTGTGTTTAGTGCCTCTCCTGGGACATGTTTAGAGGCTTTGATGTGGAGGGAACTTTGGGATTTTAGCCCTTGCAGACCATTTACAAGCAGTTCAACCTACATAACACACAAAAGGAAAGGGAAAACCCACAAAAAGCATAGTAAGCCTTCATTAAATGGCTTATATATAATGCATTTACTGTAAAAAGATATCCTAAAAACACACTGCAATGATTGTCATTTCTGTTTTTGAAGAAACACCCAATAAAAGCAGCTTGCTGTGCAACTGTTAAGGACATTTTCCTTCTGTAGGGGACCTTTTTAATCCGTATATTACCCGAAATAAACCAACTAATTATTTAATTTCACCACCATGATAGAGATGGTTCTGGCAAACTGTAACTGTCACAATGTGAACGTCACATAAATAAATAATTGTGACACATACTACAATGACTCGGTCACAGGGACTGCAGGGGGCAGCCTGCTAACCCACTTACTGCAGATACACCCATGACTCAGGATGGACATATTTCCCATGAAGCACCATGTCAGCTGTCAGAGTGGGTGGATGTTCCTGGGGAGTGGGTAAGGGTGGAGTTTAGAGGTAGGGAAGAGGACTGAAGTGGTGGTATTGCATATCATTCTCCAGAAGGAAGCTCCACACTGAGGCCCCAGGCTATAAATAGGCTCCCAGTTGGAGCTCAGTTGAAGGTTCAGGACAGCTGAGTGGGAGTGTCGGGGTTCAGCTGGTGAGGGTGGACTGACTGTGTCTCTGAATCAAGGCTAGCAACTATAACTCTGCTGTAGAGAAGAGCCACTTTTGTTTGATTTGAAGCCCCTGAAAGGCTCTTCTGCCAGGAACCATGGCTCTGCCCATAGACCCCATGGACGAACCCAGGATGTACCAGCAGACGCTGCTGCAGGACGGCCTGTTCGAACTGCTGGAGAACGACAAGCTGGTAGACTGTGTGCTGAAGATCAAAGACAAAGAGTTCCCCTGCCACCGGCTGGTGCTGTGCGCCTGCAGCTCATACTTCCGTTCCATCTTCCTGTCTGACCTGGAGGAGAGCAAAAAGAAGGAGATTGTGTTGGAGGACGTGGAGCCAGGCGTCATGGGGCTGGTCCTCAAGTACCTGTACACCTCCAAAATCAACGTGACGGAGCAGAACGTCCAGGACATCTTCGCGGTGGCTAACGTGTACCAGATCCCTTCCATTTTCACAGTTTGTGTGTCTTTCTTACAGAAGCGTCTGAGCCTGAGCAACTGCCTGGCTGTCTTCAGACTTGGCCTGATGCTGGACTGTCCCAGGCTGGCTCTTTCTGCTAGAAACTACGCGTGCGAGCGCTTCCAGCTCATCTCTAGAGACGACGAGTTCTTCCAGCTGCTCCCCAGTGAGTTGGCCGCCATTCTGGCAAACGATAACCTGAACGTGGAGACGGAGGAGGCCGTGTTCGAGGCGCTGATGAACTGGGTGAGTCGGGACACGGGGAGCAGAGAGAAAGAGCTGCCGGGTCTGCTGGACTGCATTCGTCTGCGTCTGGTCAGCGAGGATTACCTGAAGGAGAAGGTGGAGAAGAACAAACTGATCTCCGATAACTCGGAGCTCCAGCAGAAAGTGCAGATGGTTAAAGATGCACTCGCTGGAAAAATGCCGGACATTAAAAAAAGCAAAAGCAAGCAGAACGGAGGAGCAGAAGGAGAGGACGAGGAACAAGAGGACGAGGAGGAAGATCTTCTCCCGGGGATCCTGAACGACACCCTGAGATTCGGCATGTTTGTCAGGAACTTGATCCTGATGGTGAACGAAGCTGGGGCCGTGGCGTACGATCCCGCAGGGAACGACTGCTTCCTGGCATCACTGTCCACACAGGTTCCCAAGAACCACATCAGCCTCGTGACCAAGGAGAACCAGGTCTTTGTGGCGGGAGGATTATTCATAGACGAGC
This sequence comes from Eleginops maclovinus, assembly GCF_036324505.1. Taxonomy (NCBI): domain Eukaryota; kingdom Metazoa; phylum Chordata; class Actinopteri; order Perciformes; family Eleginopidae; genus Eleginops; species Eleginops maclovinus. The sequence goes on from NC_086369.1 coordinate 2,063,602, forward strand.
AGAACAAAGAAGATCCACTGTGCTCCTATTTCCTACAGGTAGGGAAGGCTCTAAATTAGAATTTGAGACGAGAGAATGTATTGAAAAGGGAAATAAAAAGGGACAAACTACAGTATATATCAGGGGTTTCAACCTGAGTACATTTACCTGCAGTGTTTGTGTCTTCATGTGCGGAAAGTACAACCCCATTTACAATTGTTTGACCTCCTGTGACCTCAGTATGACCCGGTCAGTGCAGATTGGCTCGGGATGCCGCCCCTCCCGTCGCCCCGCTTCCTGTTTGGTCTGGCCGAGGCCGAGAACTTCATCTTTGTTGTGGGAGGGAGGGAGCTGAAGGAGAAAGAGCACACGCTGGACTCGGTTCTGGTCTACGACAGAGAGTGAGTACGAGTTCAAGTTTGTAAATAATTCAGCTTTAATTTAGACTGAATCCTAATTTATTTATAACTCCACAGATCTTTCAAATGGGGGGAATCAGAGTCACTCCCCTACCCGGTGTATGGACATGCCACTGTGTCCCACAAAGATGTTGTTTATGTGATTGGAGGAAAGGAAGACAGCAAGTGAGTATCTAGTGCAAGCAAGACATTAATATCCATCTGTGGCAAGATTTCACTCCTTAATGCATCACATTCTTCATCATGTTTATTCTTGTGAAAAGGACCTGCCTGAAGAAGATGTGCGCATACGATGCAAGGAGATTTGAGTGGAAGGTGCTTGCCCCCATGAAGGTTGCACGCTCTTTATTCGGAGCCACGGTTCATAAGGATAAAATATATGTGGGGGCAGGGGTCACCGACACTGGGCTGACAGACACTCTGGAGGTGTACGACATCGCTACCAACACGTGAGTGGCCAGATATCAAAGAATTATGCGGACAATCAATCAATGTATGTGGCTCAGAGTTACCAACGCATGTCCAAACTGCTCTCTGTTCCAACACTCTACAGAGAGAAGGAATGAAGAGATATTGTTCACATTTCTTTCTTAGATTTAGCTTTAAAAGAGGGGATATCATGCTCATTTTCCCAGTGCACCATATTGAACTGCACCTCTTTGTGTGTGTGTGTGTGTGTGTGTGTGTGTGTGTGTGTGTGTGTGTGTGTGTGTGTGTGTGTGTGTGTGTGTGTGTGTGTGTGTGTGTGTGTGTGTGTGTGTGTGTTTACATTTTTCAGGTGGTCAGACTTCGTGGCGTTCCCTCAGGAGCGTAGCTCTCTGATGCTGGTGTCTCTGGCCGGCCTGCTGTACGCTGTAGGAGGATTCGCCATGATGCCTCTGGAGGACAGCGAGGAGATCCTTCCCAAAGAGATGAACGACATCTGGAGGTGGGTCAGAACACACACATTCACTCATCCATTTATTACCTTATCCATAGCGTTACAGGTTAAGGGTATCTCAGGGTGTGTTTGAGTTAAAACCTCAAGTCTTCTCTCCTCCTTAGGTTTGATGAAACAGAGAGGAAGTGGACCGGGGTCCTCAGAGAGATCCAGTACGCTGCAGGGGCCACGGTTCTGGGGGTCCGCCTCAACACCCTGCGCCTCACAAAGATGTAAAACCCCCTGCAGTTCCTGCTTGTTAAAAAAAAAGCTGTGCACAGTGGCATCAATAGACTGATTTTACACAGCAGTTTTATGTGGTTCTGGATTAATATCATGCACAATTTTCATTATTGATTGAATGCATTTTTATATATGTGTGTTTCTGAGGTTTGAAACTGTAAACAATCTGTATCCTGTTGACATTTTTTGCACTGTAATGAAATAAAATGTAAGTTTAGTCATGAAAATGGTCGAAAATGTGTACATTTCCCAACAGATGGCAGCAAAGTCATAACCTAAGAAGAACAAACATGAACGAAAACACGGCACACGTCTCCGTTTGCAATAATATATCTATATAGTTTAATATTTAATGATGTCATTACGCTCTGCTGTGTTACAGACAGTAAACACGAGTCAATAATACAATAAAAGACAGAAAATACAGTCTAATGTTATTAGCACCTCTAGACACTACTGTCCTCGAACGGGTTTTAGTATTTTTATATAGCTCAACTACTGCCTACACATGGTCTTTGTACACCAGAGTTAACTAAGACATAGTGTTTACATTTTAAAGTAGAGAAATAACAGTACACAGTATGATTCAACACAGCTGCAGTATGGAAAATGTAGAGGGTGGAGAATACGTCTTTGAACTGACATTGTGGTTCTTATCACATCTTCGAACTTATTAAAACTGCCAAACAGACTTTCAAATGCAAAGTAACACACACTTGTTTTCAAGTTTTCGTCTTAATGGAGCCCCAAAACAGACCGAATGTTGTCGGTGTTGGGGCTCCAAAAAGTTGCCACCAAATATGGGTAAATGAAGACAAAACACTGCCCCATCGTTCTTAAAAAATGTCCTTTTTTCGTCGTCAAAACAGTTACACATTTGCTTAAATTCTCACACACACACACACACACACACACACACACACACACACACACACACACACACACACACACACACACAATGCTTTCTCTCCAATGTCATCAATACTTTAGAAGCCTAGTTGCTACTAAAATCAATCCCAAAACTTTCCTGGAAGGCCACGGACACAAATCATTCTGGATACAAACTTCGGCTCTAGCAACTTTTATAGGAGACACAATTGTGCCGTCCCATTAGCATTCTGCTTTGCACCGACTGCCATGTTCAATGCTTCATGACGTGATGAACATTTGCCCTGAGTGCTATGCAGAATGCACCGTCACTGTGATGTCTAGGCACCCACTTAATCACCGACAGACCCTCCGTTAAGGACAAGGGCAGGTCCACTTCTGCGCTGATCTCATACAAGCCTTTGGCTGCTAGACTTAGCTCTGGACAATTTGGCTAATCAGAAGACATGAAGCCTTGCCTGGTCTTCTAAAATCTCAGTTTAACTGCCATTCAACTTTTAAATAACACACACTTACACTAACTTTAAAAGTCAAGTTGGAACCCTTTTTAGGAGAGGACATTTTTAATGCAGAGCTCGATTAAGTGTTTCTTAGATGGCTTTTGCCTTATTTGCGTCTGGATTTAGGGAAGACTAAATGATCTAAGACAAACGATGAACTCAATTCTGTTTCCTCGGGTGGATTCAGACCCCAACTCCAAACAGGTTTGGAAGGTCTGAACAAACACTTCTGAAGTCCCCTCGGTCTGAGTGAAATGTTGTTTCAGAGGATTTATCACCTGCCATGGAAACACGTTCCTTGCAGAGACTGCATTTTTATAATTTCCTATAATCCGTAAGTCATGGAAATATAAAAAGCACAACTGCCATCAGCAGATTTCCGGTCAAATAACTGCCACTGCATCAGCCTTAATACCATACTAGCTGAACTGGAATATAAAGTGCTCATAATAACTCAAATCTCTCTCATTTCTCAATTTTGGCAACTGACTACTTCCTTTACAATTCCACATAGCATTAAATATGACTCCCATATTAAAGCTCACTCAATAGACGCAAATTAGTAGGGCTTCTCTTTATGAATGTAGTGCTCGGAGGACAAGCCAATCAGAAAGTGTCAATCAAGCCCCTGCCACTTCTGCAGCCAAACCACAATCTGTGGTTCAAGAAACTGACTGTAATTTGTAGTTTAGGCTAATTATTCATACACATCAATATCCAAAAACTGTACATTTAAAATGTCTGCCTTTGGAATAAGCCCGCTGTGTGGAAAATATCCTTTCACTACACATCTCTGCTCCTTTATCACCTTGTATCTGCAAACATGTTAGCGTAATGGGCTAGCATAGTGATCAAATTCAAAGTGCATTAATCAGTAGTACCAACTACTATCCCTCATCCTTTACCGTCAGACCCTATCATAGTCTATAACACAAGAAACATTCAAATCCCTCCAAGTATAAGGCTCACACTTTAACCACAGTATCTCAGTATTGTCTCTTGGCTAGTGCCTTTAAAAACAGTGAAGAGGGAAATACTTCTCTTTCCTAAGTGGAGCCAACAGACTGCACTTCACTAAAATACCACAAGAGATTATGTTAATTTCCTTCTCTGTCAATCTATCAGTGACTCGATTAATCCCCGGATTGGTATAAAATGTTGGCAACAAACTGCTTAAAAACGTCTAAATTGTAGCCCATTCTGACCATGGAGCTCTTGGTCTAGTAAAGCTAAATTAAATTAGAATATATTCAACTATTTAAAAGCTCTACACTTTCATTTAAAGGGCAGTTTCAAACTGGACCCTGTACAAAAGCAGCAAATTAAAGTACAAAACACGTGTTAGACACATGAAGAAACAAAAGAAATGTACCATTTTCAATGTGGCCCTTACCATTTAACCATGGTAGTTTAAGAAATACAACAGGGGTGAACCAAAACTAGAAAAGGTGCGTTATTTTCGTCTTAAATAAAACAACGAATAGCTTCAAACATTTACAAAAAGCTTATCCCCCAAATCCAACTTTCGGTAGTACCAGCCAAGACACGTGGGGGCACATTCAAATGACTCTCCAGATGTAAACATGAGGAATGAATCACAGGGGGGAAACACACCTTAGCAATATTTACAGGTTAACACTGTAGGCTACACTACAAGGAGGCTATCTATACATAAAGTGAGCGGGAGTGCATCGATAGTGCACTCTTTTTGGATCATTAATTGATTGAAAGATTTAAAAGGAATATTTTGACATTTTGGGAAACATGCTTGTTCCTTTCTTGCAGTTAGCTGATCACAAAGATACCACTCTCATATCTGTATGCTAAATATGAAGCTAGTTAGCGTAGCTTAGCTTAGTTTAAAGACAGGGAGAAACAGCTCATCTTGAAATGCGAAAATGACAATTTGAGATTTCACAGGGAGCTAGCCACAAAGCACAATGACTTCTAGCGTCTAAAAAGCTACACAATTATGGTTTTACACTTAATTTTTGCACCTATAAAACAAAACAAGATTTAAGGCGCTAATACCTTAGCTTTAGGTGGATTCCTGTCTTTTTAAAGCTTCATAGAGAACCAAGCTAGCTTCCAGTCTTTGTGCTAGGCTAAGCTAACCAGCAGCTAGCTATGGCTGCATATCAATCTTCTCATCGAACTTTTGGCAAGAAAGCAAATGAGTATCCTCAAAATATCAAACTATTACTTAAAGAGAAGAACTTTATCACTGATCAACTTTATCACTGACGAGGATTCCTTTCTGTTCTACTCCAGTACGTTTCAATTGTCAACAGTGCACATAGAGCCACAAATGATTGAGGGCTATTACATACCACATGTCCCTAAATTTGATCATCTTCTTCAGATAAAAAATGTACTGGGATGTAATCATAAAGAGCCCTTTTCTGTTGTGCCAAAAGTACTCGATATCAGTGCTCTTTGAAAGATTTAGGCATTGTAATATAGGGTTTATCCTTTCACAATATACATGATAAGGAAATGTACACAGTTAATGAGCTATCAGGATTTGTGAATATACCTACACTCTTTTTCATATTCTGCAAACTTATTACACAGATTGGGTTTAGTTGGAAAATGTAAGTTAACATTAGATTTGAACCTACAAATATACTGTAGGTCTGATTACATTACTCACAGAAAAGTGCTATATGATCTCTGAGTCAGATCTACAGGAGAGGAGCGCTTGCTTAATGTAAGCAAAAAGATTCAACAAATTACTCTGACTTCTGTGGTAGCGTTGCGTAGCTTAATGTAGGTCTACCCTCACTTTACAAGTCTTCCTCTCACACACACACACACACACACACACACACACACACACACACACACACACACCACACTGCATTGCATGGCCGACTCTCCACGCGTTCACAACTTCTTCTCTCGTCCTTACAAACTGACTTAACGTGCCACGATTTACACACAATCACAATTATAAAAATGAGACAGTTAGGAGTACATTTTAAATATCAATAGAGTTAAATGTAAGGTGCAGGATTGATTATAAATGCTGTATAACATTATCTAACTATAGCAGGTGAGCTTACAGGATTTGGTTATTGGCAATGCCGTACATGTATACGCTCAGAGACAAATCAGCATTTGGTTATTGCCGGGTCGGACCAGAACCACTCGCTACATCTTGGCAGAGAACGATAAAAAAGAAAGAAAATCTCCCCACATATGAGTGAGGATTCAGGTACTCTTTCCCCCCACTTTGTAAAAGATGCTACAATCAATGCGTTGTGCAAGGCTCTGGAGAGATGCATGGTGGGAAATCCCAAATAAAACCGGAACAGAGGTGAGAAACTCATGAGGAGAAGCGCGTTGACGACACGTCCTACTGGACTCTGAGGTTATCTATTGTATTTAACAGAGTAAAAAATAAGTATTTCTTATTGTTGTAGGTGTAGGGGTGTTTTATGAGGCCTCCATGTAGCCAGTTTTTCACGGAGGTGCAACAGTCTCCCGCTGCAGGGGTCCTTGTAACAAACAAAAAGTGCTTTCGATGCTACAGAGACTTGTTAGTTGTTGGAGTTCACCCTACCGGCTGAAAACAGGGGAGGCGGTGGGGGTAAATGCTGTGTGGGAGGCAGCGGCAGCCCCCCCATGGAGTGCAGCAGGGGGAGCTGGGTCCCATGGAGGGGGTTAGAGGCAGCAGCGGGTGTGGTTGCAGACCCGGAAGAGTCCACGGCGGGCGAGGCCAGAGGCTGATGGAGGCCGAGGGGGTCTGTGCCGTCGGTAACCATGGGGTTGCTGACGCGGAAGCATTTTTCCCGGTGTGCCTTGAGCATGTTGGAGAACCGGAAACGCTGGCCGCACACCTCGCAGGGGTACGGCTTCTCCCCAGTGTGTGTGCGGCGGTGGCGCTTCATATTGGGCCGGCTGGTGAAGCTCTTCCCACAGATCTCACAGATGTACGGCTTCTCTCCTGCACAAAGAGGGTCGAGTAAATGAAGCTTGATGACACACCTTCAGTCTTAAAGAGTGACTTGGTGTCCGTAGCGCAGGAAGGGACTCACCAGTGTGTGTCTTCATGTGTTCGTCGAAGTACTGCTTCATGTTGAAGTCCTTTCCGCACCACTGGCACATGAACTGCTTGTGTCCGATGTGGATGCTCATGTGGGAGCGCAGCTGGTATTTGTACTGGAAGCGCTCACTGCAGTTCTGAAATTGCACAATGAACATTTTTTTACACAAAATTGATTATATTATATTCAATTAAATATTTCCCCCACCACACTATGGCAGACATTAATTCAAGACAGTGGTGTTTATTTAGATGGTGCCAGAATGCAGGACACTAAAACTAAACGATTTCATTCCTGGATCTCCACCACTTCCAGATTCATTCATTCATTGACCTAAGTATTTCACCGGCCATAAAGAGCCTCATTTAATTTACATCCCAGACACCATTCATATCAGGAGTGTTACACTGGTGGACGTCTCGGTCGGAGTGAAACTCTTCATGTGAGTCGAGTGGAGAGGATATTAAAGGAGCTCAAACCTCACACTTGAAGGGCTTCTCTCCTGAGTGCTGCAGAGAGTGAACCTTCAGGGACATGCTGCGCTTGAACGACTTCCCGCACGTCTCACAGGTGAACGGCATGTCCTTCGTATGGGCTGAACACACACACACACACACACACACACACACACACACACACACACACACACACACACACACACACACACACACACACACACACACACACACACACACACACACACACACACACACACACACACACACACACACACACACAGTAAGTTAATGGTATTCAATAGTGAGCAACTGAATAGGACACATAAGCAAACCCTAAAATAGCACTTAAAGAACAACACTGGGGCTTTTTCATTGGCTAATTACACCAAGGGCATTGGACGTGTCTCGTCTGGTAGAACAATCTATTACGTTTGATTTCCTTCGATCAAGCCACTCCTTCAGTAGGAAGGATAAACTTTACTTTATACTTTTACTTTTGGAAGCAGATATTTACTTTTTACATTCAAATCACACGATGTGCTGATGTGATTTGATGCAGCACTGTACTGTTAGTAGACAGAAATACATCCCAGTATTTTAAACTGTATCTAAAGTCGGCTCCACGTTTACAAACAGGATAATACCAATAACACTTTTACTTTTGATACTTACATACAGTACATACAGTACATGTAGCTGATATTTCTTATGTACTTCTACTGAAGTAACATCTTGAATTCAGGACTTTTACTTGTAATGGATTATTTAAAGAGCATATTATTTCTACTTAGACTTTAGTCAACGAGTACTTCCTCCATCTCTTGAATATAAGATGCCTATCTCCCAAAAAAGTGGAAGAGGAAAGCTACACCCAAAACAAATCTCCGCACAACAATCAGTGGAAGAGGAAGCCTGGAGAAACAAACAGGAACAAAGCATCCAATCAGGACGGCTGCTACTCACCGACCATGTGCTTCCTGACGTGAGCCATGGTGTAGAACTTCTTCTCGCAGATCTCGCAGGAGAACTTCTTCTCGGCGTAGCCATGCACGATCTTGTTGTGCTCGTGTAACGACCACAGCTTCTTGAAGGCCTTGCCACACGTTATACACTTTGGGGAAAAAACGAGGCAAAATAAAGTTATTTCTTGAACTTTTTGGGGTATCATCTCGAACAGTGCAGGTGCGTGACTTACAAAGACACTCGAGTGTGCACTGTGCCGACAAAGGTAATTGAGTCAGTAGATTAAAACAGCAAATGATCTCTAAAACCTCAGCAGGAGTGCAGAGTGGAGGTACTCGACACATTATAATTTATTATTGCTGACTGCCAGTTGACAGAGCTACTGACTCTGATCGGTGTTAATACACTTGCATGATTGCAACTGTGCATGTAATAATTAATAACTGAAAAATGCTTTTAAAGCTGTGACTGCTATTATAACATAGGGCATAGGGTTCTGTCTGAAGTGTGGAACAACAATGCATAATTGGGCACAGTGCCCCCCATAATAATGAAAGCAACATAATTAGACAAGCTGTGTTAATTTCTGTATATTTTACTGAAAATCATGTTGGTTTCACTAGTATAGACTTTACTCTCGAGAGTAGATGATGTTGGATTTGCATTTCGATCCGTATTATTGATCGTATCATTACACCCAGCAAAGGTTTTTCTAAAGAAGGGATACAAATGTCAGTAAATAAGCTAAAAAGGTTCACAGTTTATAATGAATATGGACACTGTCTGCAAACAATTGGATGGTGCAACTAAGCTAATACGCTACAATAGCATCCTGAGTGTTACCTGGATGCTCTTCTCACAGTCGGTCTGTTGATGCAGCAGCAGCTCGCTCTCCAGCAAGAAGCGTTTCCCGCAGTTGTTGCAGATCTGCATGCGGTTGTGTGTGACGTTCATGTGTTTCTCCAGGTACCAGCGGTTGTTGAAGACGCGCGGGCATTTCTTACACGGGAAGTGTTGCTTCTCCTCCAGCCTCACCTTCTGGCCCATACCCTCCAAATCCAGCATCCTCTTCCCGCCCGGCCTCTGATTGGCCAGCGTTGCCTCTGCGAGTGTCTGCCTCGTGGAGGTTGTTGTGCAGGCCATCGCGAAGGCTCTGGTGCCCCGGCGAGGTCGATCCATCACCAACGGCGACTCCAAACCTGGAATGTTAAGAGTGTTCTCCTCCTCTTCCTCATCCTCCTCCTCGTCTTCCTCCTCGCTGCTCTGCCCCAGCACATCCCCCCTCTTCAGGTCATCATCGTCCTCTTCTCCAACTGTGTCGTCGTTCTCCATCTCGCTGTCCTCTTCTGAATCTCTCTCGTTGTCGTGGCAGCAACTAAACATGGCGCCGGCCTCTGTGATGCTTGCTGATTTGCTCTCGGGGCCCTTTGACACGTTGAGGGTCTGGTTGTTGAGGTTGACTTCAACGATGATCTGGTCTCTGTTGAAGGAGGCGTGGCCGTCAGCGCTCTTTGACTCCTCTCCATTGCTCTCCACTTTCGTCTTGCCTGCTTCCTCCACCCTCACAGAGAAGCTGCCCTCCCTCTTGTACCCCAGCTCTGACTCCTGTTTGATCTCCGGGTACAGCTGGTTGGAGGGCGTCGCTAAAGCAGCACCTTCCTGATTGGCCATGTCTGCACAGGTGGTTCTCAGCGAGTGGCTGCTGATGAGGTCGCGACAGGAGGCCGCAATGTCGCTCATCTGCAGCAGGGTGGCGGCGTTGAGCACGTCGCGGACAGTGCGGCTGCTCACCAGCAGTTTGGAGGTGTAGATGAAGTTGAGGATCTGCTGCAGGCCCTGGGAGGTCAGGGCGTCCAGTGACAGGTCCACCCGCCGCAGCTGCTTGCTCTGCGCAAACAGGGAGTGGAAAAAAGGGCTGTAGGCCGCCAGGACTCCCTTGTGGGCCGGGAAGGTGCTGTGCTGACGCACCAGAACGATGTCCACGTCACACAGGTCAGGCTGGAAGAGGCGCTGCTCGTTCAGCCTGTCCATCAAACAGGTGAAGTGCAGAGCCACATCCTCCACCAGGGAGAACTCAGCAGAGGGGAAGTCTGTGGTTTTCTCCACTATGAGCTGCAGATGACAGGGAGAGTAACAGAGGAAAGGAAAGACATTTTATTTTCATGTAGAAATATGATCAGTTAAAGTTTCAGACATTTCCTGTTACCACATCATGTCATCATCTCATGTGACAAAACCTGGCTGCAACCCAATTTCCCCTGTACTTGCATTTGTATTATTGTATTCATGTTTTTATGCAAATAAAACTGTGTGTCATATGCACTCCTTTTCTTTCCGGATAAGTTGGTATTTTGTTGTAACAGAAACATCCAATGTTCAAACGAGAAAAGGATCCATCAGTGCCTGAAGAGACTCTGTGCCTGTGTTGTTTTGACCTCAAAGTAGAGGCCCGAATATCCCTGATATAAACTATAAATAAATACATCCTAAAGCTGTTGTCATTTGATTTTCAGTCTGTTAAGTGCACTGCAGAAAGTCACACGCATGCTGCACGATACGACCAAAATCAAAAGGTGTAACACTCAGCACTCTGTGCAAGGTCCTCAACTTCCCAAGGTGGGTTTAATTTAGCACAGGAAGGGCAGGGTTTCGATCCAGACGGGATGTGAGTGGGGACAGAGCGCCCACACACACACACACACACACACACACACACACACACACACACACACACACACACACACACACACACACACACACACACACACACACACACACACATGGATATGTTATGTGCACCCATGCACAAGCAACACAAATGCACACATGCACACATGCACACATGCAACACACAAACACAAACAGAGTGTCTGGCCTCTGCCAGGACCGACTTGTCTGAGCATTGGTATTCATTGCCGTCCCCCCCACCCATTAGCTGGCTCCCTCTGCACACCCACTAACTACAATGTCCCAGAGGAGCTGAGAATTATGCACAAGACAAAACACATCCGAAGAAATAATTAGGAAAGCGACGCTGAATAAATACTAACTAACTCTGAAAACAATTAATGGAGTTTATCATTCTGCGCGTCTCTGGAAGGCAACATCAGACGAGTGCTAATATAAACCTTGTTTTGGCTGGAGAGGATGAAGCTGTGAGCCATGATTACATTCTCCACACATCGTATTTTCCAGTGTTTACAGTAACATGGGAAGAACAAGAAACATGCGCTAAAAAAGAGAAGATATTAATTCATTTGGGGTCGATTATGGCACAACAAAGAGCGTTAGTTGTTCTCTCCTTCCCTGCTGCCCAATTCCCAAATCAATGAAAATTCATTGTTACAGCTGGGAAATGGATTCACGTCTTGTCCTAACTTTAAAATCTGGTCCTTTTGAAGAATTCAATTATGTAGGTGTTCGATTTATTCATAGTTTTGAGCTGCTAAATTGGACTGTGAGAAAGAGTGAGATCAGGTTATCTCTCCGTGTGCTTCAGATGTCGCCCAAGGGCAAAGCGCTGCAGCCTTAATCAGATCAACCAAGAAATGCTGCTTTGTGATAAAGATCGACATCTGCTTCTAGAGATTTAAATAAGACAACGCTTTCAAAAGCTTAAATACTGTAACATTAACAACAGTTATGTGATGACGCAATGATTTGAAGTTGTATTTAAATTCCTATTTTCCTTAAAACTGTAAGGAAGTTGTAGCTAACTGTAGCTAGCAAACGTTAGCTACAGTAAGGCTAATGAACTTGAAGCCTGTTTTGTTTAATTGTGTGACGTCTAACACGTTTGATAGAAAAATACTACAAATATTAAGTGGTAATTGAATCAGCCACAGGTATCATAGTAAACTGTGAACAGGAGCCGAGCTTACTGTTGTCTACGATGTTAGCCAACTACATTAGCCTAGCATAGCTGTTTATCAGGCATAAGTTAGCAAGCTGAAAACCGGAATAGCTGTGCTGTTTGCTTTTAAAGCAAGGTACAAGTACGTAAATGTTTTACTTCAGTACAGTTCATGAGAAAATTAACTAAGTGACGTTACACCAGTGCTTTTGTTTGGTCAGAATCTGCAATCACATGCTTTTTAAACAATAAATGTAATGTATAGCCAAACATTCATATAAGGATAAATGAGGGGTTTTAATTGTTGAATGACTGCTTTATTTTCATGCTTTCAACTTCTTAATCCAGTAGTTGCAGTTTCCATGCCTCATCTGTCACAATATGCAATAAAGATCAAGCCATCCTGTCACATTTCTTACTGCAGCCAAACAACATTGAGTGAGTACTTTGCAATTAAATTCTGCATCCAACTGGCTCCATCTTCGTCTGTCATTACCCGTTACCCCTTTCCTCCCCTCCCCCCTCCTCCCAAATGTCAGGCAGAGAGCTTGTTTGCTGTCATTAGAGGGAACGCCACCTTTAACCAGCCTCTCAGTCAGATGTCTCCCGATACATTATTCATATTTGGCCTGACCCGTGACTAACACGCAGCGGGGGGATTACTGACAAGAGGTGTCATTTAAACAGGCTTCAATCAAAGCTCCCCATCCACACCCATTTAATCTGCCAAACACAACGTGTGAGGCGATCCTCTTCTAATGTGGAGGACTCAAGAGGACTTGTCGCACACTGAAGTGTTTTTTAATTTATAATGTTGGATTGTTGTAGAATTTCGGAGAAGGCAATTGTCTATTTGGAAAATCTTCTGGAGCTTTCTATCACATGGCATGGTCTCCAACAGCACATTTAACCACTAATCCTAAAATGCAAGGTTTGAAACTAGCTCAGAACTAATCCAGTTTGGATGAAGCTGTGATGGATGATGCAAAGAAGTTTAGCTAATTACTGCCGTTGAATGGCTGTGAGCTTCCGTTATTATGGACGCATCAATCAAAGCTTGTGATACTACAGTAATTGCTGAGTCCTGAGCCATGTCGCTGGTATGCACTTGTTGGCAGAAGCCTGTGTCCTGGACCAGAGCCAGACAGATACGAGTCTGGGAATAAAAATCTCTCATTCTAATTTGACTTTTACTGGTGAGAATGCCCTTTTCCCTCCAGCACCTTTGCACAGGGCGGCCCATGTGGATTTTACTGCTCTGTAAAGTCTCCGTCACTGGGGATGTGTTGTGACCTCCACAGAGCTGCCATTTAAAAAAGTTCCCTTGTCCGCTCACTGAAATGTAGGGACTCCATATACTCCTTTACACGAAAAGTCCTACTTGTTATACTATTAAATGGAAATAATCAAATTATAGTTAAACATTTGACTTGAGTACAGTTCTTGAGTGAATTTACCTAGTACATTTCCACTACTGGCACAATCAATGTCTTTGGCTTTAGTTCCCCGACAATGTAATCCTGCAAATATTTTCCCATAGGTAAAAGCAGATTTATGAGCAAGGAACGAGAAAACATCTACCATGAGTGGGTTGTTTGCTTGCTGTGGTGAGCAGACAGAGCCATTAGCAGGGGCCAATGACAGAGCACACACACACAAACACACACATCAATAGTGCGAGGGAGGGTGAGGTTGTATTCAGGCAGCACAGAGTCCCGGGGGGGAAACACTGCGGGGGTTAAAGCTTTCTGTGCCGCCTGCCAACAGACTCAGACTGAACTCAGTGTCCTCTCACTTCACCTCCTTTATATTTCTAAACAAATGTCTGTGGGAGATAAAGACAACAATTAACACCCCTATAGTGCACTGAAATATCAACATATCAGTTGAAATCAGGGGCAGAGTGTGTGGGAGAGAAACACTGGGATTTAACCCTCTGCAGACCATTTACATGCACAAAAACCTACAGGAAAGGGACAACCCCAAAAAGCAAGTCTCTTTAAGACAGCAATCCCCATGATGCATTAGCCCCTCTTGTCACTCAGCGGGGAAGTTTAGGTATTTTGGCTATGCCTCTTGCCCCCATGGAGCCCTTCAACTTGCAGTAAAGAGCATACTCAGCAGAGAGGGGCTCCTGCAGAGGGGCCCGACGTGACTGACACCCGGAGGAAGGAGAGTGGGCACCGCGTCAGGCCTCATCTCACTCACTGGCATGGAGATGGGAGGCACACACACACACACACACACACACACACACACACACACACACACACACACACACACACACACACACACACACACACACACACACACACACACACACACACACACACACACACACACACACACACACACACACACACACACACACACACACACACACACACACAGATTCCTGAGTCATCACGAGACAAGAGCAAAGCATGACGAGCCTGAATACAAGCCACACACAGAGATCACACAGTTTGGCCTCGGAGTAACATCCGAGCACTTTTACGTGGCAGGATGTGGATCAGGTCATGCACAAACAGAAAAAGAACGCCACAAGGGCACGTCGTTGCTGGCAGTGTCCAATCAGACAGCCATTAAAAAGTCATCAGGGTAATGACTGACACTGTGTCCTCTGAGCACAGCAGACCTTCCTGCTGCTGACGCCAGAGAAATCACAGGTGAGGTCTCAGAGTAGCTTAGCCTGAGAAAGAGTACTGATTCTCTGGGTGAGTATCTGGGTTTTATCCTGGAAATACATGGTATATGATACAGGAAGGGACGCCCAAGGTCTCACAGGTCCCCCGGGATAGGGACTCCGTTTACTGTTGAGTGATTGTCGATGTTGTTGTTGGAG
This sequence comes from Eleginops maclovinus, assembly GCF_036324505.1. Lineage (NCBI taxonomy): Eukaryota > Metazoa > Chordata > Actinopteri > Perciformes > Eleginopidae > Eleginops > Eleginops maclovinus. Next base: position 2,078,718 of record NC_086369.1, read on the forward strand.
AGAAAAATCAAAATGATAGAGAAGCACATAAACAACAGAAAAGACAAATAAAAAAGAAAGGTGATGATACTACTTGGAAGACTCAAAACAGACTTAATGCAAAACTAGTATGGAGGAAAGCAAAACCATCCCAAAAATATGCAAAAAAACAAGTAAAAGAGGCAAATATAGGAGAAAGACAGGAAAACAATCCCAGCAACGCAAAATGCCTAAAAGCTGACCAAACACGTCCATAAAAGTGCAAAAGGACAACATCACAAAAATACATGTCTGCAAAATTACAGCGAAAATGACTAAAAAGTGACAAAACAGGAACACAGAAGTGCAAAGCAACAACAAGAAGCAAAATGAACACGAAAAGATGCAATGGAAATACACAAAAAAGGTGAACCTTCTTCAGAGGCAGTTAAGAGAATCACAAAATGCCTCAAAAATGACTGAAACGGGAGCAAAACAACAAAAAGATGCAGTAAAACACAAAGAGTGTGAAAAGGACTACAAAGACCAAAAGAGGCAAAACAAAACTGAACAAAATGACCAAATAGACACAAAGCCAGGAGTGTTTAAGCCATATAACCGGAGTGGGGGGGCCTTTTATATGTCTGTGCCATTCTCCTATAATCCGTCTAGTGGAAGATTTCTCCTCTGTCTGCAGCCTGCACTCCCTCCTCTCCAAATCCAATCAGCACAGAGACCCAGCACTGACCTTGAGGTAGAGGAAGCATATACAGTATCTGAGCACGAGCACTCCCACCCTCACATCTGCAACCCAGACCGCCCCTGCAGGCTCACCTGCATCACAATCATGCATTCGTGCCCACGCCAGTAAACAGAAATGTGCGATGACACTGCTGATGCATGCAGAGGGAGTACTCGTTATCCACTCATCAGACATGTTGCACCCAGGTCTCACTTTTTAACAAGCCCTGTGGTGACCGTTACAGCGCTACGATAAAAAATTCTAATAAAATCAATGACTGAAGGCGGGAGCCGAGGCAGGGGGGGGGCGAGTGCTGAGGTCACAGACGGCAGGGTCAAACGCACAGACACATTCAAAAGTGGAGTTTAATAATCAAATGGATGACACTGATATTGGATAAAATGGTGGATGGTTACACCTTGAGATTTAACGGGGCTGTATTTTGCTTTGTATTCATTGCATCCCGTACAATGTGTTGGAGTGCTAGCCAACAGAAGAGCGAGTGTTATGTTGTAATGTTCCAGAAGTAAACAGAGGAGTCCAAAAGAGGCGTTTCAGGCACAACAAAAACCACTACAGGACAGGGAAAACCCCATAAAGTACAATAGGGCATCTTTCCTTTGGGATTACACTATATAATCCAAAACAAATCTGAATTTAAAGTAAACACATGACTTCTCGTGGTTTATAGAGAACATACAGGTTCTTTGGCTGCTGATTAATCAATAATCAAACTTAGTATTCGATATTGATGAAATTAGCCACTTAAGAAAAGGAGAAAAGGGCAAAATAACACTTGAGATTACAGCTAAAATGTACAGCAGAGCAAATCCTGAATAACTTTAAAATGAGCGGCTGGTTATTCTCTTTCCACCAGCTAATTATTTCAGTCCCTCAGCTCAGTAAAACATTTAACTTTCTTTACTACAGCATTCACTGCCGGCTGCAATTAATAAAGACAATATTATCAGCGTTTCTGCGGCTCTAATCCCACACATCCAATCTCAGCTGCACACTGAAGGCTTTCCTAATCTAGCAGCTTGGACCTCACCCTGGTGGAACTCTCCGGCTGCTTTCACCTTTAGATTTAAATACATTTCCATCTATATGTTAATGCAACCACAGGTGACAAGTCAATCTACGACTGATGCGTGTTTAGCCGAGCATGAAATTGGGATGCACAAACAAAAAATAAAGGATGAGAACAGCACGAGCGGCGTCTTAGCGACGTTTGGTAAACATTTGACAGCGTGAGCAGGATTGCTTCGGCTGCATGAAGTCCATTCCTGTTTTAAACATGCCGGACAACAGTGTGTGTTATCAGTTTGGTTTAAGCTGACAGTGTGTGTGTGTGTGTGTGTGTGTGTGTGTGTGTGTGTGTGTGTGTGTGTGTGTGTGTGTGTGTGTGTGTGTGTGTGTGTGTGTGTGTGTGTGTGTGTGTGTGTGTGTGTGTGTGTGTGTGTGTGAGTGCTGCCCAAGTGATGTTGAAAGAAGACATCAACTGGCTGGTTGAGATGATGGGCAGTTGGTAAATCAAAGAGGCTGCCCGGGAGCGGTGTGTGTGTGTGTGTGTGTGTGTGTGTGTGTATGTGTGTATGTGTGTGTGTGTGTGTGTGTGTGTGTGTGTGTGTGTGTGTGTGTAGTGATGAGGTTAGAGCGTCCGCACTGAAGCTCTGCCAGCTCCGAGCTGAGAGAGGAAGCGCTGAGTCAGGAAGCCTGGCCAAGAGAGAGGCCCGTAGTGCTGCTGGCATCTCCTCCTATCACACACACGTTACAACGCTTCACACACCACCGCTCCGCTGGAGTCATCACACACTGTACCCAAGCCAGAAATGCAGACGCATGTACATTCATCAGAGAACACACATACTTGACACCAAATACCTGTGACACAATGAAGAGGAACAGATATTTCCCATTGTGATAATCATAAAAAAATCAGTGGAGTGACAAAATGTGAAGGTCCCGCCCCTAATCACGTACAATGTGCTGGAGCGCTAGCCAATAGAAGTGTAAAAACTCCCTCTGGAGAGAACTTAGAAGTTAGATTTTGCACTAAACCCTATATGACACACTACAGGAGAGGGAAAAAGCCCAAAAAGCACAACAGGGCCTCTTTTAGGTTATTGGATTAGCTATACAATCATAAAAGATTTAAGAAATCTGACTCAAATTCATCATCGAACACAAATATGTGACACCAAATACCTGAGGCACAATAAAGACAGGAGCAGATATTTCCCACAGTCATAAATCATAAAAAAATCAGGTGTCAAAATGGGATTTGTCTAAATGAAATGCGCACAAAGAGTGAGCGATGCACCTTTGAAGGGATCCATTAGAGACAACAGATCACTCTGATGTGAAGCGGAGAGCAGGTGCATACCCGTGGGCCATTACACCGTGAAACTGTGATATCTTTAACATCCCTTTCATAGCATGACACACACACACACACACACACACACACACACACACACACACACACACACACACACACACACACACACACACACACACACACACACACACACACACACACACACACACACACACACACACACACACACACACACACACACGACTCTAAAGAGTTCCTTATCAGAGGAATCTCAGTGGCGTGGCAGTACTATTTCCCTCTGTGTCCCTGTGTGTGTGTGTGTGTGTGTGTGTGTGTGTGTGTGTGTGTGTGTGTGTGTGTGTGTGTGTGTGTGTGTGGGTGGTTGATATGTTTGATGAGAAGGTCAGAGAGGACAAAGAGGAAAAAGAGGTAGAGGAGGAGCGTCGGCTTTCTTTAGCCGCAGCCAATCAATGAAGGACGGAGAAATGTTGAATATGTGCTTAAAGGAATAGTTTCACATTTTGGGAGTGTGTTCATTTGCCTTCTGATAGAAAGTTAGAGAAAAAAACATTGACTTATGGCATTTTACGAGCTCATGTGTTGGACATTTACTTTCTGGACAAACTGTCTGACACATCACCAATTAAACAGCAAATACTTCAGAGACGCTTGTGGGCGTATTTTGTTGCCTTTGAACTAACCTAGGCTAACGGTTTCCCCTGGCTTCGTGCTAAGCTAACCAGCGGATAAATTGTCTGACACATAACACCATTAAAACATAGAATATTAGTCATATGAATGGATTGGATAAACCAGATATAAAGTGTTCTGTTAGCTTTATAGACGATGTTGGGCTTATTTTGTTACCCTCAAACTAAGCTAAGCTAGATGTTTCCCTAAGCCTCACGCTAAGCTAACCAGCGGCTAGCTGTAACTTCATACTTCAGATAAAACAGTATTTCGTGAAATAATTTACTTGTTTTTTTAGTGTTTTTAATTTGTCTTTGCATTTTTTCAACATCAACAGCATGGCAACTCCTTTCTGTCTTCTTACGTCTCTCTCTGGCCTGGATTCAGCTAATAGCTTTAAGAACACTTTCATATGGCTCTAAATATCATCTGTATGTCAATGGAGAGCTAATAGAAATCCTAATTTATGGTGTACATAGAACAAAAGGCTGTTTGACTCTTTGAAGGGAAGTGCCATACGGGATAAATTAGAGTAACTGTTTTCCCCCGGCTGTCACTGCTGAGGAAACAATAAAAATTAGAATTTATACCAACAGTAAAATCAACCCCGTCGGACCATCTCGTGCCAATTTAACCAACAAGAACAAAAGCAACCTTACATAAGCCTTGTGAGTTTGACCTTGCTCTCTGTAGACTCCCCCACTGTTCTTAATCTCAGGGGCATAAATTAGCAGCACCTACAGTATGCTCCGAGTTTCCACGGAGAGTGGCCTCGTACAAGGGGGCCGGGGAAGATTGTCTGCTGGAGTTTGTTGCCAGGGCTCGGGAATGGCTGCACTTGTCACAAGGACTAAAGACAGTTTCCTCGCTCAGCACCCAGAGACAGTGACGCCTCGAAGTCAAGGGTGTGCAGGAATGCTCTGAATAGGCAGTTACGTAAAACTCACAGCGCCCTGCGAGGAGAGAGAAGCAGCTACTCAGGACCTGACGACGCTGAACTCAGTCAGGTGGCCCAAAGAGAAAACAGTTCAGACATTTAAAAGTTGGAAGTGAGACAGGTTTCTACTTGAGCAAATCCAACAAATTTGGAGAAGAACAATCATTCGAAAAAGGCGGATTATGAGTCAATGGATCTCTCGCCATGTTAAAAGCACTCCAGACCACAGATTAAACAAGATGCAAATGTAAAAACAGACTTTCAAACTAGTCATGCACTCTTCCTAATGTTTGATCACTTGTTATCTCTTTGCACTTGCTTTGCATAACGTGTGACATTTGCACCCTATTTTGTGTTTTGTGTTTCTTTACTTTTATTTACTTTCCTACAGTAAATGTGAACAGTCACTTTAAACAGAGGCTCTGGTCCAGGCTCGAGGCCCCTAAACCTCGCCTGTCCAGTATCCATAGGAGTAAGGGAGTGTATGTGAAGCTAATGATAAAAACTAAATTAGCACGCACTAATCAGCTTTTCATGTCAACAAACAGACATTATCTGGGGCACAAACAGTGAAAAGATACAGCATCTCAGATCACCAGCGCATTACACTTTGCAGATTACTCTCCAATAGAGTAAAAAAAAAACATAGCAAAACCTCTCTCTTTGTGAGCACCAGAAGCCACCCAGCTAGCACCAGATCTGACCCCGCTGACCCTGACCCAGATATTAACCCAAGCCTCCAGATGTGAACGCGCACTGGGATTACTCCACCACTGCATCAGGCTCCACATGCTTTCCTAATGAGGCATCCTAATATGACCCTGGAGACAGAGCGCACTGTCTGCCTCTCTATCCGCCTCTATTCCCACAAGTCTGTCTGTCTGTGCTCAGCTATCTTCGTATCATGTAAGGGGAATACAAACATGGGGGGAAAGGCTCTGTACAAGTGAATCAAAAGAGGATGCAGACAGATCTCTGATGTGAATATCAAACTTTGTGCAATATACACTCCTTTCAATGTATTAAATAAAGATGTACTGCTACTTTTAACAATGTGTGCTTCTTTATATAATATGTAGGACTACTCTCCACTCTTGCTGTTGTAGTGCCGTACACTTCCCAGATGTGGGACGAATTCTGATTCTGATTTATCCAGTAACACAGTCTGCTTTGACTATCAGAAAGTGGAATTTGCATTTCTTTGTACTGGGACACTTCAAACAAGCTGTCACCTGCAACAAATTAAGTTATTAAGACATGAAGAGTGACATCCCCTCCTCTATTAGATCGATCTCTAATTTATGCATGCATTTCAAAGCCTGTCAAACTTGTCCTGCACAAAATGACTTTCTCTCATCAAGTCTACATTTGCACCAGTCCCGACCTGAGCCCTTTTTTTTTTTGCAGGAGCGCCCTGATATGAAAGAATTTAACTCCTTCTCTGCATCAATGTGGCTATTGTAGCCATTGCATTCTTCCAAGCAGCTTCAATTTCCAACTTGTGCCATGACTGCAAGTTACAAACTTTACTCAGGAATACACGGTGTGCCTGGTGCAAACACACAATGAGGCGTAAAGTGTGGCAAGTTTTCATCGGCCTGCTAAGTAGCTGAAATTTGCAAGAGATCAAAGAGGGACACAGAAAAATAAACAAAAATGCAGCGCTCTCCAGTGAAGCCTACCATTTTGATCCAGCGTTTCGAGGCTCAAAGGAGTCCCAGAATAACTCCTTCCGCAGCAGTTTCCCCTCCGCCATGAAAAGGACCGTGCATCTGTCACATTTCTTCAGTTTTTGCTCTTATCCTCAATCCTGTTTCCCCCCGTGCTGCTGTAGCATTCAGACAGACAAAAATGCAGAGGCTGCTTTTGCAGGAGGAATTGGTGATTGGAGCTCGGGGATCATATGGGCTTTTTGTCAGACGCTTTTAAAGGGACACGGTACTGTTTCACGTGGAGTTGGCAGACAGGCGCATTTCGCTTTGTAGGATACTGTACTCTATTTATTTCTTTATTTTCTGGCGTAAGCAGGGAAGCTGGGAAGGACACGCAGCACCATATGGCGCAAAAACCTGAGTGCGCTTCCTGTCAGTGTGCGCTCCTGCAACTGTGACGTCACGCGGCCAGACAGATGCGGAGGTCTGGGAGTTCATGCATTTTATCAAAGGTGCAAAAGTCGTTATAACTTTACAATATATTTACACTGTATTGTGACATATATAGGCGGTTTATAATGTCTTGATTTCACAATGTGCACAGTTAAATTAACCACAATAAGAGAAAATGTGAGTCTGATTCTCACAAACAATAGGGCAGTGGGACTGGAATAGCAATTCTTAATATATTAGAATATAATATACATTAAATAAGGGATTTAACAAGATACATAGGACATATAAATCATTCTGGTGCACACCCATATAGTATCTGTTAATAACAATAATAATAACAATAATAACAATAATTAAAATGATGTTGTGTTTTAATGGTGCATCCATTATTAAAAGAAATCACTACAAGCTAAATGCAGCTAGGACTTTAAACTACATTTATATAACTTGATTTCTTTTGTGCAGATACTTTTTTCCTTACTTCAATGTCCATCCAAATGTTATGACACCAAAGCTTGGTCTTCAAATGATTTGTTATGTCTAACCAGCAACCCAGAAAGTTAATTGGCTGGCTCTGTTGTGATTGGTCAACCACTTAGCAATGTCCCGGCCCTTAGCCTATCACGTCCAATATGTTGGAGCGCTGGCCAGCAGAAGTGTTACAAATGAGTGGGATATTAAAACCATTTATATGCACAAACACCTGAATAACACGCTACAGGAAAGGGAAAACCCCAAAAAGCAGAATAGGGTCCCTCAAACAAATGTCTTTACACATTTTGGGGCCTATATCTTCTGAGGGCCCCGGGGCAATTTCCCACTTTGCCCAGTTAGTATTGCAGCCTTGTCTCCCCCCCTGGAGGATCCCTGAACCCCGCTGCCATCGCTCACTCCTGAGCAGACCGTATGAAGCAGAAGTCAATACGCTCATAACAAGCTGGGAAAAATATCGATCGCCACCTGGAGCAGCTCCCATTCATCACTCTGATCTCTCAGGGTCCACCACGAAAAAGAAGCAGAATCTTACAGCAACTTTAGAGGTATTTCCTTTCATCTACATTATGTGGATGTGTAAATAAAAAGTCATCATGCAGTTTGGCTTCTCCTAACAGCAAAAGCAAAGTACATATATTTCAAATCCACATTTCAGACAAGGAGAAATGAAGGAGAGAAATTCTGTGAGGAGAGAACCATCTATTTCACCAGAAAGTGACAGCAGGGTAATGATTTTTCCTCATGAAACCTGAGCTCAATAAAGCTTCCACCTTCTGGAAGGAGCCTGAAAATCACATTTGCCGCCACGTAAAACACCTGCTGTTAATAAAAGGGTTACTATAGGAGCTCTTCTGTGAAGGAAACATTATCCAATCCTGTATGTCCATTACTAAATTATGACCTCAGTATGGACATGAGTCATTGTTAGTTTACACATTAAAGGGGCCTTATGATGCCCTTTGAGGTGTTCCCTTTCCTGTAGTGTGTTATATAGGTTTGTATGCATGCAAATGGTCAGAGCTAGCCAGCTTAAATTGGCCGGGGTGAAAAATAAAATACAATGCAGAATTGAAAGGTAGATGGCGCCGTTGTATAGGTAGTCCATTAACTGAGAGGGAAAACAGAGGTTTAATATGCTGTTTGTATTTATTCAGCATGAACATTCAGAACTGTTTGATTAAAATGTAAATCAGACAGACTTTACTTTGAGTACAGCTTTTAACATTCGTGATACAGTAATAAACAATGGTACAAACATAAATCACAGCTTGAATAAAGCTCGACACTGCTACAAAAAGTAGATTTCCCATAAAACAGTAACCTTTTAAAGAGGAAATTAAGGAATAACTTCAACCGAAACACTCAGAAATGAGCGGATTAGACACGTACAGTATAATAATTATCAGTGTAAGAAAGAGAGGTTAAAAAGGAATAACAAATGTACAATATAAAAGATCTCATTACAAAATGTTCTTATACTTTATTTTCTCAGCTTTGACAGTCCCTTCATTAGAAGACCTGCCTGTTCACTTATTAACATTCATACAGTCCATTATAAACAAGAAGGGACAACTCTTCCTCTCTGAGCTTTAGCTGCTGATGTGTCATGTTAACACTAATTGCCCAGTGTCCAGACTCGGGTTTAAGTTTCCTCTCAGCTGTAGCGGCTGCTGCGGGACGAGCTGCGACTGGAGGAGCGGTACGACCTGTGGAGAGGCAGCAAGGAGATGCTGTTGAAAGCAAAATCTCACCTGCATTCACAGGAAGGGTTAAACTGAGGCTTCCTGCAGAGTTTCTTACCGGGACCGGCGCTCTGAGCTCCTGTAGCTGCGGCTTCTCCGGCGCCCTCGCCTCCTGCTGGCGCTCCGACTCCGACTGGAATAGCTGTCGTAGGAGTCTGACCTGCATCAACACACTGATATTATTTCCTGTAACTTTAACCTTAAAATAAGCATAATATGTATTCTCTGACAAACAGATAGGATCGATCTCTCAGAGGCCTCGGACTAACGGGTGTTTTAATGATTTATTAATCCGTTTTCTTGACAAACAGATCTTTGGTCTTTTTTGGTCCATAAATCCCCTCACTTCCTTTAGCAGTTCATTTTCCCTACAACATTACATCACACAGAGACAAACAAAGCAGTAACTGTTCACTTTTCTAGTTATTAATCAAATATAGTCTAAGAATATTGTAGAATAAACCTTGATTTAATACAGTTTCTGAGTCTGTTAGCACATTAAACCGCTCACAGACCTGGATCTCCGACGGTGATTATACGAGCGGCTTCTGGAATGACTTCTACTGTACGTTCGACTAATAGAACCAAGAAGAAAAAAGAGTTGGAAGAACATTTAGATCAAATTCAACATCAACAAAGATATGAAATTCCTAAGAAGGTTCTGTACCTGCGACTCCTGTAGGTTCGGTATTTGCTACTACGAGAGCGCGACCGCCCTCTTCCCCGTCTCCTCCGACTCCTGCTGCGACTCCTGACAGAAAAACGCTGTGTTATAACTTACATTTGAACTCAAAGGTTAAAGGATCCATTTCACCCCCTCTGGTGTTAGTCATTAAGTACTTGTTGTACCTGGAGGAGTAGCTGGAGCTGCGGGACCGGCTCATGGACCGGCTGTAGGATCGGGACCAGCCTCTGGAGCGGGACTTCTTCGGGGATCGTGTTGTCCCCTCGGACGGAGACCTCTCCTCGCTGGAGCTCTCCTCATTCCTCGGCCTCTGGTTGAGCCTCGCCGTCTTCCGCACCTCGTCGAACAAAGACCCCGGTCGCACCCGGCTCTGGCTTTTTATCTCCATCTTCACCGCCTGCGCCGAGGCGTTCTGGATCTCCTGGACGTTCACCACGCTGACGGGCGGCACGGTGATGTTCTGTAGGGCTGACGTTCCTTTCAAAGGCCTCCATTTCAAGTTGATGACGGGAGGGTTTCCAGTGGTTTCGTCTTGCAGTCCAGCAGAGGAGCTGACAGAAGTGTCTCTGCTTGGAGGTAAAGCGTTATCTGGAGATGTTGAGGTAGGTTTTAGGGTTAGTTCAGGTGCGTTATTAGAAAGATCTGTTGGTTCTACAACGTCAGCGTCATGCTCTGGCGTACAGATGTCCATATCGTCTAAAGACTCCTGCTGTTTGATGTTGGGTAACTCAGCACCGTTCCTGTTGGACGCCTGAAGGTGAGTGTGTTTTTGGTTCTTGTTGAGACAGTCCTTCGCTCTCTGTTGGAGCCTGTCCTTTTCCTCTTTAGGATTAGAGGTTATTTTTAAAGGTCTTTCTTTGACACCTCTCCCAGGACTTTGTTTCTGTCTATGTTTGGACTCATCCTCCTCTTCCTCCTCTCCGAACTCCAGAGGAGGCTGCCAGTGAAACGTCTCTTTGAGCTTCTGGTGTTTCCTCTTGGATCTCTTCCCTTTGTCCTTCCTGCTCTCGTGTCGCCGCTTGTGTTTGTGCCTACGCTTGGATTTCTTCTTGCTCTTGTGTTTCTCCGCGACCTCCACGGGACCTTTAGCAGGTGGGATCTTTTGTACAGCCGCTTCTTCTGGAGCTTTCCTGGAGGTCTCACACTCTGACTCTGAACTAGCTTCCCCTTCCTCTTTCTCAGAGATAGCCAAATTCCTGGCTGTGACATTATCAGAATCACTTTCAGAATTCCATGCAGACGACTTCTTATCGAGGACTTCCCGGGACTGAACCGCTCGCTTCTGCTTCTTTGACCGAGCACCAGTGTTACCATCAGCGTCACTGTCCCATTCTGACCTGGCCTCTACAGGTACCGGGCTGAACTGCTTCCCCTCTTGATCCTGCGATCTCTTTGAGACATCCGGACTATTCGATCCCGACTTAACCTCTTGACTACTTGCGAGTGAAATGCACTTATCTAAGTTTTTGACCCTCTTCAGAGAGCTGTAGTACTCTTTCCACTCCTTGTCCAGTGAGTTCCTCTTGTTGCTCGGTGCTTTCTGGGGGGTGTCAGAGTCTGATCTGCTGTAGGAGGAGGACCTGCTGTAAGTCCTGCTCCTGGAGCGACTGCAGGACCTGTGGACTTCAGAGTCGTCCGGCAGACCCTTCGGTGTAACAGCAGTCTGAACTTTCTCTTTAACACCGGCTGCAGGAGGTCCAGACGAAGAGCTGGGGGCTGCTTTTGTTTTTACCTCCTGGATGTAAGACGGCTTCCAGGGTTTCTGACCGGGCTTCCAGCGCGACGGCGGGGGGCTATCGCTCATCGGGATCACGGGGGTACTTTCCGAACCCGGGACACTCGGGAGTCTGGGGAGAGGCGGGGCTTTGCTGTATGGAAGCTTCTCGGGCATCACGGGGGCTACACTGGGCTTACTGGCTTTCCTCTTCCTCGGGGATCTCGACAAACGCTTCTTCCTGGATGAAGATCTGTAGCTGGATCTTGACCTGGATCTGGATCGAGAATAGGAATGAGATCTGGATCTAGAGAAAGATCTGGACCTAGAATGGCTTCTGGATCTTGAGTAAGACCTCCCTCTGGATCTGGACTGACTGGAGTAGGATCTGGAGTTAGACCTTGACTCTCTAAATGAAAGCGAGGAGCGTCGCCTCCTCTGAGTTGAGGAGTCTCGCTGGTTTGAAGATGAGCGGGAACCTCTGGACTTCCTCTCTGAAGACGCTGGCCTTTCACTCACTGTCGGGACAGGCTCAGGAGGTTTGTTCTTGGAGCTCTTCTTCTTCCCGCGTTTCGTTTTCTTGGACTTCTTCTTGTTTTTAGATTTCTTCTTCTCCTTCTTCGGTTGCCGCTGCAGGCTGGACCTCTCCGAGCTGCGGTCCGAGGACTGATCTGCAGACCGGGACCATGCAGACTCACTCCTGTTGTCCCATCTGCTTGAGGAATGTTCATTCAATCTGTTAAAGTCAAAAGATGCATGAAGGAAAGAAAAGGAAAGACGGATGTTTGGAGGTACAGAGTAAAGAGTCCTACTTGTCTCCTTTGCTCCATCTCTCGACGCTGGGCGGTTGATACACTTTGGTTCTCTTCATCTCCTCTTTCCAGTGAGGCGGCGTTTCACTGCTGCCCCGTTCCTCCACTGACGCAGAGCGGGACTTGGACCTCGTCGGGGTGTGATATCTCTGCAGAAAAGGAAAATATAAGGATACTAGGGATGTCACAAGAGCGATAGAGGATCTTGTAAAGGAGTGTAAGTTAAAGACGCTTACATTGCTTTGTTTTTGACCCTGGTATCAAAGACTGTTGTTGAATTTCACTGATACTGGAAATAACTACTACATTTCTGTTGGTGTGATACTTCATATTGCATTGATAAAAAGTAGTCGAACCTCTTTATGTCAGACCTAAGATTATTTGCATTAAAGAGGACTAAAAAAAGCACAATAGGGCCCCTAGAAGTAGACATCATTGACATAATTTAGGAACAAATACTTATAATATATGTAGGCGTGAGCTTACCATTGTTCCTCTGCCTTTAATCTTCCGTCCAGACTTGGAGACTGAAGGTTTCAGGTCAGATGAAGGACACGTTTCTTCTTGTTCAACACTGCACAGATCAAGTTTCAAAGTAAACACCGACACTTAATGTATCACTGTTGAAATGTATAAGATAAAACCTACATCTCTGCCTTCACTTCCTGGGTTGGCACGTCCCGTCGCAGCAGGAAGCGGTTCTCTGGTACAGGTGGGATCTCCTCTGGTCGGACTGTGAGCTTCTCCCTCCTCCCGCACTGCTCCACCTCCGCCTCCACCTCTCTTTCCACAGGACTGGGAGAGCTTCAACCACACAACAGTATGCAAAACAATAGTGTGTTATGCAAAGAACCGACCTGGCAGGGAGTCATGTCAGTGGGTTGCTTCTACTCTAATGATGTATACCTTTGCTTGCAGGGCAGAACATCAGTGCTCTCCTTCTTCTTTGATTCCATTCTCCTTCTTTTGGAGCGTTTGCTCTTTGCATGTCTCTTGTGCTTTCGATGTTTGTGCCTTTCATCCGATTCATTTTCAGACGAGGAGAACTGAGAGGACGAGTCGTGGGAAGAGAAGGACGAGTCGGCAGAACGGGAGCTTCTCTTCCTCTTTCCTTCAAGAACTGAAACAGTGAGAAAGGTTAAAAGGCAGGAGTCACTTTCAGGGTGGTGTAGCGCCACAACAACTGAGGCTTTGTTTCATTCCTCTCGGTATGTCGGGGGAAAATGAAAGCTGGCGGTGGGACGATGCCAGCTGAACTTCACAGAGATCACGTCGCTGATCAGGTTACAGTCCCTGTAACTAATGCCAGCAGGGGGAGGGGGGGGGGGGGGGGGGACGCCATCATCCAAATGCCAACCTCTTACAACACAACGTATGACCCAGATACAAGCAGCGCACATTAATCCCACCAGGAAAGGAAAACACAGTGGTAGTAAGCTCATGTTTGTATCAATGATAGGTAATGGATAACATCTATTTAAGCTTTGTAAAACTGGGGATGTTTTCATACAGCAGCAGATCACAGATTTAATTATAGGCTGCAAATTAACCCCATGTACTCCTGTTTAAGTAGTGTCTGCTAAACAGCACACAACCCAGCTGTTTTAAAGTGTGAAATAGAAAGAAGAACAAGTTCCCACAGACTGAGCTACTGCCAGGTCCGTCCCAATAGATCTCGATATACAGCTTCAGATTCAGTTCTTAGTCGGGGAGAACCATAAAAGATTCGGGTAAATCTGATCTCACCGTCGTTAGCGGACTTGGTGAAGAGCTGTCCGCAGTCCATCACTCTCACGTCGGCGTAGGGTCTGCTGGCTGAATCCGTCTTCAGCCCCTCCACCTTCTTTATCACCTCAAAGCCGGAGATGACCGAGCCAAAGACCACGTGGACTCTGTGGACGGACGCAGGTTGATTATTATATGATTTTAGAGTCTGCAATTAAGGTGTCGTACACAAACACACTATCATACACACCAAAGTGAGCAGTATAGGTCACGATAAGAGACCAGCGTAGAGAAACACACCTTTAAAGGGGCTCTAAAGACCATTTTAATGCCTTATATAGGTTTCAAAGTGACATATACACAGATAGAATTGCTTTGTTGATCCCAATTCAGGATGTTTTCGTTGCAGCAGCATAAAAACAAAATTCAATTACAATAAAATATTATTTTAAGAAAGTAAAAAATACATTTGGGACGAAAAATGTCCAGAAAATATAAACAAAAACAGAATCAAAATATAAAGCAGGATATAATATGTACAATCAGTGTGAAAGGTGTGGAATATTAAATAGAATAAATATAGATCGTGATGTTACCCGTCGAGATGAGGCGCCATCTTGGTTGTGCTGTTTGTGCGAGGAAGGTCAACCAAGGGCAGGGTCATGGAAAGAGGAGAAAAGAAGGAGAGGAATGAGGATAAACAAGGACCTTCAACAAAGTGTGGGTGCTACTGAAGAATCACAGAGAATAGGTGCAGATTTTGTCTTTTTATAATAGTTGCAAGTATGACCATAAAAGGATCATACAGAGGAAGACAGTCTGTAGACATTTCCTCCTTTATGTATTTCTAACTTATAGGTGTGTTTAGTGAAGTCTACCTCAAGCCACTTTGTGAATGTTGTTCCAAAACATGATAGCAGAATATAATAAACTACTTAAAGATGAATACAGTCAGGAGAGAGAGAGAAACACAGCCTTGGAGACACATTACCTTGGAAGAGCAGGATGCTAGAGATTCTGTAAATTTTACACAAAAACGGCAAGAGAAAAAATGTAACACATTTGTAGGTAAAAAAAATAATGAATCCATGTTTCTGTGCACTTTGAAAATCTAACTGCACAAAGGAGAATTTGTCACTCAATGGCAAATTCAAGACTCAAAAGGGACAAATAGATAATGTCAGTGAGGGGTTTATTCAAAGGTGCAGAGGGGTTTGATTCCAAAGTGAAACTCACATGAAGAACTGGGAGCCGTTGGTGTCCTTCCCACGGTTGGCCATTGACAGCAGGTAGGCTTTGTCGTGTTTGAGAAGGAAGTTCTCATCTGTGGGGAGCAGAGGGAGAAAAAGCGCCGTCTCACAGTGTGTTCCTCTGGTAGATAACAGCGGAAATATTCAGGGGAGACCAGGACATTGTAAACCACCAAACCTCATCATTGCCTCACCAACCAGTCCTTCCAGAACGGGATGTGTTGTGCTGTTAAGGATCTAGTCTCTCTCTAAACCTATATAAAACGTATATCCTGAGCTTGTGCTAAAGAATATTACGCTGGTTTAATTCATTTTAAAATGCTATAGGAGGTCACACTGATTGGAGTTGCTGGAGATAGATTATCCATCCTTTCTTTTCAACATCGCAAGGAGAATAAGCACTTTTTGATGCACATGCACTGATATTATTTACACTTTATACACAATGTGCTAACCTTGTTGCTCTTTCAATACTTGTATATGTTCACTTACTTTTTAATACAGTTAATTGTAGCCTTTGCAGACCATTTACATGCACAAAAACCTATATAAACGCACTACAGGAAAAGGAAATCCTCTGTAAAATATGGCCTCTTTAATAACGTGTGCTTATATTTTTAGGTAATATGTAGTTCTACTCTTTTTGTAAACCCAGCTGCTGTAAATGTCTCCGCTGTGGGACGAATAAATAATCTTATTTAATAGAATAGAATGAGAAAAATCCAATATTTGTCATCCAAGTATTCACTTTATCTACATATACCCACGTTGCAGGGTTAAATATCCTATTTCCACTGATATTTCCTCCTCTAGCAGAGAACCCTGCAGCCTAAATATCATGCGACTATAAATAGCACATGTGTAACATAGAGAGTAGCTTTAGCAGCCCTCCCCGGGGGGCCATGATGTCTAACATGGAGGCTGTCTGAGTGAAACCTCCTGCAGTAACATCCCTGCACCACTGCTTGGTTCTGACAGAGGAAGCTGGTGGTGGTGGTGGTGGTGGGGGGGCAGTGTGGACATGGTGTTACTGAGCCGTGCACATCTCTTACCTTCTCATTTTGCAAAAGACCACTCTATAAATAAAAGAATATGTTGAAAATTTTAGGCAGGTAGATCGTAGAGAGAGAGAGAACCTACTCTCCATGCTGATAAAGCCCACTACTCAATAGAAGACAGCACGATACAAAGAACAAAGGAGGCAAAAGTAAGGAAGGAGACATCATAAGCACACATGCAGCATTGTGATCATGCAGAATTAGGAACAATTATGAGACTGTGTATTAAATAAGATTCACATTACCTTCAAAGTAGCCCCCGTATATGGACTCCCCTCCTCTCCCATTTCCTGGAAAGACACAATAAAATATTTAAGATAATTGCAGGACCTTCAAATGAAAGTGCTGTTTCATCAGAAGTGATTAATGGCTGTTAATAGGAACACATTCTGAAGCGTCTATTATCAGCATTATTGAAAGTCATCTGGTTCCTAAGAGAGCCCTTACTTCCTCTCCATCAAACAGAGTAACATCAGGAACAGCTGTGATGCTTCCCATTGGATGAAATGTAAAAACACACACTTCTAATATGAAGCATCTTACCTTCGGTGAAGTCGCCTCCCTGGACCATAAAGTTCTTTACCACTCTGTGAAAGGTGGAGCCTTTGTAGCACAGCTTTTTCCCAGTGAGTTTACCAGTTCCCTTTTCACCTGCAATCACACAGATGTTAACTGAGCTCCCATCCATCACAAAGCAGTACAGAGCGGAGACTAAATGAGGTTCCTTTGCATGCGTCCTTTCATCTACTACATACTTTGGCAAACTCAATCGACGACAGCTGAAAACATACATTATATTTTTTAATTGAGCTTTTAATCAGCGACATCCCCATTATTATCAATATGTTATGAGTTCATCTGATTTGTATTTATTATTTTGTCTTACGTGGGTTATCCGTTGTGAGTTTTTATTATAATGCACTTTTTACCTCCTTGTATTCCTTGAAATACATGTTGCCACATTAATTAAAGAAGGGAATAAATGCAAATTTCTGGAAGGATTTCTATAAACTGGATGCCTTTGTTTGGCCCCCTGCTGTGACGCCTCATTAAGAAGTCTTCCTCTGGAGGGAAAACAGAATCCATCGTCCCAGAGCTATAACCCCCGGGATCTCCCCTTCCCTGGGGTGTAAAGAGACACGTATGCAGAGATTTCATTAGATGTGTTTAAGGGTGTATGTGTGTGTGTGTGTGTGTGTGTAGTACAGAGGGCTCGCTGTGTGAATGGGCAGGTTAGGTTGCTGATCTTCTAGAAATGTTGTTCGAAAGGGTTTGGTTTCTTATGAGCCGATCCCCTGCGAAAAGGACACATTAGAGACCTCTAAAAAGAGACAGTGTGTATTACCATGTGGTGTGTGTGTGTGTGTGTGTGTGTGTGTGTGTGTGTGTGTGTGTGTCCAGGAAAAGGAACAGACTAACGAGCCATGTCTGCCCTTGTCAGCGTCGCATTCCCGCAGCCAGGTGGCGTGAAAAATGAGAGCGAGGACGGATCTGCAGCCGGTTTGCAGAGTTATGGCTATCTCTAGGCAGACCGCGACCACTACAGTACAGCGTGTGCTGCCCGGCATAGGGAGACACAGCGGCTTCCTGTGACTCCATCTGTCACTGCCACGCCACAGAGACAGATCCTTTCATCAACAAAGACCAACGAGGAGTGTGTCTACAGGAAGTTGTGGCTCCTACTTTCACTTTATTTCTCTTTTTTTTTCCTATATATTTGACAACTTCTTATGTTTTATGGTAAGGACAGGAATAACAAATATGTGAAATGTGAAGAGGAACAGACATTAAACTTGCCTGTAATTCCCAAATATCTCTGACTTAATCTGAGGAATTCAATGAGTACTACAATGCAATTGTCATTTGTACTTGTGAGACATGCAAACACACACGTCACATGTTCTCTTACAGGTTTTTCTTGATTTAGTTTTGTTCTTTTAAAAACAAATACTCAGTCATGCAACGCCCGTAATGTCCTTTTTGTACTCACCAGTGCACAAAGACTGGAAGTTTTTGCTTGTCTTGGGACAAACATCCGAAAACAGTTGAAAGACAATGCGTCCAACTGCAAGACACACAGAAGAAGAGCAAAATATTAACGCACATCCTCATTCTTCTTAATGCGAGGCTTCATCATAAAAAGGTGCTGCTGTAAAATCTTTGAGCGATGGCAAGTTAATAGCCTTAGGAGACAATTAAAGAGTTGTAAGAAGCACAGTTTTGACTACACTGTACACTTTTAATTGGCCTCATAGTGAGAAGAGTCCTGCAGTGAAGCTCAGACTTTATATCAACTTTTCTATAGCCAGGAGCAAATGAAGAACTACCCTAACATCCTGATCGGAGGACAGTTTCATCCCTCAAATATCACCGTTTATTTTTACCTGAGGTCTTTAAATTTGCATCAGTTGCACAAAAGTTCCTGCTTGAAACGTACATGATAACAGCTTCTCACACATATGTTATTACCTCAAAACCACAACACACACACAGATAAAACATCCTTATGGAAAAGGAGTTTAGGCTGTTTACATATCATACTCTTTAAAAATCCTCTTACCTGGCTCCCGGTTGAGCTCCACATCAAAGTAACACTGAGGGCGGTCTTTCACCCCCATTGCAACCAACGTCTGGGTGACCTGAAATGTAGAGGAAAACAAAAAAAGCTAAGCAGGAAACAGAATAATAACTCCCTTCTCTAAAGAAGCAGTGAGCTGTACAGAATATTTAAAGAAAGTGTGCCAGCAAACACATTCAGAGAGGGGTAAGAGAAAATGAAAGGGGAGGAGAAAGAAAGAGGGGAGGGGTGAGAGGGAAGTCTATGGGGAGATGTATTGGCTTTGCATATCAGAGGTAGAGCAAGGCGCTGCTCCGCTGTCTTCTTGGGCAAAAATGTGTGTGACAAAAAAGCTGATATTAGATTTTTTTGAATTCAGAAAATCATAACACCATCCCAAATATCTTTCCAAACCTCTCCCTCTACTCGTTACATGTCCCCTCCTAAGCTTGTTATATCTTCACACTTATATGTGGTGTGTCAGCAGCGTACACACACATCTGAGCAGGACTTGTATTGCAGGCAAAACAGCAGAGCGTCCAATAAGCTGTCAGCACGTTTGGATTTATTAAAGGTTTAATCTCCTCACAATTTAAACTACACAGGGTGCATATTGTTCAGGAAATGCTGTGTCCCACTGCTGACATGTAATACTTATAAGATATATGTGTGTGTGTGTGTGTGTGTGTGTGTGTGTGTGTGTGTGTGTGTGTGTGTGTGTGTGTGTGTGTGTGTGTGTGGGAAAGAGATATGTATTATCTGAGGCAAATGAATGATGATCACTAGTGTTTGCTGTATGTAAATTCACAGCTAACAGTGCAGCTGAGTTTTACTGCGTTCACATTGCAGACTAATAAAAAGTAGATACATGATTTAAAAGCAATCAAGATGTAATCCATCACGAATGGGGTCAATCAAAAACAATGAACAGCTGATCAACACACAGTTGACAATAGGCTGTTAACCCACTGTTGTCAACATGACCTACTTGTATAACAGCTAACAGTCAATACTGCATCAATCGTGCAATAACCCCAGGTTTAATCCCAGTGACAGAAAACAAAGATTTAACTGTTAAGCAATGTAAACAAAAACGTTGACGCTTCCAAAATGGTTGTGCTAACAGCTAGCACCTAGCACACCTTACCTCCAATATCTCACAGCTCGCACTATTACATTTTACATAATGTTAAACAATAACCACTGGATCTGAATGTCCAAAATACCAAGTGTTACTCACCTCTGCACAGTAGCTAGCCAAGGAATCAGCTAGTCACTGACGGTGCTAAGTTCGCTTTTAAGTGAACGGGTTGCTGCGCTGCATGATAACTACGACTGGTGTTGAGTTGTTTGTCCCTCCGCTGCTTCCGTAGTAGATTTGTTTATTTTGCAGCTATTTTTTCTTCCAAAAGCATATAAACGTCCTATATTGTGTATAAAATAAACGTCACATCATCAATAATAATAATAAAACACATAGATACATAAAAAAACCGACTGGCTTTGAGTTTGTTGTCCCTCCCTTGTTACCGTAGTGCATTTGTTGTGGTTTTGTTGTATCCGGAAGAAGATGTAAAGCTAGCTCGTTGGCTAATTTAAATATAACTTCTTCCGCATATGTTATTACCCATGTTGTATGTATGAATCGCTGTTTAGAAAGTATACGATTATAACTTGTATGTGAAGCCTTTTGCTAGCTACCTGCTGGTTCCTTTATATGATGCTATAGCAAGCTAGCCTCCAGGAGCTAATAGCAACAAAGTGCAGCATGAAACCCACGATACTGAGGTAAGACGCTCCTACAGAATATAATATACCATACACTGAAATGTTAGTCATTCCGAAGCAGAGCAATGTTTAGCTCTATTGCACAATTGTCAAACATGCGTAGTTGCACAGTAATAAACACCCAGTGGTCAGTCCATGTGTGCACCTGCTAAAGGTAGTGTCTAATATGCAAAGAAAAGGACAACAAGATAATTAAAGTACTCTTTCATGTTTATCTATTGCTATATAACAGTAGGAGTTGATACACATTTATTTCCCCCTCACTGTGCCTAATAAACAGGCATCTGGGTGCATTTTAATTGAATATAGAGCTGACTTTTTGGGACTAAAGATGAGCCTTTTAGACTATTTTCGGATAGATTATAGACCTTAATGAATTGGTTTGTCAAGAAGATGAATGTGCAGCCCTTACATGGCACTACTGATGATATCATCTTTACCCCATGCAGGCAGTGTGTTCTCCATGGACCTAGTGGATCATGTCTCTGATCCTGTTTGCCTTTGTGGTTCGGGTCAGGGATGGACTCCCCCTGTCGGCCTCCACAGACTTTGAACACAACCGAGAGCTCCAGGAGAGGAAGCAGCAGCTCCGGACCATCAGCAAGACCCTGGCCCGATTCCCTGACAGAGGGACCGTCAAGGGCCAGGAGCTCAACATATTGTAAGACTTCAGGAAACAAAGCGGCAGCAGAGTGTCTGTAGAGGCAAAAACACACAACTGATTTTGTGATGCTAAAAACGGACAGAATGTTTGATCACAGGGGCTTCAGTGCCACGCGGTGTCAGGCTGTTTGTTTACTAAACACCTTTTCTGCTCTCACCTGTTCAGCTTCATCTCTTCAGAGGGTGTATCCTACATGACCGTGTGCCACTGCAGCCTCCCTGTGGCTAAGGCCTTCTGCTTCCTGGAAGACCTGCGGTGGGAGTTCACAACATGCTTCAATAGCACTGCTGTTTCCCTGGCAGACAGGCCTTATCCATTTTTGGAATTTGGTGAGGAGATGAGTAATGTTGTCATCTGTTGATCATTTGGGCGGATCAAAGGGTTTGTCAAACAAAGCTCCTGTCTTGTGATGTTTTGAACTAATGAGTAAAATTCTTATACGTTACAGACAGCACCATTCAGAAGCTGAAGCAGCAGTACAACCGGAGCGGGGGGCCGGCCCTGGAGGTGACGTTGGCAGAGGTCCAGGGGGATCTGATCATCCAGCCACCACAAGAAATTAACCTGGAGGAAGTTGATCTCACCAACGGCACTGCTAATGGACACATGGAGCAGGGCCCCGGATCAGGTATATACAACATAGCATTTATTACTCCATGTTGTTTTATAATTTTCACAGTATTTATGGTCACTTTCCTTTGTTCAACAGGTCAGAGTGTTCGACTGGAACCAGTGACGGCGCCAGGCATCCTCTCTCTGGTCCTAAATATTGTGTGTGCATCGTTGAACATAATCCGTGGTGTTCACCTCATAGAGTACACATTTCAGGTATTGCAAAAACTGCAGTCTAGCATGTTGATGCTTCATAAATGAGAGTATATTTCGTGTTAAAATAATGCATTTTCAAAGTATTGTTTAAGAGAAACAATGCTGCACTGTGCCTTTCTCTCACTTACTAACAAACCCATGTTTAGCTGGGGATAAAACTAGTCCTGTATAAGCTAACATTAATTATAGATGTGTTGGCAGTACTGACCGCTGTGTATTAGCGTTTTGCTGTGAAAGCAGAAGTTTGATAATAATGAGGTCTGCATAAAACTGCAAACTTGTCACTCTTGTGTGAATAAGCCGTTATCTGAAGTGACTGGTTCACTTAAAACGATGTCAAATCATCAGTTTGTGTATCTTTATTCCCTCTCCACACACAGGATGATTATGAAGGGATCTGGAACGTTGTGGCGTTCCTGCTGGCGTTTGTCTGCTGTGTGTGTCAGGTAAACATAGTTCATGGTCACTTTTAAAAACACATACTGCTACTTGGTTTTTTACCATGTAGACTCTCTCTGACCTCATGATCATGACCTCTCTGTGTCCGCAGTGCCACCTCTACCTGTTCCACTCATCTCTGAAGAAGCCCAAGTCCTTCGCCCTGCTGAGTGTCATCGTTCTATGCAACCTCTTCCTGCTCGGCCCGAGGAACCCGTGGCAGCTGCTCTTCCACATCTCAGTCGCCTGCATCTCCACCCTCCTCATCCTCAGCCGCAAACTCATGGACAGAACCAATGACTGTGGAGTCTGAGGATGAGAGGACCTTTTACTACGTTGCAGCTCGCACAGCTTGAGGTATGAAGATGGGGTTTTAACATAAAGACATTTACACATTTTGTGTCATAACGGACAACTGTAATACCAAGTTACTATGTTCTTGTGTACAGTATGTACTTGCACTTTGTGTACATTTGTTTTCAAGAGAATGAAAGTGACATGCAGTTATTTCTGGAACTTTAAAAGGATCTGCAAAAGCTTCGAGAAGAAGTCTGTTTTAGAAACAAAATATTTGTGCCATCATGTTCCCAAAAAGGTTTTTTAGGAATGTTTTTTTCTGTCAGAATTGCTGACCAAAGTTTTTCATGAAGATACAATCATGTTTTCTCAGCCCTACCTGTTGAAGCTAGCTATTGAAAGCCTTTCTGCTCAGTGTTATTTCTGCTATACAGGCTTTGATTATCTCTGTGTAATCAGTTTACAACGCTGCATGACAGTTGGTGATTGTAACATATGCTAGATTTGTAGTTGATAGTGCATCTGCATTGGTTATGATCGGTTCCTTAAGGATATAGAGTTGATTTGAGGTCAGGTGAAGCAGGTTTTCTTATTTGTTTTACATTATTTAATCATTAGGCTTCAGTAAAACCCTAATGCAAAGGTGTAAAGGTTAATCTGTGGGTGCTTCGCGCCTTACTGTTTGAAGAAGATTGATTTACCTTGTTTAATTCTGTGGACTTACACACCGGCAAGTGCTCAGCTAGTCATTGCAAAGGATCAAATGTAAGGGCTCCGTTATTTAGTGACTACATTCTTCATGTAAAACAGGGAATGGTAGTCTTATCTTCATTACGTGTAAGGCATGTTATCTCACTGTTTATCACAGTAGGGTGATATAAAGAGACATTTATCACATCAACTACATTTTTCTACGATCAAAGATTCAGATTCTTTTTCTACTGATCTCATCGTTTTTGAATTGTAAAAACTGCGGGTATGAATATGAAGGCACTGACTTTATGGGTAAAATTGTATTGAAATTCGTTGGAGTTTTGGACTGCACTATTAGGCTCAGATTTGTTTTGCGTTGGCGATTATTCTTGAATGTGCTGCATCGGGTTCAGCTTTTATATCCTGATTTATGTTTACTTGGTTATTACTTTACTCCCCGTATTTAGTCATCAGATTCCTATAAACATATAAAATCATATGGTCTATGTTTGACTGTAGAACAGTAGTGCTGCTAAACTAATAGGCAATGTCTCATTTTAGTTAATTATGTGTTTATGTTTGGGGTATTTAGCTTCTTAGATATTCATTTATTTACAGCTTAATAGTTGCACTAATGTCTGCTCAGCGTGGGAATTAAATGATTAGTTTACAGTGTGTAAGTATTCTATCAAGAAAGTTGGAGGGAAATGTAATGTCAAACTAAAAGGTTGCATTTCATCCGACAATCCAAACGTCCCTCACAATTTAGAAGTAGTTGAGTCACTTCTAGTTTATAAAGAGTGAAGAAACTCACATTTTTTTCACAGGAAATGCAACATTTTGTGTTGCTGATTATTACAAAGTTGAGGCTCTTAATAAAAAACGTAAGTAAAGTAAATTGTGTAATCTTTGGCTAATTTGTGAGAGTTACACTGTCTTTGAGGAGTACACTGTAGACTCAATTTCAATTCAAGTACAACTTTTTCTATTTTCTGTGCAGGACATTAGTGAAGCTGTAATAGTTTTGATAGTCACCAGTTGTACTGCTGACTACAAGTTGTTTTAAAAATGGTAAAAGAAGATATTTGAACACTTTAAGTAGAAATGAAGGATCCTTTAGTTCATCATAGAGTAGAAATGCACTGTACAATAGAAACATGTGGAAGCCTTCTCTTAATATTTTGTTTTAATCAGAATAGAGGAAACGGCTTCCGATAATTGGTTTGTTTAACGGGATGTATTCTTAATCTTGTTCAATAATAAAGCGGTCTGTATGATCTGTCTCTAAATACACTCTATGAGATTGATATTGTTCATTTTGTGGCTGCAACCTGTTTGTAGTAATGGGAAGTAATGTATTTAATTGTAACTGCCAAATACACTGGTGATGACAGGGCTTGATTTTCTCCTGCTGTGGTGAAAACTGACATTTCATTAATAAACAGTGTCTTTTTTCCCATGTGTTGGTCTTTGATTTCTGTTTCCTTTATACTCAGCATGTTTCATTATGAGCATAGACATGGAAGAGATACAACTGAACTCACATTAAACTTGGAGCATTCAATCTCCATGTATTTCTCCAGACTTCCACTAGATAGAGCCCTTTCACAGTTGAATCGCCATTGGTGTCAGCAGGGATTCTCATGTGGTCCGTATTGTATGAGTAATTGATATTTATTGATATAAGTTTCCTGAAGCCTTATCCAAAAGTAATAGTAGAGTGAAAGCCAAACACATGTCATGGTAGTGTCCTGTAGCTTTGTAGAAGAAGCTTTAGTTGTCATTATTCACATTTGAGACAGAATCCAGCTTACAGGAAAGTTCAGAAAGGTGGGAAAATATAATGATTTGAAAAGGTTTTGTTAGATGACGCATTTAGTGCATCTGTGGAAATAATCTTACTGCTCTTTCAAGAAATGGTGACCCTAAATTTGGTACCTGAATGAAGTAGTTTTGGTCAGATTTAAACAGCTGGAAGAGTGAAATTAAGTCCAAAATGTTAAACCTGAATCAACTAAGGCTTAAAGTCCAGATAAATCACTGTGTCCTCGTTTGACCAGAGTTTTCCTCAATGGCAGATCGCGTTGCACTTAGGTTTACTTTAAAAATACTGCTAATTTTTTCATCCGATAAACAGTTTATGTTGCCTGCAAACACTGATGGCTGTTAGAGAAGTCTGTCGATAATTGATTGCATACTTTCTCAAATAGAAAAGAGAAAGTGTATTTCTCCTTCTTCTTTTTGGATGAAGGCCTTGTACACAAAAATATTGACTTCGGCTTTGACAGAGGATACTATTAAGACAGCTCCTTCTTATTGGTGTTACATGGTGTCTGATGAGTGCTGTAAGGTAGAGGACAATGTAAACGTAGCTTTAGTCCTCATATAGACATCACTGCAAGGACCCGAGGGATAAGAATGTTCTACTATGGATAAAACAGTGTTTTCCCCCTCTGATCAATAGGGTAGGTCTTACTGTACACTGCATGATACACATTTACTATTCACAACCTTTGACCTTAAACTACTGTGTCCTTCTCGGGGGTTTCCCATAACGTCACCAATAACCAATTTAATTCCTAGAGAGACCCATAAAACCCTCCCATAAATATCTGAGTCATTGTCTCTATTGACGTTTTTATTCTACAGACTTTGACTCAGCGGTGTCATGAGCTGTAAAGCATGCAGAGTGCTTGTCAGCATTTTCATTAATATTAAACAAGGATATGTGAGGTTACCACCTAGAAAGTAATTGGGCATGTCCCCCAGAGCTCTTAGTGCCATTATATGATCCACAGAGCCATCACTCCTGCAATTCCTCTGAATGAAATGATCAGTCCAGTCTTCATCTCCTGGGATGAACCTATTTTATCCTAATTGGCAGAAGCTCCTTGTGTTGAGAAGAGTCATCTGTCCTTTAGCAAACAGTCAGGGTGGTCCAGCTGAAGTGTTTACGCTAACATTTCTCTCCTCAGAGCAGAGTGCCTCAATGAATACTCCAGAACTTCCATTTCTCACTCCTATTTGGTATTCAAATGTTTGTTTTTAACAATTAAATGTGATCGTTTTTGCACACAGGCTAAACATGCTTTTTGTCAGTGCTATTTATTGTCTCAGACCGACAGTTTAAAATAGATAGCTATCAAAATGAAGTGGCTAGCATGTAACTAAGGGATCAACAGACAGTGACAGTGGAATTATGGAGCGGCTAGCTAGCTTCCTAACTGTTAACCATTACTTTGGCTAACTTGCTAAGTAATTAAACCAGATAGCTCTAATTATACATTACGAATAAGTAGAGTAATGGATAAATAATTATCACAAAGTAATAGATAGGGAGAGTGGGGTAAGTAGTTTACTTTGAGTGCCTTTAAAGCTAGGGGTTACAGTAATGCCTCCAACTACAATATGTACATATAGTTTAGGATGTTGTGCAATCACTTCGGATGTTAAATAAACAGTTTGAGAAATACAGCTTTAGAAAAACAAGTGGTTTTGTGGCACAACTTGCCCCCGGTGCGGGGTAAGTTGTGCCATTAGAGACAATACACTGGGGTAAATTGTGCCATTGATAATTGAAGTAAAACAATAATGCTATATAAAAGTTTCATGTTTGTTTAAAGTTTTAACAACATCAACGGCCACTCTTCTATAACCAGGCCTATGAACACCTAACACCCTACTTGTCCAATGCTGCAGGGAAATATGAACTTCTGTTCCCTTCTGGCTGTACCACCAAGTTTTGTGGTGAGGCCAATTTGCTTAAACAAGGCCTAGCGCCACATGAACACCTACTCAGAACAAACTTAAAATTCCAAAAGGAGCACCTAATCCTCTGCATCTGAATCTCTTCACAGATTCGGCCTACTACTGAACATCCCACTAGTCAATGCTGCAGGGGAATGTGAACTTACACTCCCTTCTGTACCACCAAGTTTTTGTGGTGTGGGTAGTTTCTTGAGCACATCACCTCTAGGGACAACTCCTTCATCATTCTCTCTAAATGTGAAGATGGGCTTTCCATCAACAGACCTCTTACCACTTTGCCTCAGAAACTTTGCACTGATCTCGTCACCTTCAACATAGTTATAGGATTTGGATTTTTTACCTGCAGACTTCACAATGACAAAGTCACCAGCAGACAGATCCTTGTCACCATCATCATCATCATCATCACTCTGGACATCTGAACTCTCACAATGAGTGGCATCGCTAAGTGGAATCGGAAAGTCACTCTCTTCTCAGCTACTGGAGAGCACTTTCTTTTTGGGCTTGGTTGGTTTTGACCCTTTCAGAGCCCCCTTCTTATTTCCTCTCCTTTTCAGCCCGTTCCTTTTCTCTGCTGTGTCTTCTCCAGGCCATCTTCTGCCTCATCATTGGTGGTGGAGCTTTCTTCTGAGCTACTGTACACAGCCGTTTTCTTCTTGGTTTTGGTTTGATTTGCAGCTTTCAGAGCCCTTTCCTTCTCTCTGTCATTCTTTCTCTTTTCCTGTTCAGCCTTTTTATCCTCTTTTTCTTTGTGAGCCTTCTCCAGCTCCATCTTCAGGTGTGTCGGTCACGATTCTTGTTTTCACTTTCTATCTTACAATTCTGTTCTTTCTTTCTGGGGCTTTTGGCAAGGGAAGAATGACTTCTTGAGACACATAACCCAAGTGAGCAGAAGAAGGCAGAAGAAGGCATGCCAAATGGTAGCGTGCTTTAAAGGCGTTGAACCAATCAGGTCCTAGAAAAGGTTCAAAGTCTATCAGCACATTGCAGTTTACATTCAGACAAGTTGAAGCTATCCGCTCCAAACAACTATCCAATAGCCTATACTTGATCTAACCTGCTTTTTCGTCTCTGGTCCAGCTGGCAGGCATGTCAATGCTATTTCTTTGTGCGAACTCAAAAGCCAGTTCACGGCATTTCATGACACCTATGCCATGAAACATTGCTGCTGGTGTCAGCCAGCTCTTTCTCCATGTTCTCATTGAAGACTCGTTTGGCGACTGCTGTTCGTTCATAGCCTGCCTTTGTTACTTCTCCTATTTTTTTCTTATCCATATATCTTTTTATGGTCATCCTGCAGATCTTCATCTCCTTTCCAACCTGACGTATGGTCTTCCCCTGTTGCACCTCTTTCACTGCTCTTTCCTGTCTGTCTTTGCGTGGCATGATGGATTTTGGTCTAAAATTAAGAATGTCACATAGTTTTAGTGATCAAATGTAAGAATACAATGTACAATAACAATAAAATACAATACAGTAATATATAGTAAATAATCATAGGTTGGGGTTAAGTTGCGGCCCTTTGGCACAAATCACCCCAGCTGTTTAGAGCTAGCATCATGCTAACTGTATAGACTCGTGGTGTAGCTTACTAAAGCACTAAAACATGTGTGAACTGCTTTCAAAGTTGTCTAAATTGTTCAAACACAGCCATTTTTTGAAGTTAAATGTGCTTACCTCTCAAGCCATGGGTCTCCCTTCTTTGCAGGATGATTGAAATGGATGCCTCTTCAAAAATATGTGGTCACATGACCAACTTCTTCTATGGTTTTCTAGATATCAGGGGTGGCACTAATTGCCCCTTGGCACTAATTAACCAACTCTCCCTACAGGTTAAAATCTTAGGCCGGAAGATTAGTTAAAATGGAAACAGTAGCATTATGGAGCAGCTAGCTCAAAAATACAGGTAAACAGATAGCGAGCGAGCTAACAGATTCAATTAGGCAGCTCACTTATTGGAAAAACTGTTGAGATATCTAAAAGGAAAATATAAATAATGAATAGGTAGAGTAATGGATAAATACTTATCTGAAAGTAATGCATAAATGTTAAATATTAAGCTGGAAGATTAGTTAAAGCAATAACTCTGCAGCTAAATAGCTAGCCGAAACGGTTAGCTAAAAGTGATTTATGAGTGATTGACATCCCAAAAGTGGAAAAATACACATATTAAAATGTCCAATTTATCCCATTCATAATTTAAAATCACAGTGGCAGCAGCAGAAGCCCACAAAACAACCTTACTATTTAAAATGTCAAGCCTCTTCCCTGATATTTTAACAGTGACATGAAGTATTTCGGAAGCTCCAAGACTGTATGAAATTAGAAGGTCAGTAACTTCGGCCCCCCCCCCCCCCACCATTTAAAAAAAAAATCGAAGGCCATTAAATCTTTGTCCCAGGTCCAGTGACCATGCCACATGCCGGCGGCCACTTGAGCTTTTTCCATCAATTTCAGACATATTTTTCACTTCTCAGGGCCATCCTTGAAGCAGAGTCTCTGTGGAGGTCTCCAATATCAAAAATGTGAGAATTATGCCCAACAAAAAATCAACAGCAGGGGGTACAATTCGAACTGCTTCTCATATAAGAATTGATTAATTTCTTGGATTCCAATAGTGTGCTTTCGCAGGTGTTGCAGAAATAATGGCTAAGCTTTCACACGATGTTCATATGTCTGTCTTCATTCCCGGTCTGTTACTCAGGACTTGAAGGCTATACAGCATGTCCCTTATGCTTATTAGGATGTTCAACAATTCATAAACCTTAGAGGGTCTTTGATGTTCTCTGCTCACTGGCTCCACTCAACAATTATTGCAATCACAAAGCAGACACAAATCAACTTCACTCCACTCCTCTATCCTCACCAGTAGCCTACAGAGATTCCGTCTGCCTTCAAGTGGATTTTCTGTAGTTGTGAAAGTAATTGATCCAAAGAGACTCAGTAAACTTGGTAGATCTGAGGTTCTTAGTGAAATGATAGTTTTGTTTCGGTCAGTCAATGCCAAACGATTACCTTATCATTTAAAA
The DNA here is from genome assembly GCF_036324505.1 of Eleginops maclovinus. Taxonomy (NCBI): domain Eukaryota; kingdom Metazoa; phylum Chordata; class Actinopteri; order Perciformes; family Eleginopidae; genus Eleginops; species Eleginops maclovinus. The sequence continues at coordinate 2,109,037 of NC_086369.1, forward strand.
CTTCATTGACTTCTCTAATTTATTTTGTATCTGAAGGATAGTTCCAAACTTTATTTCCAGGTTTCCTTACGCTGTCAAATGTGTATAATATAAAGCAAACTGTAGACTGTATATTTAAAGGTGATAACTATAGACTGTATACATAAAGGTGATAACTATAGACTGAATATTTAAAGGTGATAACTATAGACTGTATACATAAAGGTGATAGCTATAGACTGTATACATAAAGGTGATAACTCTTCCCGCCCTAACAGCCCAGACCCGGACATGACGGCATGCTTTAAATACTACATTCATTATGTGGAAGCGATATCAAGCATCCTGTCATTGTTTGAATGTGTGAAAGAATTTCCCAAGCTTCTTGACACCTCGGATAAACAGGAATCAAGGTGCTTTTTCGAACAGTTTCTACTACATTGTGCATTGGCAGTGACAAACCTGAAGGGGAAAATAACTTCTATTGTGTTAATGAATTGATTTGTTTGTCTTCTTTGTTCAGGCTGCTGCAGCAGATCCAGCAACAACAAATGGAAAACATAGTTGCCATGACTTTATAGGTCTGTTATGTTGAACGTGTTAGCAAACAGTGGCTTATTAACACATCCAGCAGACATGGAGCAGTGTTAGCTTTCCCTTGGAGTTTGGTTCGTTAATACACGTCTAATATTGGCACTCTTTTATCTACGTTTCTGGTGGTACTTAAAGAGGACATATTAAGCTCATTTTCAGGTGCATATTTGTATTGAGTGCCTCTACTGTGACATGTTTTCATGCTTTAATGTTCAAAAAGCTCTTTATTTTTCTTATAATCAAGAATTTGAACCATCCCTGACCAGTCTGCAGTATTTGGGCCGTATGTCACTAAGGCGCCATCCTGCTAGAACTAACGTTAGTTTTCTTTTATGCCAGCTGGCATTCTATATTTTCATAAACTTTCAAAGCACTAGTTCAATTCTGTATTTACCCAACAAAGCTGCATCTCTCTTTAAGGTTTTGCATGGAAGAGAAGAACCTTTACATGAAATCATTGATATACAGGGAGGCTTTTCCTCCAGCTTGTCCTCTGAAAGGCAGCTGAACCTCTGATGTTCAATAGCATGACTCCTGGCTTCTGATCGGATCAGACGGCTTCCCTTTAAATCAGGGTCTCGGAAATCAAAGCAGCCTCTTAGACGCTTGGACACTCTCCCCTGCAAACTTTGCTTTATTTGAAGCATGAATATTTAAGCGGTGTCATGAATATTAATAGACGCTTAAAGGCAAGACACCTGTTGCACATTTTAAGTGTCACTGGGACACTGAAAATAACATCATCCATCTTCTCTCTGGTCTGCAGCAAGACACTATAAAGCATCCATTTTAAATGATCATATTTATTTGACAAGCATGCGACAACACATCAGGGCCTCAGGGTTGATGTGTTTAATATATCTGTTTTTGATATTTAATGCAACGACCCTAATAATCCCTCTATTCACAATAATTACAGTTCCTATTAAAAGTTAATCGTATTATATGCACGCTCATTTCCACTTCATGGACAGAGCTAATGAAACATCAGGCCCGAGAGCGGCTGATCTGTTAAACCAGGCATGGCTCGTGTGTTGGTTAATCTTTTTACGGCACACAGCTTTTTTCCCTTGGTTGAATTTGCTCTTCTTCGCCGTGCTGCTGAGCACAGCGAGAGGCCTCACAGGCATCGAGTGAACCAATAAACCTGAGGGACAACAGACGGATTAACTCAAATAGCTGCAGTTTCATTACGCCAAAGCAAACTCAGCGGGGCCAGTGATACCCGTCAAATATTGTAACTGAACTAACAATGGCGGGATCTGGAGAGAGAGGTGCTTTGATTTCTGACTTCAGATCCCACTGGAAGAAGAGCTGAGATGAAAGTACATTCAGAGGTGTGTTGTCCAATGGTTTGGTCTTTTAAAAAAGGCACCTTTACCTGTACAGTCACTGCAGAAAAAGTACAACTAATGTGGGAATCCCTCTCTTAAGGCTGGAGATAGTGTTTCATACTCTTAATGGCTCATTTTCTTCCTAATGAATAAAATGTGTTGCTACCTGATTATATTTAAGCTGTAAAATGTGAATATTGCAAAGGAAAAAGACTGAACACTAACAGGTTCTATCATTTCGCATATTTGTCTGAAGCTTGAGACCCTGTTATGGTTTTTGGGGAAACATAAAGAGCTTTTTGAACATTAAAGCATGGAGACATATCACAGTAGAGGTACTTGAAAATGAGCACTATAGGGTCTCTCTAAGTAAGCATCTCTGCAAATCAAACTTAAAATGATGCCCTTGTCGAGTAGAAGAGAGCACTTATGAAAAGATGCTTGATCGAAGAAATAAATTCAGATGTTCATGCTGCAGAAAGTATTGACTAAAAAAGAACTCCCACCATATTGTATATTTCTAAATAATTCATTTCACACAGATTGAGTGGAACAATGTCAATATTTTATGGCAGTTTATATTCCTGCCAAGACGGCAATCTTGACATACACTGTACAACAAAAACAATGAATAGTATAGAAAGGAAACCTAAGACAGATCCTTCTGTGTTCACATTTGCAGCTTCTCAAAGGTATGCAGTTTCACACGCAACACATAACCAATCAAATACTAAACACACACATTATCCAAGCTCGCAAATGAACACCTCTATGTAACACAGAATTCAACACTGCATTTGCTTTAAGTGCACATTTAAATGGTTATTTCAAAACCACTTTGGATTATTATCTCACTGATACAAAACAACCATGCAAGGTCACCGAAACACTAAAAGATAATATCTAGCAACACCTGACTGACCTCCAATCACTGGGCTTGTTTCTTTTGTATGTGCATATGTATTCACCATTATGAGAGGTACTTTGGCACAATTACACTGACTGACAACAAGCTGGGATCATTTAAGGAAATCTCACTCCCTCAGAGGATAAGGATTTCCAAACATGCAGTATAACTTTTATCTTTTGTCACCAGCAAACAACACATCACGTCTGATCTTGTGGTCTGAAAAGCACAATGATGGCCTGGCAGTGACAGGACCAGTCATCCCTGTCACCTTGCTTTGCTTTGCACAAAACTCTACTGACATGTCGGACAAACTTCTCCCAGACGGGTCAAAGGGAATTCAAAATCACACTGAAGGATCGACAAAGCGCTGACCGACACTTCTCTGTACACGTCTGTTTTTATGTGCAATTATTCAGCTGCTATGCTCAGCATTCAGCCACAGACTGCTGCATGAACAAGCACGATAATTCCTGTCAAACAGCAATACTGATATTGTAGCAACAATGCAAACGGTTTGGCACGACAATCTAGAGTAATCCTTTACACAGTATGTTTGTGTGTACAATGCGATTTGACTCCCGAGTAAATGTAAACATTCAAAGTCTGATTTGCTTCAAGGCGTTTCCTCTTCGCAGCTCTCAGCCGCTGAAGATTGGATTGAAAGTGTCACTTCAGAAACAATGAAACCAGGCACTCGTCAGCGATCGGCTCATCAAATAAAATACAAAAACACATATCACAGAAGCACACGAAACAAGGGGGTGGGCTGTACTGATGGGAGGGAAATCAGTCTCATGAGAGTGATAGTGCAGAGAAGGGCATTTATACTCCAAACCCATCGCTGGGATCAGCAGCAAAAAAAAATCCTGCTGGTTATCATCCAGTCCTTTTTTAGGTCGCCTCTCACATCTTCATAATGCATTTCTGGTGCTATTCTTTGCCTCTGATGTCACAATATAAATAATCAGATTTGCTGTTAAAAGAACAGAGCTCCTTTACTTTTAACATCAGTGTCTTCGCGCCAGCCTTGTTCGTTTGGAGCTGCAGGAATCTGCTAAGGGATTTCTAATCAGTGATAATTAGATCAGATTGCAGGGCTGCTGGTGCTGCTCACATTAGGATTCCCTGACCTAACCCCATTAAAATGTGACACATCACACAGGGAACTTAATCACGATTGACCAAATGATCCATAATGATGACTCACTAATTCCCCTGTACAGTACATGTGCAATGAATCGTGAATGGTTCTCATCCAAGTGTGAAAAGGCTGTTTGTGAAGCTCATTTCTGTCAACTTTTTTTTACGAAGCATGGAGATAAACAAGATGTTTTCTCATCACTTTGCTTTCAGCAACACGTTAGCAGATGTGCTAACGAGCGCGTTTCTTTACAGACGCTGTGTCCTTCTGTCTCCAGTGTTTGTTGTACAGCATGAACGTCTCTATCACTCTTTGTGTGATCATATGCAAGACAGGTCGTCGTTACAGGAGGAGGAAGTCCGCCGTGTTTTGGGGCTGCAGCGTGTCAGCATGGTGATCTGGGTGCTGAAGTTGTTGCTGCTGCCGATGGACGGATGCTGGTATTTGGTGTCCGAGCCCATGTATCTCTGCAGGTGCCACCTCCGCCACTTCCTCTTGATCTCGGCTTGCACCTACAGTGGATCAGAACAAAAGTACTTTAAAAGGGGACCCTATTATGCATGCTCAGGTACTCGCATCATATCAATGCTGTACTCAAGTTTCAAGCACAGCTGGTCTCTGATTCTTTTCTAAGGCTGTCATTTGCAGGAGTGTTCTCTAAGGTGGGAGACGTCCAGCTGAAGCAGACTGCCCTTAACAATTGCTGAGGAAAAACCTAGCTGTGTCTTTCAAGGATCACTTCTCTTTTCTATTCTCATCTCTCACGTCAAGAAGCAGCTCAGTGACACACGGAGGAGGCTAGTGTTTGCATCCTACTCTCAGATTCATCAGACAGTGCGGATTGCTTCAAATCCTTCAATTCATCCTTTAAGTTGATCAGCTTGTCTAGCCTTAGTGCAGACAGTCTCTCTCTTCCCATATGGAGCTTGCGGTTGAATCAGAACTGCCTTCGGTCCCCGTTTCCAGGGATTCAGATAGTCGTTGGCAGCGGTAAAGAGACGGATTACAGACTTTTAAGCTCCGGACAAAGTCTGCAGCCGGTCCTTCAAGATGTTCAGAGACTCTCCGGGCCACTGCCTGCTCACACCTGATAACCAGCAAAGTAGTTTTCAGGCAATGACGAAATAGCATTCACAAGATCTGTGCTCGTGCCAGAGTATGCCCTAAAACTGTATTTGCCAGGAAGGACAGAAACTTTGGGTCTAAACGACAATACATACTCTCACAAACACACAGGGGGCAAACAAAAGAGAAGCTTCGGTACCTTTGTCACATAAATGAGCTTCTTGGGCTTTATATGCTCCCTACAGATTATTTCACACACTGATTTTTATGTTCTTGCTTTTTAATTTAGTTTTCAAGTAAGGTAAAAATGACTGTAGTTTCTGTCTTTTGTCAATACTACATTTCTTGTTGTGACTCCATACGGTACAACTGATGAGCAATCATTCCAGGACCGTTCACGACTCTAAAGGCTGCGGTAATGTACACATCGCCAAGGCTTTACAGTGAACAAAGGACACCTGCAAATTCAAAAATTTAAATTCAGACGGCGTCAAGTCAAGCCTTTCAATCTGGCCCCGCCGTGGGAACATAACCAACTCAGAGGGCCTCGGCAGACATCACCGAGTCGCTGCCTGCCAAAAAAAACTATGTGCTTTTTACAAGCCCCCCCCAAGCCCCCACCCTGCAGAGTGCAGAAAATATGCTGCGAGGCGGCCCGGTGACTCAGACCCTCTCAGGACTGAGTGTGAATGTAAATGCCGAGGCGCAGCTAGAGCAGTATGAACTACCTTTTCTGAGAATCAACACTGTGGGCTATCTCTGCATGGAAGTGTGTTTATACAAACAGTGTTTACGTCACTTCAAGGGGGGGTACCGACCTCTCCGTTCAGGAAGCAGTAAAGAACAGCCACCACAAAGCCCTAGATGGACAGAAAAACACAGATAAGAGTGTGCCATCGGGAAAATGTACCGTGGTGACTTTTCCGTGCACAGAATGTTATTGTGGTCCAAAGCTTCGGCAGTACATCCATCCATTCATCTACCTCCCACTTGCAGCCTTATTAGACCTGTAAATAGCTGAAGATGCACAGTGTAGGGTTAGTTTAATGAGGAAGAGAAATGGGAGGAAGTTCTGGAAATGTGTCCTTGGTTTCGGAGCTGCTTCTCCATCATTCCTCATTAAGTGATGAACTGAAATAACATCGGGGGTTTGATAAGGTAACGCAGCCCCTGCAGCCCCTGGAGAGCTGCCACGTCTTTTCCTTCTTTTTAAATAAAATCGAAACACTTGCAGGTCTCGGCTGCCAGCGAGCTAATTCATTACTTTACTTTTACAGATTGAAGACACATCTGTTCCACTGTTGGATGACCCTCAAGGAAGCTTCAAATACAAAATTCCTCAATGAAAAAAGTGCAGAATTGATCATTTATTCTTCCTAAAAATAGCTGATATACCTGAAATGACCCCAGAATCAAGTCGAAAACCAGCCGGAGCTCGGTCTTCACTTGCTCCGGGATGAATGCAAACACGATGAAGTTGATCCCAAACAGAGGAATCAGGAGCAGCGTAGACTTCGCCAGCCTCCTGCAACGACAGAGCAACACAAACATGAAATGCATTTCTCCCTCGGGTGAAGCCAATTTCCAATCCGTCTCTACACTATATATGCCAATAATGAAATTCAACTCCCGAGTACGTTTCATTTTACATTCAGATCTGAGGACCTGAGATGGGGGGTGGGGGGGGTCTCAGTGGGAAAATAGCTCATGCATTATGGCCGGCTTTTGACACACTCTCCATCACAAGATAAAACATTTAAACAGGGAGCTCTATATCTATGTGCAAACCAGGTGCAGGGGGGGGGGGATTTCCTTTCTGATGTCACAAAGGATTGGTCATCCCTGCATCGCTTTGGGCATAACAGTTTTTTATTAAAAGGATTAAATGCTGCTAACTTTCCAAACTAAATTCAGCTCAAAACATAAACCTGTCAGTAGATTTCCCCCAACATTTCTATAGAGATCAGGACTATTCCCCTTTATCCGAGCTAATGGATAATACACAGGAAGGATACTCACGAGTACTGGTTGGACTCGTTTCTTCCAATGTCTGGGCAGTTGATTTTCTGGCGAAGTATTCGTATGATGCAGATGAATAGAATAAAGTTCATCTGGGGAGATAGTATGAATCATGAATTAAATTATGACTACAAGGAATCCCACTCCCATACCAGATGTTGGATGCATGTTGTCTCCTAATTTGATTGTGAGCCTTTCTGAGTTTTGATTAACCTCTGAACTGGCAACGCATCCCAAATATGAGTCAGAGCTGATGCAGAGAGGAAAGGAAGGACAGGTTTCCTTTTAAAACAACTAATTGAATTCTACTGTTTGATTTCCTAGAAGATTTTGAGGAAATCACAGACCCTTAGGCAAGAACAAAGCATTCAATAAAGCTGTTGGCAAGTCCTTTTACTATTCCCTTCTGTAGCTTCTCCAGTGCTGTTTGTTGAACTCCTCTTAACCCTCCTTTTCACACCTCTTTCCAAGTGTCTTAGTCGCTCACAGACACACAAAGCCTACAAACAGACACTCTGCCATCCCGGATCACCGTCTGTTTTTCTAACTAGATAAGTGGATCGATCTGTGGATCAAAGCTACACCCAGAAGCCACTTTCTCCACTGTAGCCTCACCAATAATTAAAATAAGGGCCGGCGGCTAACCTGGTTCTGTCCAAAACAATCACCAGCTTCCCTTAATGTATGTCTCTCACATGACATGTTGAATAGTGGGCTTTAGAGGTTGTTAGATTGCATTTTATTCATCCAAAACAGGAATTTTATGTGCAGCTATAAATCCAAATCTAGGTTTGGTTTGTTAATTTAATGTCACACTTTATTTCCACCATTAAAAAGCACTCCTCTTTTCAACCTCTGTCTCCAGATGTTTCCACAGATATTGATAGTGTGTTTAAAATGTAAAATGGGAGAAAAATCCTCCATGAAGACGCTGAGAAGTGTCTGCTGATTGATCCTGATTATCCCGTCAACCGTCCAGAGGGAGATTAGAAATTTGAAGACACACCAAACCCTCAACAGGTTTTGTAAGTGACTTTGAATCCGCAGAAGGAATATAAACGGGACTAAGAATAATAACGCTGCCAGGTAAGTCTGGGTTTAAAACTGATACTGTAAATGTGTTTGCTCTCCCAGTGGCAATTAGTTATACTTTGAGAGTGTCAATCAGAAATCCAGCAGATAGTGAAGGAAAAATAATGAGAAGATGGCTAAGTAAATGTTGAGGGGGAAGTTGAGTTATAGAAAAGTGCTCAAAGCTTGTGAACTTACCAGGATTGACGCCAAAATCGGGGTTTTAATGATCCACCAGAAGACGTCGGTGTTCTCGATTATATCCCAGCAGCTGATCAGGTTAAAGTAAATGAACTTCATTGTTGGTGTTGCACAGAATGACATACAGACTTAAAAGCTAAAGTATGAACAGCATTTATGGATTCAAACTGTGGATTAGAAGCGAAATACACTTTAGAGCTTGTGTGAATAAAGACAGTTTAGACAGTAAATATTAAACTAAAGGGACCATTGTTGATGAATAAATATGATTGCTATAGAAAATGTTGTGAGGATTAAGCTTTATTAATTCCCGAGATAGAATCAAAACCAGATCAGATGCTGTTTGGAGTTTGTCTTACCCCACGTCGTTAAAGTAGGCTTTAGTGATGCTCCACGCTGTGATGAAGACCATCGGCCCTCCTAGGGACATAAAAGAGAGATTTAAGAGGTGGTCTCGCCCCCAGGGAGGACAGCCGAGACGTATTCAAGGCATATAAGGAAGGCGTCCTCACCCCAGCCGATCAGGATATATGCCCAGAAGTATTTCCTCTCGGAGAAGAAAGAGACGGCCAACAGTGCGTGCAGATAAAGACCCTCCACCAGCAGCCAGAAGAAGCTGGCCATTATACAGTACTGGAAGAACACAATCACTACTTTGCAGCCGACCTGGGAAGGGGACACAAAAGCACGAGGATTTTCTAAATGGATAAATACTGAACATAGATATTGATATTACAGAACAGCTTCATTACAAATAGCGGCTAAATTGCATCTTTGAAAAAGGAGAATGCACGTATAGATTATTCCTTGGGTGCAGGCTGCCTTTATTTACCTCGATGGAGGACGATTAATGTTTTGCACCCTTTGAAAAAAGGCTATCACAAAGGGACAAATCAACAACATGTCCTCTATAGCACACTGAGAATTTCAATTGAGTGTTCAATTACATGTGGTTCAAAGAAAATCCATCCATGAGCCGTCAGAAATAATGGCAGGCTGAAAGTAGGTGACAAAAGAGGCTCGTTCTGCAGAAGCAGTCATTTAATGATCTGTTAGCAGCTTCCAAATACGGTTCATAATGGGTATTTATTAAGTCAGAACAATTAGATTCCCCCCCCCACAAAATGCAGACTTAAAGGATCAGATCCACATCAAACTGTGTTCAATGTTACATGTATTTTGTACTTGGAGAATTTGCCTGAATGCAATACAGGCAACAATTTAAAATGGAATCAAAAATGGAATATATATACAAATAAAACTTAAATAAATAAGATAGAAACAAGTAGATAAGCAAATAAATAAGAAAGTTAAAAAAAATACAAATACATAAATAAGTAAATAACAACGGGGAGAAAAAAATATACAAAATAATAAATAAATAAATAAGAGAATAAATTCATAAAACAAAAAATAGGAAAATAAATCAGACAGGGCCACCACTTTGCAGAAACCCATCAGATATTTCAGTGGGCAGAGGGACAGTGTAGGATCAACAGGAACAGCCACGCAGGATAACACCATCAGCTCTCTGCTGTGTTGGCTGACGGAATGAAGCAGGATGGGCGAGTTCATTCAGAACTGAAGGAGTTACAAAAGAATGCCTATCAAAGGTTATTTCTCCTAATGGCGTGGGTGGGCTGAGCTGATGATCCCTGCAGGAGATGAAAAGAAATCCATAGGGTGCCCATTCCAAACCGACCCGGTGACAGTGAACGTGTCGCTCGCTTTAGCAGATGCAGCGAGAGGTGAGCGAGACAGGGAGGAGTTGGGAGAAGGTTGAGAAGGGTGAAAAGGACAGAGAGAGATTAGGAATGGAGTGAGGGGATATGGAAATGTGGATCGTAGTGCAGAGGAATAAAGAGGACGCAAATATGATAAAGGACCCCGAGTGGGTATGAATAAAGCAACGGTGGGCAACAAGAGCAGAGCCAGGACAAATCAAAACAATCAAGCCATCGGTGCAACCGGAAATCCTACAGATGATGAATGAAGAGAAGTGGATTCATGAAGACGTCAAAGTGCTTCTCATAGGACACCGATCAATAAATAAATCGAGTTGTTTACTGAGTTGTGTATGTGTATACCTAACTTGAGTGTTTCCATTGTATGCTTCTTTATAAAATCTGATTCTAAGGAAAATATAATGCTTTTAACTCCATAATATTCATTTGGTTTAGTTTGTAGAGAAACATTACTCAATTTACTCTAAAATTACACAAAATATAATTATTAAGAGTGTTTCTTTACACACAAACTAATGTCTCTTTGATGATAAGGGTATTCTTGCAGAAATACCTTTCCTGAGGCCGCTAATGAATCAGAAAGACGCCTCAAAAGTGTCTAAAACCAGGAACTACTGTCCTACAGTATGTGCTGAACGAGGGAAGAAGGACCAGAAATGTTTACCTCTTTGAATCCCGTAAGAAAGGGAAAAGCCTCGCTCTGATTGGCCGAAGAGCAGCTCTTAATTAGGAGCCACAGGTGATTTAATTAGCCTTTAATCAACTGAGGGGAATCATTCAGCTACAATAGAAAAGGGAGTCCTGGAAGTCATCACAGGATAAAACACTGGCTGAAATGTACACATATAAATAATACATTACGCTCTGTGTGTTTTCTGGGAGCTCCTGTGTGGAGGTCTCATTAAAGCAGCTGACAGGTATTCCTCTTTCTGAATTCATGGGGGAATAAATATGTGCCGTCTCTACCTATACGCTATTTCTAATGTACATACTGTGTGCTCAAGCTCCATTTTTAAAAAGCCTGCCTTCAATGGCATGTGGAGGAAGGATGCCACACACACTGCACCTTTAATAATGCATTGGTTGTGAGCCCGCCCACAGCGATTATATCATGAATTAATCTAATGTGTCACTACGGCGAGCGTCCAGCAGCAGAATGAAGGGTAATGAAGCATGCAGAACACCTACACAAACACACAGAGCGCCTGAAACCCAGCCAGCAGTGGGAATGGAAGTGATGTCGGGATAATATGCACTAAGATTATGATAAATATCTTATATAGTTTATTTATCGTCGTTTTTGATGATATCTCGACTGATTTCACTTTCATATTCCCATTATTGTTGCTGTTTGTTTGTAGGTGATAAGTGGTCGGGGTCATGATGAGCGCTGCAGCACCAAACCTGTCTCACTAATGTCTTTGTTTTTCACGACAGCAGCTGGCTCGTGTCAACACAATGGAGCCAGTGTCTATTAAACACACTCCTCAGAGGCTCCTCTCATCATGCGGAGGCCTCATGTAACGTAAACCTCGTGTTCGCAGCGTAACGGGGGGCCTCAGGGGCCTCCGTGGGTCTGGCGGTGGTGACGGACTGGAAGACATCCAAACACAGTGGGTTGAGATAACTCTGAGCATAGATGGCTTGTAAGCCTGGCAGCCTATGTGTTTAAGATGTTCAGATACTGTTTAATTAACGCGCTATAGGCCTCTTACAGGTCCTTTATTATAGTGATCAGCATCCTGGTTATAGTTCCTGCCTCCAGCAGCCGTAGGAAATGTGATGGAGAGAAAGATTGAACCTGAAAGTCTGACTTTAATCCAGGAGACCGGGGCTTGTGTGCACTTATTCGACCTGACATAGCTTTCTTTATGTAAGCCAAATGACAAAATGTATGTAATTTAGGTTATGTAACAAACGTGAAGGAAGTTCATGTGAAGGAGTTCAAGAATATCAAAGTGATTGGACGATGGAGCGTGAAATGGGGGAGCTTTCCTGCATCATTGTGACAAACAGAGACCTTTTTTACCTACACCATATTGATATTCCTAAATGTAACCTCGTGTAAACGTAACTGAGACCTCATGAAGCTCGGATACATCAGCTTGAAAGGAAACCCCCTTTTGGACGCCAGTAACTCAAATATCCAGTAACTGTCCTGTTTTTACTCACAAACCTCTCAGTATATAAATATGATTGGCCAAATATTAGCCCATTAACCCACCTCCTTTTTTATGTTGGGGTTTGATCCTGCTATTTGGTTTTATTTGAAGGCTTCCTCAAGGTCAGGTAATAAAATATGCCTCTGTGTCTCTGCAGATCATTTCCTTAAGTGCTGCAAACTCCCAAACTAAATTAAAGCACAGTGAGCTGAGAACTTAAGGGAGCAATGGAGTTGTGTGTGTGGGGGGGGTAATCAATACTTAATGATTGAACAAAATAACAACAAAATAACTTCTGTTCCAACAGAGCAATACACAGTAATCCAATTAATACCCCTAAGCAGTGAAACAGCTCTCTATGGAACACACACTCCTTTTGGCTAGCGCTCCAACACATTGTACGTGATAGGTTAAGGGGCGGGACATCACTGAACGGTTGACCAATCACAACAATCTCCTTATAATGGTGGTTTAATGTGGATAATTAGCCTACTAGTGACATTTTTACTTTAGGGGTTTGACGTCTGGGTTCAAGGACAACAAGTATCCCCAACACTCAAACACATGAAGCGACAAAGACAGCAGCAATCAACTCACGGAGCCCGAGGAGCAGTTGTCCACCTCCCCGACCTCGTAGAGGACGACATCCTTGATGAAGACGGCGATGGCCTTCAGGATGAATGACACGAACAGATGCATGTGGATGTAGTTCCTCGTGCAGTGGAGCTTCCTGGGATGCACAGTGCAGGAATACAGATCACCAGACAAAGAACACAATTCGATAAAGAAGAAGCCTTCATGCTCATTATCCAATGTCCTTGGAGTTAATAGCTTTAAATGACATCAGATCACAGACTGACTGCACTAATAATTGAGCTCATTAGCTTCTTTTATCACTGTGTGGTCGGGTCTGCTTTGGTTTTTAATAGTCCTTCACGCACCTCAAAGACAAGAGAGGTGCATTCACAAATGACTCAAATTCTTTGAGATCTTCCTTTTTTTAAGACGATTGAAGTGCTACAGAGACAGACAGATGGGCAAATGTGTGCAGTTGTGTCGAGGTGGCCATTGGCTCACATCCTTTGTTTGTGCTTGTTCTCAGCTGTGATGCAGCACATGCACCATCACTTTGGAAACCCCCCCTCAGGAGTCATTAAAGTTGCATCTAACCTTATCTCACAGCCAGGAGAGCTTGTTAACATTCTGTCTCAGCTGTTAAACAGCCGCTGCAATGTCAATGTGAACCCTTCCCTCCAAAATATTTAGACTCTGGGAGCATTTCTGCGCCTGAATGCAACTGCAGTCTTAATGTGAAATGAAAGACATGCAGAATGAGAGATTTACAGAAGCTAGCAGATCAAAGGCTCCTGCCTTTGATCTGCTAGCTTCTGTAATCTCAATGCAATCTTTAATTAAAGATCAATTTACTTGAGGTAAACTGTCATGGTGTTGCTCCCTGCCTGTAATCTGTGGTGTCTCTAGGAAACAGGTGTGACTCTCCACATCCCACCAACACACACTCTGTTCCTCTCACCTCCCACAGCCCGGTCACAACTGTCCTTCTGCCTCAAACCTGTTGTTTGCCTTGATTTCACACTGTCTTATTTATTTTTTATCCTGACCTTTGCTTGGCTCGTGGAAAACAAAACTCTTCTGAGGTGGATCACATCTTTTTGCAGAACATGAAAAGGGGCTCTAATCTATGACTCACACAGTCGCAGAACAATACCCATGAATAAGAATTCTACCACAGAAGCAATTTCCTGTTTCCTTCTCTCTCTGTGGAGGTGGGCAGACAGTGGAGAATGGACGGCAGGATGGAAGAAATACAATTATTCGGCCTTGAATTCGAGGAGATGACGCGAGTGCAGAGGAGGTCTCTTTACACTTAGTCTACTTGTAGGGATTTGGCCTATCAATTAAAGTGCAAGAGTATAATTAAGGGCACAAATGCAAAAAATCCAAGACAATAAAGTTCTAGAAAGTGACTTTGCTTCATTATTAAGTCATGCACTGCCATCTTAAGCTGTGAGTCAACATCAAAACGGGGACTTAGTTTGAGGATCTTATGAATTAATCCCACTAAACGTCAATCTGCAAACTGCTGCTGCAGACATGTGCAATCAAAAGATCTGTGACGTACGAAAGGATCATCAGGTTTGAAAGCATCTTTCTTCTCGTCTTTTATAGTTAACATAAGCCCTAAAGCTGCACGGATCAGATAAGATCACATCCCAGTCCTCGGTGTTTGATGCGCCACATTGAAATGTATAAGTTGTCAGTGTGCCCGGCAGACATACTGTCAATGTCAGTGTGCGTTATGGGAAATGACTCATGCTAATGCTCTCGGGGTCGTGCAGCAGTGACTGTTTTTGTTCTTTATTCTGTCCTTATTATTATTCTTATCAACAGAGCAAAGAAACAGATTTGAAAACAGATGCAATTCCTTCAACTGCTCTCAGGAGTGAGAACTGTGTTTTTGTGTAACTTTCTTTGCATAAATTGAGATCAAAGATTGAACCTGAGTCGAGCTCTCTGAGATGATTATATGTGACTGTTTGTACGTACCTGAAGATGCAGAGGATCACAATAGCTGTGGTCAGAGAGATGAGGGAAACACTGTGGCCGATGGTGTAGCCGATCTTCACTTGCCAGAAAAACTTGCCCTGAAGAAAAGAAGAAGTCACAGTGAAGGAAACTCATATGAAAGAGTTTGGGTGGTATTATTATATAGAATGATGTGTAAAATCCTACTTGGATATTGATGCATACTGGAATATATATCCCGTCCCAGCAGTAAACTGTACCTTGATTAGATATCCCTGAAAATACTCAATACTTGAACTTAGGTTTCTTTTTTGTTGAAAAAGCAAAAAAAAACTGGTTTATTTTCCTGACTTTTCAGCTTCTCACAGCGACTCATGAATGTTCCCTGTGTGACAAGATATCGTCTAAAAGTAAAGCCAGTTTCTGACTCCCATGCCCTTTCAAACAAAGATTAAACAGAATCAGTAAAACTGGAGTCATTCATTTTACTTCAACACATGTGGAGCGTTTTATAGAATTACCCCACAATGTCGCTGCCATTGCAAAGTAGGTTGTACGCCGGATGAAATAAGATTAAAAACTCTGCATACTGAGATATAAAGTATGCCAAAAGGCCAACATCGAATTCCTTTTAGTGCATTCCACCAGCCCGGTCCCTCCTGACTTCCTATGTGGCATATAATGAGGCTCAGAGAGCAGAGTGCCCAACAAGAAAGCTTTCACCGGCCGGCAGCGCACATCAATTTTTCACCCTGCTGCAGCAAACCCACATCAGTTATCTCTGCATTAAAATAAAACATATTCGATGCATTCATTCCATTTCTAGCCCGGAAGTCACTATGAATAACCTCTAATGACTTGTAATGCCGATAAGAGAGGCAGGAATTATGAACGGATTTGCTATTGTCAATGAAAAGTGTGCTTTGCTTCAAAGACGTGCAGGAATTCCTGGTCCATGGTAAAAGGAATCTTTCAACAGGTGTTGCCCAGAGTTCAGTATGACTCGTGTCTGTGGGTTTAAGTGACTTTAATCAATGTTTATTTCTAATTAAACTAGGACTAAAGCTGAAATGAGTCACTCGCAGTACAGAAAGTAATCTGACCCTGCAGTTCTCCTCAGTCATCGAGAGCAGACAGAAACAGTTAGGGACTCATTACTGATCACAGATGAGCATTTAGCTGCTAAAGAGACACGTGTCCCTCCGGAGTTGTTGTGTGGGAGTAGTCAATGTGGGAGGACAAAGGCATGGACCAGTTAATCTGCTAATTGCCGCAACTGTACTTTAAACACAATCTAGTCATCTTACTCTTGTAGAAAAGGGCACATGAGCACAATTCCTACAACAAATATCTTCAAGAGTGGATGGATGTCTGTTTATTCCACCTGCAGTATAATTTAACTGAGTGTTTTATACGGTTCTGTATCTTTGGTGTTAGCCTACTTGTGATTCACCCTGTCATTGAGGCGGTTCATAACAAACACTGCAGTTGTGAATCCAACAACGTACAGCTATTTTTTTCTAACAAAAGCAACCACCCACAGAGGAAAGGAAGGATGTTCTCTGATTCATAGCCCACTGGGTCTCGAGGTGGTTCCCCGCTGGGCCGCGCCGTTCATTCACAATGTGACAACTGGGAATCTTTACTGAGGCGTTTTATAGGCTGCAGAGTTTTACTCACATCGTCACTGGTGCTGTTGAGGTTGTATCCACAGTTCATGGCGATGTCAATAGGATGCATTTCAGTCCAGCCATCTGCTGTGCAGGTTTTGGAGAGGTTACCTGGAGATAGAGATTACATAAATGGGTCACAGGCACCAAGACAGTAGATTTCTTTTGGACCCGCTCACAAAGTGAGTTGTACTAAATGTACTACTTTGACACACACTGCGACATTGTCAAAAACACTGCAAAACCTCAAACTCCACAAGCCTCTGTAGGACTTTATCCCACCAATCTGAGTTGTTATTGACTTGTGCGTGATGCGTTTCTGCAGAAAAGCCATTTGGCTATTGACATTCTGGTCCTTCCATTGTCACTCAACAGCAAATAAAGATTAGATGCGTTAGAAATAACCTTTTGTTTCTCTCAAAGGCACACAATGTGCACTTAATTGCAGATGAATCACTCTGTGAGGAGCAGCAGAAGGTCTGTTAATTGGTTTATACATGGTATTTATTTAAAGGTTTATTTATTTGTGCTGTACCTGGGTTTCATGTTGACAGGTTGACCTAAATTAGACGTGAACCCCAATGTGACCGATAGCCAAATTGCTTCAGTGCGTGTAAAAGTCGCCAATTAGGACTAAAAGCTTTCATATGGAGGCCATGAGCTGCAGAGGGAAGCAGCAGGAAGTTTGTGTGTGGAAGTGCTGCATGTCAGGGAAAGGTCATGTGACCGTGTTTTCTCTGGTTGCTTTATTTGAGTGTCATGCTGAGATGATGTACAAGATTCCCCCCTCATCTTCTCCTTTATTTTCTCTTCGATTCATTCCTATAATAACCTATTTCATGGATGTGTAAGTCCGGCCCTCTCGGAACACTGCAGACAGATTCCACCTTGACTCAAAGACATTTCCCATTCGCAATATTGAAAGGGCTCTAACACATGTCCGGATTGTAAGGGCTCTTTCTTCACAAGGCTTTTGCTTTGTTTTCATGTGAAGAGCAGCGTGTCTCTGAAGCATGCAGGGAACTGTCCTGCCAGCACTCTACTTTACCCTTTCCAGCTCTGGAAGATTGAAAATTGAATTTTTCAGACCCGTACTGGTTTCTATCTTTGATGTTTACAACGTGAATTAAAATTGTGATGCCTTTGGACAGGGATTATGTCCAAGAAATGTATTGTTTATGACACATTTAGACAATTAAGACAGGACAAATGTTTCTTTCACTGTTATATTTAGACCACAAACCTTCATTTACAGTTAAAGAATAATCTAAATGTTGTGAACATGCATCCAAATTCATATTCAAAACCAGAAGTCTGCTTCCTGCCTTGAAAATAATAAACTTTGGTACAAAATGACACATATTCTAGTTAATTCTAACCCATCTAAACTTACAGTAAAGCAAAGCTCTTCTCTGTGGAAAACCTGTCAGTACATTGAATGAGACACATCCAGCAGTTACATGAGAGTGAATGCTGCTAACTCTTTAGGACATTTCATAAAGGTATGGTCATTTATCGGATGACTAAATTGGCAAATAGACAGAATATTTCATTCTGCTCCCTCAGGTCGCATTAGTCAGACTCTACGAGTGTCCCCTTAACCTGGAAATGTCAAACGGGAGAAAGCTCAGCATGTCAACGTGCCTCGGTATGTGTGTGGAGATCCAAAAGGAAATCAGAAAGAAAATGGAAGCTAAACCAGGGAACCCACAATCCTGCCACTTTAGTTTTTGGAGGTTTTAAAACTATTTGTAACTCCATATGATAAAAAGGTCATGAATATTATGGACTATGTGTTTCATAGGGAAGGTCTTCAGTCCCCACACCAGCTAGACTGACAAAACGAGTGCATCTTTTAAAATCCAGCCTCATCCCAACACCTGTTCATTATTTAAGGATGGATTCACTCAAGACAGCTTTGAAAATATACCATCTGGACCTTTCAGACGCCCATATGATTATTAAATGTTTTCAAAGGGCGTAACCGTGCCTCACTCGTATCATAACTCCCCAGGTCCATGTGCTTAAACCACAGTTATGTGCATAGCGGTGGGTAATATGTAAAATGATGGATATTGTCCAGGGATGTGAGACTGAGATTCTACTGACGTGTCGTTGATAATAACAAGTTGCACTCTATATGCAAATTTAAACATATTGTTTGGCACATTTATCACTGTCAGAACGCAAAGTCCTACCAAACTTTCAGAATAAACAAACTGTCATTTCCACTTTTCCACTTTTTCCATACTTTGAGCTGATGGAACAAATTAGGCAGTCTTCATCCATCCGTGTGGTTCTGCCTCTGTGGGAAATATAGATCCCAAGACTATGAATGCAGATTGGGAGTGTTTATGAACTCTCTCGATTACATAACACTACATCCCAAGGCACCTTCTTATTGAAGCCTCAATATTATACTGAGATATCTACAGCAGTGTGTCTGATCTGCTAAAAAAATACAAACCATGAGAGTCAAAAGCTAAATCAAGCATGAAACAAGATATACTCAATAGCAAATCAGAGAATTTGGGGGTTTTCCTTGTTTTGTAGTGTGCTCTATAGGTTTTGGTGCATGTAAATGGTCTGCAAAGAGTAAAAGCTTTACTTCAGGAACATCGTGTGATAGTCTGAGGGGGTGGGACATCTCTAAGTGGTTGACCAATCACAACAGAGCCAGCCAGCTAACCAATCAGAGCAGACCGGGCTCTGGTTTCAGACAGAGGGTGAAAAGAGGTGCTGCAGCACAGGCAGTATGAGGACAATAAAGAGCTTTTTGGACAATAAAGCATGGAGACATGTCAAAATACACAAATGAAACCTAAAAATGAGCATAATAGGGTTCCTCTGAACCAATATGTCCTCCCTTAAACAGCTTCTGCAGCTGTCTCATCGTCTCACATGTCCGTTTGAAGCATTTCTAACTAGTTTTTTTGCCTACAGCTTTAAACCCCTCCAGGTTACCCTTCGTTACACGTGGCTTAAAGTGCATCTCCATCTTTGAAGTGTTACATTTCCCTGAGTCTCTAATTTTCGGTTTGACTCCGAGGTGTTAATGCTTGCCTGAGTGCAGAAAGAAAAAAAGTTCGCACTTCAGTGAGCTCAAATGGCTCGGGGGACATGCACCATTTTAAAATTTGACTGGTTGTTAAAGGGGTGATGGATTTGCCTTTTCCACACCCACAGAAAAGGGGAATATTGAAGTGCATTATTGAAATAATCACGAGGAGCTGCAGGTGTTAACACAGAGGCGTACGGTATAAAAAAGGGACAGGAGGATTATACTTTTACTTTGGAAAGTCGGAAAATCTGCCCCGTTAACCTGCAAAAGTGCAAGATTGGTATCTTATTCACCTCTCCACAGGGGGTGTATATGGTCTTCACATTATATCTATAAGGTAGCAGAGCAGCAAAGGGCCCATCAGCCCATCTCCAACAGCAAAGAATAATTGGATTATAGCACTTCTCTCAGTAAATGGAAAATATAATTGACCTGCTGGGTCAAAGAGGCAGAGGAGCAGGTGAAAGGCTCAGGGAAATATCTCCGAGGTGATGAAAAGAAGAAATGGAAATCCAGCAGTAGAGATTTGAAATGACTCTGAGAGGAGCAGAGGAGAAAATGACCTGAAGAAGACATTATTTGGGTCAGAAAACTGATGTTCATGCTGCTCTGAATCACAGAGGTTCACTGTGATAACCTCGTATTCAATTAGAGGAAATTCATGGCTGTGATAACCTCTGGCGTTTTGCTCTGTGTAGATTCAACCTGTACAACGTGTCACTATATGTAGGGCATCAGAACAGCATCAAATTAAAACATCTTTTAATATTCAACGAGACAGCTGGGGGGTTACACTGAGACGTGATGGAGGTCACTAGACTGTAAATATGCCCTTTGAAAAAAACTGGATAATGATTGAGAATAGCAAAGTGTTTGATGATGGAGGGGAGGAGATCTCTGGGGGTTAGATGGGTAATAAAGGGTCAGATGTATCAGGGGGATGCGTGAAATATAGGTCTGTAAACACGGCTAAAACACACCGGAGATATGTCATGGAGAAGGTTTCAATTGCCTTAACTGTAGAGCAATTGTGTCAATGGCAAGAGAAATAGTTGGTAAAGATTTTGAAGCAGCTTCTTCCGGAAAGCACGAGGGAAATCTCTGTGCAGACCCTTAACATGCAAAATAAACCCCCAAAAGCATAAAAAGGCCTCTTTAAATCACTTCAATGTCAATCATATTATCACAATATCAATTTAGTTTGAGACATGAGGAGCACCTAATTCCTTTTGAAGAACAGGACATTGGTCTCTTTGAGAAGGACACGCACAACCATTTTCTAAAGTGTGATGTTGGCCTGAAGACGGCTGTAGTTTACAGAGTGAAATGAAACACAAAGGAGATTTATTAAAATGAAAGCTTGCATTTATAGATGCTAAGAAACCATTTAATAATATGTTCTTTAAGAAGGTCAAAGGGTGTTTCTAGAGGCGTGTTGATTGACTTACTACAGTGGTACTACCTTTCCATTTCCTCCTCTATCATTTTCATCGTCTGCCTCTTTCTTATCAATGAACGCCGAGGAAAGAAGTCACACAACACAAACATGTATCCTTCATGAAGTCCAAACAGTATGCACAAATACGTGTTGAAGGTGAGTGTGTGTGTTGTGATTAATTGCTGAGTCACCACTCTAACAGATCAATGGTGACGCCAGCGTCTTTTGCTGTCGAGCACAGACCCTCCTGTGTCAGGGTTTGCTGAAGGAGCAAAAGTTATCACGGTGCGTTTATTGAAAGCTTCTTTAAGAGTCTTTCAGAAATGGATTTGCAGACAGCGTAGGAGTTGAGAGAAAGACAAGGACGTTCAGAAGATTGCAATGAAGAGAGGTTGAAACGGAGTCCTTGTAGAGAGACGAAGCATTTCTCTAATGTTACTCTTTCTTATCTCATGATAGAGAGCCCTCCTCTCCACCTGTGCTCGATCCAAAGTAAAGGTTAAAGGATGAGCTTCGTGCTTTCTTAGACCCCAACTGTAATCTGTGACCGAGTTTACCCTGGCATTTTTTAATCTGGCTAATGTAAACACTCCAGGCTGTTTACAGAAACCTGGATTAGCTGTTATCCTGGGCTGGAGGAAAACTCCCTACATCCATCTGATGTTTTTATCTGTGTTTTCCCTGAAGCACCTCACTGCGGTCGATCCCAGTGAGGTATTTAAAGCACTGCTAGATAATAGAGTAAGGGTGGTCCATTCTT
Organism: Eleginops maclovinus; assembly: GCF_036324505.1. Taxonomy (NCBI): domain Eukaryota; kingdom Metazoa; phylum Chordata; class Actinopteri; order Perciformes; family Eleginopidae; genus Eleginops; species Eleginops maclovinus. The sequence goes on from NC_086369.1 coordinate 2,130,734, forward strand.
CCTCCCCTCTTTTAGATATTGCACAAAAAAGTGTTCACAGATTATTCCTGTAAATACCAACGAGGCTCGTGATTTGATATTGTCCGCCCCGGGCTTTCTGCAGCGTCTCTCATATTGTTTTCCCCTGATGGCCACAGGAGGTGATGGAAGTTTGATGACTTGAAAATGGGTCATTTGCATACAGGCAACACATTAAACCTCCCGTCTCGACTGCAAGCAAATGTTCAATATCACTAAATTGGAGAACATTGTTATTTTAAGCGTGTTCCGAAAGCAAAATGACACAAGGTCCAGTTGTGGCGCATGTATGTTTGTTTGCCTCAGGAGAAATCACGCGACTCATGCAGCATTATTCAATTACAGAGATTTTAATTAATGTGCTTTTAGGGGGTTTCCTGGTCTATAGGCTATCGCTCCTACACATCATATGTGATGGGCTAAAGAGGCGGGACATCTCCAATCAGTTGTCCAATCAAAACAGAGGGTGACTGCATGAATAGAGGTGCTGCAGCACAAGAGAAATAAAGAGCTTTTTGAACATTAAAGCATGGAGACATGTCCCAGTGGAGACACAGAATACTAAAAAGATGTCAGCTTTAAAGACATTTTCTGGAATGTAATGATGAAATCTTCTTAATAGTGAACTTTTATTCATTTTTTGAGAAATAATGAACATAAAACTGAGGAAATATTCCTGAAGCATGTTGTGTTTACTTTAAATAAAGGAGGATTTGTTTACCTTTGTGCTCGTCGCTGAAGTAGCTGAAGTAGGTCGGGCAGGTTATTGTAACCACCTCCCCGACCCTGGCTGAGGGCCAGCAGGCGATGATGTCCCACATGCCCTGGCAACCTTCCAGCAGGAGACAGCATCATTAACATGACATCACACACACACACACACACACACACACACACACACACACACACACACACACACACACACACACACACACACACACACACACACACACACACACACACACACACACACACACACACACACACACACACACACACACACACACACACACACACACACACACACACACACACACACACACACACACACACACACACACACACACACACACACACACACACACACACACACACACACACACACACACACACCTTCTTTAAATCCTTTTAATATTTGAAATCAAAGTCAAAGCACCGTTCAGAACTTGAAAAAATACAAACACAAGGGATGACCTACTTCTGAGACGGATGGATTTCGGAGGTTAAAAAAAGGGAACACAGTTAGGAACAATTTCTGTAGACATCTCTAAGTGAGCGCCGTGACACCAGAGTACACATCCTGTCAAGAAATATGAATTTACGCCTGCTCTGTTTCAAGGAAGCCGAGGTTTTGCTGGACAATCTGTATATTTAATACGTTGCATAACTAAACGTATGGTTTCTCACAAATGCACCCCTGCTAATTCATTTATCAGAACTGTGACCTGTGGGAGGTCCGCACTACCTTCCTGAGGAGGAAGCAGATAGCAGAGAATTATTGCAGAGATAAGAAGGAGCTGCACGCAACCCACGTGTATTATTAAAAAGAGACCAAATGGAGATATTACTGAAGCATTCAGAGTGAACCGTGTGTACATTATATTATTCCCAGTATGTAACGCTCCCTTCAGTCATGACATGTTATCATTCCTATTTCCATTACCTGGAGGGGCGATAGTGTGCAGGAATACCATCATTGCCTCGTTCTAGGTTGTGTTCTTGCTTTAACCTTACATTATATGCCACCTCCTGCCCTCGTGGTTTTAAATGGACCAGCACACTCAGGTGTTTTTCATTATTAGACCTCCTTTTAAGATGCAGACTGGGAATAATAAAACAGAAAGAGGTTGTGTCTTGGCAATACTTTCTTCCAACTACCTACACATTTTATAGATATTAGATATTTTTAGATATCAGTAGTTAAGTAAAAATTGCCACAGCAGGTGATGGTCACTCGTATATCAAATAAAAGCAATGTGTCTCTGCAGAAACCGAGGCCTGCCTGCTATAGTAGAGCCGTCACCTCACTGTATCATTACACTACCTCACACTTATGCCCTTTCCCATTTACCTCTAAATAGCCTCGTGCATGCTCTAAAAACAGAGAGAGGAAAATATGTTTTGGAGAATGACCTGAAGTGACGTTTCCAAAGCTGCTGTCCTCACAGCGCTCCTTCTCAAGCTCGATCTCGTTCACCACGTCGCACATCTGCACCGAAAACACCTGTGGAACGAGGCAGAAAGCACATTTAAGTGTCAAAGTTTGAATATGCTTTCATCCCGCCGCAATTAGACACAGAGAGACATATTCTGAGGGTTACATTCCACCGAGCATGTGCTGGTAAATATTTAATGTAACATTTCCCTTCATCGCATTCCTGCAGCGATGGCCTTTGACGCCATGTTTTCCCATTAGAAAGAACCCCGGGCTAATAATACACAGAAATGTCTGAAATCCCTCTTGCCGGGCAAATAGATGCTATCATGGAAATGGATTAGGAAGTGGAGAAGGGAGCCGCTGAGTAATCTACTGCGATTGTTCATCTGTGTCAACAAAGGCTGAGAAATGCAGGCTGACAGCCGCTGGTGGAGAGCCGGTGGGTCAATGAAACTCTGAGACGAGCGGCGAGGAGCGGGAGAAGGTCAGTGGAGATGCAAAGAGAATATTCATGAACTCCAACAGAAGAGAAGAGCCTGCGACTGAAGCTACAAAATGTTCAACGCAGTAAAGGTTACAGGAGAAGCCAAAAACAAATGAAACTTCACAAACTCCAGTCCTGCTTATTGGTGCTTCCATGTCTTTTTCATGAGCTTCCAAATGTGACGTGATAATTAAAGAGGCCCTTTTATGCTTTTGGGGGGTTTCCCTTTCACTTAGAGAGTCATATATGTTTTTATGCATGTCAATGGTCTGCAGAGGCTAAAATCCCAAAGTTATTTACTTCCAGAACGGCGTAACACATCTATTAGCAAGTGCTCCAAGAGGTGGGACATCTCTAAGCTGTTGACCAATCAAAACAGAGCTGCGAGCTAACCAATCAGAGCAGACTCTGGTTTCAGACAGAGGGTGAAAAGAGGTGCTGCAGCACAGGCAGTATGAGAAACATAAAGAGCTTTTTGAGCATTAGAGGCACTAAATATGAAGCTGAAAATGTGCAGATTATGTCCTCTTTAAATGCCCTGTTTAATCCAGTGTTGAGCTGACAAGTAAACAGGATCCTGTTTCACCTCAGATAGACAAACACAACAAATCCTCATCAATGAATGACACAGCTACGCCCTTGCCCTCAGTGTTTCTCACAGCCCTGCTGAGTAAATGCATTGTGGTGTAATAGCTCAATGTAATGAGGCAGAATAAACCCAGACCTAACCTTGTTTATCATTTACAAACAGGCGTTAGTACACTGTTTACCATTCCTGCTGTGATAGCTGTGCAGGAATATTTAGGAGCAAACAAACACATTACTGGGATTTCTGCAAGGACAACTTCAGAGACTCAATTCCCACAGTGGTACACAGTCATCCAAGACATGTGTAGAGAGGGCTTCTTTTCAAATGTTACCTTGGATGGGTTTTTTCTCTAAATTTGACAATCTTAGTAAGTCTCACAGTTTGGATGTTCATACTGATGGTTCATTTTAAGCCATGATGTGCAAAGGTGTATGAGGATTCAGGGTTTTCATAAGTTTGACATGATAATGATGAAGGACCTTGAACAGGGTAAGGTCTCAAATTAAGCTTGTTTTAAGGAATTATGATTACAGGCAGGCATAGAAAGACAGCCAGCCAGATGGAGGTACAGGAAAACAAAAACTGAGCCGATTTACTTCATGTACAACTAGGATGATAGGGAGCAGGTGAGCGGAGGGTCGGGTTAATTGTGGGGTTATTGTAGGGAAAGAAAGAGGGGGTAGTGATATGGCTGAGGCAGGTGGAAAAGCCAAAAGGGCATTTGGTTGCCGGGTAGAAAATTGGCAACTTCTAAAAGCAAAGTGTGACACGTCCAGGGTTTCATATTGGAAGTCCATTTTGAAGAGCATGATGACATGATTTTACACTAGTTTGGAGGCCAATCCTGGTCCAATATATAGTCTAACATGTGTGAAATTAACAATATTTACACATGCATATTCATCATCAGATCCTTACAGTGTAATTTAAATTAAAAAAGGGTGAATATTGACCTGAACAACCTCCTAACTCGGCACGAGAAGACATCATAAAGTCCAAATAGCTTAATCTAAGAGCAGACCCAAATAAAAATCAATCTGAGAGGGGTGGATGTGCAGGTGGTGGGATGGGCGGAGAAGCTCAGGTGTGGGTAATGAGGTTAGACAGGCAGGGAGCTGATTGGCTGAAGATCACCTCTGGGAGCAGGGAATGATCCGATTGGCTGGAAAAGAACCTCAGGGAACAGGGAGGGTCTAAAGAGGCTGATTGAGAGCAGGTGTGTAGGAGGGGAAAAGAGGGGAATGAGAACAGGACACACAGGGGAGACCTTGGAGCCCTTCCCATTCTTCTGTTTGTGTCATTGATTCCTTTCAAGAGGATTGAGGAGAGAGGAGTCAGGGAACAGATATTCAATAAATTGAGACATCCTTTCCTCGGAGACGTCACTTCAGCATCTGCCGTCCATTGTTCTGTGTTTCATGATTTGTTAGAACAGGTTTTAATTACAACTTAAAGGCCTTTTTAATTCAATTCACAGCGAGGCAAAATGTGAGGAGAATAGAGGTCACAGATTTCAAACTTTTTAAATATTTGATTGCCTTCACATATTTTATTTGGCACTACAACTTTGAGCAGGAGAGAATGGAGAAAGGAAAAGGACTTATGGTCACGGACATGACAGTTATTGAAGCTTTTTTGTGTCACAAAAGTATTTCATGTTTCTCTGAAGGGAGAAATCTTACACATAAGAGCTTCAAGGATTTAAAGGTAAATGAGACTGACTTTCCAAAACACTGCTGTAGCTGTCTTCTAAAATAAGGACTCTTTCTGTTCGCCGGTGGTCGTCACCCTAGCTAAATGAGCTATAGGCTGTACAACAACACAGCCTCAAAGGCATCAGTTACCTGTAGTTAAACATTAATGGAAAATATAAAGAGCTTACAGCATGTCATACCTCCATGTTATCACTGCTCCACAGCCTCAGTCATTGCCTCACTCCCCACTAATGGACGAGGTCACCCTGACACTATCACAATCCACAGCACTTTGCTCTCAGGAGTCTTCGACCGATTACAGCAGAAAATCCGACGTATCCTGAGGTAACAGCAGCCGGGAGGCATCTGCTAACATCTTCCTGTGCAGATCAGCAGACCGAGGAGGAAATCACATGTTGGTCGAACCCCTCAGTAACCTTATTTCTTAGCATGAAATTCATTGTTGGGCAACTTTACAGCAGAGCACTCGACGGAGGATTTGAGTCCAAAAGCCCCTCAGAGAAGCTTAACCAGCTTCAGTCCAATCCAGAAATGCTCCACAAAGTAATAAGTAGTAAACAAGGTTCAAAGTCAACTTAAATATTGTGCTCCACAGGGCATAAAGTGAATGACGCTTCTGTTGTAGGTTTGAACTCTAAACTAAAACCCAGAAACGTAGACACTTGTTTGCGTTTATCCCACTGGACTTTCCCGAGAGTGCCCTTGCGATGCTAACTTCAGGGTTATCCTACTAATCATCACTGCACCACTCCATGCTGACTCACGGTCACACTGTCATGCCTTACTGGGACACTAGACAGGTCTAAAATGCCTGCTGTGAAAGACAAGGGCTAATCACACAACTCAGTAGATGGCTTCTCTCCAAACTCCAGCTAAGAACCCAGAGTCCCAGTTTAATTGGATATGAAATTGGAGAGACGTTTTTGTTTCTTCAGGCATTTGGAGAATGCAAACCAGTGGCAACAAACTTTTCATTTACTCTTTTAATGCTGCGAAAACAGCAGGGAATAAAGTCTCTCATCGAGGGTGGGGGGATAGACATGATACAGGAATCTCTGCAAGGACCTGTAGAAGGCTGCTGGGATCAAACTCTCCTCGTAGTTTATTAGTTCATATTCACGCATGTATACAGAGCCAGAACACACAAAGCGGGAGTCGGCAGCAGTGGATTCTGTACGAGGGATTTATGCTTGAATTCAAAACCCTGATGACATGCGTATACTAAGTGCCCAAAGATGCTGTAATAGCTACACTTTGATTCATTAACTTAATGGGCAATAAATCACAGCCCAAACAATGCAGATAATAAATTATCTTAGGGACTGGCACAGTGTCTCCATGAGCAAAACATCCCATAAATACCTGCCAGCACTGAGAGTCCGCTCATCACGAGGGCTGCCAGGCTTCACATTTTTAATGTCATTTCAAATGCTCTTGCTTTGTTTGAGATAACGATCAAGTATAACATGAGGAGTGCTGAGAGGAAAATGGACAGAGTGTCCTCACAATGCAGAGTAATGTGTTTATCCTACACTTCACTGGAGAGCAACATCCACCGTCTGCTGCTCAGGCCTCATGTTGTTCCACTGAGTGCGTGCATCGGACTCTTCCAGCCAAACAAACCTGACAGGAAATGATAATGTGTGTGCATCTCCCAAGGGTGTCAAATAAATACAATAGTTCTAGGAAACAGACTTATTAGTTTTCTAAAGATTGACACGATTAATAACACTCTGAAGTGCGTGCATGAAGTTACACATAGCCAATTAGCTTAGCATAAAGAAGGACACAGGCGGGAAACATCTAACCGTGCCGACAGGTGTCAAGAAACATGCTTAGCAGCCCCTACAAAGCTGTAACACATTATCGTGCTTGTATAATCGCAGCTCTAACAGACAGAGATTTGTGCTGAGACCAATTCTCTCCAGGCGCTGTGGCACAGCTCTTGGTAAATTCCAACCGTAACCTGAGTGTGGGCTCACTAAATGGAGATGTTCACATTATGTTATTATAAAGCCGGAAGGTGAAAGGCACAAAGTGGTGAAGCATCAGTGCTCGACTCACTAAAATATGTCAACACATGACGTATGGGGTTGATCTTTTTAAGCCTCGGGGTGGGCCAGACATCTGACAGAAGTGAGGAGCACATTTTCACACAGTCACTTGGATGTTCACAGTCTATTCTGACTGGAAATCGCTGCACCGACAAACGTTTAAGGCAGGCATGCTGATTGTCAAATGACTAAAATGTTATCTAAATACAAAACCAGCAGCCAGCCATAATCTGAAATATAAAGGAAGACAATTCTGTTCATTTTCAGGTTAATATTTGTATTGTGTCTCTGCTGTGACATGTTTTCATGCTTTAATGTTCACAAAGCTCTTTATTTTTCCTCACACTGCCTGTGCTGTGTGGGAGAGAAACTCCCTCCGGAGGGAACAGAGGGATTTCAGCCTTTGCAGACCATTTACAAGCAGAAAACCTATGAAACAGGAAATGGAAAGCCCAAAAACCATTACAGAGCCTCTAAAGGACTGTCTTTACTAAAATGATCTGTTGTCTTTCCTTCTCATCGTCATAGATCTACCTGTCAGAAATAAAATGCAGAAGTTAAATCATGTCAGGAGTTGTGTGCAGTGACTGGAACAGCAGCAGGGCACTTCTTAATCGAGATAAAATATATGACACAAGCCCATAATGAACAGAACAGAAACCCAAGGCAACTTGGAGCAGGGCAAAATGTATTCTGATCGTGCTGCAGGAAGATGGATGGTTTCATTTAGAAGTCCCTCAAAGACTGTTTATTTAATTACCACCATGCATACAAGTGCTCATATGCCAACAGAAATTCCTGCAGCAAAGCCCCACTGCACTGCAATGAGACTTAGTTTTCACCAAAGGCTAACGCACACACACTTTCCCTAAAACAACGTGAAGAAATAGGGATTTTAGTTCAGTTAAATGATTGTGCATACCCCATTTGTAAGATGTCAGTACTTTTCTGTGCTTAGAAGTTTTCACCAGATACTAATTAAGCTAGAGTAATACATCCAATTCAACAGTATGACCTTCAGTAAATGAAAAACACTTTGAAAAGGCTTCTGATTCAGACTGGGTCTTTAGGGTCTATAGTCAACAATCAAGAGAAAATTAAAGAGTTTAATAAAAACAGATTGACTTCTGACGACAAGCAGAAGTGCGTAGACTCATAGACAGATCTGATGGGTGTTTAATGACAATTTGAGCTGAGGAAAACACTTAACACTTGTGAGGTGTATTAAATCGATTCATATGCAAAGTTAGGTACTCTCTGAGGTCATAGGAAGAATGTTGGGTAATTGGAGGTCGCATAACAACATCTGCAATACGGCAGGGGGACCCTATGAACGGATACATGTCACTTTAGTGGGGCACACATTGTTATTGATCACCTCATGTGGGCACACACACTTTGGACACGCACACACATTTTCACCCATAAAGTGCATGCACAAAGAGAGTTCGGGGGACTTCCACAATTGGCTCTGGGAACCTCGTATTGCCCGTGTTGGTGTCTGATACTATGCTGTTTGTAATAAACCTTATTAAGCTGGTGTCTCCGGAGAGTTCTTCATCATCTTCACAAACATCGCTACAAGATATACCTCACTTGTTTAATTTGCAGTTTTCCTAAGGAAAGATGATATATGACTCTTAATACACGGACGAATAAACATTTGCACTGCAGCAATGACTGCACAATATATCATAATAACATGAACTGTCACAACGATTCATACAACGGAACAGTCCTGCAAAATAATGATCTAAATGTGGCTCTAAACGCGCTTTTCCTGCGTGTACAGTGTAAAAAAGTGGCTTTAATGTCCATGCAAACTAATAATTACTGGCTTAAATGAACTCATTCTGCACCACAAAGCGTTTAATATTAAAAAAAATAAGCCTTTTCATTAAGGATCTCCTACTTACTTTAGGCAGAAATCCGTAGAAGAGCAGTAGAAAGAAAAGCTGGGAAGCATCCATTCTGTCTTTAGTTCTTAGAGCTTTCTCAATAAAGATAAGTCCCGTGTGGATACGTAAAAGTGTGTGTGAAGAAAGCGTGTGTGTTTTATGCGTGTTCCTGCAGAGAGATGATCCGCTGCTGCCTCTCCATCGGACTGCGCTTCTGCCTGTGCGTAAAGAGCTGCTTCTGTATCCGCCTCCTATATCCCCTTTAATTCACAACTCCTCCAGACTGTGTCCCAGGAGGCAGTCTGTTAACTAGGCTGTCAGGATGGTGATGGACTAATGTGGTTAAAGGAAGATGCTGTAAGTAAGAGGACATGTAATTGTTCTGGAAGTGACTCCTCTTCACTTCTGTGATGTCAGTTTTCAGGTCTCCAACCAAACATAGAGCACATTTCAATTAAATGTTAGAGAAAAACTGCATCTATTCACTAATGATATGCACGTTTTAGAAGATGGTTTGTCGTGATAAACAGTAGGGGGCGCTAATTCCGTAGTGTCAGTCAAGGAAATGCAACAAGATGGATATGTGATATATTTCGTTGTATAAAATTGAGGGTGGTTTCAGTCTCTTAATTGCACACAGATCTTTACATCTCTTTAAGTCCTAAGCTTCCTGGGTTGGTTTCAAGTGCATTTGGCAAATACAGCTTTGTTATTCAGTGCTTTTCTGCCAGATGCAAACATATCAAACTTTGCACAAGGCTGATGAACATTGGTGCCAATATGAGCATCAAATAAATACAACAAATTCTGTAAAACTTAAATTCCACATGTGAAAATGCAGAAATATGCACAGAGAGGCCGAGAGCTAGAGGGATTTCTCTGTGCCCCTCTGGCTAATTGAAAAATGAAGCTGCATGACATGTGAAGCAAGCAGTAAGAACTATATATATATATCGAGATGCACTTTCTAATCAGCTGTTTGGTTTGCATGATGAAAAAAGTCCATTTACCAAAATTGCACCGACTCATCATCTTGTAATTGCTAATGCATAAAGATGAGAATGGTGCAATCACAATTAAGATGTCGCCAACAAAACATCAGAACACAGAGAGGAGAAGACAGATGAAGTGCCCTCCATGACAAGTAGGTTCAATATAGAGAAAACAATAATCTGTCCCTTGTGCCAGAGCCCTGCATCCCTCCTGGGTTACAGTCTGCAGCATTAGACAGCCATCTCCTCCATCTCCTCCATCTTCTCCAGCCGTATTTCCACTCTCATGCTGTCAGTGTCACCGCTGATCGACCCGCTCTCACAGCTGACCGGACCTCACAGCACAGCTTTAAGCTCAGTCTCTGTGACAGGCCCAGTCCACCCTGCCAGGCATTGCTCTGCATGAGCCCATTAATATTGATGGGAAAATATGTTTTGCACAAGCCAATATACCAAAAAAGTTTAATTTCATCTGGGTTTCTTCGTGAGATCATAGGTTACTTTTGTTGAGTGGCATTGCCCAAGTTTACCTTGAATGTCTTTTATTTTTCCATATCCCATGTACAGCACATGTGTACTCTATAGCACGTGCTTGCAGTAGTGCATATTATGGTATGTATGACAGCAAACTCAAATCAAAACTTCTATATGGAAATCAACCATCACCTATTTCTTATTTACCTGTAAAAGTCCAAATGTCTTTCAAATAGAAGGACTTTCTAAGTCATTACATGAGAAAGATATCTCAAGTTTCTATTAGCGATTCATATTTGACCTTTGCTCAATAAATGATAGATTAAAATCCTATAATAGTGTACCATATTATTTACAAGTAAGGGAAATCTGTTTCTTCATAGGTCTCAGACAATGGAAGAATGAGTAACCATCTTTGGCATAACTAGCATCGAGAATGGGAGGATGAAGCCCTCTTTATTAGTCCCATACCGTATTATTTAACAAGCAGCCAGCCTAGTTTCCATTTACTTGGCTAAACTTAAAGATAACGTTAGCCTAGCCTAGCCTAGCCTAGTTTAGGCGACTGCATTTTGAACTCTGCACAATTAAAGGCTTATAATCTGAAATAGCCCAACATTAAAAGGTGACTAGCTGTTACAAACATACAACATTAACTTCAGACAACTTTTGACGACGTGCTTTTCTACTTTTTGTAAGTTGCAGTAACCACCATAAAAAGTTATATTGTATTTTCTCCCTACAGAAGTTTTACTAAAGAAATCGAAGGAACAAAAGGAATTACATTTCTTTTCATGGTATTTTGGATTCTATCTTCAATATTCCAGCTGTTTAAATATGTGAAAGGAGTTTTGCAGACATTACTGTAGACGAAATGTAATATAAACATTAATAAATGTGTGGAGGATTTTGCTCTCAAAGTGGATCTATATTTCATCTGCTTGTATTGTTTGGAACAATGAAGCTGGACAATCAGCAAAGTGAAACTGGGTCTGCAATATGCCCTCCTTCATTGTAAACCCTGTTATTGTATCCTCACAATGCTTTTCCAGTAATCCCAAACAATGTGGCTGCTGTCTATCATTTCTACCTTCTCTGTTCTGCTTCCATTAATAAAAAAAACCTTAACCCAAGGTGAAGGTGAGAGCATTAGTGTGTGTAGTGTGTATTAATATGTTGTGTGTGTAAGCGTCAGTGACTCAAACACGTGTGAGCTGGATGTTCCCCAACTGAGTGAATTGAGTAAGAATGAAATGTGAGTTTCTGTCTGCGTCTTTTGGACAACAAACATACAATCCACATACATGTATTCCTTACAAACGACATGTATTTATTACTATCGCTGGAACTGCATTTCATTTGCAATCCTGTAAGACAAAGCCGTAAACCTTCGAACATCCCTTTGTAATCTATGTAGGATGGGGAATAATGAGTATGCCATTATTGATTCAGATCAAGTAAAAGGTATGAATGGAGTACAAATGAATGGGAGAGCAGCCAGAGTGGTGCATTGGGTGTTTAGCTTCAGCAAAAGGCACAACTGTGGTGGAAAGAAAGTAAAACAACTTGAGATGAGATTCAAATCAATATTTCTGGACGGCAACATCAAGTAGACAATCATGCTTTTTGGATTGCTCTTTCCAAGATGGACCTACATTGATGCCTCTCCATGTTGTATTACACCTATTTGCGTCAAACAGCCTCCTTTCAAACGGCTGTTTGTCTAATTTGTACTGCAGGCGCTGACTGGGACTCTCAAATGTTGTTAAAAGGTGAGAAAATGGTTGGGTGTGATCCTCCTCTCAGTGTCATGAGTCAAATCTATTCCCACCTTTTTGCGCTAGTTATCGAGTCAATACGTTGCTGCAATCAGTGGACAAACTAAAAGAGCCACTTCCTGCACCCTAACACAATTAAAGCAGTCGTTTCCTTGGCCAGGCTGCCTCCTAGGGATGCTCACAGCACAAAAGTACAACCTGGTGACGCACAGAGAACAATGCTGGAACACAGATATACAAATACCCTTTGCCCTGCTGTTCTGGATTTGACTGGACATGTCAGCTTTTGCTAGGTTTACAAAAGAGATGCATTGGCTCAAGAGGGTTGGCTCTGTGGCAAAGTTTGTGCATGTCAGTAACGAGGCAGGCCTTTGTGTCTGGGTGCCAAACTTCAATATCCAGCCATCTGCGTGATCTGAAGGCTTAGGGGTAAGCTCCCTTTGCTTAAAGGCTCTTCATGTCTTAAAGGCCAGTTTGCACTTCGGCTTGGCTTCTGTTTTGTTTGCAGTGGAGATGTTCTAAACATTGCTCCGAGCTGCAGGAAAAAGGGGAGCACATGATAAACATGGTGCAACATAATGGAGGTATAGCGTGGCGGCAGCAATCACATTGACAGCCAACGTGATTTTCGAGGAGCAGCCTGCCAGCTGTGGTACACCCACTCAGCTGTCATTTTCATATATTTGAGCTATACATTCTCATTTAGGTGTGTCTCTGCATGCACCAAACACAAAGCCAAGGACAACGCTGGGTTATATCAAATTTAATGTCACTTTATACATCTCCTGTAAAACATTTAGGAGCAAGATGTTGAATCTCTTACATATACTGTATCTGAAGGTTAGGGTAAACAGTGAGATTTTAAAATGATACATACTGTTCAATAGCTATTTGTCTTTATGCATTTCATGGAGTGAAATTGCTTCTTTTAAGTTAAAGGATCTGCATATTTCCTTCCATATGTGTTGAGTCCACTGTGACGGGAAAAGGGACAAATCACACAAACAAAATTTGCAACGACTTGAAAAGCAATCTGAACCTGAGTGATGGCAGCATCCCCTCAAGGACAAACACAGAGCGTGCTCTCACCTGCGTAATTTACTACTGCATCCATGAAATCATCAGAATGCTGATGCTGTGAGGAGGAAAGTGTGGGATTTATAGTTGTTTTTTTTATCACGGCTGTAAGCTGCCATCAGTAAATGACCTCTTGGAGAGGCTGCTTGAGATTGATCTGCTATCAGGACAAGATGCTTTTAAATGCCTCAACACTGTCCTGACAGGAAGATGAAGCCTGCATAGTGGGAGCAGAGTGACTGTACCAAAGTCAGTGTCACTGTATCCTCCTCCAGCAGAACTCATCTGTTCGTCCAGGTACATTTGTGTCTGTCTTCCACAAAGAGCTGCCTCCTCACTCACGGCTCCCAGAGGGGAGATTAGCTCGGCTGAATGCTGTTTCACAACGAGACCACAACCTTCGCCCCAAAGTAATCATTGTGTTTCTGCAGTGTAAAATGGCTATGGTCTTAACTTGTAATTGAAGGACCTTTGGTTTCACAATGTTTCGATGGAGAAAATGTGATGTGCGGCTGAAGAAATCCTAACTGAAGCTGAATAATCGCTGTGTCTGCTTTAACAAACTGGAATTAAAGAGGTGAAAATAATGCACAAATGATGCAGGCTATAATTGACCACACTGCTTTCCTGATTTATTACCTCAGTAACCAATGAGTTAACGGTCTCAATCACTTTAGCAAGTCGTCTTACAATTATAGTCCCATTTAGAGGAAAACAGACAGAAAGAATGGTTTTCCACAAACAGAAAGATGACGACACAGTGACTACATCTCCAGAATCACAACAAATGTTATGCTGATGTAAACATGAGCATTTGTGTCAACATTTAATTTGTAATCATAGTAATCACGGTTCAAAAGGTCAGCCAAATACTAAAGGTTTGGTTACACACATCCCTGCTGTACAGACAGGTGGGTTTTTCCACTCACAGTTCTCCTACTTCCTGTCTAATCTATAATCCGGTACAGTTAAACATGTGTTCAGCAGGAACTGTGCTGAACATGTTCTTAAAGGACACCTGAAGAGCCGTATGGGCAATCAATATCAGATTGGTCCATTTGCTCAGCACTGCTGAAGAGTGACTGTGTTTGAAGAGCTTTGTTAGAGCTATGATGGATAAAATGTAACATTACTCCGGTGACTCGTTAAATCACATCTGTCTGAGCAGGTTTATAATCACCAGCAAATTACAAAACAAACAGCAAGGAAGCAACAGTGCAGTATGGTTTTCTTTCCAGAGTCCAAGTTGTCTAAAAACTATTACAGGTTTTTGAGAAAGGCATTGCAATCAGATATTCTGTCAGGTATTGATTTGAAATGTCACACCTGTTTGCCGCGGGTCAGCTCCTCTGGTGAGTAGCACACTGCAGGGAGCCAACACCGTTACTTAAAAGCAGCAGGCCTGCAGAGACCTGAGATGAGAGGGAAGATGACTTGATAATACAAAAGTTTGTAAGCATGCTAGGGTTAGCATTTAGCTAAAAGCACCACTGTGAGCCTCAGAGCTGCTAGCATGGCTGAGACTCTGGTTTATGTTTTGTTATCATTATAGAAATAAGCCAACATCCAGCTATTACCATATTACTGCTCATCATAATATCAGGTTGAGTCCATTTAACTTCAAGACATGCCATGTTTCCTCCATCAGTCATGCAGAATCAAATCATGACATGAACTCTGATTTGTCATGGAGGGATGGTCTCCAACAGAAAGCATGCAGCATGATAATTTCAGAGTTTCCAGAATTTAAAAGTCAAGTATTTCTCTGTTTGGAGCAGCGATGACAACATGGGATTGTCTGGTGTAATTACATCACTGCTAGGCTTCGCAGGATGTCCGGGGAAAGAAACAAATAAACAACTAGTCACAATTTGTGCTGCAGGCTCCAGCAACACACAGCTGGTGCGAGCTACAGGCTTAGTGAACACATTAATGGGGATACATTAATACTCCCTGAACCGACAGTGAACCGGGCCCGTTTGCCTGCAGCTGTAGAGCTGTCAGTCACGGGTATGATCCTGATAATAGATGCTGTAGATGAACAGGCAGTGGTTTCCTTTAGTATAAAAAATACTTTGCAGCATACAGTAGAAGAGCTGTCATAAACTGGCATCATGACAAGGGTTTTTCCTGCCTGAAGCATGCTGAGAGAGACTTCACAATGAAAGAAAAGGTGTGTTTTCCTCACCCATCACACAGTCTGTTGCATTTTCTGTGAAACAAAAGTATTAATTATCATATATAAGAAATGATTTAGTGTAAAACAGAGTGTGGTGGTGGCTGGCATGAGCAGAGAGTCGGAGAAGCAAACAGGCTGGAGGATTTGAGGCTGAGGATGATGATCCTCTGAGGTTTACACAACACCGTGGGGAGGAGTGGTTGAGGGGCGGGGGATATACTTCAAGCTGATTGGAGGCAGGTGTGCTGATTGACAGAGGCGGGAAACAGGAGAACTCGGAACAGAGACCACACCCTTGATTCTTAAGTTAAAACGGGCCCTATTTTGCTTTTTGGTCCTCCTTTGGACTGCTTTGTTTACTTGTGGAACATAGTGACATCATTTTGGAACACTCACGCTTCTATTGGCTGGCTCTCCAACATGGCGCTGTCCGTGGTACTGAAACCGAGTGAAGACACACCGTTTTCTAGACCTGTGTCTTACCCTGCTTGCTTTCATGCTCCTTTTGTCCCAGCTTCCCCTGCAGATTTCACAGAGAATTGATTCATTGATTTTAAAACAGTCGTCTTATGATGTCCTCATTATTAAGCCTCCCTGGGGCTATAGTTCAATCAATTCATTCTACTTTATGTAACAGGTTTCCCCCCTAGCAATATTTAACAGCCCCCTCTTTCACTAAAAGTCAATCAAACTATCAAAGTGTTCTGTACTCATTCCTATCACTAATCATTTCCTGTCTGTTCCATAAATCTGCCCAAAGAGCTTACATTAAAGAGCCAATTCAGATATGCAAATAATGGCTAAACACATTTCTCTTCCTCCACGGGTTCAGCATAGTAATTTGTATTGAATTGATGTCTCCAGGATGAGACCTTGACAGGATGTTAGCTCAATTATAAAGAATTAAATGCGGTTTCATATAATTCAGTGAATAAACGTGCCTTAAAGACATCCCAAAGTAACACACCTGTCTTATCCCGGCAGAAAAGCATGGATTTTTTAAATTAATGCCCCTGAAACTAAGATAAAGGCGTTAATATCGTAGCTTTTGACACCTGTATGCACACTGTCCTTTCATCATCACACCAACAGGATTAGTCTTATTGCATCATAGACAATATTGTTTTCTCCTGGGACAGACAGCTGTATTCATTATCCTAAACTGCACTTTTGTTATTATTGTTTCGATTAGCGTGCCTCTGAGTCTTCTACTTGGTTCCAGACCAGCGGACATATCACTTTCCAGAAACCCCTCTGCAGGCCAGATTAAGTTCATTGAAATGCAGAGGAATCCGTCCACCCTGCTTACGGCTCCATCCCCACAACATCAGCATCTAAATAAAAAGCATATAAACCTGCAGGTAAGGGATGCAAATCTGTAA
Organism: Eleginops maclovinus; assembly: GCF_036324505.1. Lineage (NCBI taxonomy): Eukaryota > Metazoa > Chordata > Actinopteri > Perciformes > Eleginopidae > Eleginops > Eleginops maclovinus. The sequence goes on from NC_086369.1 coordinate 2,147,532, forward strand.
TGCATTATGCAGGACATATATTTTATTTTACGACTCAATCCCATTTCTTGCGTCCTACATTATGCAGTCGCCTCACCGTGCATGGACGAGCATGCAGAGGGGGACACTACATTAATAACTTGCACAGAAATCCTAAAAAGCAACCTATAAATGCATTTCAGAACCTCTGCTTACAACAGTTCAACAGGTTACCAAATGCCACGGTGACACTTGCATTGAAGACATTTTTCCTTTGCAAAACCTGCTGCTGTTAGCACATGGCTAGTAGACTACTCTTTACCCATCCTCACCTTCCCCTCCGAGCCACCTGTCACTTCAATTACGGTCCGACAGGAAGATGAGCACTTACTGAATTAACCCTGCCTCTGCACATGTTGGCACTCATCATTGATTCCTGTTTTTACAAAGTGTAAATGGGGATCAAATGCGATGAAGGTGGACCGGGTTTAAAAAAAACTTGCTGCTCTGGAAATAACCAAAGTCGTTCAATATTTTATCTTGACTCTCCTCAGGTACACAGAATATAAAAATAGAAAACAGAGTAACATGTAGTGGAGAAGAAAGATGGATACATGGAATTACAACATGCACACATACAAAATGAAACTGGATTATTTAAGACACCACAGAGTGGAGGTTTTTTTCTGCTGCAAAATAAAGTTGTGAAAGCCGATGACTTCCAACCAGGAAATGGTTTATCCAGCTGTTGCTCGCCTCGTTTAAGGCCACGACATGCGTGTCACACAAACAATACCACTTCCTGGCTCATTATCGGGGACGGTTCCCTTCCCTCCTTATTGGAAATAGTTTTAGGGTTGTCCCTTTCCTGTAGTTTGTTATATAGGTTTTAGTGCATGTAAATGGTCTGCAAAGACTAAAGACTTTGTTTACTTCCCGAAGATAGTGACATCACTATAGAACACTCGCACTTCTATTGGCTAGCGCTCCAACAAATTGTATGTGATAGGCTAAAAGGGGCGGGACATCTCTAAGCTGGTTGTCCAATCACAACAGAGCCAGCCAGCTAACCAATCAGAGTACACATCAATTTAAAGGACACACTCACACTGAAATTCTACCAAAAAGCAGCTTTTTGCAGCAAGTGGTTTGGTTCTCTCTTAATGCCGTCCCCTGATTCTTTTCATCTGTTGAGTTTTGAAGGATAATGTGAGTATATAAATAAAGAATCGTCCCTGTTGAGGAAGAACCTGTAACATGCTGACGGCCTTGTGGATAAAGGACATTCCTTCAATAAAGGCTGACTTTGAGAGTGTGGGAGTCAATTAAAATTCTCAAATATCCAACAAGGCCAAACGTGACATCCAGAACAGAGGCAGAGAAAGTTTCTCACTACAGGGTTGACTCTTGAGGTGTGTTTGTTTCTCTGGACTTCACATCTTACCTTGTTTGCAGCTCTAGGTGTCCTGTCAACACAGACAGTCCGTTATAATGGAGGTCTTTGAGGGAAATGCAACATTGTGAGCTTCCACTGGGCGATACCCAGATCTTGTTATACATCCACGGTGTGTTTGAACTCAAATGCTGCTCACAGGAAACCAGGAACAGTATGTAATGATGTTAAAGGTGAAAACTGATTAGGTACAGGGCAGGTAAACAACACAGGTAAGTAATGGTGGAGAGGTTTGTGTGAGTGTGAGTGAGAGTGAGGGTGGGGGTGGGGGGGTGAAACAATCTGTCAGTGAGAGTGTGAGCATGAGGCTTAAATACTGGCTTGATTGGAGATGAGGTGCAGCTGGGAGCCCAGGTGAGCTGATGAGGTGGGAGTGGCTTTCTGCTGGAGGTGTGGTGAGTGGAAAAGTACCGAGGTGCAGCAGGGAGAGAGAGGTTTGAAAACTCCCACTAGATAGTTTGGAGTAGCATGCAATGAACTCCCCCCGATTAGCACTCTTGGCTTTCACTGCTGCACAAATCTATCTATCAATCATATGTAGCCCCAAAGTAAACAATAACAGCTGTTCTGGGTACAACATGCATGTTCTGGAGAGCCCTTGCTACACCCTTCCACCACCTTTAATAAAAACTGGGCTTTTTATTTTTCCCTTTTCCTGCTGAAATTCAAACAGACAAACAAAGCTTTGAAAGAAACCCTCCTTTGTGAATTTGATGAAACGTTCCTTTAACTGCATCACTTCTCTCAAACTTTTGTGGAAGAACACTAAAAGCAGAGGGGTGGGGGTCTGGTCCTCTTGCTCAACACAGATCTTTTTATGATCTCAGGCTCTTGATCAGTATGCAGGGGGTATCTGAGAGCGCTGACTCAGCAGTCTGCTCCTCTCCATCAGAGCTTTCTGGCTGCTTCTCAACGCCATCACATCCCCAAGGAGACAGAGGGAAGATCCACCGAGCTCTTTCACTAATTGGTGGCTTTATGACTGCGACAGAGTGAGAGGGCAGTCCTCCGCTAACGGCCTCCTGACACAACATCCCTCCACAGGGGGGCCCTGCTTTGATTGTGGCCATAAATAAACCCAACCGTGACTGTCCTGTCCCCAGTTTCCTCTCATCAACATCCTGTCTTTGACACACGGGGGAGGTTCAAAAAGTCACAGAAGAAATGTTCATATTTAATGTGTCTTTAATTACTTTGCAACAATGGCACAGAGGAATAAACCATCCGAGTTAAACCAAGCAGGGAATACTTGAGGAAGTACAACCAGTTTTATTTGTTCCAGGCTTAGGGAGTAACGGAATGGGATTAAGTAATCAGGATAATAAAAAAGGTGAGTGTATTCCCTTACAGTTACGTAAAAACTTGGGGATTATCTGCAGGAAAAAGAGCATGTAGTGTTTGTTGTAAAGGATCAGATGTCCTCTCTGCTCTGTCAGCTGTTCTGTTCTGTAGGCTAATACTCTAAGTGTGAATCCACACACCTACTGCCTGACTCTGCTGTTTGACAACAACACAAATATAGAAAAGCACCAGCCTGTTTTTATGTGAGAGGAAGTTAACAATCTAAGTGGTGGGCGGTGAACTTTAGAGTTTGCCCTTTCAATTAAAACTGAGTCAAATGAATCCAGTTCAACCTTGGATTTGTAGATGAAATTGAAAAGCACTGATGAATAATTAAGACCTGTTTATCCACGGGAACTTTTCTATTACATGAGTAGGAACTAGTGCTGCACGATTTCTGACAAACAACTGGAGATTATTGTGCAGCTGCGATATGATTTGGGATATAAAAGGGATTAAAAAGTTTCAAACAAACACTCATTATCATTTATATTCAAATAATAAAGGTGGGATTTGTTGACCAGGTCCATTTTGTGATTTGGATAACAGTTCAATTAATCAGCAGCCCTGATAGGACCTGGAACACAAAGGATTTGCATGCATTTATTTCTCAGTGGAGCTCAGGAACAGCCATCACATCTGGTCGAGAGTCCTTCCCTCTGCAGGGCGTCTCGCAGCTTATATCGGATTCTGCCGAGCACTATGGCATAAAGAAGGTTTCAGAATTTAAAGCCATAAGTGTCCAAACCAGAGCCTCTCACCCTGCTGGGTCTGTGATTCTCCACCCCTCTTCGGTGGTGTGTGTGTGTGTGTGTGTGTGTGTGTGTGTGTGTGTGTGTGTGTGTGTGTGTGTGTGTGTGTGTGTGTGTGTGTGTGTGTGTGTGTGTGTGTGTGTGTGTGTGTGTGTGTGTGTGTGTGTGTGTGTGTGTGTGTGTGTGTGTGTGTCTGAGGGAAAAGTAAATATCTGTATGCAGGAGGAGGGATGTTGGCAGAAGAAGAGATTTCACAGACAGACAGACAGACAGACAGACAGACAGACAGACAGACAGACAGACAGACAGACAGACAGACAGACAGACAGACAGACAGACAGACAGACAGACAGACAGACAGCAAGAAATCAAGAAAGGCATCGGAGCCTTTTTCATATCTTTTTCAGAGGTAAGTTGTTGGCTCTTCCTGGGAACACTTAGTCCCAACAACAGTTTATAAATCTTCAGAGCACCTGTCAGCGGTAATGACCTTACTTTTTGCAGGTCCAAATGAAGGGGGTTGTTAATGGATGGCAGATTATAACAAACAAAAAGGGAACAAGGAGGAACTTTTGAGGAGTTGACTTCTAGGTGTTTCTGCTTAAGTGGATGATGGGAACAGGAACGTTGGGAGATGACACGCAGTAATGCTCTGAGGAACCTGGGATGCTGCATGCCACTTTAATTAGATTCAAAGTCAGAAATAGACACTGCAGACTTTCTAAACCAGACTCAGTTGAATCCCAGCGGCACACGACTAGAACTTCTGTAGCAGAAAAACACCAATTAATCCGCTTCCTCTTCAGTCTCTGTGACTAAATCAGTTTATCTCACATCTAGTTTTAAAGACTTTCAAGACTTTCCCTCTTGGCAGCAATGCAACAGACAGATTGAAGTCTGTTCTGACGAGCTGCAGTGACACTCTGCAGAGCGGAGGAACAGAGAGAAGCCGCTGCAGCTGATGGAGAGATATTGGAAATCAACAAACAATTTCTATGAAAATAAGACAGCAGGGAGAACGTTTAAGCTCCGTGTCCAATATTTAGCTGGATCACAGTCGAAGGACGCTGACAGTAAAGAGGAATCGACGGATGAGGATTTTTAGCAGGAGGAGAAATCCCATTCTGTTGATTGAATCTGTTTTCAAAGAATAAGCATGCAGAGACCGCAGGGTGTAGCTTATTTGGATTCTACTTTAAACTCAATGGTATTTAACGCCATTATTCGATGCTTTCACACAATAAAGGGTCAATATTTGGGTCGAGTTTGCATGATCCAATTGGAGTCATTTTCAGATGTTTTACCAAGCATTCCAACATTTAACCATTCAATTATTATATCACTTTTTAAACAGAACATATATTAAAATTAAAAATAACAATAATAATTTAATAAAATAGTTTTTAATTTAATTCAATATCTATTTATTTTTTACTTTAAAACATATTATTATTATTATTATTATTATTATTATTATTATTATTATTATTATTATTATTATTATTATTATTAATATTATTTGTATTATTTGTATTGTTTGTGTTATTATTATTATTATTATTTGTATTGTTTGTGTTATTATTATTATTATTAATATTTATTCAATGGCTAAATTATTTTATTAATGATTTTATTTCTGTATAAAATACAATATACTGTAACGCACACACAAACAGAACCACACTCCTTTCTGTATTTATATTTTCTAGTTTACTCTAGTTTTTATTCCTCATAGCCACAGGCAGTTCATCGATTTTCCTTCCAAGTGATAATTCCTAACAAGCTTATTAAGACGACAAGAAAAAAGGTTGAAGCTACAAAACCAGCTGTCAAAAGATAATTGGAATATGAGATTCACTGGCTGTCTTTGCTCCCAGAAGCCTCATGGAGACGATAACCCTGGACTTTTTGCTCTGTTGTTCCTTATATAATAACATGCAATTCATTTTTCTTTTCATGTAATCTCAAGAGGAAGTCAGGTCCAACATAAATCCCCCTGTGGGAGTTCTTTCTGTGTGATCACTGCGGACCAGGACTCATTTAATGTGGGAGATTGTGGGCGGCTGTAATGAGGTAGGGTGCCGAGGTGTGAGACAAGTAGAGAGCATCCAGGTTAAATGTCAACATGGATTTAAATGAAAGGGTTCAGATTGTACCACGATGATCTTTCAGGTTGCTATAAGAGGGAATAAAATCCTTCAATATGCATCTTTAATCAGAGAACAAACCAAAAGTAAAGGCTGCTTATCCAACAACGAACCTACAGGAGTCCGGCTGAATGCTCGACTCATTAACACAGTATGCACACATTTAGGGTGCAATGATCAGTTTGTATAGCATTTTAACAGGAAACACAATGTTCTCAGTGAGGACTTTTTCTGCACAAATTCCTGTAGAATAATTAAAAAACATGTTTTCTTTCTCTGTATGTTCCCACTTTGCACAGTAGATGTGTGTATCATGCACTGCTATACTGAGTTGAGCATTCAGCCTGTCTTTGCTGTTGGATATGCAGCCTTTTCTTTGGTTTGTTGTCTAATTCAGGATGTGTTGCAAACTGGCTTTAGTCCCCCTCTGTCATTGTGGGAAATAAGTGTTCAAATATAATTTCCTGTCATTTGCATCAACCTGAAGGAACTCCGAGATTAGAGGATGATTTATGCGATACAGAAAACACCTTCTCTGTAAGAGTTTTATTCAGTCTTGTGCGAGCTGGCCCAGAAACAAATGTTCAGAGCCAACATGAACAAAGGAAGGAAATCATACGCACTGCTTGAAGTCCGTTCCAAGAACTCCGAGTAATCAGAGAAAACTTGAACAGTCTGTGTGGACAGATGAGTTCATGGCATCCAGAGGTCAGCGGAGGTCAACACTGAGTGATTGTTATTATTGAATGTGTGGCATTGTTTCTTCCTGCTTCTTCAGCCGTACAACGCAGAGTCTCGTTTGTTATTATGAAGTGTTATTCTTAGCTAAACTTGTATTAAAGAGGACACATTCTGCTCAGTTTCAGGTATATGTGTCTCTCCTGGGACATGTCTCCATGCTTTAATGTTCAGAAAGCTCTTTATGTGTCTCAGACTGCCTGTGCTACAGCTCCTCTCTTCACCCTCTGTCTGAAACCAGAGCCCAGTCTGCTCTGATTGGTTAGCTGGCCGGCTCTGTTGTTAGGCTTAGTGATGTCCCGCCCCTAAACGAATTAGTCCAATGGAGGCGTTTCAGGCAGCGGGAGTATCGGATACTGCTATAAAGGTAGTAAAAATTCATTTAAAATCTGCTAAACTAAAGGAAAGCAAAGCGAGTAAGGAAGGGTTGTTGTTGGTGAGGTCTGAGGATAAGCAGACGCTCATCACTACATTATTCAGTGTCCGTCACACCACTTAAACAAAGTTATCCAAGCATGTGATCCATTATTTGACTGAACTGGAACAAACCAAATCACAAAATGGCTATTCTGAAAACCAAACTCTTGCAAACACAATTATCTCCTCCTTTTCTTCACACATTGAATCAGATATGCATCCCACACAGAGGTTAGTTACAGGCAGCATATTTACTGTCATACAGGGTTTATAATTAAAGACCTGGGAGGCCGTCCCGTCCTCCCGTGGTCGGAGCAGCTCCTCTGAAGGAGATTCAGCCCAGAGGCAACTCAGACCAGGCACGGCTAAAGCCAGACATTACAAAGTGATAAATGATCAGAGCGGCTGACTGTGGAGAGGACACTTGGTTTATTATTCAAGTCAGGGACGTTGATTAGTTTAAGTCGAGTGGCTCGTTCAGGGAGTCTGTATCAGTGATGGGCGTTTTATAGCCCGCAGAAACAGACTTTTGAATAGAAGGACCATCACTGTATAATAATCAAGAATCCTTTTCAGATAAATGACTCTGTAATGGGTCAACACTGATTCCAATATCAGAGAAACCAAGATATTCAGGAGGAGAAATGGTTTTATTTACAGGGAAACCTGCCTTTCATTCAGCCTGTACACCAACAACACATCGTTGCCTTTCCTGTATAAAAAGTGAAGGACAAACCACTTTAACCTTTGATTGAATTGGAGTTCGTTTAGTACTGAACTGGTACTCAACTATATTTATTAATCAGAATACATTTTCCACCACTTGAAATGTGTTTGTATTATAAAAAGGGAACAGCTCTGGTTGCTCTTGGTGCACACTGCCCCTCAGAGGATGGAAGGCAACACATTTATAGTAGAAGAGGAAATAAAACTCGAGCAAAGAAATAAAAACATCCTTTACATAAAATGAAAAACTACAATTTGTATTTTTATTAACAGTTGTGAATAGTCAATGTGTTTGGTCCTTTCTTTTTTTAAATTCAATCGGAGCTTTCTGCGATTACTCGGTTACGCGAATACGGTTTAAGTAGAGGATGGCCGGCTGAGCGTAGACGTTCTGGAGGCTGTAAGCACTTCCTGTGGGAACAGAAAGGGACGTCAGTGAAACCATCAGAAACTCATCTGTCAAATTAATGCTGAAAGAAAAAGGCTCTGGCTCCAAAACATTGTACGTGAGGCTAAGGGGCGGGACATCTCTAAGCTGTCAGCTAACCAATCAGAGCAGACTGGGCTCTGGTGAAAGAGCGTGCTGCATATATTTCTGAACAATACTTCCACTTTTCATTCTGATTGGCAATAATATTTTAATTCTGCCTGATTCATCGCCTATCCCCTCTTCAGAACTGATTTTAAATCAGTAATAATGTTGTTTTAAGAGCATGGTTTTATGAATGCTCCCCTGTAAAGTGTCTTTGAGTACCCCATCATTATCACATTCTTACCACATGGCACCGTGAAGGTTTTTCCAGGGTTGAAGCTGCATTCCCTGCCGTTGACGGTCACAATCACAGAGCCGGTTAATAAGTTAAAAACCTTTAAAAAAAAGAGAGACTTAATTAAATCCTTGCACAAGAGTACAGTGAACAGTGTCCAGCAGTGGCTCAGTCAGTCGGGGCTTGGACTGGGAATCGTAGGGTCGCCGGTTCCCCGAAATCCTTGAAATATAGAAAGTGGTACTGCTACTTGGAGAGGTCCCAGTTCACCTCCTGGGCCCTGCTGAGCAAGGCACCTGACACCTCCAATCCCCCCTCCCCATTGCTCCCCGGGCGTTAAATGCAGAAGACAAATGTACTGACAGTGGCGGCGCTGTGGTCCACCCACAGAGGTTTCTTCATGAAGGAGCCCAGCAGCATCTTCCCGTTACAGTAGGAGCCCCACTCGATACCTATCATGAAGCCGATCGCTCGGCCCTGATACGAGTACCATTCGAAATGATCCGGAAGGACCTCAGTTTTCTCTAGTGCAAAAAATCACAGAAAAAATGTATTTAATGACCAAATGTTTTATCTACGGTGAGCGAGGCCAAGACGCCACATGTGGGACAAAGTGGGACATGTCACCGCAATGCTAAGAAGTAGCTTAGCTTCCAATGTCCATTAATAACCTTTAAAATACACAGTTCTATTGAACCTATAGCCTATAAACATGAATAACTCTGGGTTTCGTCGATGGTTTTATTTGACCAGACGTTATATTCCCTCACCTTGGAGAGGCAGAGCCCAGAGGCTCGTGAACCACTCGGCCAGGTTGGCTTTATCTTTGGGCTCCAGGGTCAGCGGTTTGAGAGGAGGAGCGTACAGATCCGACATAGAGAGAACCCCCTGCACTCTGGAAGTCGGCAAAACTGGAACAAAGGAAAGCAATGAGCATTATATAAAATGAAAGAGGGATGGGTTACAATGAAACCAGCAGATGGAGCTGTTTATATAAGAGATAAGAGATTAGGGTCGGTGTTAGGGAAAACATACTCAAGCTGTCGTCCTCCTCATACTGCTCCAGCTCGATCATGGAAGCCGGCCCACTACTCAAGAAATTACACCTGCCAAAACAATGGAGAAATATAAATGTTTACAGACAGGAGGAGGGAGATATTAAGAGTAGAGACATTCAGACTCGTCCTTACTGGTTCTCTGAATACGACCCTGGCACCTCAAGCTGGGGGGGGCTATTGTGTATGGATTTAGCAGTCTCCACAGCTTCATCAGAACTACTGAAGGTAGATGGATGGTTTATAGATCACATGTTTTGTCACAGCAGTCAGTGTAAACGAATCACAACATATCTCAAAGATAGGAAGCGAAACACATCCCGTTATATACCTGAACACGGTACACTCAGCAGTGGGGATTTCCTCCACAGGACGCTCCGGGGCTTTCTGTCTCTTCTTCTGAACTCTGCCCACAGTCGAGGTCTTGGTGGTGAAGAGAAAATGTCTTTAAAGGCGGCCAGAGACGCCTTCACCTTCTTTTGAGAGGAAAGCGCCTTTGGTTCCAGGAGCGGCGCAGCGGAGCGCGCGGGTGTTTCTGAAAGGGCCGCCGTGTTGCCATTTTTAGGAGTTGGAGGAGTTCTGATGCGCTTCTTCCTTTCTTTCTGAGGTTTGACTTCCTGCTGCTGAGGCCGAGAGGAGACGCTCTCCACGTTCTCACACTTGTCGTTCACCATCCACCAGCTCCCGGGGCACCTCCTGCTCCGCCTGCCTGCTGATAGAGGCTCCTTCCCTCGGGGGGAGGCCGGCGCTGGGGTGGTGGATGCTTTTTTCTCACTGGAGACAGGTTGGAATATTTTTTGAAAGAGCTTATCCCCTGTTGAAAGAAACAGAATCACATCTTATTAGAAACGGAGATTATGTTGGGCTGCAGGAAAAAGGAGCCCAGTTCTTCCTCCTCTTACCTGAGTTGTTGCTGAGGTCTCTGTGGGAGAACACCAACGGGCTGGACTGTTGATCCTCCCCTTCCTCCTGCTGCTCCTCAGAATGATCTGCTTCAGCCGTATGCATCTCTTCACCCCATGTTTGTCCTCCTGTCTTTTTGTTCTGTTTCTTTTCTTTAGCTTTATTTGTCTTGTGACTGGACGATGGTGCCGGCCGTGTCTGATTTCTTTTCTTAACCACTTTGTCCTTCTTACCCTTTGCAGGTGAAGCTGCTGCTCCACAGGGCTCCTGGTCGGGCTTCTTGTACTTCTTAATAGTCGGCTGATAATCTGTATCTTTGTCCGTCTCAGCCCTGACAGGTGAAGCAACAGCTGCTGCGCTTGGCTGTTTGTTTTTCTGTTTTGCCCTCTTCACTGTCGGCTGGTTGGATTTAACTGCTGTTCTCTCTGGGCTCCGATGTTCCATCCACCACTCTCCAGGCTGCCTACTCTTCCTCTTCCCCAGAACCAGACTGTCGTCAGATGAACTGCCTTTGGACACCACAGGTGGTTTGTTGTTTTCATCTGTTTTAGCATCTGCTGAATCCTCTTCAGTTTGTGTTTCTGGAGGCATGATTTTTTCATCTGTGGGAAATAATAAAAACCTTTAAAGGATGTCTAGATGTTCTAGAGGTCCTAGTGCCTGGCTGTTCTTAAAATGAGGGATCCCTATAAGCTTTGACAGAGTAACCACTTTATGGAGGCTTTATTTATTGTTCTCAGTAATATAAGCATCATATAAGTGTTTACTGACTGCATTTACTTGTTATTTTTCAGTTGGGAAATAAGGGTGTAAATTAGCAGCATATGCATTAACTAACGTGCATATCTAACCAGAAGTAGCAGAAGGATTAAATATCAACACATATGGAAAGACTTTAGGAGTCCTTTACCTGAAAGAGAGCCCAGGTCTGCAGCCTCTACCTCCTCACTGCTCGGACCTTTTTTCCTTGTAGCCTCGTCCGCTTCTCCATTAGATCCCTGCAGCACTTTTTTGTCCCTCTTTAGCGGCTTAGCTCTGCTCGTCTTTGCATCTTTTAAAGTCTTTGACGTCTTTGAGTTTAGAGCTTTCTTATCTATCTTCCCAGCGGCCTCTTCTTCCCGTGTTTCCTTGCTTGTTTTCCGCTGCTCCTCTTCCTTCTCGCTTTCGTTAGACGGTTCCTTCTTCAGTCGTTTCTTGTTGGATGCTGATTTAGTTGGGATGGAAATCCAAATAGGAACTTCGTCCTCCAGAATGAGGAATTCATCCTCTGGTTCAGAAGGAGGACATGGTGATTTCACGGGGGACTTCCTCAGACTAAAAACAGAGATGACTCAATATTACATTTGAATGAAGACGTGGAGCCATTACTTTGAACATACATGGACATTCTGTCAACTCACCATGCAGGTTTGGACTGTGCGGTGTCTCTGAGCCTCTTAAGGAAAGCCTCTAACTCTCTTTCCGAACGGATGGACTTCCCTGGCGGCTGCTTGGCAACATTTTCTATTGTTTTCTCTGGAGATGCGAGTTCAGACTCTCGGCTCTCTGCTGCTGCTGGTGGGGCTACGATTTCTTTCCTGGAGATAAACAAGCAAAACTACATTAAATGTTATATCGATACCTTATTAATGTTCTATGACACTTATTCCATATTTATTTGTACCAACTCCAGTATTGTTTGATCACCAAAACATAATAGTAACTACACATCAAAACCTCATCACATCCTACCTGGGAGTTTTCCTTTTGACCTCGACAACAGGTGTTTGAGGTTCCTGCGGTGGGTTTATTTGGATCGTTTGACTCTCTTTGCTGCAGGAATAAAGAGAACATGCAAATAATTAAAACTATCACTCATTTGGAAAGGCAAACATCAAATAAATTAACGCAGCAGCAGGCAATTAAAGGGCAAATATCAAAACACAAAATGGACCAATCAGACGGCAATGTCGCTCGTTTATTATGAATTGCAATCTAGTGGAGTATTTGGGTGCTTTGAAAACATTGTAATGATGTTTTAAATCGTACCATGCTCCCTCCACCTTGTTTTTCTGAATGGACTTCTTAGGTTTGGGTATAACCACCTTGCTTGGAGGACACCCAAACACAAAGTCTTCACTCCTAGAGGAAAAGACAGTTATTGAATAAAACGTGGTGAACACCAACAAGTGATAAAACACTCTCTGAGTTCTAGACAGTAGAATCCAACAACTTTTCTATTTGAAAAGCATAAATAAGAACTCACTCCTCTGTGGCGTCTCCATTGCACTGGGGTTTCTGGTGAGGTGGAGGCGCTCTCCGTGCCTCTTCTGCTCTGTCATCGTCACAGGCGAACAGAATTGGAGACACAGCTTGGTCTTTCGCAATGTCCAGCTCTTTCACAGGCGTATTATTTTCGATGGGGCTGGATGTTCTCATAGGCATATGTGCTTTTGAAAAGGATGTCTCACGCCGGTTTGTCTCAACATCAAAGGTGTCGCACACAGGAGGCGAGGGTAACAGGTCATGTGAGGGAGAATCTGAACAGAATAAAAACCTTAACATAATGAATATGAAAACTAAAACATATTCAAGAACAATAATGAAACTCACCCAAGTCATCAAACATCCGATCAACGTCTAACAGTGTCAGCGTCCCGTCCCCTTTTTCAGTTGGACTGCAAACACAAAGGTTAATCAGTCAAACTGTTTTTCATTCCCAAAGAACCTGAGGAAAATCTGCATTACACACCACATATCAAAAGGCCTACACAAACATACTCTAAAAACATTGGAGCATTGGATGAAAACACATCCTGGCCATATTAAAAAACACTTTTCAAACTCACCCTTCTGTGCTCGGGAGGTAGCACAGTTTCTTCTTTGGTTTCCACTGAACAAAAAGTAAATGGTTAGAATTCAATTAGGGTCAAAAGAAGATTAATATCTGGGCTGTCCCTTTTTGAAAAAATCACAATCGATTTTTTAGGCTTACATTTTCATTGAATCGATTATCCACGTCTACGTTTCAGTTTTCAAAATAAAGGCCAACACACTGCCATTAGGACGAACGTAAAGAGGGCGTAAGAGACGTACAGGTCAGCATTTCTGATTATTTATTGTGAAGTTCCTGTATATCAAACAGGAGCGTTCTCGAAAAACAATAAGCAGTATGGACTGCCACAACATCACTGACGAAAGACATTACTGCAGGCTTCTGGCTGTTTACCATTATCAATATGAAACACATTTCTCAGAGGCAGGCGATTGTTAAAGAGTTTGAAAATCAAACTTAAAATTCACTTGAGGACTAGCCCACATAAAAATAGGTGGAACATATTTCACTTAGCCAACACGCAGGATCGCTACAGTCCCCACAACAGACAGAACATACGGAGTCTGCATATGCCCCCTCATAGTTGTAGTGCTGCTGTGATATGGGAACTCACGGACAAGTTATTTGGTAAAAATCGATTCCCTCTTTCCGTTTTCGAAACGTGTGCTGGTCGGTACAATCGATTCTCGAACGTAAAGTGACAGCCCTAATATCTGATCAAATCGAAAAGCACATTTAGTCCATTTATATAAAACGTTTGAATTAACAAAGTATAAAACATAACGCAACAGTTGTTGGTCTGACAGACGTTTAAAAGCATCAGAGGAGGACAAAGGTCTTCTAGATCTTGTACTTGAGTAAAGTAGAAGTACTCAGGTCTTGTACTTGAGTAAAGTAGAAGTACTCAGATCTTGTACTTGAGTAAAGTAGAAGTACTCAGGTCTTGTACTTGAGTAAAGTAGAAGTACTCAGGTCTTGTACTTGAGTAAAGTAGAAGTACTCAGGTCTTGTACTTGAGTAAAGTAGAAGTACTCAGGTCTTGTACTTGAGTAAAGTAGAAGTACTCAGGTCTTGTACTTGAGTAAAGTAGAAGTACTCAGATCTTGTACTTGAGTAAAGTAGAAGTACTCAGGGCTTGTACTTGAGTAAAGTAGAAGTACTCAGGTCTTGTACTTGAGTAAAGTAGAAGTACTCAGGTCTTGTACTTGAGTAAAGTAGAAGTACTCAGGTCTTGTACTTGAGTAAAGTAGAAGTACCAGAGTGTAGGAATACTCTGTCACAGTGAAAGTATTCTAAATGTTCCTCCAGTGAAAGTAGAAAGTACTCTCCTCTAAATGTACTTAAAGTAGCGACAGTAAAAGTAGTCATTGTTTGATTGGTCCATTTCAGAATAATATCTCTGATATGTTTTATAATGATTGATCATTAAAGTGTTCTCAGAGCTGGTAAAGGTGCAGCTAGTTTGGATGGCTTTGTATACTGCAGGGTAGCTGCTGGATTTACTGCAGGTGAACTACAGTCTGATTTAAGGGAGATTATATTCACCATCATTCATCCTAATCTGCCTAGCAACTGAAGGGATTAAATGCATGTACTGCAGTTATAGTTGTAACTCGCGTTATGATGGGATGGACAATTGAAGCCTGACCACGAACGAGATTTAGCGGACGTTGTATTGGTTTCTTCTTCTTACTGTACTTCATCTCACAGTTACCATAACGCCTTTATTACCGAAAAACTCCCCGTTTTCCTTAACTTTAAATGTTTTGTAACCCTCTTCCTTGAGTAACGCAACACAAAAAGACACACAAGGAACAGAAATGGACTTACCAAGGTAGGGCACTTTGTCTCCATTGTGCTTTGCTAACCGTTGGCTAAGTTACATGTTGTTACTGCTCTTCTATGACTCAGTTGGTGCCCAGGAATGCATTCAAGTGGATCTACTCCGTTAAAATCAAGTGAGGACCAAGTCCAAATCAACTAATAACGGTTTAGGAATCTATCTTTCCCGGTTGATGATCTTTGTTAGCGCTAGCAAAACAAAGCCGCTGTTGACGTTTTATAAATAAACCGCGCATTCCGAAGGCGACTTCCTGTCCGGTACAATTCTCGCAGGCAACACTATTGCTGCCTTGGCAAAAGCTCATATTCTCTGTATCTGCACTGAAATAAAAATACAATTAAAAGTGTAGTCAAATCCAACCATAAACACAACTATCTCACTGATTGAGTGTGTTACTACTTGACAAATCCTTCGATATTCATGGCATCGCTGCCTGAGAGACGGTGTTCAGGGAATAAAACATCACTACGCCTGTTTCTTCTACCGTGTCAGGCAAACTCCAGCTGGTGCTGAGCGTTGCTGCCCCCTGCAGGTTAATCAGGGTTTATTCTAACCAAAATGTATAGCATATCTTACCCTCTAAATATAGTTATAAATACTCAGATGGCACATAATTAAACAGATACTCTAAATATATGATAATAATAATGATTCAAATGATAAGTGTTTTGCTTCCCCATGAAGTGTATTTGTCTTGCAGAATGATAGTAAAAAATAATGATTAGCTTATACCGTATGATCATAGTGATTAGACTTAGCATCTTAGCAAAAGACCATACACTTCTCAGTTGTAAAAACAGGTATCCTACATGTTAAATTGTATTAATGATTTATTCCAAATAAAGAAATAAAAATTACAAATTTAGAAAATCACATTAGCATCAGAAAATACACAAAACAAACTGAAAAAGCGTGCAAAATGTCAAACACATATAGTCTATACTGCAAGGTGGGTGTTGTCCCTCTGTGTAGTGTTGTAATCGTCTCCTTATCAGAGCCTAATGACTTGTGTTTGCAATCCATATGTTAAAGACAGCCATAAAAGGTCCAGGGATCAGTCAGCCAAAGTTGAACATAATATTGTGAATTGATTTCCCAAAATAAACATTTGTTCTATTGATAATCAACGTAGTAATGCCTAACAATGGCACAACTTTTTTTTGCTATGATACATGACATCAGGTGTTTTATAAAAAGGTTTAACGGAAAAT
This sequence comes from Eleginops maclovinus, assembly GCF_036324505.1. Lineage (NCBI taxonomy): Eukaryota > Metazoa > Chordata > Actinopteri > Perciformes > Eleginopidae > Eleginops > Eleginops maclovinus. The sequence continues at coordinate 2,163,658 of NC_086369.1, forward strand.
CTTTTTCTGCTTTTTAGCAATGTCCTTTGGTTCCATGGCTTCAGGACTGGCGTCTGTGTAGAGCGGCTGCTTGATGTGCCTCCAAATCACCAAACCAATCCTGACGACAAACAGCAATGAGGCTGTAGCCAGCAGCGCAACTGAGGGAAGAATGTTTGGTTAGTATTTAAGAAAGTATCTGAAATGTTCTCTTAGAATTTACTCAAAACTGGATAAAAGGTTCATTATTTTTCATGGTACTTTCTACCTAGAGATCAGTCTTGTGATTGTATCATACATTCAACATATGTCATTAACATGGAGTTCCCTCAGGGTCTTACCAATGAAGAAACCATTACGGCTGGGTGATTGGGCATCAAAGTTTTTGTCCAGGTTCCCAGTCAACGCCCAGATCACAACCGGGTAGATGACGAGGATGTACCGCACGTGTTTATCAAGCACAAAGTTCTCCAAAGCAAACCTGTGGGCGACCACAGAGGCTGCAGAATCTCACACTACCTTTGCATTACTTCTATAATAAGTATTATAAGTTAAGAGCACTCACCACACGAGCAGCACGACGGTCAGGACAGAGTACGAGATGGTTGCAGCATCCAGTGGGGCCATCCCTGCATCATAGGTCAGCACTATGGTCAGGTTGATCAGGGTTGCAATGGTTGTCCATGTTGTGTAGATCATCACACCATTCTGAACCTGCAACGGGAAAGAGAGTTTTTTTTGTTTTGCATGCAGGTGGGGACTTCTATAACTACAAATGCAAGATTAAAGGGGCCCTATACTGCTTTTGTCCTATTCCTGTAGTGTATTTTGAAGGTTTTAGTGCATGTAAATGGTCTTGAAAGCTCGAATCCCAAAGTTCCAGAACAAAGTGACATCACTTTCGAGCAATTGCGCTCCTATTGGCACAAAATACAAATATGGACCTGAAAATAAACATCATATGTCCTCTTAAGTTATACTAACAAGCACACGGAGAAGCCACAAGTCTGCCTTGTGGTATTTCTCGAGCCATGCTCCATAAACATGAAGTCCGTGGCAGATGAAGCAGATCATGCAGTAGTTTGTGCAGACGACCAGCACGAGGAAAACCAGCGCGACGATCATTATTCTTATTAAGGGAACAGAAAGCAAACACATTGAACTATGATTGTTTACACTTGATTTATTGTGAATAATCGAAGGACTCTTACCCTTTGTCCCAAACAATGAGCCAGCCTATATTGAAACACAGATTAAGGCACCAGCTAATGAAGAACCCATAAGGCAGCACCGCCGGGCTGCAGTAAACGTAGCCATAACCATTCCTACAGGAGAAAAAGAACCACAGCAAGTCGGTGACAACAAACACAGAGCAGGGACTGTCAAATTAGGCTTCCCTTATTTTCTGTGATGATACTTCCTCATAAAGAACATTACTAGATGGCTATTTGCACTTTCTATTCTACACAATCAGATTACAAAAAGAGTAAGAGAAGTTGGCTTTACTTTCTGCAGAGTCCGGTGACGATGTAGATGATCATCGCCGTCAGCCAGACGTAGATGATGCTCCAGATGTTAAAGGTCCATCCTGAAGGTGTGATCTGTGTGTCGAACATTGCCGACACATTAGCTGTCGTGGTTTCATAAGGACCTGAGGGGAGGAAATTGAAAATATAAATCAATATGAACAGGAAATTGTGATTGGTTAACATTTTATAGAGCCCATTTACAATCTTAACGTTAAATAAACAAAAATAAACACGCTAACGAAGGTTTGACTTACCGATTCCAACTACAGACAGCCCGTTGAACACCAAACTGATTGCATAGCCGACAACAGACACCACTACGGCAGCAAGACGTCCAGGATTATGCTTTCCCATTGTGGTCTACTGGGATAAATGACAGTTATTCAACAAAAATAACCACTTTTTAAAGATTAAAGGGAAAATAACCACATAAATCTGATTTAAAAGTAAAATAAAGGTTTCGAAAGGGGAGATAAAATTTACACATACAGATTTGAAGTTTAGATCAAAGTTCTTTAGACTGAATAAAGTCAAAGACATGTGTCCTTAAGATATGTAATCCCTTCTAATCGCACAGTTGATAGGGATGACCCCTGACCTTTGCTAGTGTTAATTATCAATCACCTCAGAGGCCAAGTTTTATCATCCTCTTAAATAACCAGTTGTCTTATCTTTCAAACATCCTGTTATTCAAAACTCAAAATCAAAGAGCAAAAAATAGTGAAAAGGAAGTCTTCAGAAAGGTCCACTTCTACGCTCAGCTTCCTGCTTCATAATAAAACCAAATCAATACATCCCGTACGACAAAGGAGTCTTATCGTAAAAGCCAAACATGACGTACCTTTCTGTGCCCCTCTCTCTGTGAGTGTGTGAAGAAGTACCTGAGGACAGAGGACTGCCTTTTTATAAACGTGCTCGTTGTGTAAGGTTTACGACCACTGGTCACGTGCTGCTCCTATCTTCTATACGTTTCTGCTACAGTGCAGTAAATAATGAAGGACTTAAAAGGCCTCTCTTTAAGTTGAAACCAGCAGTAACGATAGTGTAAACACTCGGTGTAAGGTCAGTTTGAATGGGAACGTCTAAAAATGTCATAAAGAAATGATGATATTTAAAAAGGATGACGATAGTCACAGTAGGAATTTGCTGGGAAATTAAAGTCTAAAGATCTGGTTGTGTTGTCAGGTGAGATGGAGGGAAACACGCCCTAAATACAGTTTTGCAACAAGCTGTTTTGGAAAGAGCCCTCCTTTCCTCAGGTAAACGCAGTAAAACCACACTCTCAACATGCTCTGTTAAAAGTCCTGAGTGTAAAGGGTTACTTAAGTAAAGAATAGAAGTATTATGAGACAAATGCACTCGAATATCAAAGTACTCATTGTGCAGAATGGCTCTTTTAAAAGTCTTATTTCCTTATAAAATGTTATATTAATTAAGAGTATAAGGGTTGCAATTCGTCAATGTGGAACCAATATGATATAGTTCTGTACTACTGAGTAAATGAGTAGAATAAATATGAAAAAATATACAATTTGAATTTGATTTCACCTAATAGTGGAATAAAGACTACATTATTTCCCTCTGAACTGTAGTGAATTACATAACATTTGTACTTAAGTGTAGTACTAGATTATGAGTACATTCCACCACCGACGATGTGTTTTAAATAATTGTGCTGTTTATTTCAACAGTTGTAGTATTTATCTCTAATGTGCCAAAACAATGACAGCATAAAAATGAGAGAAAGCAATATATTTATTCTCAACAATATACAAAACACAAGTCAAAATGCACAAACAAAAATAAACATGAAACCCTTTTTGATATGAACGACAGGCCTATAGGAAAGATGAGGAATACATTAAGTTGAATTAGACTTCAGTATTATATCACGTGCTTATTCTAAGAGGCTTCATTGTGTGGCAGCAGTGCAAAGCAGTCATAGATCACAATATATACAGATCATACAGAAACAATACTGACAGACAGGTTTATCAGGAGTATAGTCTCTTATTTGAATATCTTTTTCTGCTTGTCGGCGATCTCCAAAGGAGTCATGCTCTCTGGATTGATGTCCTCATAAAGCGGCTTCTTGATGTGTCTCCAGACGACCAGACCTATCCGTGCTGCACACACGGTGCAGGCCAGAGCCAGCAGCACCACTGCAGAGGAAAGGAAATACCAGGAGGAAGCATTAGTGTGCATATTGTCCCGTTTAAGACAGGCAAACATCGTGGAGATTAGGATGAGTTCCTCACCTATGAAGGTGTTGTTACGTGAAGGCTCTGCAGAGTTGTAGTTTTTGGTGAACACTCCGGTCAGCGCCCAGATCACAGCGGGGTAGATGATGAGGATGTACCTGACATGTTTGTCCAGGATGGTGTTTTCAAGGACAGTCCTGCAAGAAACACAACACAGTTTAACTTATTGAAGGCAGTGGTGTTTCTTTACTTAATGCTTAAATAATACCGTACATAGGTCAGATGGTAAATGCATGCCTTTTAATTGCCCTAGGATATCCACGTGTAGTCTTGCTATTTCTACTAAATTCAATATTTCCAAGCCTTTAAGTCCTATTGCAAACCCAAAAATGTTGTGTATCGTACATTTAATGTGGAATATATGCTAGCTCATAGTATATGTTGGCCAATTTGCACAATTATTACAAGCTGCATAATTACATAAAAAACAGTCAGGCCCATTTAGACCATTTTTTGTTTGTTTTTTGAGGACGTTTTCAGGAGCCAAAATGTGAGTTTAAACCACAATACCACATATTTCATCTCCTGAAGAGCCAAATTTAATGGGTTTTTTTGTAGATTAGGAAGTTTTAGAGGACGCTGGTTGGATTGGATTGGACAGATGTTGTCCACCACTGCTTTCTCTCTCTGCACTCACCACACTAACAGCACCACAGTGAGCACAGAGAGTGAGACGGTGCGGCGTCCGTCGTGGACATGTTAGCATCTTCATTCAGCACGATGGCCAGGTTCACCAGGGAGGCGATGGTGGTCCATGTTGCGTATACGGCGATACCGTTCTGAACCTGCAGCAGAGACAACACACTCAGTATGCGACTGACACTACAGATGTTTCTGGTCCCCGGGCGCTGCACAATAGCCGCCCACTGCTCCTAGTACTAGGATGGGTTAAATGCAGAGGACACATTTCACTGTGTGTGCTCTGCTGTGTGCATGTGTGTGACAATAAAGAGGGTTTCATCCTCCGATTCTACTTCTACTGGAAGGTAAACAGCTGCTGCACTCACCACCACACGGTGAAGCCACAGGTCTACTTTGTGGTACTTTGCAAGCCACGCTCCGTAGTTGTTGAGACCGTGGCAGGAGAAGAATATCATGAGGTAGTTGGTGAGGGCGATGAGATGAGGAAAACAAGCGCACCAACCATCAACCTTTGACAAAGTGGGGAGAAAGCATATTTTATAACAGTTGTGATGGCATTTATGCAGTTTAATCTTAGTGTAATCCAGTCCCAACGGCAAGTATTCACCATTCATTTGTTGACACATATATTACTATACATTTCATATTCCTGAATCAAATATCACACATTTCACACACAGCCAAAACAAGGAATAACTCCCAGAATAGACGGAAATACAAAAAGTCAAATCTGAATATGTAACAACAGAACGACACACATTACTATAAAGGGGCTGGACATCTGTAATATTTACTACCATAACGCATGCACTTTGTCACTCAGTTTGTGCACTAATCATGCCTTTTTGATCCTATTGATTGTAAGTGAGGACCTTTATTTGACCCTATGACCGTGTGAGCGTCCTACATTCAAATACATGCAGCCCAGGTATTTAACCTAAAAAATGTACAACCAATTAAAGCTAATTGTTTGCCTGTAATTTAGGGTTTCTCAATAGGTACACTTCTGATTGATTTCAGTTAAAGTCAATAAGGAAGTGTCTTACTTTCTGTCCCACAGGAACAACCATGAAATGTTTAGGGTCAGATTCAAACACCAAGTCACGAAGAATCCATGAGGCAGAATGGCCGGGCTGCAGTACACCAGACCGTATGCATTCCTGAAGACAGAAACACACAGGTTAATGTTTGTGTTGGTAAAAAACATACAATTCAACCCAAAAATATATATATTAAGGCTGGGTCTTACTTCCTAAAGATGCCAGCGATGACGTAGACCATGATTAAAGCCAGGAAGATGTAAATGATGGACCAAATGATGAACGTCCATCCATCCGGAGTGATCTCAGTCACAAACGCATCTGAGATGTTTTTGGTGGTCTCCAAAAAGGGATCTTTGGGGGGAAAAAAACACAAAATACGCTCATTTTGATTCATTTTAAAGGTCATATTATGCAGCATTACTTCTACAGATTTATATTAAACAACCAAACCTTATATCCCAAAGTAATGCACATAAAAACGTACCTATTCCCGGACCGGCCAACGCAGTGAACACCATGGTGATGATGAAGACAATCAGTGACAGCACGATGGCAACCACAAGGCTGATGCTGTGTTTGGCCATTTTTAGACAAGTTATCTGAATCAAAGATAAAGTATTAGTATTAAAACACACATTATACAGTAAAACAACAAAGTGAAGATATTTAAAATCTGTGGAATACAGAAGCTTTAGACGTACCCTTTCTGTTCTGTGATGACACAAACACTGCTGTCGAGGAAGGGCTTCGGCTGCGTTAAGAGGAGCTTGTTGTGCAACACTGAGCCTTTTACTGCCTGCCTGCACGTGTTTCACACTTACATCACCTGGGTTTTGTCTTTTATTGTCTCCTTTGTTTTCAAATGATGGATATTTGAGCAGTGGATGAATGAAAGACAAAAGAGCTGACCTCAGGTGTATGACTCTGCTTCATAACTGAGTTATAAAAGCTGGACTCTGTTCCTGTGTAGTAATGTTTGGTAACAGGTGCTCTCAGCCAATCACATCGCTTTGTGAGCCGGCAGGTGTGGCCAGGTGTGTTATGAATAGCCAATGAATCTTCCAACTTTCTCCCGCTGGAGAAAAGGCATCATGGGAGGAATTCAGATCCTCCCTGCTGCTTATTAGTCATACATGACTGTATTCATTACATATGACCTTCTTTTGTCATGTTATGGGCTTGGGCTAGTCTATAAGTTTTAAATAGAGGAAAGGAACTAAATAAATTTCTCCCAAAACTAACAGAGTAAGAACTCTGTAAAACAACCTCTTCCTCAACATGTCCATGCATTTGACATGAAAGCCTCATTTAATAATTATAAATAAGGTCTATGATATAACTCTCTCTGTGTAAGAGGGGTCATCGTTCATACAATGGTTTAGTAACAGCAATTTATGGCCTTTATCAAAGCAGCAGGTGGATCAGAGAGCTCTTCTATTATAATGAACTGTAAAGTTATGAAATGATGACTTGCTTTCGGTTTTTAGAAACGTTATACAAGTGTAGCTGTTAAATATCACCTAATTTCTGTGTATTTATTGTGACGATTAAAAATATATTTGCATATCTGAAAATACGTCTATAGTTTACTGTTTTCACCTCAAGTTCAAAAAACAACGAAGCACTTTTCCCATATTTGTTCCTGATAATGTAAAATAAATAGCTCTAGTTTTGGCCGTTTTAAAATGCCAGTAATCTACACTGTGTCCAAGGTTTGAGGCTTAAAAAGTGTGCTCACAGCAGAGCCTCAATCAGCCTTTACGATGTATTGTGTGTGTTGAAGCTTTATACTGTAGTGTTTGCATATTTATATATGAAATACGTCTCTAGCTTTTGATGCATGCAAACATATATAAAACGTTTAGCTAAAAAACATGCACGGTTTTTCTTTTTTCAACCTCAAAGCAAACACTTTTACAGGAACAACACGGAAGCATAAGTAACCTTTCCCATATTTATTCCCTCCAAATGTAAACAAACAACAAAAAGTGATTTTCATTTTTTTCCAAAGTTTTGAACAACAGAAGAACAATAACACGTTTTATAAACAACAACAACAACAACGTCTAACACTTTCTTTGTCAACATGAACACATGGACATGCTTTGGTCTTGGAGTGTTTCTGTAGTTTGTTATCCGTGTAGCTTTCCTTTTCCATTTTGAATGCAAACACTTGACTAACTTTCCCCCTATTTATTCCTGATGATTTAAAACAGAGCGTTAGTTTTGCAGTTATAAAAACCTTGTAATAGAAAAATGTTCCAAGGTTTGAAAACACAAACTGCAACAGTCTCTGTGAACATGAACTCATGAACACGTTATGAACAGCGTCGTCAGTCAAGGAACATGACTAACTGTTCCCAGATCATTCCTGATTCCTGAAACAAAAACAGCTCTAGTTTTGCAGTTTTAAAATATCTGCACAAAATCAATCCAAACTTGTTGGGAACCTTTAACAGTCTCTGTAAACATGAGCAGTGTCCCGTCTCTACACCCGGGGGCCCTGCCGCATCCCGGCCGCCTCTCTCTGCTGATTCTGCGGGCAGTAGCCGCGTGTGTGCGCCTGGTCCCCGCTGGCCCCACACATGGGGCAGGTGTATTTCCTCAGGATGGGGCAGATCACTTTCCCCTCGTCTGATTTCAGCATGTGTGACCGGTACACCATCTCAGACTCCCCGTTCTGCTTACAGAATCTGCAGTATCCAGTGGGGGTCCCGGCGCTGCAGCTGGTGTCCGACAGGCTGCTGGACTCTGTGGAGTGTTTATGCTCCCCTCTCTGGGAAGTTTTTTGGACGTGGCTCCAGGAGGATGCTGCTTCCTTGTCGGGGCCCTCGGTGTGTGTGAGTCCCCCATCATCCTGGTTATGCAGCGTCTCCAGCACCCTGCCCAGGTCAAAGTAGTCGTGCCACATGTCAAAGGAGCTCTGGACCTGTCGTTGCATTGTTGTTGTGTTTGGGAAGAATTACTCGGAGTGTAGGCGTGTGATGGAGCGTGCCGTATTTATAGAGATCTTTAAAGTGCAACAATGCATGCTGTAAGGTGGAGCCAGATCTGTGCCAGGTGTCTGTCGTACAGTCTGGGGGGGGGGGGGGGGGTGGGGGGGGGGTGGGGGGGGGGATTCCTTTGATGTCTGGAGCAAAAGTTTGTTTCTTAAAGCTTTGAAGTGTTGCAGATACAGCGCACCTGTAGAGGGTCAAGACTCCACACACTGCTGGACTCTGTGGAGTGTTTATGCTCCCCTCTCTGGGAAGTTTTTTGGACGTGGCTCCAGGAGGATGCTGCTTCCTTGTCGGGGCCCTCGGTGTGTGTGAGTCCCCCATCATCCTGGTTATGCAGCGTCTCCAGCACCCTGCCCAGGGCAAAGTAGTCGTGCCACATGTCAAAGGAGCTCTGGACCTGTCGTTGCATTGTTGTTGTGTTTGGGAAGAATTACTCGGAGTGTGTAGGCGTGTAAGTGCAACAATGCATGCTGTAAGGTGGAGCCAGATCTGTGCCAGGTGTCTGTCGTACAGTCTGGGGGGGGGGGGGGGGGGGGTCTGGAGCAAAAGTTCGTTTCTTAAAGCTTTGAAGTGTTGCAGATACAGCGCACCTGTAGAGGGTCAAGACTCCACACACGCACACACACACACACACACACACACACACACACACACACACACACACACACACACACACACACACACACACACACACACACACACACACACACTCACGCCACCAAAACTTAAATGGCACAGTCAATGTATTAAACAGCTCTGACTTGATGTCTGCATAAGAAACTGTGACGATCTTTATAAAAGTAATTTGGTGAACAGAGGAAACTGGAGATTGGCAAAGCTACAACTCATTTTAATTTTGATTTGTTAATCGTCTTTAATGTGCCTCTATTACCTTCATGTTTTTGCTCAGGTCTTTTATTATCTCCCCTTATATTCCTTTTACATATTTGAAGTAAGCGTTCTGAAGAATATGAAAGAAGAAGCTATGATGGTAGGATTATTATTAATGTTAGCCTATTATTATTATTATTATTATTACCTTTTTATTATTATTATTATTATTATTATTACCTTTTTATTATTATTATTATTATCTTTTTATTATTACTTTATTATTATTATTATTACCTTTTTATTATTATTATTACTATTATTATTATTATTATTATTATTATTATTATTACCTTTTTTATTATTATTATTATTATTATTATCTTTTTATTATTATTATTATTATTATTACCTTTTTATATCTTTTTATTATTATTATTATTATCTTTTTATTATTATTATTATTATCTTTTTATTATTATTATTATTATCTTTTTATTATTATTATTATTATCTTTTTATTATTATTATTATTATCTTTTTTTTAATTATTATTACCTTTTTATTATTATTATTATTATTATTATTACCTTTTTATTATTATTATTATTTTTATTATTATCTTTTTATTATTATTATTATTATTACCTTTTTATTATTATTATCTTTTTATTATTATTACCTTTTTATTATTATTATTATCTTTTTATATATTTTTATTATTATTATTATTATTACCTATTTATTATTATTATTATTATTACCTTTTTATTATTATTATTATTATTACCTTTTTATTATTATTATTACCTTTTTATTATTATTATTATTATTACCTTTTTATTATTATTATTATTATTATTATTATTATTATTATTATTATTATTATTATCACTACCTTTTTATTATTATTATCTTTTTATATATTTTTATTATTATTATTATTACCTTTTTATTATTATTATCTTTTTATATATTTTTATTATTATTATTATTATTATCTTTTTATATATTTTTATTATTATTATTATTATTACCTTTTTATTATTATTATTATTACCTTATTATTATTATTACCTTTTTATTATTATTATTATTATTATTATTATCACTACCTTTTTATTATTATTATCTTTTTATATCTTTTTATTATTATTATTATTATTATTACCTTTTTATTATTATTATTATTACCTTATTATTATTATTACCTTTTTATTATTATTATTACCTTATTATTATTATTACCTTTTTATTATTATTATTACCTTATTATTATTATTACCTTTTTATTATTATTATTATTATTATTACCTTTTTATTATTTTTATTATTACCTTTTTATTATTTTTATTATCTTATTAATAATAATATTATCTGTCTGTTGTGAATATTTTGCTAAATGTTTTCAAGATCAGTTTATTGCCAGATACGTTTACACATACAATGCCTTTGATGGTGCGTCACACTGGAGGTCATGAAAGGCTTTAAGATGATAGAAGAAGAAAGGAGAATAGTTGATTAAAAATGTGAGGATTTTTTTTAACACTGCAGGTGCATCAGTCATGACGAGCCTCTGATGGCGGCTGGCCCATCGTCTGGCCCACTTTAGAAACAGCAACATTGTTAACAATTGCACTGCACCTGCTCGTTCATACAACTGGGGGGGAAACACATGCATGCATGCAGACCTCGCGATGTAGTCCTGAATGTCAGCCGAGTTTAATCCCTGCACAGCGGTCTGTGTCGCTGTGCCATGGAGTGAAGTCTGCCCACAAACATGTGTTTTACTGTGTATTACACATGTGCAGCAAGTTGCATGAAGTAAAGGCTCGTGTTTTACAAATCATCGCGTAGGTGGGCAACAGGGGGAAAATGCGGAGGGGGGGATGTAGTTTGACATCGCGCATGCGCAGTGTCATACCGGCGACGGCTGTACAAACGGTGGCCTAGCGAATAATAAGGGGATTACAGAGCCCAATTTGACAGGTCAGTTGATAATAATTACATTTATTAATGGTTCTTTGTATGGTAAAGCCTTATAATAATAAGCTGTTACGTTATTTCTGTCGGTAACATTGGAAAATCGTTGTGCTTAGCATGAGCTAATGTTACATGTCAGAGCTAACTCAGCTAGCCACTGTTAGCCAGCTATTTTTCTGCAGTGAATTCATGGGAACTCCGATCACTCCTATGAGAGTTTCTCCGTGGCGCTTGAAGCCAAAAAGGAGCCTGTAGGAGACACAAAGTACCCGTATGTGGGTCCATTGAACATGCGCACTGGAGGTTCTCTTATTCCCTGCCTCTTGCTGTCCGTTTAGTCAAATAAATGGAGAGATTGTAGGGAAATATTGTGTTAAATGACTTCTCAGATCACCTTTTAGTTAAAACATCTTTAGGAAATCGTATGCTCATTTACAGACGTCTCTCTACCAATGATAATCAATGAAAAAAAGTATTTTGGGACCAAAATTACGTCACGGGAGTTGTAGTACCACCGTTTGACCACTACGGTCATTCCAACAATCTGCTTCAACGGTTTGAACGGTATTGTGTTAAAAACGTCTATGACATTAGTTAGCTGACAAACTGCTCCCGTGTACCCGTGTCTCATTAATTCAATTTTAATGTGTGCTTTGTTAGCTTGTCCATCGATACGGGGAAGCAGCACACCCGGTCATGAGATGCTTATATGTGTTGTTGTTTATTAACCACGCAGTGTCAATAAAGCTAACCATCTAGCTAGCTAGTATCCTCAGATGCCCCGGTTTGTTGAACTGTTTTCTGAGGATGATGCCCTAGCTATGTAAACTTCATCTATACACGGTAGTTTCACATGATTTACTGACTGTTTTGATGATTTATGTAATTGACACATGTAAAAAACCGGTGGGGTTTGCCATACAGACAAACCTAATGGCTAAACATACATGATACATACTTGAATTCAAAGATTTTATTGTCATATGCCCAGTACCTACAGTGTAGTTTTGGCAATGACAAGCAGTACAAGATTCATATTCAGATTAGAATGAATAAAATCTCCAAACCTTATCTTAGTCAGTCTGAATAACATGTATTTCTGCATCTCTTCAGGCTACACAATGAGTCAGGGTAAGGACAATGCACGACTCAAGAGCTACAAGAACAAGTCCCTCAACACAGATGAAATGAGAAGAAGGAGGGAAGAGGAAGGCCTACAGCTTCGCAAACAGAAGAAGGATGAACAGGTGAACACAGTGTGCATATGTATTATTGTGGAGGTGGATCCTCCAGGTAGATCAAACCTCAACAGACTTCATGATTGCAGTTTCATATCCTGCCTGCCAGTGTTGCTCATATCATGCAGCAAACATGAACCCATGCTCTTTATATCAGTGTCATAGTGAAGAAGAAGTGTACTTTAAAATACTTTATCTTTTGTAGCTCTTTAAGAGGAGGAATGTTGCCACAGTGGAGGATGATGGCCTCCCAGAGGACGATGGGATGGCCGATAGCGGCTACCTGGAGTCCCAGGCTAACAACATGGATCCAAACACGGTAAGAAGAGCATCAAAACACAACAGATATGAAGTCGTACAACAACATTTTCTTTGTGTTTCATCACGTTTCCATTCCTGATCCGTACAGGGTGGGGTGATCTCTGAAGACATGACTCAGATGATCTTCTCCAGTAGTCCTGAGCAGCAGCTAATAGGCACTCAGCGCTTTAGGAAACTGCTTTCTAAAGGTATAGCTGTCCTTTTTACTTCATCTGTTATTATGCATTCATATCTAATCATAATGCTTTGATAATTGTATACTCATTTTCTGAAAATTGCCAACCTGCGTCACACAGAACCCAACCCACCCATCGATGAAGTCATCGCCACTTCAGGCGTGGTGGAGCGCTTTGTTGAGTTCCTGAAGAGGAGAGAAAACTGCACACTGCAGGTACATTTCCACAGTCTGCAGGTGCGCAAAACTTAAACAGAGCTTGGGAGATTCAGATATTTTATGTTTGTTTGGTGCAAGGGGATAACATTCAGCAGTTTAATAATAACCACAGGGATAAATATTAATGCATGTTTTATATTCTGATTATGTTTCAGTTTGAGGCTGCATGGGTGTTGACCAACATCGCATCAGGGACATCCCATCAAACTCGGGTGGTGATCCAGGCAGGAGCCGTGCCCATTTTCATAGAGATGCTCAGCTCGGATTTCGAAGACGTACAGGAACAGGTAGGGTGGATTCCGAAGTATGGGTGGTCACAGTGATTTTAATTACTAAACAGGTTGTATTTTTAAGTGACTTTCATTTTCCATCCCATTTCCCGTTACTCATGGCATTATGTCTCTGCTTTTTAGTCCACTCTTTTTTTCCCTTATTGTAAAGCACTTTATACCGGATTTCTTGTTTGAAATAGGCAATAAAATCAAGTGTATTATCACTTAAACTTCCTCCTGGTTTGATAATCCTGTCAGCCAGTTTTGTAGACTTCTTTGCTGTTTATTGACGGACCTGATTTGTGCGTTACAGGCAGTGTGGGCCTTGGGAAACATAGCAGGAGACAGCACAGAATGCAGGGACTTTGTCATAGACTGCAACATCCTGCCTTCCCTGGTGCAGTGAGTAGCAACACCATCTCTTCCTCCTGGATCTCTTTATCACACTGGAAAGTACAGAGCGGTTTTGACCCTGTGAAACATCCTCCCTCTGCAGGTTATTGGCCAAACAGAACCGTCTAACGATGATGAGGAATGCAGTGTGGGCGCTCTCAAACCTGTGCAGAGGAAAGAACCCACCTCCGGACTTCGCTAAGGTAATTTGCCAAGATAAACAAATCGCTATGGCAACAGCACACCTCTCACATTGCTATGGTATATCATATCTCACTTTTTCAAGGTCACACCGCTGCAGGCGGTTAAATCTGAACTTGAAAACTGAATTTAACACCAACATGCTCCCATTCTGTCCCCCAGGTGTCCCCGTGTCTCAGTGTACTGTCCTGGCTGCTGTTTGTCAATGACACAGACATCCTGGCTGATGCATGCTGGGCACTCTCCTACCTATCTGACGGACCCAACGACAAAATCCAGGCTGTTATTGACTCAGGAGTGTGTCGCAGGCTGGTGGAGTTACTGCTGTAAGTATTTAAACACGTGCTGTACACGTACAATCCTAAAGGATAGATATTTAGTGTTGGAAAAGAGCCAGGTTCTCACTCAGACAGTTACAGAATCTCCCATGTTACCCCCTGCTACAGTGGGTGTGACAATCCAGATGTGGGTGTGTGTGTGAATGTTCCCACACAGTATCTGAGTTTCACTAACAAACATCAACGGTCAGGAGAGGAAATGCTGTAGTATCAACGCGTAAAAAAAGACAGCACAGAATAGGGTCCAACATTTATAACTACTATCATGGAGCGCAAACGGGTCGTACAAAAGGTTGCATCAGCTTCACATTTCCAAAACAACATCTGATCTACGTTACTCTACTGCTTGTTGCAGGCACTCTGATTATAAGGTGGTATCTCCTGCACTGAGGGCTGTTGGGAACATAGTCACAGGAGATGATCTGCAGACACAGGTAATGGCAGCATGTACACACACACAAAGTCAAACTACTCTTGGAGAAGGGAATTGAGTACTTATAGATGATTGGTTTTTTACTTGGTGTGTCATTTATGATCATCTAGGTGATTTTGAACTGTTCGGCACTGCAGTCCCTACTGCACCTCCTGAGCAGCCCCAAGGAGTCCATCAAAAAGGAAGCCTGCTGGACAATCTCCAACATCACCGCAGGGAACCGAGCACAAATACAGGTGTGTGTGTGTGTGTGTGTGTGTGTGTGTGTGTGTGTGTGTGTGTGTGTGTGTGTGTGTGTGTGTGTGTGTGTGTGTGTGTGTGTGTGTGTGTGTGTGTGTGTGTGTGTATTTGAGTTAACAGATTACAGATGGAGGCAAGAGCGTCACAATTTAAGGCTTCAAAGATACATTTTCAAACATTCAGGTGAGGTAGGTAGGTCACCTGGCCTAGTATGACTAGAAAGCCTTGCTGAAGTATTTTGAAAAGTTGCAGTCTTAGGATTGAGGTTAAAAGTTGAGCATTTCGGCCGTCGTATAGCTCAGTGGGTAGAGCTGGCGGGCATATACTGGGGTTTGATTCCATGTGTTGGAGCCAGGTTTGACCCCGGCCTGACTCCCTTTGCCGCATGTCTTCCCCTTTGTCTCCCCATTTCCTCAACTGCACTGTATTAAAGGCACTGGTTGCCCCCAAAAAACCCAAAGTTGAGCATTTCCTCCTCTAATAATAAAGTCTTTCCTCATCCCTTCAGATGGTGATGGATGCCGGTCTGCTGCCTCCTCTCATCACCATCCTGCAGGTCGCAGAGTTTCGCACAAGGAAGGAGGCAGCCTGGGCCATCACCAACGCCACCTCAGGGGGCTCTGCAGAGCAAATTAGGTGAGGAAAAACTCTCAATAACATAAGGTTAGGAGACTTCTTCAGCCTGTATATTGACTGTGGTTTAGTTTTATCTTTGGGTGAAATATTTGTTGTTTACTGCTTATGACAATTACTCTGAATGAACGTTTCATTCTGTGTCTTTGTGTGTACGTCCCCCTGTAGGCACCTTGTGGATCTGGGCTGTATCAAACCTCTGTGTGACCTGCTCACACTCATGGACTCCAAAATAGTTCAGGTGGCTCTCAACGGCCTGGAGAACATCCTGCGACTGGGAGAGCTGGAGGCCAAGAGGGAGGGGGGCATCAACCCTTACTGTGCACTCATCGAAGAAGCCTACGGTAAGTCTAAATGGTCACACAAGGAAATACTAAGGTGACACTACTCGTCCAAATTCAAAGATGTTTACTTTATAGTGATCTAAACCTGACATTCGATATCTTAACAGCTTGCAGTAAATTGATCCTTCCTTCTCTGCAGGCCTGGACAAGTTGGAGTTCCTGCAGGGCCATGAGAACCAGGAAATCTACCAGAAGGCCTTCGACTTGATCGAGCGCTACTTCAACACCGAAGACGAGGACCCGTCTGTGGCCCCGGCTGTGGACCTGCAGCAGCAGCAGTTCCTCTTCCAGCAGTGCGAGGCCCCGATGGAAGGCTTCCAGCTATAATGCTAAAAACCCTCCCTCCCCATGTGCTCCACCTTCATCCTCACCTCTGCTCATCTCTCTCACCCTCTGCCCACTGCCACGATCAAGGGTTTGGACGGCCCTCGGCTCCCCTACCCTCCTGAGATCCAATCATGACCATGATTATGTAACGTTGCAGGAGCGTGTGCGCATGCGTCCGATGTGGGTGGAGTTCTGCAGTCCTGTCAGCCAGTTTGTGAAGGTTTCACTCATTCTCAAATCATCCTGAACCCTCACCTTCCTGCTCAGCTGATTGTCCTAGTAACACCCCCCCCCCATGTCGTACTGTTAGGATTACCTCAGCTCACCCCTAAATGAAAAGCACTTGTCCGTGCTCCTCTTCCTGATCCAGGGGGAGTTTGTAGGACTGCACTGCTTGTCTGATTGAAGCATTAATGACTCACAAGACAGACAAACATGGACGTGATTTCTACCCCGCCTTCCTCACACACATAGAGAAGAACGTTCTTACCTAAACACTGGACTGACCATGAGATGTTGACCACATGTGACTGTGGTCTTTGGACTGAGCTGCCCACAGTCCCAACCCACGGACTCAACTGACCTCTACTAAAGGCACATAGACACCCTATAAAAGGAGGTGTACTTCCCTCGCCTCCTCTGGATAAGCCACCACAGGGAAATTAGGAACCTGACTGTCGCTGAGGGCCGGAGTTTGGCTGCTTGCGTCCCCTCTTGGAAACCATATCATGCATTCCTTTTAATCCAGTAATGGGTCTTTCCACCTGCACAGGCTTCATCCTCAAGACGGCCTCTGGTGTGACGTAATTCGCCCTGTGGATCCATGGGAATTGGAGTCTTCCCTCGCACTGAGACATTTAGACAGACTTGGACGAGACAACTCAGACTATTTAACCCCGGGATCTGTCCGGCAGCAGAGCAGCGGGATATTTTCTCTTTTTTTAATTATCTTACCATAATTGGATTTCATTTGCAGCACTTTAGTTCAGGACTGACGCCTGCTCTGCGAGAATACACCGTAGTTTTATTGCGTTAACTATTTAATTGGTTGATGCCGCGGCTCTTCCCTCCTCAGGAAGCGAGGTGCAAGGAGTCCGGATGCTCGGTCCCCTTCTGGTTTCACAAGGATTACAATGTACTTACTGCCGACTGTTCCCACAAAAAGGACTTGTTGTGGACTGAAAACTCTTAGCACACTAATTACAATCAGTAGATCATGCTGCCTCAGCAGAGCTAGAAAAACTGAATTGTGACAAAGTAAGTCAGACTCTTGGAGAATTGGCTGTTTAGCTGTGCAGTCTCAATGTCTTTCCAACACTAGTTCAGGTAGTATTTTCCAATTTGATCATGCCAAATCATCAATACCAGCTATTGGGCCTAAATTTGGTATTTTTAAAGAGAAAACTATTATTGTTTTAGTTGGGTTTAGCATCTGTCATGTTGCTGATGGTGCCATTATCCTTTATTCTACAGCAATTGTTCCAGATCATTTCAACAAACATCCAGATTAAAAACACTTGGAACATACTGGAGATCACCTTAGCTAGCAAAGCTGAATGTTTGTTTACCAAGTCCTCCTAACATTGCATACTTTTATCAAAATCTCTGCAGGAGATGACCAGCTCTACATGTTAATTACTGTTTGTTGTATTGAGTTTGTGCAACTGTCCCCTGTTATGCCATTTGCATAAAAGCTGTTTCATGAACCTCAGCGTTAGTGAATCCGTTTTAATGGAGCCTGTGAGCGGGGTGAGTCTGTGTGGGAAGCATTGGGGATGGTTTGGTCCAAAAAAAAAGGTGAAAATAACTTGGTTTTAGAGTTGAAGTGTATGCTACGGTTTGCAATAGTCAAATCAACAGCATCTTGTAGACACAACAACATTGACATTCCCTCATCCTCCAGGTTTAGTAGAGTCATACTGTTCATATACGCAGCAATACACTCAACCCTCTTCCTCGTCCCTGTTTAGTTCTGATGAGTCAAGTCCTTCCACTGGATCGAGGTGGGTGGCAACTTCATACGCTTCATCTGCTGTTAGCTGATGAAGTCTATTCTTGATGGACCAGCTTAGTCTCTTCCTCTCGTTGTCAGACATCCTGTGTGTTGTGGGCAACTGTGGCAAACAATTCTGCACTCCTAGGCGTAGATCCCCTTTAAACTTTCCCCTACCTCTTGAGTCGCTAACTGGAAGCACCTTCACTCCGGCAACACGTCATCAGTCCGGTCCTTTGGGTCCAATATCACTGGATCAGCATATGGTCGTCTCAAACGATGCTGATCCCGGACGAGGCCCCAAGAATCTGTAACAGGCCCCGCTATGCAGGGCGCGTACAGATAGTTTGCCTGTAAAACAGGAGGAATGAATTATTATTATAATTGAATTATTTGAACTAAACAAATTTGTTCATAACGAAGTGTAATTAACATCATGACTCAAAATAAGAATGTAAACTTCTCAATACAGATATTGGTGTAGTACTCAAACCCTGTTAAATACCTTTTCAGGCAAAGTATTAGCATTTATCTAATCTGTGCTAGCATTAGCATCCAACAAGCATTTTTGTAATAATTAAGGAATGACTCTGACCATAAAACACATATAGATAATTCAAAACACACAAAAAGCACTTGAGATATAAACATTAAAAATATGTGAGTCCTAAAGTGCACAGGAGCTGTAATCAATTAACTTAACTTACATTCACTTTCATCAGGGAGCAAGATTAAGCTACATCTAAATAGCGACCACCATACATACACACATACACAGCAACGACGAGGCAGTCTCCGACGCGGCATTAAACATACCAAACGGCGTTTAAACACCACTTTAAACATTCAGACATCTATTGTGTATATTTTAACATTTGTGACAACTGCACACATTAGTGACCTGTAAAACAGGAGAAATGATGAGCAGATGAAACCTCTCGCTGCACGTTTCGTGGGTCTTGCAGCTCCGTCATCATGTCAGTCAGCCGCTACGGCAGCGCTATCCTGCCGTCTACTGCTGTCTGCTGCCCAGTTAAACAGGTTTAACACGTTCGCCTTATTGAAGGCTGTTGAATGAGCTAAACATGTTAATTATAACATACGTTAATTTAAAACAGGAACATTGTGACCACACGTTTTGTGTGGGTCACATGTACATATGAAATCAAACGGTATTTCTCAAGAAGCAATAGTTTATTTCATATCTTTTAGTGCTCACTTCAAACAAACAAATGCTGCATCAGTCATGAACAACCCAGCTGAATAACATTATCCAGGACAGGACGGACCGAGGTGCAGAAGCCTGATCCACTTCTTGAAGTTCTCTTACAGAAAACAGAACACCATTTAAAACCCTCCAGGGCTGAACTGTCTTCACAAGGCGGACCGTTGCCTTTGAGGCTAATTTCAAAACTAAGGCAGTTATTATGGAGAGATTTGGAGATACGTGTTGACAGCTTACTAGAAGCATTGATAGATCAAACTTTATTGGTGCTCCCCAGAACAATACCACAAAGTTAGTCGTTTCCTCAAAAAACATGAAGATAAAACCTCACAATGGCTCAAGAATTAACGACTACAATTTATTTTGGCTGTTATTATGGGAGTGGAGAGCTCTGAAGTTGTGATAAATACAGGAATAACACTATGGGCCCATTATAAGGGTATGATGGGTTGGATCTTCTACTGAGCCTTCTGAGCCAGGGCTGCTTCCTTCTCTCTCCTCAGTTCCTCCCTCCATATTGCTTTCCTTTCCATGTTTTGTCCTGTCAGAGACTCGTTCCTGCCTGCAGCCTGTGACAAATGAGACAAATCAGATCTGTAAAAATGTCTAATATTCACGTCTGTTGTCTGGTCTTACTGCACTGAACTACAGGTGTGAAAGCACCCTGAGATGACCCTCCTTTTAAACCAAAACCAAAGCAGTCGTCCATTATCACTCACCCGTTTGCCCATGATCACCATCACCAGACAGGCCGCCATCGTGAGTCCCATCATCACGTAGCAGGCTTTCACTCTCATCTTGTTCCTGGCAGCATCCAGCGTCTCATACCTGCGACACGGGCAGGTGGACAAACAAACGTAGGGTCGTTGATTTAAAAAATGACCAACGCGCAGGTTGTTTACATTTCCTACATGTTCCTTTGCAATAGCGTCAACAATGACCTGCTAATCTTGCTTTTCAGCGTTTGTTGTGAGAGCAGGAGGTGGGAGGTCTGCAGTTTGGGTACGTGACAATCAGGACTTCTATCACAGCGGCAGATCTGATGTTATCTGGTTATCATGACTTAACAGTAATTACCTCCAGCTACAAACAGACGCCTTGTTTAAACAGCATTCATCCCGGGAACATCAGCTACCCACAGCAGCGCCGCCGCTCATCCAGTTAGCGAGCCCTGTTCTAGTAATGTATCTTTAACTGAATCACGCAAAGAGCCAATCAGTGCGCTGGGAGGTCTGGTGTACACAGGAAGAGGCTACTTACGACACAAGCGCTGGTATCTGGTCTTCTGTCTTAAAGCGTCCTGACCAGAGAAGAATCTTCCTGTCCATATTCGACGGTGAATAGCCCGGGGTTCTGAATGAAGCACGAGAGCCTGGATGAAAGAGAAATGCATATTAGAAAAGGAAAAACAAGCATCCTCCTTATACAGAGAAGTTCACTTTCACAAGCCCTCGTGATTAGCTCCATCACCCCGGATTGCAACCCCACTTCCTGTGTTCCTCCTTCCTCTGGGACACTTTGTACGGCACAAAGTGTCCTGTGATGTCATCAATCCTCTGGAAGTAATGCTTGTGTTACTGAGGCAATAATCACTCACAAGATAAGAAAACATGGGTGGAATTTTAAACCCTTTCCAAAAACATTCATATGTTTACATGTTATTTGTATAATTGTGGTTAGTACCAGAATTGTTTATCTATCTGCTTATGACCCTACATGGTACCTGCTGCTGGCACTGCAGGAGGCTCTGCTTTGGCCACCTGTGGTTTATTGCACATCCCTCTGTGGCTGCATGTATCAGGGACCAGTCTGCACCTCTGACCTGTTCAGATATACACAAACATTAGGAAAGTAACATGAATCCGGAAGGAATCATAACAAGAGTTTAAACAACCTATATTTTATAATATCTGTTAAGCTGCTGAGTATTTTCTTAATCATTTAGTATGTAAAATGTCACAACAAGGGAGAAAGCCCATCTGAATTTATGATATTCAGTTTACTATACATAAGATAAAGAAAAGCAAAAACAATCGTCCCAATGAGAGGCTGAAACAGCTAAATATGTGTATTTTCTTTGGTAAAATGGCTTTAAAATGCCTCAAACAATATCTGATTGCATTTTCTAATCATACCATAACAATACATGCTAACTACACATTGAACAAACGTAATAAATGAGTTCTCGCGAGATGTCAAATAACCAATGAGAGCACAATAAAGCAGCTAAATCCAATGTGTTGCAAGTCAGGGGGACAAATCATAGGAATATCGTATCATTCTAATAAAACTACAGTTTAGTAGAGTCGTGTTCATCAGATTATAAAACCTAAGTACACATCTTGCAATACAGGGACTATCACTATCAACACACTTCATAGCCACGTAGGAATCATTTACTGGAACTAAAGGTATGACATTCAAATGAGTGGTGAAAAATAGCCTTATAATAACTACCTAGTATGTGACGTTACTACAAATAACAACAAACACCAAGTGGGAGACACTTACAGCCAACTAAACAAGTCAACAACAACAACACGTAAATAAAGGTTAAATATACAAACCAATAAGGCCGCCGATAGAGAGGCGAGATCTGATGAAGTTCATGTTGTGTTAAAGTGAAAAGGGAACCGCGACCTATCAAACCATTAGAGAGCAGACCTCCGTCTTCAGCAGCTGAAAGTCACTACCTGTGATCACAAGCCAGACCCCTCACATAACCATAGGTGCCTGTACTGTTTGCCTGATCTAAAAGAAACAGGACTTTAATTCAGATATGACCCCCACTGGATGATTGATGAACTTTCATGAGTTTGATAAAATCTTAATGGGGCTTATTGTTTAATTATGTGAGAAATAAATGATTTTGAGATATTTAAACAGAGACATCTGAATAGAATTAACGTGAGAAATAATAATATTTATTTCGTTTGACCCAAGTGGTTTTCATTCAGGCACTGCCGTGAACAACCGTCCCGCGCTGTGTGTGTTCAGGACCCTGCAGTCCATCATGGCTGCGCCCGGTGGAACTTTAGACTGTGAGGACTTCTCAATGTTTCAGGTAAATAAATACAACATTAATGAATACCTGTCAACTTAACAAGACACGGTAACGATATAAATGATACCCTGTTCTAAAACCACATATCGTGTTGTCTATTACGCTGCGTAGTGTTCATACAGAGCATGAGTAAACACTGGGAAGAGTTCAAGGAGTCAGACTTGATCACTGAAAACAGGTTTTCAGACTTACTAGGCGCCTCAAAGTTACTTACATTCAAACTAAACTGGCCTACCCTGGCCTTTTGGCTCTTAAGCTGCACAACTCTTGCTGGGACAGGTCTCACAATCATAAATCATTGGGTGAAGGCTGAGCACGAGTTTGAAACACTGGTTTTGTGCATGTCTTAGTTGATGTATAACTTTTCTGTGGGGTTCACACAGTGCCACATCTTTCAGTGTTTCAGTGTGGATACTCTTTGAGGTGTTTGGGTTTTGACTGACAGAATAATACATTTCAAGGCATCAATTTGTACACCTGGGATGCACTTCTGACTCTTATAGACATAATTATTGGTTGCAGCCATGGTAACAACTATCAGCCAATTGAGAACCAGTCATTAATTCCTGTTCTGGTATTAAATCTGGAGTACATTGCACACAAATATGCTTGGATGACTATTTGCCAGCAGATTTTTGTGACCTTTAATTCCTTGCTTTGAAGGGCATTTGTTGACTCTCTCTTTCCCCCGCTGTGTGTTTTCAGGAGGTGCTGAAGGTGATGCGAAACATAGACGACCGCATCGTCCACTCCCTGAACACTACCGTGCCCACAGTCTCCTTCTCAGGCAAAGTGGACGCTGCAGAAACATGCAAACAGCTCTATGAATCTGTGAGTGGCCGCCATGACCAAATCAACAGTTACCTCGTGTTCACATCACACTATAGCGGTTCCACAATTAATTTAATGAGTTCCACAGATGATGGAGGCCCATCTGACCCGGGACACAGCTATCAAGTCCTGTATCGCGCAAACATCTGAGGTGGTGGGACAACTGCGAGAAGACAGAGCGAAAGACAGCGATAACCTAGCGCTCCTCAGACAGCTCAGGAAGGAGCAGACCAAAGTATGTCCTGTTTCTGACATTAGAGGGCTCCAAACACCAGCAGGCTGTGAGATAGGAGACATCTGCAGCCGGAGGAGTCACCCTCAGTGGCTTGTCTTCACCCAAATCACAACATTTTCTCAATATATTTTGTGTTTAATTGACTTTAATTTACAGAAACCATGTCCTAGTCAGTCAGGATGAGCCTCTAAACTCACTGTGGACAGATTACATAGGGACTTTTTATGAAGAATAAAGTTGTTAAAAGCAAGAACCAGACATTTGGTGGCCTATATACATGAGGTCTTGAACACACATGCACAAACAGATGCATTTTCATAGGGAGTTGTGACAAATCTGGTTGGCTTAGCTAAAAGGGTGAAGCACTGATGTAATCACTGATTGGAGGGGCGGGAGAAAATTGTAATGGTCTTCCTATTTGGATCCAAGTAACGTCTTTTTTCCTTCCTCGTCTCCAGTTAAAGCTTATGCAATCAGAGCTGAATGTTGAAGAGGTTGTCAATGACAGAAGTCTGAAGGTAAGTTCACTATTATCAGTACATCCTATAATCACACTTCAATGCTCTGTCATTATCTCAAATGGTCCTGATTTCCTGTGTTCAGATCTTCAGAGAGAGGTGCAGAATCCACTACACGCCTCCGAAGGTGAAGTGAAGCTCCGCCTGATGCTTTACTCCAGGTTCAAATCCAGACTGGAGCTGAGAGTGTGTGTCCTGCAGCAGAGCAAACACACACACCACTCTGACCTCCAACACACCTATATTCCATGTGATTCATGTTGGCATTACCACAGCTGTAACACTGTCATGCGTGTTCTTCTCAACAGAGGATAATTGTAAAAAAAAAGGATGTTTTTTTTAAAGACAATGAAATGTTTTCAAGTGCCATGTGTTGTCTGTGATTTAAATCCTTTGGGAGTCTTTGGGGGGACTAGGATAGGCCTTTATTGATCCTCATAGGGCAAATCAGGTTCATTTCAGTATGTAGTGGAAAGTTGTGAAGGGGACATTGACCCCCCCTCACCTTAGGCACCTGGTCAGATTTTTGGTTTGACCTCATCAACATGGTTTGACAAAGACTGCCGGGAAAAGAAATGCCCAAAGATCTGAGGTGGTGGAACAACTGCGAGAGGAGAGAGCGAAAGACAGCGATAACCTGGCGCTCCTCAGACAGCTCAGGAAGGAGCAGACCAACGTAAGTCCTGTGTCTGACATTGCAGGGCTCCAAACACCAGCAGCTGCAAGTGTGTGTCATCATGGCTAAATGCGGTGCTGGAGATATCAAGAACCTCCACCCAAGCACTCATTACACACTTTTTTACAAATTCAGAATGCGTCATGGCTTTTGGGAATGAATTGGACAGACATGACTCACAGACTCAAGTTACGTTAGAATGATTTCAACATCAATGATAAGAAATGTGTTTTTGTCCTCATTAAAATCACGTATATTAAATCATGGAGGTCTGGGATCAGATTGTGAAGTTGATTTTAGTGGTTAAAGTAAGCTAAACATGAACTAATCCTTCCACTTTAGGCAGAGCAATTGCTGCTAGACCGCTGCCTTTTGTTGTATTTGTTAATCCCTGGACTTTACACCTCAATCCCTCCCTGTTAGTTTCCGCTTGTGACTTCTGTTCCTCTTTGGTAATCACATGATGTTTGTTCCTCTTAAAATTGTATATATATCAATACAATTTGACAATGCAATACTTATGTATGAACTTTAAAGGGCCCCTATTATGCTCAATTTCAGGTTCATATATGTAGTTTACATATGCAGTGCTACTATATATATATAGTGTCTCTCCTGGGACATGTCTCCATGTTCAAAAAGCTCTTTATTTTTCTCATACTGCCTGTGCTGCAACACCCCTGCTACCGGAATCATTTAGAAGGCCCGAGACCCCACAAACATTATGAACTACATTAATGAACGTCATGTTAAGAACATGTTGTTCCTATTACTGTGCGCCATGTTCAGCTCTGACTTTATTCAGCACGTCTGCACAGCCCTCCACTTTAAAATATGATTCACTGTAGGTTGACATATATTGTCATGTATTCATTGCCCTTTTAGTTTTTTTAAGGTTCTTTGTATACTTGCATTTTTAATTGAAGTGTCTCTCTGTATTGTTCTCCTTGTAGAATACTGAGAGCGTCTGCGGCTGTAAGAACCTTCAAGGGACAAATCACAGAGTTGTCTATTGACAGTTAGAGACTAAATCTGATGTTTGTCAAACAGGTTTATAGTGGTAAACTGATGTCAGGATTGTTTAAGTCAGTGGGAATGATTAAAGTTTACATGGAAAAAAATAAATCACACTGCTGTCAAATAAGTTGCCGCTTCAAAAGGTGTGATCTTTAACTCCATGTTAATCCCACACCTACTCATCCAGTAATGAATAGACTGTTTTTATTGTGTCTTTGCCCAACCCTTTTTCATTCCCAAGACAGATGAAGGCACATACTGTTTACCCTGCAGCAATTTCACAATTCAGATCCCACAGAAAGAAAACAACTCTTGATATGCGACAAGAATTCGCTGTTGGTGCCGCTGTAGATGGCAGCACGTTGCAGCAGCTCCCAGTGTTTATTCAAAAATGTCCCAGTTTGGGATAAATAAAGTACTTCGGATTCTGATACTTCTGAATCTGTGCAGTTTATTCCTTCCCCTTATAAACAATTACATTTAATCCTTGCTGGATTGTTACAGTATTATTCTGTACGGTATTGCATTGTTTTATAGAAGAAGCCAGGATTATTTGACTATAACTGATAAATGGAGCAGCCGTAGGCACTGATGCGTTGTCTTATTTAGAAGTACTCAATAGGGTCGTGGTGGCTCTTTGAATGCTGAATGGCACTCAGTTCTACCCCTGATCCCTGATGTGGCAGTTTTGCCCAAACACGGAGGTGAACGTGATCGTCTCCTCCAACATGGACCTGCAAGACAGTAAAAGTAGAGCGTTAGGAGATCTTGGCAAATATGGAAGAAACAAAAACAAGCTGTAAAACGACACTGATATTCCTCGCTTCCTATCTGGCAGGAAGACCCTTGGAATGGTAATATTGGAACATTTGGACATTCTAGTTGGATATAGCACACACAGCACTGACTGAGTTACATTGGAGAAACGTTGATTGTAATTTATTTTGTGACAACATTTTTGAATGCTTTTTATTTTACATATTTAGTTGCTACATACTTTGAAGGTTTAGATTATAAATAAAACATATAAATCAATTAACGCATTATTAGATTTTATGATAGGTTAGCCACTTTTCCTTGTAGCGGAGTATTTTACACTTTACTGCTACTTTGACTTCTATCACTGAATGTTTCTCTGAACCTTTACGAAAACGATAGGTTATAATTACCTTGATGAAGTAGTTGGTCCCAGCCACAACCTGAGAGGTATAGCTCTTGGCTTTGAAAACTTCAAATTTCTTGCCTGCTTTATCCTCAGCCTCGGCCTTCACCTGAGGGACGATAAGGAGGCAGCAGCATTAATAAAACGAGACTACACACACACACACACACACACACACACACACACACACACACACACACACACACACACACACACACACACACACACACACACACACACACACACACACACACACACACACACACACACACACACACACACACACACACACACACACACACACACACACACACACACACACAATAATAATAGGCCCTTTCTTTCGTTTTCTTTACTTACCCCATCACAGATATTCTGGATTTTTTCGTCAGCCTCAAGTGCATCAGAAGACATTCCTCCACACATCATTCCCTTTCCACTCGACATCTTGAGACTGTCTTCGAAATATCAGGTAAAAAACGAACAAGAAGACCTGTTTTTATTACCGACATAACACGTTCCGTCAGACTGAGTCAGGGAATCATGTGACTTTGTTTGGATCATACCATTGACGTAGGGGGGATTGATTTGTAAACGAGCCCACAAACCACATACAACTGCTAATAATGCCTCTTACGTGTATCTACTCGGCATATGGGTTACAGTTTCTACAATTCGTCGTTTTTATAACCAATAAGGACGTTTCCTGAAATACATTTTAATGAAGCTTTTCTCTGTGTTCCCCTCTATTCAGATGACGTGGTTCAGTCCGAGGAGTGGCTTTTGTTTGCACGGGACAGCTGACCATTCTGTTTAAAAAAACACCAAACCTGCAAGTTTGGATGGAAAAAAAGTCATTGAAATCACGAGTTAGGGTATTTTAAAGATCAAAAATGAGTCACACAACTTGCTGAACTTTTCTTTCTGATAGTTATTTCCCTTTTTTTCCAGATATTTTGCTGTGGAGCAGATAAACAACTCCCATAAACAATGAAAAGTGCTGGACTGCTTCGGGATTAATACCCCCTCTGTAGACCAGTTTAACGAACACAGGTTTTCTTGACAGTGGATGAATAACTTCAGTTTCTAGGACTAGACATAGATTTTCCATTCCTCTTTCAAACACACATTTTGACAGGCTATACATCCCTCAACAGGGCAGGGCTGATGATTCATCCTTTATCCACACATCTTGTTATGTCTTATAATCTACATGCGTTCCTCCTTCTGCTCTGTGAAAACATGCAGGCATTGTGATAATGCAAAAAGTAAAAGACAACAACAATTGTACACCTTTTTTTTCACACCTCAATCCTGAGTGACTTTTCTTTTCTGTTTCATATTAATAATGCCCTCCGTTTTTTAATTAACGTAATGTACATTGGTGTTTATGTGCCCTTTCCTGGTTGTATTGGAAACATTGTTCAATAAACTCTTGTGTTAGTTATTAGTCTTTCCAGCCAGAAGATGGCGGCCAACGCAGAGTTCATTGTGGGACATTTTAAGGAAGAAGAAGACAGACGTCTGTAATCTCTCCTGCGTCATGTTTCCTCCCTGCAGCAGTCAGCAGGGGACACTTGTCTTCACCATGCTGTCTTACCTGCTGTCGCGAAGTTTCTTCCAGGTTGCTGCGGAAGTAAACCGCAGCTCTTACCCAACATTTGGCTCAGTTTTACGGGCTTTTACAACCTCCAGTCCCACCTTTGGATCCGCATCCGAAAATGGTAAAACGTAACATGCTCACACACTCAGGGTGTCACAGGCCAAACAGGAACACCTGTAGTATTCCTCCTGGCCTTTGTGCCAGTGTCTCTCAGTCTACTTGACTACTCTACTTGAATGCTGTTTGAGTTTGCACTGTAAGAATAATGGGTTTATGGAACTGTCAGGGCTGCCGATGCCTCCTGCCAGCATTGTCACTGAATGGCCTGCACTGTGGTTCTGTTATTGTTTCAAACAAAGAGTTTGGTTGATGTGGCATTTCGTTTCAAATGGGCAACAAAGGTAAGTCAGTAGCAGGGAAAAGGTGTAGTTTATCCTCACAGCAGTGACCAGCTCAGGTGAACACAGGTGGAATGGAGGGTAAGATTACAGGCTTTTAGGCATTAAATTGGTAAAAGGTGAATTTTCCTTTCGAGTAAAGAGTGATCTTTTGTGATTCCCCCTCAGCTTCTGTGGTGACATACTCGCAGCTGAAGACCATGCTGTCCAGCGGAAACATCCAGCTGTTTGATGTGAGAAATCCTGATGAATACCAGGCTGGACGCATCTCAGACGCCGTCAACATCCCTTGTAAGTGTTAACGCATCTGGGATAAAAGGGGCCTTTCTATGGTTTTTTTACTCTCATTTTGTTTGGATATCAGTGGGCAACCTGGAGGAGTCCCTGAAGCTGTCCACGGAGCAGTTTCAGCAGAAATTTGACATAAAGCCTCCGGGGAAAGATGACGACAACATCGTGTTTCACTGCAAAGGCGGCAACAGGAGCTCCAAAGCGCTGGACATCGCCCACCGGCTGGGATTCAGCAGGTAAATGACAGCAATGCACTTGAAGTCGAAACATTACATCAGCCATTAAAGGGCAAAGGGGACAGCTATTACCTAAAGAGCAGGAACGTAAAGTGACTTCAATTACAACCATGTAAGTAAACGTCAACCACATAATGTGCTTCACTTTACTGTCAATGGCACATACGTATACAGTCCTGCTGCAGCGATTAGAGTGCTATGTTCTCATACACAGCTTTGGTTTGTTGAACGCTGCTTGACCTTTTCAGTAAATTAACTAGCAACAGTGATAAGAGGCTAAACCCTTCTCTTCATGCTTCTTCTTCCCAGGTCGAGACATTACAAAGGAGGATACAGTGAGTGGGCAGAGCAAGAAAGAAAATGAACCCAGGCTGAGTTACATATTTCCCCCAAAATATACAGAATATAATGAAGTCTTTCTAAGTCACAAACATATTAACTGTTACTTTATAGGTAGATACCACTTTAAACACATACTTCTCTACCATGTTACATCTTTAAGCTACTGAATGGAAACCTCTAATATCTAAGGTTATGCATGGACTGTGTAACCTTTTTGTTCTATGACTACCCGATAACTGAAGGTGCTCGATGTCGAATAAATTACACACAAAATTCTACTTGTCTTTGTTCATATTTGTAGGACTGTAGTCTGTCCCATGTCTGCACTGCAAGCTAATTTTAGACTGTTGTAGATCAAAATCCATGAAGGAAAACGTTATCCATAAAAACAGTTTGAGTACCTTTTTTGTCAGGGTTGGGGAAACAGGACCCAAGGGCAGTAACACAAAGGGAGGCAGGTATGGGTCCAAACAAAAGGCGAGCTTTACTCAAATTAAAGCTGTGTTATTAAACAAAGAAAACCCTCACCTGCGCTAACCAGGGGACACAGGGACACCGGGAACAGGAGCAGACAGATGGACGGACAGGAACAGGCAGGTATCATCGACTACACCAGGTGGGAAACGACGACAACCAAACAAGAGACAAAAGGGGAACAGAGACTAAATACACAAGGCTAATCACAAGACAAGACACAGCTGATGGGAGGAGAAACGCAGGGGCAACAGGTGAACACAATGACATAATCAGGCACAGGAGGGAAACGCAGCAAGTGAAACTAAACATGATACAAGAGGGGGAAACATTTCAAAATAAAACAGGAAACAACAGACACAAAACAAGGATCATGAAGGTTTGTTTTAAAGCAAACAAACAAAATTACAGAGGACAGAATCTGCCAAACAAATGAATAAGTAAGTCAATAAATGAAGTTATTTGACAAAGAATGCACCAAAAATAGTCTGAAATGAACAGACACATTCATGAAATCTCGTTTATTTGCTTTCATATCTATTTCCCTTTTTGTATTTTTTTTAACCAACCTTTAAACTATGAATTTTATAATATGTTAAAAATAACTTAAGACCTGATTGGATGAATGAAAGTTGGACCATCCTGCACAATCTTGTGTTACTAACTCAAAAACCTGTATTAGCGTGAGCATTAGTGCAGGTTATGAGCAGTGACATCCCTGGGACAGTAGATGGCAGCAACATTTCAACCAAATGTTTACCTCCATTATTCCACCCACTGTCCTTTTGTCATTAGTGTGGCGGTGCCCTCTCAGGCCTGATCTTCACAAAGCTATGAATCCTGTGAGTAACAGCTGTCAGGATCTGCACCAGGAGCAGGGGTGACCCATTCAGAGGGGAGGCAGATCTCACTTCTCCTTCACCCTACTCTCTGTCATTGGTGCTATTTGCAAAATGCCAACATTACAGCAGGTGTGTGTGAGGGTGGAATCAATGATCCGTTAGTGATCTCTCCAAGGATGGAGTTCATTCTCTCAGTGATCATGAAAAAGCAGCTTGGACTATTTAAAACGCCTATTGTGTTTTTTTCACGTTTAACACATGAATCACACAGCCATGCAGGCCTCTTAATATAAAATTACACACTTCCAGGAGCAGCTGTTCATGTGGGAGAGACAGATTGATTTCCCGAGTGTTGCACGATACGGGCGTAAATGGAAAGCAAGTGAAGTCTGGATTTATTAGACGTTGAATGAGTGGAGACACGACTGTGCACTCAAAAGTAAGCATGCATGTCACACACCATCACTTCTGACAAGTTCCTAATGTATGGACAATGCCAGCTACAGTGTGTATTAGGATTCTCCTCCTCGCTGCAGCGGCTGTCACAGGAGATATTAACCTGCGTGCAGCTGTGGAGAAGAAGGATGGCAGAAATGTCCAAGGACATCTGGACACTTAAGCATAAGTTAAAGCACAAACCAACTTCAGGTTGCTGGTGAAAAATGATCCTATGGGGCTGTTTGTCAGCTGCTGCAGTTATGTTGAACAGATCATCACCCTCCTGCTGCTCACGGCCTTTTTAAAAGATGCACTTCATGGGAGGCACAGTGAGGTTAAAAATAGAAATATCTGGTGTTCATTTTCCACCCCAATGATAGATAATGTCAAAACAGAAAGGTCTCTCGAATTGTCTCTGATTTTGACGAATAAATTGAACTCTTTGCAAGTTGGAACCGGTTCATAGAGGATAAAGACACCTTCCCATTGACATCGTTTTGTGTGGTGTGCTCGGCTCCTGCAGGGGGTTCGCTCTTACCTTAAAATGCCATGCTCGAGATAACACAGTGGCTGGAAAGCTGTGATACTTCTTATCTGCACTGGGCTTTTGGTGTGTAAAAGGAGGTTGAATGGGATATATGTTTTCATGAATTTACTAGCCTGACCTCCTTTATGCTCTGTAGGTTAGGCTGGTCCTGTGTTATGAGGCACATTCAGCTAGTGTGAATGTCACTTCCAGCAACCCAGCCTGGTTCAGGGTCAGGTTGAGGACTTCAGCCATGGGGCAGGACTGTAACACATTCAAAGATATTCATATTATTTGTTTAGAAAATGTTAGTTTAGGGGAAAGAAAACAACATTGACATTGAACTGTTATTTGGGCTGTAATAGATAGTCACCTTCATTCGCCACTGCATCCCTAAACGCGCATCTACAAGGGAGACACCTGACGTCTCGACAATTACGCGTGCCTCCGCGTCATGTGGCTGCAAGAAAAAAGTGTAAAAAGAAACCAACTGCCCAACACGTGTGACCGGCAGTCACACAGCGTTAGTCGAAATGTAGCTAGTGAGTGGTTCATTTGGAGCTTCCCACATTCATAGACCGCTGTGCGCAATGGCACCGAGCAGTGCTCCTCCCGCGCGGGGCTGGGCGCGATGACCGGATAACTTTCCCCTCTGCCTGGAGGATGCTTTTTCTCGATGGCATCTGATGAATTCTCCACCGGGAAACAGTAACAGGTATGTATCACTGTTTACTTTACGCACACTAATCAACATTAAACGCCTTTCTTGTTTCTGCTTTTTTAAATGTAATTCTTATCAGCCGATTTCTGAGCTTTTTTTGTGTTGTGTGTGCGCCCTGAAAGGTGATCATTGCAATTATCCCTCTGTTACTGGACTGTGTTTGATATCTATCTTTCTCGAGGCATGATAATGGAGCCTGATAAGGGGCTCTATCTCGGGCATTTAATTGAATTCAAGGATTAAAGGTTGATGTGTGCAAATCTAAACTGGTATTGCAATTCTGGAAGAAAAAAAGAGCAAATGATTGATTGAGACTTCAAAGACCTGAGTAAATTAATTTTCTTTATCTTAAGCCTAATATTGATACAACCCCCTTCCATTTCATATGGTTGCAGAGCATACTGTATGCACATACATGCCTGCAATTGAGGGGCCATTCATGCCCAGATCTCACACACGTTTAGGTCAGAGTTCTGCACATTGACATTGGTTAATATGAGAGGGAACAAAAGAGTGACAAGGGGAATCAGTTTCAATTTCCACTTGAGTTACAATATACAAACAAACCATTCTCTGGGGCACTCTGCAGCTTTGTGTCCCATAAGAGCTGCTGGATGTAAACAAATGTGTTCATATGGATGTGGTTTTATGATTTGCAATCCTGGTGACCTGTCACACCTGACTGATGGACTCACTCTCATCCGGAGACTTCCAGGGGATTGGTATCAGTTGCTGTTTATGCTTCCTCTCTTGTGGATAATGACACTGAGTCGAATAACAGACTGAGAAAAAAATCATTACAAAGCCTTACTGGGTTTGAGCCAGGTCCAAAAATGATCTCAGCTTCTTCCTCTACATTTCTGTGGCAGAAAGAGACACTGCATGAGATGGATCAGTTTGTTGCACAAGACACAGGTGTTAGAACTACCAGCGCTGATGTGTGGATTCAGGCCAGGAAAGATTGGGAATAAATGAGAGGGAGGATGGATTGCGAAGAGCAGAGCCGGGATCGCAGCCAACCAGACCTCTGAGGGTGGACTTATTACCCCTCCCTGATGAGCAAACCTCACTGACACTGCAAAGGCAAACTGCCAGCCCCTCATTAAAGTTACCGTCTCTGCTTTGGAGTTTGCTGTGTTAAAAGTCGTTTACAGGAAGGAGCGCTATACATTTGAGAGGCTGACTGGAACAGATATGAATGAGGCTGAGGAAGTTTGATGTTAAGAGCTTTCTTTTCTGCTGAGTCTTTTATTGAGTTCATTGTCTGTAGAATCCAAGGAGCTTCATGAGGCATCGATATTTGCTTCATTTCCCAATCAGCAGGGGGGGGGGGAAGCACTTGTGCAAATGTACACGGCAAAGAACATCCCTGCAGGGATGCTTTTCAGCTGTTTTATTTATCAGTCTATCTGACTAATGTTACTAAAGGAGCCAAGAGACGCTCCCCTCTGAGCCTTCGACCTGAAATGATGCTGCCACCAACATCTGAACGGTTTACGGTCAAAATACATTGCTGATCTCCTGCTACATTATGAACCATCCCGGACTCTGAGACGGGTCTGTTTCCTGTCCCCAGAGTCAGAATCATGGAGAAGCAGCATTCAGTGATTATGCTGCAACTCGTACTCCTTATGAATCCTGGCTGAAGACTTCTCATATCTCACACTGCACTGTAACTTTAACTCTTGTATTTCATATCCGATGTATTCTATGTAAGGCTGTGTTTCTCTTTTTAAATGCCATTTCAAAATGTGATTCCTCTGCACTATTTCTTAATGCTCTTAATGCTGTTTTTGCAATTTTTGTAAAGCACTTGGAATTGCGTTGTGTTGAAAGTTTCTGGATGAATACACTTGCCCTGCCTTGATGGCAAATGTGCGATGTGAGAGGAACCAACAGAGAGGTTGTGTGATGAAACACTAAACAATGCTCTTTCCCTTCGGTAGGTCTGCCAAACATCTCACCTCCCATGTCACCGGGACGTCTCCATGGCGATGTTTAGCAGCGCAGAGCAGGTCTGGAACGAATCGGACCGCCTCGAGTGGGACTCGGAGAGGAACGAGAGCTCAGAGGCGTCCGGGCAGGATGAGCGTAACTACTACGCCATGTTCTACTCCCTGCTCATCCTGGCCATCGTGTTTGGAAACGTACTGGTGTGTCTGGCCGTGCTGAGGGAGCGCTCCCTGCAGACCACCACCAACTACCTGGTGGTCAGCCTGGCCGTGGCCGACCTGCTGGTGGCTTCCCTGGTGATGCCATGGGCCGTGTACCTGGAGGTGAGGAGCTCAGGGTGTATTGTGTGTTGTCCAGTGATTCACAACCTCTTTTTTCTCTCAGGTTTCTGCATCTTACAGTTTCCCCGTTGCCCTTCCTTAAAGATAATGTGCAGGTTGACCTCTGGGTCAGGAGGGTGTTGTTGAGCTTACTAGATAATATCAGGGGTTTCAGGCGGATTTGTCAAAGAGTGGCAAAGGAGTGCTCTGAATAAGTTAGGAACGTACAGGAGTCCACCTGACACCTTCTCTTCCTGTCTGTAGCTCACTCTGTCAAACAACCACTAAAGCACTTCAGCCAGCTCGTCTCTCGTTGTGTCAGACCTCAGCACTTACAATAGTGCTGACACAGTAATGCATAAAGCTAGCAGATAGTTGGTGTGTTTCGGATGGACGATCAAGACCTTTTTTCGTGCTTTTGCTCTAACATGTCAGGTGGATGCGGGTAATAAAAACAAACGGTTCCTGATCATGAGCTAGCATGCAGCTAACTATTTCCCTCAGTCACTTTTTTGACTACTAGCTATTAGCCTAACTAGCTTATTCAAAAGTTAAAATACTATTAGCAATGTTTCAACCATGTAGCCTCCTTATAGCTAACTTATCTATTACTTGTGTTGAAGATCTTGTGGCTCACACGGCTTATAATTCATTACTTGTATCCATTTCAAAAGTTGTGCCTTTAACTTCAAGCTAGCATTAGATTTTTAGCCTTTTCGGCATGTATTTCCACATATTCCAAATCTCTTTATCAAAACATGCAGTGCAGCATAGTTTGTAGCGTGCAACATATTTGACCAATTTGTCATCCAAAGTCGAATGCTTAACTTTCTCCGAACACAAACGTCTTGAGACAAACTTCATAATCAAATCTTAAATATAGCATTTTTTAAATTAGCTTAGCTCCCCAGAATTGTACACCTGCTCCTCAGGCAACTACAGAAGTACCACTTATAAGCTTTGGGAATCACTGAAGGGGAAAGAGGGCAAGGAAGCTGAGAGAAAGCCGAAAGGATGTGGAAGAGATATGCAGATGCTTGGCAGTGTAGAGCTGACGTTGGAGAGAAAGCAAGAACATCTTCATAACAGATTAGGATCATTAGGAACTTATTATGTGGTGACAAGCGAGTGGGTGATAGGAAGAAGGTAATGATGATAAAATGTGGTCAAGATTGGGCTTTGCCATTATTGTAGATTAAACATTGCTGTGTCACATATTGAATACTAACACAAACTAATTGACTTTGGTTTATTGGCTGAGCTTCAATTTACA
Organism: Eleginops maclovinus; assembly: GCF_036324505.1. Classification (NCBI taxonomy): domain Eukaryota; kingdom Metazoa; phylum Chordata; class Actinopteri; order Perciformes; family Eleginopidae; genus Eleginops; species Eleginops maclovinus. The sequence goes on from NC_086369.1 coordinate 2,200,197, forward strand.
GAAGCCACTGCAAACCTCTGAGGCAAATTAAAATATACGTGTTTGCTGTTAATTCCTATTTGCACGGCAAAGATTCAAACTCGAGTGGTAATTGTTCATTTTCTCAGCTCACATCCTTCTGTCCAGAAACTCCATTACGTGTACCGAAGACGTGACTCTCAGGCATCCGCATTTCATCAAAGTAATACTCGGCACGTTGGAAAATGCACTGCAGAGGTGCTGTGTGCGTGTGTGTGTGTGTGTGTGTGTGTGTGTGTGTGTGTGTGTGTGTGTGTGTGTGTGTGTGTGTGTGTGTGTGTGTGTGTGTGTGTGTGTGTGTGTGTGTGTGTGTGTGTGTGTGTGTGTGTGTGTGTGTGTGTGTGTGTGTGTGTGATGCCATCCTTGAAGCTTGGGGGGGAACTGAGTGAGTTGCTCAAGGGCAGGTGTTTGGCCACATGACGTCTGAAAATCATCTGGTTGAAGTCCAGTTACGTTTAACAAGCAGCCACCCTGCTGCCCAACGTTTGCTCACCATCAGCAAAAAGCACTTTTTCTCACAGTGTGCAGAAGATTCAACAGCAGGTGAACCACTACACAACTATAATTAACACTCAGTGGGCAGAATCTGACAAATTCAACATGATTTTATCCTATGAAAGGTAAATTAAGGTAGCCAGCAACCTCTCCAAGAATCAGTCATGAGTCTCTGCAGGCAGTCGTGCAGCTACAGCGTTTTTCACTTCTTCAAATCCCATAAGGAATGAGTCATGAGAAGATGACACAAAGGTACAATATTTCCTAATTTAGCAGGAACGTAAAGGTCAGTAATATCTGGGAAACAGCTGCAGGAATCAACATTTGAGTCTGAGGCAAAGACTTTCAAATCCCAAGACTGGCACTGCATGCTCTGTCGCCCCGCCGGCTGTAACCTGATGGATGGGGGGGGGGATTAGCTTGTTGTGACCACAGGGTTGCTGGTTGGCTTCTGCAGGTGTGATTTTGCAGTAAGAGTGACCAAGTATCTCCTGTCCAATCCTGCAGCAGGCAATAATCATGTGCCCTTGAGCAAGCTATAGCTTACCCCCGGATGGCTCTGTTGATGTATGGCTTGTACTTGAAGGAAGTGGCTGCATCGGCAGGAATGACTGAGTGCTCGCTTTGCACAATACATCCTGAAGAGCAAATGAGCAGCCCGACTGCAGGAGCAACTCCATTTTTAGTGTGGAGATGAATTCAGGTCAAGATGTATCCTTGTTTTGATTGATTATTGAATACAGAAGGATCTGACAGGTAACATAAGATTAAGGGACACAAATTACCAACATTGGAGAAGGAGAATATCTAACAGCTTGCACCTGCTTCACGAGGCTTTGTGGGTAACAGATGTAACAGGGATTAATGAAAGGCAGGTTTTCCTATAAACAAAATCTCTGAGCAGAGGAGAGAGGACACCTTGCATTGGATATTATCCAAAAGTAACAGAAGGTAATCGGGTTACCTTCATATTGTGATACTAAGTTAAAGTGATTATCTTTACAAGTAACCCTCTCAACCCTGATGTGAGATACACGTTTTATTTGATGTAAACAGATCCTCTTAACAAGCCGTGCTCCCGCTGTGTCTCTCTTCTCACAGAGACACAGATCACACTTAAGTGCTGCAAAAATATAGATCATATTTGTTCAAACGCAGTCGATGTATCTGCAGAGCCTCTCTGAGTCACCATCATTTCCCCACACTGCACACAATGTTCAATATGTGCCCACATGTGTGCCGCAGCCTTTCTGTGTGAGGGGGTGAACGTGTTAAAACAAGTACAGGGTGTAAATGTGTTGTGTGTGTGTTGTTGCTCTATACTTGAGAGGACCAAATGTCCTTACGAGGAGATGACATTGCACTGCCAAAAAGAGGATATTTTCCCCTATAGTGAGACTACAAAGTCTTGGTGGTCAGCCTATTTCAGTGTTTGCCATAGCATACGGCTTTTGCATGTAGAAAATCAACATCACATTGTGTAGTTTTTAAGGATGTTTCTGTCTCACACTTTTTGAAGTTCCTTTGTGACATGCATTATGGATCAATAGCAAGCACTTTCATAAAGCCATCCCTCGCCTGTATGCGGCTTTCACAGGCTCAGAGCCCATCGAGTGAAAGTAATGTGCATTACTGTCGTCGGGTTGAGATTGTTTGAATTGAATATAGGAAATGTGTTGAAAAGATAGGAAAATGTTGGCATTTCTTTTACAGCCATAGATTGTTTTCCTTTGTCCGTCAGAGCATTTGATTTATTCATTGTGTTCTGGGATGTTTCCAGCAAATATGACACTAGACGTTTATACCAAGGCTAAGGAAAGTCGACAGTGAATGCTTCCACAGTGGGAAGTATAAATATGTGTTTCTCTCAGTTCCCTGCGAGAGGTTCTTGTCTATTTACATCTCTGCTCATGTGATTGTGTGCGAATTCCCATGTGTGCCCTCCGCCTGCCTGTGGAGGCTGGCGTTTATTCCCGTTTCGGGCTGAGGAGAATCAGCAGTCAGGGGATGGAGCTTGGATCCAATTTATCTTTGTCAGACAGTTATTAGCAGGCATTATTGAGCCTGAGTGAAAGCCTGTCGGTCTGAGCAGGACTCTGCTGCACTGGGTGAGCGGTGTTATCACTTTACCATGGGGGGGGTCAATGTCTTCTGGAAATTGAAAATTGTCTTCACGGTAATTATGTTTAACAACATTTGTAGGGGTATCCATCACACAACATCCACACAGTTGCAGCTCGTGTGATAAGAACAAGTGACAGAGATATTAAGAAGACAAATGAGCTTTATTAAAATCCCTACTAGAATAAATCTTTAGAGGGGTCCGATCCTGCTTTGTGGGGGTTTCCCTTTCCTGTAGTGTGTTATAATGGATTGTGTGCATGTGAATGGTCTGCAAAGGCAAACATCAGGGAACAATTGAGGCCTGAAACGCCTCCATTGGACTCTTTTGTATACTTCCGGGACACAGTCACATCACTATGTACAGTTCTATTGGCTAGCACTCCAACACATTATACGTGATAGGCTAAGGGGCGGGACATCTCTAAGCGCTTGACCAATCACAACAGAGCCGGCCAGCTAACCAATCAGAGCAGACTCAGCTCTGGTTTCAGACAGAGGGTGGAAAGAGGAGCTGCAGCACAGGCAGTATGAGAGAAATAAAGAGCTCTTTGAACATTAAAGCATGGAGACATGTCTCAAAATACTCATTTGAACCTGAGAGAGAGCAGAACATGTCCTCTCTAAACGTAGTATATCAGGGTGAATGTATTTCTAGCAGCTCGTTCTTCTTTTCTCCTCACTTGTATCATTGCCCAACTGTGTTTTCCCTCTTTCTTGCCTTTCTGTCACATGTGCAGGTGTGTTTTTCTGTGCACTCAGTAGGTGTGTCACACTTCACGCTGAATAAGGCAAAGAGAAACATGTGCGTTGATAATCTGCCTGTCTGTCCTGTGCAGGTGGTCGGCGGCGCCTGGCTTTTCAGCCGGCTCTACTGTAACGTCTTTGTCACGCTAGATGTGATGATGTGCACCGCCAGTATCCTCAACCTGTGTGCTATCAGCATTGACAGGTGAGTGTGTAACGTGTGTGTGTGCCTACTGATATCCGCCGTGACATCTCCAGTATAAATGTCATCCTGTGAGATTTCCATATTTCACCCTCTTGCTCTTTTCTCACTTCACTTCATGGATATTGCAGCGCTCTCCTGGTGGAAGACACTACTCCCCCTCCTTGTTCCAATCCTCTTGATAAATGTGTGTATCTTTCTGCATCAGCGCTGACAGACTGAGACACAGCGAGGACGAGACCGAGGGTTTTCTGAACACTGTGTGGGTGTTTTAGGTTCAGACTCAGGCTTTTATTCAAGTCTTACTGCCGTGGATTTGTTTGCATAAGTGCAGAAGGGAACCGTGTCCTGCATTAGTCTGAACTTTACATAGATCCTGTATTTCAATTATTTATTTGCTTGGTTTTCTTTTTGTGTCACTGTTAATATTTAATCGCTCTGTACGGTCTCGAACTTATAACCTGCAGCTAGAGTTCAACAAATCCTACATGGATGTGTGATGAGTGTGTACAGTTAGTTAGTCTCATGGGGGCTGGTTCAAAGTTACCAAAAGTTTGCTTTGCTTTGGGCCATAGTCATGTACAGTAAAACCCATATTCTATATTTGTAATTGAATATTTGTGTATGCCTTCTGGTACATTATGTTTGCACACATGGTTGATAATTATAACCTGCTTCCGAGGGATGGAGTTGCTGCCTGAAGCCCCGTGTTCCTCTCTGAATTAATTATAAGACGACGCCAAAACATCACGTTTACGGTATCACACGCTTGACCAAGTGCCAAATTTAAGTGAATCTCCGGGGACATTCTGTGTCATTGATAGTGTTCAACGCGCACGCATCACCTTTGTGAGAGATTGCTTATTTATAAAGTCTCACAGCAGTCGTAGCAGCGATGATTTATCGCCTGTTTGAAAAGGAAGAGTCAAACCGAGCGGAAACACTGAGATAAAGTTCTTACATTAAAACTTGGAGGTGAGGAGTTTGTTCTTACAGGCAGCGGAAGAGTCTTCTTTCATCCCGCGTAACTCAAAGCAGCCCTGGATCGATGCATCACGTACACTTTCCCTTTAACCCAGACACCAGGAGGTCAGAGTGATTCAGAGACTACCTGCACCCCGAGCTCAGCCCTGCATTTCTACCCAGAAAGGGAACCAGTGTAATTAGTCTGATGAGGATAAACAGGGATGGCAGTTGGCTCGGAACAACATCACATCCATTTTGGGTTGGGGGCCAGCGTAATTGCTGCGCCTTCTGAGCCTACTTTTCCCGGGCTCATTACACACTCTTGCTGATTAACTCTTAAATCCTTGCTCCACTTTTATTGCTGAATACCCAAATTGTTTCTAAATAGAATTGCCTGCTTCGGTGCTCCATTGTTCCTCTTTATATTATCCACTCATATCTGAGAAGCACTCAATTTCTCCCTCTAATTGTTCCCTTTGACTGAACTATATCAGCACTTTTGTCTCCATTCAGAACTCACCACCCAGCGAGACAGACTGTAAACGTGTGTGTTTTTCTGCAGGTACACCGCCGTGGTGATGCCCGTCCTGTACAACACCACCCATCGCTCCAAGAAGAGAGTGTTTGTGATGATTGCCACTGTGTGGGTCCTGGCCTTCACCGTTTCCTGCCCGCTGCTGTTTGGCTTCAACACCACAGGTCAGGTCAACATAATGACTCCACTTTCCTGTCGAGGCGCATCACAGCGAGTTAGCAGGATGCAAAATATAATTCAAGTCACGAAGGCACCGTGTGACCGGGAAATTCAGGGTCAGGAGCACTTGCCTTTTAGGGTCAGCTGTGGGGCAAGAAATGCAAATCTGATATGGGATTAAAAGGTGCATTCCACCAATTTAGCATGTCAGAGTGTCATGGTCTGTACTAGAAAAGTGGTGTGATGTCCAGCCTGACAAAAACACAGCTCATGACGATTGAACCGAGAGCTTGTTTGTGTTTCAAGCTGCTGCATGTTGAGTTTGAGAGACATGTCATTATCACAAGGTCACACGGGAGTGCACATTCATCTTGTCAGGCTCCAAGTGATGCTTTTGAGACAGGCAGTCAACATCCTGTGAAGTCCTGGCAGCTGTGGGCATGGTTTACACCTGCCAAGATCTTTCTGACTGCCCTCATCCAAACAATTTCCAATGATGTCCCCTCAGATGGTTCTGTGCAACAACCCATCTGTCAGGACAGGCATGAGGAGCAGCCAAGTGGGAGAAGCTGCTCACCTTGGAGATGTCTTTCAAAGTCACAGAAATTCCAAATATCTTGTGCAAAAATCTGTATTCATACTTCATTATGGTGAGGGGCATTTATTAAAGGGACCCTATTATGCTTTTGGGGTTGTCCCTTTCCTGTAGTGTGTTTATATAGGTGTATTTGTATGTAAATGGTCTGCAAAGGTGTCTGTGTGTTCTCTCCCACATACTCCACCCCCCCTGCTCCTCTGGTGCTGCAGCTCAGGCAGTATGAGAAAAATAAAGAGCTTTTTGAACATTAGAGCATGAAGACATGTCAAAGTAGACACAAAATACTGTTATGAAGCAGAAGATGAGCAGAATAGTCAAATAGATGAGTTTGCATGATTGGAAACGTCACAATAACTCCCTTTCTGTCTCAAAGTGCCTAAATCTTATTAAACTGCACCACTAAATGTCTGAAGTGCCCCTGATAGTGATACACAGTAGTCTGAGAGCTTTGCTGAATTTAATTTATCCGTGACATTAAGTGCACTGAAGGAGAAACGTTTCTAGGTATTTTTCCCAAATGTGTCTGTCTCATTTTTAGTCATGCATTTGTGTTTAGAGATGTACTGAATGCATCTGTGGAGGGAGTAGAAATAATTGCATGTTCCCAGTAAACTAAAATGTGTCTCACAATAGGGTGACATCTTCTTCTAGTTTTCTCTTGGATGATTCTGAGCGAAGTTTTTTGGTATCAAATGTGCTTCTGCACGACTGAACAACACCTATGCAGATGAAATAAGGTCTCCTGTGTTGGTGTGAAAAAGAATGAACCAGAACTGTAGAAGAAGACAGAGAAATGCAGATGCAAATGCTATTTTAGGTCCCATAGCAAGCAGCACCGTTGCATGACTGCACATACACAATCAAGTGCGGCGGACACAATGTAAAGCCGCTCAGAGGGATGCGGGCGTTCCGTTGAGTTCGCTTACAATCAATGCTAAACAATGGCTGGATGATTGCGGACCCTTTTTTTTATCGGTATGCAACCAACACGAATCAGCAGTGGAATGAGGGAACAGTGGGTTCACATGAGGTCCTTCATTAACCTCCATAAGAACAGGATTGAAAAACAGCGGCAAAAAAAATGCAATTACAGTACTTTTTCACAAAGATAATCTAGAAACTGAGCGTGGTGAGGAGTGTGACTGGGAATATGTGTGTGTGTGTGTGTGTGTGTGTGTGTGTGTGTGTGTGTGTGTGTGTGTGTGTGTGTGTGTGTGTGTGTGTGTGTGTGTGTGTGTGTGCATTTTCTTTCTTTCTTTGTATTGACGTGTTATTGATCCAGAGGAACAGCCATGGAGAGGCCCATCACTTCAGTTTGTTCATGCCTCTGACATGCATCACACACAGCTGTGCACATAGCCGGCCTTTTTTCAATTTCAATTTACAGCACCATAAGCTCACTGATACATATTTAGCTCTGGATTTTGATTGAAAATTTGCTCTATACCTTATGAATACATCAAACCAAAAGGGCTGTTAATCTGAATAAATGGCAGAATAATCATCAAATCCATCACTGCTGCTCCTCCTCACTGCTGCTCCTCACTGCTGCTCCTCACTGCTCCTCCTCACTGCTGCGTGATTACATGCAGCAGTGATCAAGGTCATTCCTTTTATTTATGTGACATTATATACGTCAGATTGTGATGTATAGCCAAGGTAAATACAATAATACAACGGGATCAAAGGATTCATTTAGTATTACTGTTCAGGTTCAGGTGTATATCAGTATGTAGAGTCTCTCCTGGGACATGTCTCCATGCTTTAATGATCAGAAAGATCTTTATGTGTCTCATACTGCCTGTACTGCTGCTCCTCTTTTCACCCTCTGTCTGAAACCAGAGCCAAGTCTGCTCTGATTTGTCAACCTGCTTAGATATGTCCCGCCCCTTAGCCAGTCACATGCAATGCGTTGGAGCGCTAATAGAAGTGAGTGTGTGGGGGGGGGGGGGGAAATCTCCATCTGCAGGCGACACAGGGATTTTAGCCCTTGCAGACCATTTACATGCACTAATAATAATAATAGGGTCCCTTTAATTCTGGCATGACTTTAGTGTGGCCCATCGTGAGTGGCTCTCTCCCTAATGATGAAAATAAATCTCTACATTATTATAAGGGATATCAAGGTCATCCTCAAGATGAAGAGCATGATCCCCAGGGTCAGAGGTTATCTACACGTAACGCCTACTGTCTCTTCTTTCACCCTGAGGTATTCTGCATATTAACCTTTGGTTTTGGCCTCAGATGATCCCTTGGTGTGCTCCATCTCCAACCCCGACTTTGTGATCTACTCCTCGGTGGTGTCCTTCTACCTGCCGTTCGTCGTCACTCTGCTCGTCTACATCCGCATCTACGTCTTCCTGCGGATGAGGAGGAAGAGGATCATCTTTCGGCAGGCCAGCGGGAAAGTGCAGCCGGGCTCCACCCCACCGTCTGTGGTGAGCACGTTATCTATGTGTTTTATTACCGCCGCTGAGTTATGGTCAGCCGTTTATTTAGGACTCCATGACATTAAAGGACTGCAAAGTGAGGCGTAAAGGGAGGGAAGGGAGCCAAGACGGAGGAAGCGGTAGAAGAGGCCAAGGACATACGCTCACAAAGTGTTTGATGAACTGCTGCTAGATAGGACTTTATATTCTTTTGTTGTGTAGCAATAAAAGTGGAAACAATAAGGGAATAAAAAGGAATCCTGAACGACTCCTGCAATCGATCTCCCTCACAGAGTTTGTGAAATTCATAAATACTTGCAGCTTTGTGCATTATCAATCATTGTCAGCCCCGCTTTCTAATCCCTTAGTAAGGGGTGTCTTATTAGGAAGTGGTTCCTGATTTATTACAGAGAAGAAAGTTCTATTTTCCACTGAAATTAAACCCTTTGTATCTGATAATATACAGACTCAAATCTATGGTTTATATTTCTCATGCAGCCCCTCTCCCTAATTCACTCTCGTTATTCATTCCCATAATGACATGCAAATCATCATTTACTTTTATATATTACGTCAGACAGGGAGAAGCTTTCACAGAGCGTCGTAACGTGCCTCCAATGCAGTAAAAGAACAACTATTGTGTTCCAAATCCTCAGTAAAGTTGCATAACATGACACCTTTTTCTCATTTGCATGTATTTGTGGGTAAAGGGGTTCAGATCAGATGTCAGAAGGAGGCGAAAAGCTGTTACTACTCTAAATGTGTAGGGTGAGAGGAATCGCTGTCTGCCGAACAAAGAGGAAATGAGCTGTATAGGAAAGCAGTATAGCGGTGCCACGGCTGTCAGTGTAAGTGTTCTTAATTCAAATGGGAGTCGAGTCGCTCAAAGACTGTTTAATTAGAATGTTCTCCGTGCTGCCCTTTGTCTTTAAGGTAATTAATACACAGTGACTGATAGATAGTGAATTATTTCTGAAGGATAAGGATATCCCTGCTCCTCTTCGGAGAGTTTATTTTGAGAGCCAATTATATTTCAGTCCATACAAGGATCTTCTCATCCTCCTCATACGGTGTGCACCCCGCTTCTCCTTCAGCTGTCATGTCTTTGATCGCGTCCGTCACTCCTGTCCCGTTACATCTGTCTCACAGCTGATGACTTTAACCTTCTTGTACGTTGCTTTATTATTCACCCCTGGGGCTGTTGTGTTACAAAGATAATGTTGATAAAAATGATGGCTTTATCTATCAACCAAGGGCAGGGATACAGCAGCTCATGCTCATCTGAAACCCCTTTGAGACGAAGTATAAAAAGCCACTATGATTCAACTGAATGACAGGACCAGCTTCCCGTGCAATGTGGTCCCTCAACATTTCTCCACTCCACTGCACACCAACTCCCAGTGATATCTCCTATTTAAGAGCATTTTACAGATGATTGGTTGTCGTGGAGCCCCAGTTTGGGATCTCATCCACGAGAGCAGACACTCATTGTGAGATCTAAGCCCCCGAGGAGATCAGGCTGAGGGGGTTACAATGGAAACCTGTTTTGAAATAACACAACAGGACTGTGACTCAGTCGACTGAAGGACATTGATATGTAGAAAGAGACTTGTTTCAAAAGCGACTTATCTCTATTTCTGCAGGGCGCTCTAATGGAGTCGCACAGCGTCCTGCTCAGAAGTGAAAGTGATTGAAAATGTACAAGACGTGAATTCTAATTCTCTGACACACATCGGCTGGGTTTCACCAACAAGGACTTGTTCAACCTAAATACTGTTCTAATTAGAGGGGGGGGGGGAATCAATCGATCTACACAGAATCAAGCTCTGGTGCACAACTACAAACTCTTTCTGTTTAGTTAATCCAAGTTCATTTATGTAAACCCTGTTTGATCAATATGGAGGGGTCGCCTGCTGATAAATTAGTTAGGTTCATAATCACTGGCCTCTGGTTTCAGACAGAGGGTGAAAAGAGGTGCTGCAGCACAGGCAGTGTGAGAGAAATAAAGAGCTTTCTGAACATTAAAGCATGGAGACATGTCCCAGGAGAGACACTACACACTGATATGCACCTGAACATGAACAGAATATGGCCTCCTCAAGTTTTCCCTCCTGAACTGTACGTTTAATGCAGATACTGGATCATATTTGAAGTTATAGTTGAAGGTTTTGCAGCAACATAATTACATATAATCTAGGTTTGGATTTAAGGCACTTAAAGAGCAGTTGTAGTTTATTCTTTCTGGATTTGAAGGTTTTAAAATATCTTGCAACGTGATGTAAAGTCATGACTCAGATATAATAGCATTTTTTAATATATAATAGCCCCCCCCCCCCTCCCCCCATGGTAGAACTAATCAATGACTTTCTATACCTGTGAAGTGCTGGGTAGGGTGTTGGGATGAGATAAGGAGGGTTTCAGCATCTCCCTTAGAAACTGAATGTATATCCTTCTCATCCTTTAGGAGACCTGTCTGCAGGAAGAGACTCCCAAGGCAAAGCAAGACCTGTCCCCTATAAGGATCAAAGTGGTAAGTGCTATTTTAAACTGGAGATCCAAAGCAGCCGGGAGACTCTTGGTTTTCTTTCACTGCTCTGGTTTTGCTGAATGCAGCGCAGCCTGAATAACTCTCATATCGACTGTGTTGGCGTTTTGTGACTTGGGTCGCGTGCACGGAGCTTCTGTTTTTAGCTTTTCATGTGAGTGTGCCAGCTTGTTTGTTCGTGCACACTTGAGTTTTCTGTTACCCTCCGAGGCTGCAGCCCGGGGGTCTGAGAGGGAGCTGAGCACTGTGATTCTGGAGCGTGGCTCTTTGAATTTCGTCACCTGGTCAAAAGCTGGGAAAAGTCAGCGTGTGACGCACTGCAGCAGCTGCACTATGAACGGCTCAAAGGCGGGGGGGAATCTGTAATGTGTGGATTCAGAGAGCATGGAACATGTATGCTTCCGTGGCTTCACTGGAAGGACACATTACGCAACACTTTCTAACTGTTTAATGACTTTTCTTATGGCTCCACGGGGGAAAGGATCTTTGGAGAGTTTTAAAAAAAACAATATATTGTATTTAAGATAACGTCACTCAACTGCATCTGGGACTTCAAAACTATAGCATGGAGGTTCATAAAGAAGTGTCTACAGCTATGAATCTGTCTGAACACCGAAACACTTCTAAGAGGTATCAGCCATCCAGCTCTCTGACTCATATTATGCTTCCTTTTGGCTCGCTGCAGCAGCACTCAGCTTTGATATTATGATGTCAAAGCTGTTTAAGCCAAAAACACAACTGTTTACCACATTGCCTCATTAAGTTGTTGGCAGACACAGGCAGTATGAGAAGAATAAAGAGCGTTATGAACATTAAAGCGTGGAGAGATGTCACAACAGAGGGAAAAGAATATGAACAACCTGAAAATGAGCACATCACAAATACTGGTTTAAATCGGTCTGAAAATTGGTCATCTTTAACTTTTCCCTGATTTCCTAAGTGGGATTCACTTGCTTACCTCTCTACTCTACACATCCTTTATACATGTATCATCTCCTAGCCTCTTCTGAGGATTAATGCATGACCGTTTTCCGCTGAGGACATATAGATGTGCTGTGTTGTACATACAAAAGTATAACTCATATGATTACTAGAATATGTTTGGACAGTTAATCTGAATCATGTATTTTGTGTCTCCGACAGCAGGGCGTAGAGCCTCCAAGTCCCTCCAAGCCCAACCTGTTGTCTGAGTGCTTGTGGCGCAAACGTCCAAAGACGAGCCCGGTGGACTCAGGTCTGCCCCCGGTGGACACGCAGAACAGCCTCAGCCACGCCTCCTGCGGGCGCACGGAGATGGAGTTGGAGCGAGGGGAGGAGGAGGCGGACGACAACAACCAGAACGAACGACCTCCTGTCAGGAGGAACTGCGAGGTGAAAGATCTGTCAAACGGACGGACGCACACGTCGGTGCGGTGGACGGTTCAGTCACAAGTCAACAGTTCAAGATTCAGGAGCATGCACGCACGGGAGAAAAAGGCCACTCAGATGCTGGCCATCGTGCTTGGTGAGTGGAGGTTGTCTTAAGAGGGGGTGATGTTTGCCCGGGGTAAATCGATCTAAACACATTTATTTGGGTATTTAGAAATGCATAGGCAATTTAATGAAGTCCTGCCTTCCCTGCGCCTTTAACAGTTGGATTGTGTTTTCTGCAGCACATACCTGTACTGGAGGTGATGGCAACAGCACATTTTCTTACATGTGCTGCATATTTAGCAGAGTCCCAATAAATCAAGTTGAATTGTCAGAAATGTGTGGCTGGCTTCGGGTTCCCGGTGTGTGTCCAAACCCACTCAGCTCCTGACACAGCTTCCACACGCTCCAATTATCAGCCAGCTTTCTATAAGGCTGGACAATTTAGCCCTGGCACAGTATGGATCTCTCTGACATGAATGTAATCAGAGGTGTCTCATTACGTTACACGGGTGTTGGTAGAAAGCTGTGGCGCACAACCAGAAATAATCTCAGTCCCCCCCCCATATGCTTTTCAGCCAGCTGAACACTTTCCATGAAGTTGTGACCCCAATTATAGAGCTTGAATTTAATGAGTTATTCAACTACTCTGCATCACTTCTGGATGTTTATGTATGAATTGTCCTATGGCTGCCTGGGAAAATAAGTGAGAGCCGTTTGAATACAACCCAAAGTATGGATTCATTTGGCAGTGTCCTCTCGAGCGACACAAACTCACCGGCAGTTTGAAATGAGACTTATAGTAACAGTTCCAAATGCTGCCCCCAGCTGTTAATTGATGTTTGATGTTCATTGTTTTCTACCTTTGACTCCATAATGAAATCAACAGTCGACACGATTCTTACAACTTTGTTTTGTGCTTTCTTTGTTCCGTCCTCTCTCCATGTCCCTCTGATTTCTGGCTGCTCCAGGGGTGTTTCTCATCTGCTGGCTGCCCTTCTTTGTGACTCACATTCTGAACACCCACTGCAGGACATGCTACGTGCCTCCCGTGCTTTACAGCGCTTTCACCTGGCTGGGCTATGTCAACAGTGCCCTCAACCCTATTATCTACACCACCTTCAACATCGAGTTCAGACGGGCTTTCATCAAGATCCTCAGCTGCTGAGGAAGGCAGAGCGACAGGATATTAAACAATGGATATTACTGTTAAGTGTGGTGCACCTAGAAAACAGATGTTAACCTGCCTTACAAGAGCAGCCAGGTGAAGCATGGAGGAACAAAACAGACGCAATAAACAAAAGAAAAGAGGATTTTACTTCACTTTTTCCTCAACAGGACTTCAATGGAACAGTATTACTCTTAAAAAAAGACTTCCACATGCATACAGTCTTTTTGATAGCACAAGGTGTTGGACTTTCTCGTGGATATATCTCACGCGGTATCTGTGCTGCTCTTTGAAACAGGACTTTCCTATCCACATGAAAGCTCTGTGGACGTGATATGAAGAAGCTTCAAGGCTGATAAGATCGCAGAACTGTGGGCCATTTTGTCCAGAGGCCTGTCGCCACCGCAGTGTGTGGATTAACTGATGTTCCTCACCTCCCCCACTCACCATCAGTTACTCTACGGTGCATGCACACATCAAATTTCAAGGCTGTTCGCTTGGATTGTGCTGGAAGGATTGTATTTGTCCCTACAAGACACCATCATTCTTAAAGATTGTCATATATTTTGGTGTAAAAGCATTGTGTTCAATGTGGATTCATTAGAATAAAAAAAAGAAGCATTGAGATTTTGATGTAATGCTCATTGGAAATGTGTTTTCTCAAAAGGGATTGTCGGTTTATTGGCGAACCCCCCCTGTGATTTAGAGCTGACTGTCCTGATGCTGTGATGGAGGGGCTTTGTGATCTTAACAAATCGAGCTAGGATTGTAAACTGTATGGTTGGCAGATCAGAGCTGGACGGTGCTTCTTCTGTTTGTTGTAAATAAAATAAATGATTAAACGGCACTCCAGGCTATTTATACACACACAGTTGTTGTTGTCCATGTGTATGTCTGATTGTTCCTGGTGATTAAAGACACCCTCAGACTGCTGAATCAAGCAGTTAGCAAACAGCATTTTTGTGAGATTGCGAGAGGAAAATAAGGAGTAACAATGACACAGAGAGAGGATGTAAAACAACATAAGATAGGGCCTGATAGGAGGATAGAATCAAAACTTTAAACCAACAACAAGGATCAAAGATATTGAGGAAACATGCAGATTAATTATGGATCGCAGCAGAATGAAAGCAGAGAAAGGGGTCTCCATCTCAGGCGAGCTATGAACACCTGCTCCCCTGACACTTTGTGCCATTACATCGCCTCAGCCTGGTTCCACCGAGACGGCTTAGGATCACCAGGTGTGCTTACGTGTGTGTGCGCGTCTCTTTATGGCTGTACGCAGTAATGTGATCCCCAGGCTGCCAATGAGCCAGTGTTAATTTATGTTTGCCTCTTCTTATGCACCTGAAATCAATAATAAACGGGATGTGTAGAGACTTCATGAAGTAATCAGGACATCAACAAACTGAGGTGGAGATGCCGTGGTGTTTGCTCCTCTGTTCTTTAATTGCAATTGAATGTGAATAATTCAGTTCAATTGGGAACACTGCACAGCTGTGCACACGGTCCTTTAGATTACTTCCAGTCATTCAGAGACAATATTAAACATGTTATTGTGGAAATTAACTGCATATGAGCGCCAAACCCCAAAAGGCTGAGAGCCACCTAATATGTCTCCAGAGGCTGAGGTATTGCATCCAATAATATAAAGACGCTCAATAGATCGATCAAGCTGATGATTCTGCTTTGCATCTACATCAGCGGCGAGGCTTAAAGTGGTACATTTATTCTCAGACGCTGCTAGAGTAAAGGTTACAGATATTTAAAAACAAAAGAGCATGTGTGGGCTCATCCAAGTGTTTAGTTAGTCCAAAGACATATTGTGTGCAACGTGTTTGATCCTGATGGCGACGCAAGCTAATGGAGCACTTATCAAATGTCAAACGTGTGGAAGATTCCCACTCAATCGATTTCTCCGTTACAGTGTTTTTGATGATCTTATGGGTTTCATAAATTCAGTACATTTTTTCTTTTTCATTTCTATGACCTTTTCTGAAAAGTGCTGTACATTATAATTGGCAGTAATTATCGGGAAAATTCCAATTAGTTTCTCGACCCATATTGACAGTGAGCGCGTGAGTGCGCAGCAGGTGGGCTGAACATGCATGTGAAATGTAACTACATGGATACCACATTAAAGGAGCTTCTTTTGAGCTGATTTTTTTCACGATAAATCTGAGGAACATAGCTGCACCACCCACCATCATTAGCTTCAGCGTTTTGTTTGACAGCGTGCAAAATCTCTATCAATGCCCCCCTGCTGTTAGAGAACGCCCACACAGAGGTGCTTTAATTGAAATCCTTCAGATAATAGTAAGGACCAGAGTCAGATTGGGAGATAAGAACACAGTTTGTATCAAAAGCCTTTACATTGCATGTATAAAGCTTAAACGACAGAAGTTATTTAAAAATATAAAATAATATATACTTATTCTTCAGGTTTCATGCTGGTCTGTTCCTCAGGGAACCAGCCTCCACTCTGGATGAATGCTGAGTGTACTGTAGTATGCTGAGAAAACGTGATTAGGTAAATTAAATGATATGCCATTAAGATGAGTCACAGTTGGCCATAGTATGCGATTTGCCAATTAGAGTGTCATTTGAAGTTCGTAGTGAAATATGCTTCTCAAATGTGGAAAGTGAAATTGATGTAATGTACTCTGCTATTAAAACAAGTCGTACTGTACCGTTTGAGTGACATCAGACAGATTCCACAGCGTCTTACTCTATCCATCAACCATGTCAGCTAACCCTATGGGAGGGGCAGAAAAGGGGGATATTTTCAATCAAAACTGGATAACTATTTTTCAGTCTGACTCCGCAAGCGGTTCAAATCGAAAGACACTACAACAACACATGTAGGGAAATCTTTTACATTAGATGCATGGAGTGTCACCCGGAACAGAAACAGCATACCGCCTCGGTGCAGTGGTAAACAACAGCAGGGGTGCAGCCAGCAGGACTTTGAACACGGTTGGTACCAAAGATGGTTTGTGATATACATAGTATAGCATGTTGGTTTTGCATCTTTTCGACATACAATACTAAAACAATAAAACCAACATCAAATACGGTGTCGAGATAAGGACAGAATACACCGTTCCTGTAAGCTTGTAAATCTTTAGCTCATTTGCGTCTCTTCTCTCTGTCCTCCTCTGACCTGGCTCTACGGCCTTGCAGGTGCTGTTGTCTTCATTAAGGAGGGGCAGCCTGGGCTTCCAAAGCCTTGTTGTTCCCACAGTGGGTACGAGCTCATCCTGACCTAAGATTGGTTTTATTGTTTAGGGACAGCTAGCTCCAGCTTATCTGGCCCACTATGCTCCGGGAAACACCTTATCTGTGACAGTTTAACTAAAACGTTTTGTCCGAGCTTGTTTAGTCTGGCGTTTGAGGAATGCTGATTATCCATTCAGAACTAGTTAAAACCTCTTCCTGTTGTCGAGATGTTGAGAATTGGTTTGGCAACCGCTGTGGCAACTCGTGTCTGCAGTAAATGTCTCCGGCCGCAACTTCGAATAAACCCAACAGTGTTTTTTGTCATCAAGTTCCTGCTCTCCAGCGTCTCTCTGTTTCCTCTCCATTGCTTCAGAAGTTTCCACCACACCTTACCCCTACTACACAGTGTTCCCAGTGGTCCTTTCAGCGTTTTTTGCAAATGAAAGAGAAAAAACACACTGAAGTTCAAGCAGCGGATTTCCAAAAATGAAATCATCAAATATACGAACAGTTCAGGTAGCTTGGGGATAAAGCACAATGGTTAGTCTCAGGGGTTATGAGTTCAAGACTTGTGTGGGAAGGGACTGGTTCCCCGGGAGATAGATTTTGAGTGGGCATGTGAGATCGCAATAAAGCATGTTGGGTAACAACTGAAATGTGATTGCAAAAGAGAACTCATGGAGGTGTACAGAAGCCATGGTCTTTATCCGGGGTCACATCCTGGATTCACCTGAGGAGAAAAGGAGAGATGGACAACATGAGTTTTGCATCGAGTTCACAAACATCATGGCATAGGATGTCGAAATCAAACAATGCAACATTTATGTCAAAAGGGTTTGATCAATAACACTAATCATTAGCATGCAATGTAAGACATTTTATTGCCAATTATTTCCACATTTTTCATGGATAATTAAAAGTGCTGGTCTCCACCGAAAGAAGAATGAACTCCAGTCACTGTTGAGATATCCCGGACGGACAGACTGAACCGACACATCATGACCCTCAATAGACTCCTGCTGTTACTGGAGCCGAAATAGAAATAAATGTGACCTCCTAAAGCAGTTATAACTCTGAATATCTATAAGAATAACAACACAATGCCAGCTGACTAACAGGTTTTCATGGCGCGCATCTTTGATTGGATACTGGTCCATCTGTCATTGTGTATGCCGTGCAGCTTATTGCATATATGCATGCATGGATACATACGTAGATTTTGGGGATTTTATTATTTGCTCCCTGACATGCGTTAGTGTGATGTGTATGTGTCTGAGCAAGCACAAACAGGTGCTTTCTTTGTGTCTGTGCATGGTGTGCATGATGGAACATGTCTAAACAGTTCTATGTGAGTGAGGATGCTAAAAAATGAAGGTGCCCACCCATGAGTGAAAGGCAGAGGGAGGGCTAAGCTGCGCTGCTCACCAGGCTAGTGAGGGAGTGACACTTCAGAGGAGGAAGGAGGGAAAAGATGAATGCGATGCAGAGTTTGCATGTTTATCAGCAGGTCTCAGGAGGAACGGCAGGTTTGCATGAGTGATGGCAGCTCATTGTTTAAATACCGAGACGTGGTCACACCGCTTTGCAAGTGTGTGACGAGGAGGGAAAAATCACCGGATGATTGAAAGTACGGCCATTCCAGTTCCTGCACAAAAAGCAAGTCTAGATATTAGGAGCTTTGTGCAAACCTGTGGGTGGACGAGCAGATGTGATAGGCACTTGCAATCTTTAGCAGTGGCTAATGATGATGGATAAAGATGGTTATTACAGACATGGTGGATACACGCCTCTTCTGACATCCACTCTCTCCCTCTCTTCTTCCACCAATGCCTCCCACCAGTGTGTCAAAGCTGCCAGATAATCACCCTTCCTTCTCTGTCGCTCCCTGACGTCTATACACATGTTGCTTTAACTGTTAATTTGATGCCATTTTGAGGTGAAGAGGTCATTTGTGGGGAGGGAACCAATCGTGGTGGGAAATGAGTTCTAGCAATTTGACTGCACAGGACGGGTTATTTACTGGCTGCATAAACAGTCTTTCCATCACTCTCACCTGTCTCATTTCTGTGAGTACTGCTGTCATGTTGTGGAGGCCAACATGTGTCACATTATGGGGGCTCACAACCTTCATCTGGGGACAAAGAGCTGGACGGCACAAGGTTAAAATACATGTTTTTAGCGCACTTCATGAGAGAGCTTAGCATAGACATTAGAAAATGGGGAAACCATAAGCCTGGATATGCCAAAGAGAAAACAAAATCCAAGAAGCTCCACAAAAGATAAGTAATCAACAACAACAGAAATTAAAATAAGGCGGGAAACGTGTGGTTGCCGGGCAGAGCGCAGACTGAAGTTGTTTAAAGGTGCCATAGAATGGAAAACTGTATTTACCTGGAATAAGGAGGGTTCGGTACATTGAGCTGACATACCGTGAACCTCCCACACCATGTTTCCTCCTTCACGTGCAAATCATGAATATGCATATCACAGCGGTAAAACGGGGGGAATAACAACACTCCCTGTGTGTGACGTCACACACGGTATTCCAGCCCCAACATTTGCATACAGCAGCTGCTGGAAACACTAACGCTAACACTCACCACTCCGTAACGCTGCTCTCCAATCTCCGACCAACTGGCTGTTCTTCAGATTCCTCGGTTTCCTCCTCCGATAAAGGCTCAGACTGTGAGGCTGGATGCCAATAGCCTCCATGGTTCATCTCTCACAGTTTCAGGAACTTCCCTTACTTCTGTGGGCTCTCGCCATAATTATTTAAATGAGCCCCAAATAAGGCAGCTCGTTTCACTCTAGGACCAAATCACAGGGTTGTAAATGGGTCTGTGAAACCGCATATGGACATTTTCTGGATCAACCAAAGTTATATACCTTCTTTGTAGACATCAGAGAACAATGTAAATACCAGAGAGATGATTTCTGTGGAACCTTTAAGCTACATTAGCACCATGTTTGTATCATAAGATAGCCTGCTGTTAATCCAAATAGGGATAATCAATAACTATGTGGGGAAATATTAGGATCAGTCGCTGGGGAATAAATAGTTGACGACTTGCTTTTCCTGTGTGTGTGTGTGTGTGTGTGTGTGTGTGTGTGTGTGTGTGTGTGTGTGTGTGTGTGTGTGTGTGTGTGTGTGTGTGTGTGTTGCCGGGTGATAAATAATGCCATACATTCTAATGGATGCATGATGTAGCCAAGGGGGAAGTTTAAGCCCTTTAAACGTGTCATCCTACAGAGGATCAAAGCAGGTGATGGAGCGTGTCCCACACACTCACACACTAATATTTATTTCCGCAGTAAAGCTTCCATCCCTGGATGTGTTCCCTCTGACATAATGAGCTTGTTTTAGTTAACTATGTGTACATATTAGCCGCACTGCAAGAGCCGCTGTCTTTAACCCTGCTGCTCATTGATTGGTCGGTTCACATCCCATAGTTTGAGAGTTCAAATCAAACGTACTGGACTTATTTATATTCAGGACCAGTCTGGGCACTCTCTGATAGCATGCAGATGTCTGTACACTCTTTTTAAACCCCTCACTTCTTAATGTAGCCTATACCCAGCTGCATCTATCTTACTGCTGTGATCAGGAGGTAATAAGAAAAGGAGTGAAGGCCCCAAGAGGAAGATGTTCTGCATGAGTTTCGTGACTAACATTCATAAGTAGCGCTGAGGATCCGCTGTAAGTATTTAGCTAATCAGATAGATAATTAGTTCTGGATGGTTAGCAATGCAAGGGTGGTAAAAAAGAGGGTGGAAGCAGTGGGTTACAAAGGCCTTTTCTAAATGAAATACTGCAGTAACATACTTTCAAAGATGCATTTAAGGAGTCCTTTCGCTATCAAAGACTTGGACATGACACTGAGAAACCACAGCATGCACTCACACACCCAATTCAAATGCTTGCACACAAACACAACAGTTGCATTGTCAATGTACTCCACCTTCAGTGTTACTTCAGATTATTTCCTGTGGAGAAGATTAAAGGGCAAACACCGCTGCCCTGAGCATTACCATCACAATGCATGTGGTGTGTGATTATTATCAGAAAGCCAGGCCCTCCTTTTGGATTTAATGAGCAAGGGGGGGGAGCAAAGATGGAGGCGGAACAAGGAATCAGGCTCTTATGGCTCCTGTATTTCCCTTGAGATACAGTTTAATTCTGGAGAAAATTAATGCCAGGGAAATGATGACTTCCACCAGATGTATCTTTAAAAGATAAGCAGATAAGCTGTGCTGTTTAAACAGAGGCACGCTCTCAATAATGCATCAGGAGTTGTAATGCATTCTATGCACGGTCACTCCTTTCTCACTCAGGAACCTGCAGCACCTGGGCTCCCCTTATTCTGTCTGCTGAGCAATTACAGCGAGACCTCCATACCTCGTTGGCAGGGAGCAGCTTGCTGTGTGAGTGGTTCAATACGAAAGAAATGTGCATTCACTTGCCTGAGGGTGCACTTGTGAGGCAGAGACACGCAACCTTACACTTTTCTTCCTATAGGGGTCGAAATAGATGAATAATTACAATAATACCATAGCATTACATCTCATTTACACCTGCCATAATGCCTGTCTGACCGAGGTTACTTCTCCAGAGCTGGGAACTTACAAACGGTCCTCTCTCTCCTTGTTAAATCTTCCTGGAAAGCTCACCACCTCCCATGAGACTGTATTTACTTCCTTTATTCAATGTTTTTATCACAACCTCAAAAGCAACTGGATGCAACCGCTTTCCTTAATCAGCACAAAGACACACACTCCACCTCTCCGTTTCCTCTCTGCTATCTGCCCGCTGTTGTTTTTCTATTTACCCTGCTATGCGTTTCCTCTCTGCTGTGTGAGGTACTCTGCACGTGTGACCCCAGCACCGACCCACACAGTCCGAGAGCAATACTAAACAGATTTCCCGCACAGGTTTAATTTCTTTTCTACTTTAATGCCTTCTCTTGTATCACCGTTCCTTAGATTGTTGCTTCTCTGGCTCTCTCGGCTTTGCAATCACACGGGTGATTGTTTGTGTGTGTCAGGCTGTCTGTATTGATTGTTCGGTGATGATGCACAGGTGGTTGTTACTGCTGGGGCCGTAATAGCATCTGTAGCTGCACACTTTTCCTGTCATCTATGTACGGTTAGGCGACAGATTGGACTGAAAGGAATACATTTTGCGAAATATGCTTATTTGCTGTTGTTGAAAGAATGATGAGAGGATCGATGCCACCTTCATATTCAAAGCTTATTAAGAGGCTACTCCCAGCAGCCAGTTAGCCGAGCTTAGCTTTAACTTCAAAGGCAACAAAAAAGAGCTTCTCTACCATGAATTGATATTTTAGGCATTTGTTGCTGGTGTGAATTATGACGTTTACAAGGTATATTAATACAACTTGTCTGCTTATTCCTACCTTTGAGCAGGCTAGCTGTTCCAGTCTCTATGCAAAGAAATGCTAACTGGCTTACCAGATTTCTGAAATCAAAACCTGTGACAAAACTGTAGAAAAACACAGTTAAAAGCTCATATATGAGCAGAGGTTTGAGAGATTGTGTTACCTTGGACAGAGCCTGGAAACAATGACAAATAGCTCAAAAGGGACCTTTGTTAGCTCACTTGATGTGTTGTTTAATCCACTGGCTCAGTTAAACACATCTTGTTTGCTGAGTCTGCACAACATTTAGAAACTACAAGTTGTGGATTTTGCTATCTTGAGACTGAGCCAGGCTAAATGTTTCCTTCTGTTTCTTAGTGCTTCGCTAACCATTGCTCCGAGTAGCCTAGCCTAAACAAATGAGAGGGATCCTCTGAAAGTGACTAACCACATTAGTGAAATGTCAGACTCTTCTTTGAAGTGTAGGAGTGATGTGTGTTAGTAATATCTGAAGCACCCTTCGATGTGTTGTTTTTCACTTTATTCTAGTAAACCTTTTCACACAGGGTCCTGTCTTCTCTGTGGCCCAAGGCCCTGTGCCAATTGCCTTTTTGTCTCCTGCTACCCTTTCTTTCAGTTCCTTCTCTTTCTCACCACATAATCCTCTCCCACTCTCCCAGCTGCAGGCCCCTGCTGCCTGTTAGTACTGTGAAACTTGTTAATTAAATCTGCAGATTGAAAGACCTCCAGGGAACAATGTTTAATCGATGAGCACAAACAGATGACTTTCATTCCACACAATTCTTCCCCTAACGTTAGAACAATTCTCGGCCCGATTGAGAGAAGTAAGTGTCTGCAGTCGTAGGATTACCAAGACGCCATCTGAATCAATCACCAAACAATCTCCCGCAGTCAAAGCAACTTTCTCGACTTTTTGCTGTGCATACAAATTGCACTTTTATTTAATGTTTGCCTTTATCCCATTCCCCTGCAGCTTCTGCCTCTCTCTCTCTCTGTTAGTGTGCCGGCTAAATCATGAAAGAAGCTTTTTTTCTCCTGGAGAATTACTCACATGTAGCAGAGGAGCAGAACGCAACAAAGGTTACATGCAAATTATGTTAAAACTGTGCCTAACAGTACGCAAATGAAGACAGAATATCCATGCATGAAGCGTGGCACGATCACATGTGCACCCACACACATACATAAGTGCACTCGGCAGCCAATCAGAGCGGGGCCTTTGTTCAGCTGCAGGCGTTTTCGCAGTTCGCCCAGCTGTTCTTCTGCCCCTGCAGCTAACTCTGTGTCTGACCTCCACATCTCCAGCAACAACAGCCCGACCCAGCTGGCTCCAACATCAGCGGCACAAACAACAACACTGAAATGCAAAGTCACAGAGAAAAGCATCGCTGTGAATCATCAGTGGTCACAGACAGTGTGAGAATACATAAAATAGTCCCCAAAGCAAGCAGTGACCCCAGATACACGTACTAGGTGAACTTCAGCGGTTTCAGTTGGACCGGGTGTTGTTATATAATCTATATATTTAGTGTATAATGTTAATAGTAATCTAATGTTCTAGACCTCGTCTCTCAGGCTCAACATCATGACTTTATTTTAATTCATCAATAACAACAACGCAAACAGTCCTCAGGAGTCACAGCGGCGTGCTCACATGTGTAATATTATATCAGAACACCTTTCACTTTTCTGCAGATGTATTGTTAGATCATGTCTTATTTGGCGGCTTTGATAGAAAGCATAGAAATGCAAAGCAGCTACTCCTTTGGATTAATAAAGAAAATGCTAATTCAGGCTCCCTCGTGGACTCGAGCTGAGGAGATATAAGATGCTGCGACACAACGAAGGCCAAGGCCACTAATATCCAGGAGGCGTGTGGCCGTCGGGACCAGCAGCAGAAACAATAATATCCAGCTCTTGTTATTGTTACTGATTCCTTATTCTTGGTGATGACGATTGTATTTTTTTATCCAAAGCCCCGATAATGCAAACCTCTGTAAGCATCAAAATGTAAGTCACGCACACTTTCATTCTGCACACCTCAAATAACCCTGCATTAGGGGTAAAATAACAAACCGAGATGGAAATGTTTCTCGTTGCACCACCACGGACATGCTTCCATACAGTAAATGAAACAGTGTCACAAACATCACCTCGGGGGTGTAATGAAGCCTGAAGCAGGTGGAATTTCGTTGATTGGACACGGGCATACTCCAGTCCCATTTCATGCATTGCAGATGACTTTTTTTACGGATGGATGCACTTGAAAAACAGATGCAAACATCCCAGTTTACATCTCTACTCTCATCTCGCCTATACTGAGCCCACCGCTCGTTGTCATCTCTCCACTAAAGTGTGTGTGGGATGCTGAGGCATGCTCAATACTTTTGGTGTGAAGAGGTGGACAACAGCAGAGATTTGTCTTAGCGCCTGACAGCCTTTTCATCACCGACCTCGAAACACTGGACTAATGCCAGAGTTTGGATGAGTGTTTCAAACCCATCACTCACAGAAACACACTCTCCCTTCAGCCGGGAGCAATGAGGCGAGGCTATCGGCTCCGGACTGTGCAGGGCAAAAGGAGTTAGAGAGATTTAGGGCGAGAAAGGGGACGACATTTGACACAGAACCTGTAGACTGAATGCATAGCAGCCACAAACTGAGCCACCAATACTGGGGTTTCATGATTTAATCAAGACACGAGGAAATTGCCTTCAAACTCAATTAATGTCAGTGTATCTATCATAGTGGCAGCTCCAATCCCACTGCTGGTTTCCAAGTTCAAAACCCAGAACATCTTGAGAAATTCCTCAAGGACCCCTTGGCTGAAAAATGAGACCATACCAGAGCTTGGTCCGTTGGATATCTGACCGTATATAGACTGGTGTTTGAGTCGGCCCACAGAGGGGTTTGTTTTCCCTGCTTCAGGTCTTACGGTGAGGTGTGCCTGATTTGTCACATCACAAACACTGGCTGCCAATCAGAGTCAAAACACAGGTTTGTTTGCTCAGAGAAACGTGGATACGGCATGTGTCAAATCTTCTGAACTGAACGTAACACGAGTTTCTTTCCAGTGCAAACCGACAAGATTGGATTTTTTTTTTTGCTAGCAAGTTAACTTTGAAGCCTGCAAACTATTTATCCTCACTTGATGACATTTAGAAAACCCTACAAATATGTTCTTCTGCATCAAACATACGTGACTTTGATATTTCTGGCGCACAGGGAGCAGCTGGTGTTAGCCTGCAGATTGAATCAGATAGTGTGTGTGTGAACAGTGTTCAAATGAAGGTGGCCAGATGTCGGCCCTGTGTCATTATGGAGGTAATGACTGTTATAGCCATACCTTCATCTTCATGTCAGCTTCAATGCTTTTCAAATGTGTTGAACTGCACCATAAACAGAGTGCAGCATTCAGTCTAATAATTCTCCATCATCATCAGAAAATATTATTAGAAAATGAGCACCTTTAAACACCTATCAAGAGAGGTCTACATAGGGCTCAGCTCAGCATAACAGCAAACTGTAAAGCACGAGACCTGTCTGTAAATGTGTGGTTCCTTTATGTAACAACAAACGTTAATCCGATCGGCTCCACAGATGGCGGGCGTATTGCTGGGAACTACTGGGTCCTTAACATGCTGCAGATCATTGACTGCTATTTATTTTTTGCAGCTTGAGGCGAGATATACTGACTCTACCACCAGTCTCATCACTTTCCTGGAGTCAATGAGCGGCGAACTTTTTATTTCCACGATGCTACGAGCAGCACTTCTGGGGGCCGAGCAGTCGTCCCGCTTTGATGGCGCCCACTCCCAAATTCACTCTTGGCGGGAAGACTGCTCACGACCCAAGGGAGTGCCGTGTTGGGTGTGAAGCTATTTGGGTTAGCGGATCTGGAGCAGATTGGATCAGGCATATTTTGACGCTGAATGAGTGCCTGTAATGATATCATATTCTAGTAGTTTCTGAGGGAACATGAAGCAGTAATGAGAGTCAGCTCGACTTCCTAAATGACACGGCCAGTTCTGACCGGACCAGCGATGATAGTGAATGAACCAGAGGCCTGCAGGCAGCTGCTATTTATAGACAGGAACTCTCAACGACGGAGTGAGATGTGCTTTGAGGGATTTTCCGGTTATTTATTGAGCTGTTATTTGCAGAAAATCCATTAGAAACAATCTATGACACAATGCAGAGACCTGTTTTGTCTCCTTAATTATTACCAGGGGAAACATTTAAGGTTAACATGCTTTAAAAAACCCATTTGCAGCGACGCCATGCTGCGCAACAGATGCTCAAAGCTCGACAAGCGAATCTGCTTTTGATGTTCCTCCGAATACAGATGAATTTATAAATCTCTGCTATCGGCTGTCTCCACCCGAAAGCAAAAACCTAATTTTGAGAAAAGCTGGATCACTCGGATTTCTCTCCACGCTCTTTTTCTTCTTTTCTGCTTAAAAATGCACTTTCTGTCGGCTGTTTGGTCGCCTGAACTATGAAAGGCTGCTGTCGATTATCATTTCTGAAAGCTCAGCTCGTCCTTCAAAAACAGAGAACAGCAAACTATGCTTTACTCTTAATAAGTGATGCCACAATCCTTGACGTCTGTGTTTCTTCACAAAGAAGACTCCACGTATTCCTCACTCCATCTCTATTTAATCAAAGCTCTGCACCATCAAGATGCTGAGTCACATTCTTGACAACGAAACTCTCTAAGCTGTCATTACAATCAAATTCTATTGATTAAGGCCTGATTGTTGCCGAGGTCACTGTTGATTTTTGGTTGGTTCAGCCTCCTTCCACGAATCTGAGAGAACACAAAGACACTAAATCATGTGGGCATTTGGTCACACATACAAGAGGACATTCTGTACATTAAGTCAGAGTGTTCGGTCGGACTCTCCTCTAATTAAAGCTGAAAGTAAGATAGCTCATAATGGCTAATCATATATTTAGTGTTGCAAAGGATCCGATGGCCTCTCCTCTCTGTGAGCTGTACTGTTCTGTTGTCTTACATACTACACTGTAAGGCTGTAAATATCATCCACCAGAGAGCTTTGGTTGATGGCAAGGTGATCACATAACTCCATCATTAAGTCTTCCTTTACTGCACATCCCTCTGCTATCAAACAACCGCCCTATTAAGCTTTAAACAATCAAACTAACTACTCTGAAGGATGCATTACAAATTACCCCCTGCGATCCCTCAGGAAATCGCGTACACTATTCCCTCAAGGTTAGGCTCTACTTGTCAAGTCATAACGGTACCCTTCAATCATCACGTAGTGTGGGAAAGTGAGGCAAATCACTTCAGGCAACTTGGCTTTACTGAGAAAAGTCATTTAAAAGCAGCTGCAGAGAAACTGTAAACGTGTTCATTCTCCCGTAACGGCAAAACCCACAGAGCTGAAATGAATGTGAAAGATCTGAATGAGGCGTTCATTCCCCATTCTCCCCACACTAACAGAGGAGGCTCAGCAGGAAAGGTCAAATCCTACGTGGCCTTTTCATCCGTCCGCCACCCCACTCCACTGGACACAGTTGACCTTTCGCTCAACTCTCTGTGACCTCTAGGGCAGAAGCGCAATATGATTGCTTTAATAGAGAACCACAGAAACTGCTGAAGCATCCAGTCCTCGGGTGTCCTCTTTATTAAACCCTTAATGAACTAAATCTGATTTTCCAAATGATTTTCCATCACAGTAATCATGCACTCCTATAGGAGCTGAATCCCTACACAGACAGTGTGATGGTGCACGAACGAACCAGGCTTTGTTCTGCTATCGATCAGTCTGACAGATAAAAGCATATTATATGTTCTAAAAATGCCAGCCGACTCTCTAACTAGGGACTGCCTTTCTGCTGACTCACAGGCAAACAAAGTCAAACATTTCTGTCGATAAAGTACGATTCTGTGCCGCCCCACTCAACCTTTCCACTTAAAAAACCCTGCAGGTGCCAAACGTCATTGGATGTGGGATGAGTCAAAAAGAAGAGTCAGCGTAATCTTAAAACTGTTGGACAATTAATCAAAGGTTTCTGTACTTTTGTTTGTGACGAATCAATGATTGCTTCTCAAAAGTACCAAATACTGGCACTGGCTGATTCCTCTGAAGACTCAAGGATACTTTTCTTTGTGAAATAACTACGGTGGCTCACAGGGGCCAACACAGCCAAACATTTCCATTAGGAGAAACACGCTGCAGCTTCAGAAATGATGCAAAACTTGCTCCCAATCTACATACTGGTCCCAGAAAAAGAACAATATGGTGTCACTTCAAGAGGATTTGTACACTATAAGATCAACAAAGGGAGAATAATATAAATACATAGGCAGCGTACAGTGCAGCAAGTGCATTCAAACCTGGACACACACCCCTCACAGATGTGCAGATGTATTCTCGGCACACTCACAAAAGTAAAATCCTCCTGTCTTCACCTATCACATCCCACACCGGGGCAGGAAGTCCTGAGGGATGTTAACCAATAGGTCTGGAGCATAAATGTATCGTGACCTCCTCGATCTCTATATTTCACGGTAGGTTAACCTACACTTAAGCGACGGGCAGAGTCACGGCCCTGTTGAAATATTCACCGAGCGACTCGGTCCCCGCTGAAGTAAAACTCCGTCAGCTGAAGATTTATGTGGAATAATGGAGCCTGAAATACTTCAGGGAGGCAATAAGGCATTTGGCCTCCTGTTTAGTGAGCAATCAATCACAACCAGCAGAGCTGCTGCTGGTCAGGGGTTACCATGGGGACCGGGGAGAGGGTCAGGGTTTCTATTCTGCCACTGTGGTTCTCTGTGGGTCTCTGTGGGTCTCTGTGGGTCTCTGTGGTCTCTGTGGGTCTCTGTGGGTCTCTGTGGTCTCTGTGGTCTCTGTGGGTCTCTGTGGGTCTCTGTGGATCTCTGTGGTCTCTGTGGTCTCTGTGGTCTCTGTGGATCTCTGTGGTCTCTGTGGATCTCTGTGGGTCTCTGTGGTCTCTGTGGGTCTCTGTGGTCTCTGTGGGTCTCTGTGGTCTCTGTGGTCTCTGTGGTCTCTGTGGTCTCTGTGGTCTCTGTGGTCTCTGTGGTCTCTGTGGATCTCTGTGGGTCTCTGTGGGTCTCTGTGGGTCTCTGTGGTCTCTGTGGTTCTCTGTGGATCTCTGTGGGTCTCTGTGGGTCTCTGTGGTCTCTGTGGTCTCTGTGGTCTCTGTGGATCTCTGTGGGTCTCTGTGGTCTCTGTGGTCTCTGTGGTCTCTGTGGTCTCTGTGGGTCTCTGTGGTCTCTGTGGGTCTCTGTGGTCTCTGTGGTCTCTGTGGTCTCTGTGGATCTCTGTGGGTCTCTGTGGGTCTCTGTGGATCTCTGTGGTCTCTGTGGTCTCTGTGGTCTCTGTGGATCTCTGTGGTCTCTGTGGTCTCTGTGGATCTCTGTGGGTCTCTGTGGTCTCTGTGGGTCTCTGTGGTCTCTGTGGGTCTCTGTGGTCTCTGTGGTCTCTGTGGTCTCTGTGGATCTCTGTGGGTCTCTGTGGGTCTCTGTGGTCTCTGTGGTTCTCTGTGGATCTCTGTGGGTCTCTGTGGGTCTCTGTGGTCTCTGTGGTCTCTGTGGATCTCTGTGGGTCTCTGTGGTCTCTGTGGTCTCTGTGGTCTCTGTGGATCTCTGTGGTCTCTGTGGGTCTCTGTGGTCTCTGTGGGTCTCTGTGGATCTCTGTGGTCTCTGTGGTCTCTGTGGGTCTCTGTGGGTCTCTGTGGGTCTCTGTGGGTCTCTGTGGGTCTCTGTGGATCTCTGTGGGTCTCTGTGGGTCTCTGCTTTTTTTGTTCTTTTTAATCCTTTTGTGTCTTTATAGCAGTGCTGTCTTTGCAGGGTCCCTTTTCTGTTTCTTTCTAGGCATTTGATCTCTGTATAGTAGGAGTGTGTTCCCTTTCATTTCCCTTGAAGTCCTTTTCTTTGTCTCTTTGAGGTAATCAGTTTTTTGCTCATTACAGCCATGCTGTCTCTCTTAGTAGTCCTTTGGTTTTCCCGACAGTAATTGTGAGTCTTTTGGTCCTGTTTCTCTTCAGCCATCATGGTGTTATTGTCACTTTCTCTTTTCATAGCTCCCTGTAAGTGTCTTTGTAATCGCATTGTCTCATTCGAGTCGTTTTATTCCCTTTTGTGTCTCTTTGTGGTCACAGTGAGTTCCTTTATATTAAATGTGTGCCTGTTTGAAGCCGTTTTGTGTCTCTTTGTAGTCGATTTCTCAGCATGTAGCCGTTAAAGGTTGGATCTGTAGTCCTTCAGTGTTTCTCTGTAGCCGTCTCTTTTCTCTTCGTACTCATTTTCAACAACGAACTGTCAAATCAACACAAATCTCGAAAAGGAGATCCCCAGGGGGTCAGGTTAGCCTCGGGCCGGTTTACAGTAGGTAATCCACTCATGGCTGCAGAACCTTGTCTTATCAATGATTTCAGCTTCCATGACGTGCCTCTCAAAAGTAACAAACACTGGAACCTTCTCCTTCCTGGAAAGCCCCACGATGACCTGCACACACAATCCCCTCAGTAATAAAACCCCTCTGTGGTCATCACTTCTGCCCCCGCTGTGCATCCTGTTTCATGTTGTGCATCCACGACAGCACATATCAATCTGGCCGGAGAGTGTGAGAAACGGAGGCCAACACGGAAACCTTGTTAAAGAGGATGGAGAGACAGAGGAGAGATGTGTAGAGATCCAGTGTGAATGGCACTTCCCATCAGCATAATTGGTTGCAATGAGCTATGATGGCCACCTGCTGACTGTCATTCAGAGCTCTGCTGCATTGAAATAGTGCCCAATGTCGCTCCTGTGTGTGCCGCACGGGAACAGTGAGCTCTATATGTTAGACTCTGAGATAAGGATGCAGCATTAGAGACATGTTGAATGCATTAAGACACAAGATGATGCAAACTTTGTAGCTATGCACTTGCAGAGACATCTCACCATCTCTGTTATTGTGTCCTCAGATGCTCTGCAGTTTAAAGCTGCACCAATAATATTTAATATGAAAGGGTTGGTCACTCACAGTGACAAATCCAGAGAATTATCACTTCCCATCAGCTCGACGGAGCATTTCAGTCTCTCTGTTTATTGTTTTTCTTTAACAGCCTATGACGGCACTGTGTTTGATCTCCGTCATCCTTATGGTGCCGTGAAATCTCTGAAAACTCATACCTAAAAGACTCACTAACACTCAGACGTTTAGCTCCTATTTTTACCCTCGCTCAACACTTGGTGAAAACTAAAAGCAGAGCAGAAAGAAAAAGTGACAGAATTTATTTTAGTGTTAGTTCCTTTCACTGCGTCTGAGCTGCCAAAGAATGAGTGCTTAAAAGTTTATTTAGGACAACTGTACAAGGGCACTTTGAAAATGGATGCCTATTTGCCCTATAATAGTCCCACATTACTAGTTTAATATTCTGTAAATCTGTAGGAAGTAGTCAAATCCTATTTGCGTCACTAACTGTATGAACTCTGGTGTCCTTTATGCTCTAGATCCACTTATTATCTACACTCTCACACTCCCATTTCTCTTCCTAACACACACTGAATGAACTGGCGCTTATTTATATTCACTTACGATGTGCTGCATCTCATCGTTATTGCGATCACTTGTGTGGTAATTCATCTCACAGTTGAAGGTTAAAAGCTTGATAAATATGTTTCAAAGTGATTAATCAGTTAGTCGGGACTCATTAGGAGCCATTTCACTTAACCGTCATTAAGAGCAATTTCAGAAGGCGTTTATAATTATTGCAATAAACAGAAACTATGCATATTGACGAGGCTTTCACTGAGCTTTATAGAACCATTATGTTTACACCTCCAGAGACGGCTGAGAGTAAAACATCACTCATTGCTTTTCTATTTTGACTGACTTTATAACCTACTGCCATCCCATTCGACTTCTACCTTTGTTCCCCGGAGCCATTTACACACTTCCATCTCTCCCAGCCCGTTTATGCATAAGTCCTTAGCACCCACTTATTGATGACAGAAAATCCTACCTACTTTTACATAAATGCTGAATGCAGTGAAGGAAACCCACAACAATCCTCCATAAATCTGTCCCCCACAGTCATCCCCACAGTCTGGCAGTCAGTTACCCCCCCTCCCCCTCACCTTCAGAAGGCCTGCCTTTAACGCGGCATGGGAGGCAGCAGGGACCCGTATCTCTCCCTGATCTTTATCCCTACTCTTGGCGGAGCTGTCAGCTTAAACCTTCAGTTAACCTCCGCGAGAGAAAACCCTGCGAGAGAAAACAACCTCCACATCTGCGTGTTGAGAGCCGGGCGTTTAATGTGGCACACGTCAGCGTACATACTGGTTAGAAAGCGGGTTTGACGTACGCCATGAAGACGCTCGTGGTGAACAAACGCTGCATAATGACAGATCAATGAAGAATGACAGGACGGAAAGCCTGAAGAAATCTCTACACATGGTCTATTAATAACAGGAGATCTATTTTGGTAACCCACCCCCCTCACACAAGTGGATTCTTAGCTGCTATGTCAATGAGTCCAGAAGATATCAGTCATGTGCTGCCCTGTAATCCGACCACAACAGGAGGCACTTGGTCATAGTCGATCTAGACAACATCCATCCACACATTTCTCTCTTTATGCAAATCCCTCTCCTCCTATCTGGCTCTTCTCCATCTCCTGCCCAGATCAATACCCAGCGCACCTCTTGGTGTGAAACCAGAACACAAACCCACGGGACAAACATCAAACGGCTGTCTTAACATCTTTTGATCCCCCTCTTTTTGCTTCAGAGATACGACTTCAGTGACATGTGAAGGGTCTCTGCAGGGAGCTGTGATTGCATCTGGACAAGTCAGTGGAGTGATCCTCGAGAGGGACAGCAGGATCAATCGCTCCCCTATCATTAGGATTTATTAGCCTCAGTGCTTTCCCTCTGTCTGCCCAAGTACCCGTCTTTTGAGGAGGTCCAGTTTATCCTCGGCGAGAGCGTCTCTCAGGGCGCCGAAGAAGGCGTGATAGTGGGCCGTGTTGTGGATCATGAGCAGGACTCCAGCCAGCAGCTCATTGGTCACCAGCAGGTGGTGCAGGTACGCCCTCTGGTGGTTCTTGCAGCAGTAGCAGCCACACCCCTCCACCAGGGGCCCGAAGTCGCCCTGGTACCTGAGAAAAGTTCAGAGGGGGGGAAGTAGTCAGATCTTAAAGTATCAGTACCAAGCTGTAGGAATACTCTGTTCTAATAAAAGCTGTGTAATCCATTCATGGCTGTGGCTTCTTGTCCAATCAACGATCAAAGTTTCAACACATCACCTGCCGCTCAGTAACAAGTAGTTGCTCCTTCACTCATAATTCCCTGCCCTACCCCCCGCTGGTGTTTGATTACAGCTGCCACAAACCTCTTGTCTTTCAGATCCATCTCAAAGGGAGTCCTCTGCGTTTGATCGCCAGGACTCAGATCTCCGTTGCGTTGCGTGTCCCCTGCCGTGTCCTGGTGTTCACCTAGCACTGCCAAAGCATGCATACATCGCATTAATTCGAACTCATTCACACCGTGATCTCACAGAATATCCAGCCAGACACACAGACACAAAGGGCTGGAAGAGCGTACCCTGGCGTGACCCCTTCCGAACACCGCTGCGTGTCCTATATTCTCCCCGTGGTTTACATATAATTACCTACTGTCGATGTTCTGACAAGCAAAGCCTGGGGGGGTTCACTTCAAGGTGACTTCACTTAATTTAATGAGAGTGGAAAAACAACTGGTGAAGAGCCGGGTTACAGGGCTGGTGTTCTGCACAGTTACAGTGAGGAAACGAGAGGGGGGGGGGGACAGAAAAAAGGGACAGAATGGTCGATAGTAATGCATAACATAAAAGGTAGAAGAAAAAAGCATCGAAACAGATGAGGCGGAGAGCAAAAGTGTAAAACAAAGCATGAAAAGGAGCTTCTGAGTTGCTGATAGGGGAATAAAGGGAACGAGGCTCGACAGAGGGGGGGGGGGGGGGGCCCGAGCAGACAGGTCAGAAGCAGACCGTAGTAAACCTTCAGTTTTACCGCTGCAGGGAAAACATATTCACAGACTTCATCTTCCTTTTACGGTTAAGAAACGGGACATTTTATTTACCCCTAAAATGAATCCATTAAGAGGTCATAAACGCAGCTCAACGATATAAACCCATGTGATGGATCCGGCCCCCGATCAGATGAACTACGACTCCTTTATATGCCTCATGTGAGCATGATATATCGGTTTCACCTATTTTCCAACTCTTTTTGCACCAGGAATTACACATTTCTATGCGCATCATTCTAAAGTATTATGGTCTATCTGAATCTAGTCTTACTCAATTTAATCAAACATGTAGTTTTGGCTGGAAGTGTAGTAAGGGGAGAAAAGAAGGATTAGATCAATTAAAGAAAGTACTACAGAGAAAGAAGTAAATACAAAAGGGAGAGGAAGAAGGAAGGAAGGAAGGAAGGAAGGAAGAGATAGAACAGATAGGAAGGAAGAAAGGAGGGAGGGAGCGAGGGGAGAAAGGAAGGAAGGAAGGAAGGAGGGAGGGAGCGAGGGGAGAAAGGAAGGAAGGAAGGAAGAGAAAAGAACAGATAGGAAGGAAGAAAGGAGGGAGTGAGGGGAAGAAGGAAGTACGAAAAGAGGGAGGGTGTGAAGGGAGGAAGGAAGGAAGAAGCAGACCAAATGAAAGAAGGAATAAAGGGAATGATAGGTAGAAAAGAAGCAAGGATTTAGGGAATGATAGAACGAGGGTTAGTAAGCATATGGTCTGCCGTGTCAGAAAGCACACTAACCCCCCCCCCCAGCGGGAGCTTATAATTGAGAGAGAGGGGAATTAGATTTCTCTCCAGGTTTGACACCATCTCGCTCTCAGCTCCACTGAACTCCATTACGCTCCCTGTACAGAATCGATTAGCGCTGTCTGACACGTCACGCTGCAGACCGAGCCTCACTCAGTCCGTCAGACGAGTTTCACGCAACTTTTTAATGAAGCACAAAGACTCAGCGGCTCACAAGAACTTTCAGCTCCGGACCCGGGCTTATTGTTACCAAACTGGAGCGGGTACGGGAAACCTGATTGATGTTGCAGATTTCTTTCCACCCCTGACTGGCTGGAAAACACACTGTAGCTCCAACACTCATTCGATCCATCTTTGATTTTAATGCATGATAAATCCGACTGCAGGGAAACACAGCTCCCACATTCACACCCCATTTCCCCTCCGTTTTGTAAACACAGACTTTCTCTTGCTCTCTCCAAATTAAAACTAAATGCGGGGGAGTTCATTCCCCAAGAACAACAAAGTCTGCGCGCTGAACCGCTTTAGTCTAGTTAGAGATGTTTTAATCAGAGAGAGACTCCCTCTGCTGTGAGATGAAGGGCCCTTTGCATGAACATCTGTTAGTGTCTTCACACACTGCCCCTATATGCTCAGCTCATTATCAGCCAGTTGTAGTCCTCTCTGCCATATATAGCATCAAAGTGAGGCGACTTCTCATATCCATACCGCTCTGTTCCTGATCTCTGCGTATTTACAGCCTGATTGTTGCTTTGTCTGTACTCCTACATGCTCGGATATGGGGAGAGGAACCAGCACAATCTCATTTAACTCAGGTTTCATTACAAACCTAACACATGTAGCGAGAGAAAGACCCCCCTACCCAAGCTCCCAAATTACATCGTGACACTTCAGTGTCCTGCAGGCATACAGTATATTACGACTACTGAATAAAAAAAACTGTTTTCCAGTCAATGTTCTTGATAAAATCATCAAAAATAATCATTTGATTAACTTCGAGCCACATCTGTTTCACCTGACAGATTTTAAACTCTTAAAATTGCTATTAACTCTGTGGGCTTTGATTTAAAAGCTCAAAGTTTGCTGTGTGGAGAGTGTGGAACAATGTGTGTGTACGTCCTTCAGCATAGTAAAGGGGTGTGGGGGGGAGATGCAACTTGAGAGCAGCTCAAAGTTAACAAGCTTGATCTACATCCTCTGATACGCTCAACTCATTGCACCTTCAGACAGAGGCTGGATACAAGAGAGAATGAAAGCTAAATCATTAAGACTGAAACAGGCTGTTTTATTAATGCCCCTTGTACGCCATAGCTGCCAATTACGCTGAATTTTAAATCGTTTACTCTCTCAGGGGGTTGTCTGTTTTTAAATTGGCCTGCAGCAAAGAAACACAACCATCGCAGATATTCACCACACCTGCGGGGGGCGCTCTACCTGCGAGCTCTGGGTCCGGGGAGATGTTGAAGCTGAAGCTCAGAGCGCAGCCTCGCTCCGTCACCTGGAAGGGGAAGAAGCCCTCGAACAGATCCACGCCGGCCTCCACGCACACCAGCACCTCATCAGGTCGCCCTACGCCCTGCAGCAGCCTGACAGCACACACAGCAGAGAGCTTTAAAATTAAACATGAAATAGATCATCATCAACATTAACGTCCCCCCAGCCTTCACATTACCCTCTAACAACATGTGCACCCTTGTGTGTTTGAGCTCTTCAGCGGCCTCCAGCTCCCTCTGACTCCCCGCCTGCAGGCATCAAGGGCAAGCCCAATTTAGCATTTGGTAATGACTCTGCTCTTTGCAGCAGGAGCAGCTCACAAGCAAACATGGCAGAGCTCAGAGGCAGCCACTACTCCAACTCTGACACAGCTCCTGCATCACCTCCGGGAGAGGAACGCTCATGTGCAACAGACTCCACTCTTGAGTGTCTGGTTGGAAGCATTATGGTTCATTCATTTAAAGAGGATCATCTTCAGGTTCATGTTTGTGTATTGAGCCTCTTCTTGGTCATGTCTCCATGCTTTAATGTTCAAAAAGCGCTTTATTTTTCTCATACACCACCTCTTTTCACCCTCGGTCTGAAACCAGAGCTCAGTAAGAAATTACCTCTGGAGGGAACACAGGGATTTTATTCTCTGGAGACCATTTACATGCACCAAAAACTAATGTAACACACTAAAGGAAAGGGAACACCCAAGAAAGCAACACAGGGCCTCTTTGAACCAAGCATTTCATCGACATAAGAAGTGTTATTTGCAACAAAAGTGTGAGTTTTTTGAAGTGTTTTGTATTTGATTGATCAAACCAACAGGTTCTTCAATGGTGAATAGGATTATTTGCTGTGTGTTTTCTTTCTGTTGGGATTTACTGCAGGGCATCTTCAGTGATTAATCCAAAGCTTTCTGCATTATAATTGATGTCAAGACAATAAATAACAATTCCCTTTGTGCACCTCCTGTTGTTTAGTACCAGCTGATTTAATGTCTTCAGAGACAACTTTAAATTAAACATTTGAGTACAGGGGAGAAACTTCCTCACACACTGACCTGGGTTTGTCCTCAGGCAGCTCTTTGGTCACAGCGCTGAGGAGCTGGGTCCTCAGAGCCTGGTCCATGGAGCCCGTCTGCAGGCCGTCCACACAGAACCCGGAGACAGGCCTCTTAGCCGTCTCCTTGGCCGAGCGCACCCTCTCCTCCAAGATGTCTCCACCCTCCACAACCCCAAACACCTCCACGCCCTCCAACTCCTGCCAGTGACAGACATTTGAATGATTAACAGACACACAGGAGCCCTGAACGATGGGAAATGGCAGGTAAATAAAAGGAGTAAGAGGGAAAATGTATACGGAATTAAAAAGTCTCAGAACCCATCTGTGTTTTGATGCCTCAAGCTAAACTGCAGCTCAGCAATCAAGCCGCTTACTCAGTACAATGTTTATATCAGGTATTATTTGCAGTTTGCTGTGGGTTGTTTGGCTCCTGCTCATTCTACATTTATACATTTTTGTCCCAGGGGAAATTTGGTTGTCAGCCAAGCAAAATAATGTACAGAAGAGCACATCTCAAGGAGAAATGAAAACAAAATGTATTCCTACAGATCTTCTCTCTTCTTCTTGCACACTTCCTGATCACGTACGTGCTGAGAATGTATTCCTTCTAATCTTAATTTTTTCAGCCGCAGCATCGCGACCCCTTTAAGTGAAAACACACCAAACATCCATCCTTGTCTCGTGGGCTTGTGCCGTGCATCACTAATTCACAAATGCAATCTGTGTGTTTAGACTGTTACATGCGTGTGTTTGCACCTCAGATTTTTGGTGAGCCAGCAGACACTCATCCAGGTGGGCGAGGGAGCGATCCACCGACTTTCTGACCCTTTTGCGGGAGGTGTTGGTTTGCCACGTCTCTCCGTCCGCCATGCTCTGGTACCAGTCTGGCTTCACGGCCTTCTGGAGGGCCATGAACTTGGCCACCGTCATTTCAATCCGTCCACCACTGCCCCACACTGACACCGTCTGAAACAACACAGAGAAGGACATTCCAAATTAAACAGAGGCGTAAAGAGGACTTA
Organism: Eleginops maclovinus; assembly: GCF_036324505.1. Lineage (NCBI taxonomy): Eukaryota > Metazoa > Chordata > Actinopteri > Perciformes > Eleginopidae > Eleginops > Eleginops maclovinus. Next base: position 2,238,563 of record NC_086369.1, read on the forward strand.
TCTGCTCAATTCTAGCTTCCATATTTGTCTTTAGTGTCTCTCCTGGGACATGTCTCCATGCTTTAATGTTCAAAAAGCTATTTATTTTTCTCAAACTGCCTGTGCTGCAGCTCCTCTTTTCACCCTCTGTCTGAAACCAGAGCCCAGCTGTGAGTGTTACGTACTGATGTCACTATATCACAGAAGAAAAAAGGAGTCCATTCACCTTTGCAGACCATTATCATTCACAAAAACCCATATTTAACAAAGCCAAAGCAGAATAGGGTCTCTTTAAGAGGTAGCTGGCTCTGGTAGCTATTCTCTTAATAGCTTGGTATTGTGGGAAAACCCTTCCTCCTGCCAAGAGTTAAATGAGAACAGTAATAGCAATCTCACAGCAGCTTAGCTTAGCGTAAAGACTGGAATATAGAGTGAGCCTGACTCCATCCAAAGGTAACAAGCTCACTAATTAAAAAACACAGAGTAGTATTGATCTTCCCAGAAGCTTAATCCTACCTTGTTAGTAGTGTAACCTGTGGGGCAGAGGGTCGCAGGATCGTGGAGCGCGCAGTACAACACAGTGTCATGAAGACCTGCAGAGCAAAAAATTTAAATCGATGTGAGCCACTCACAGGGAACAAACTCAGGCGACGGACTGAGACGCTTTCTGACTGCGAGAGGTCTTTGCCTTATCAGCAAACACAGCTGCAGCGGGAGATCAAAAGGTGGCGAAACAAAAGGCTGAAAACGCTGTTATTATTTCTAATTATTCAGTCCCTGCTCTTCCCTCTCAGGACTTCAGAGACGGCGAAGTAGTAATCCTCTGACAGTTGAGAGATGTGAGGCTATAGTGATTGCATTTATAATTCCATATGTGGGGGCTCGAGGCACGGGGAAACTTAGTTCCACAGAACTGAATGAGGTCCCTTTTCTGAGGGAATTTATATACATTTTATAAAAGTTCTGATCCGGATCGTGGAAATAATCAGCTTTCCAATATTGAAATCAACACACTGTATATTTAGAAGCAATTTACTCCAGCCTTTTCCAATCTATTTAGTGTGCAGAATGCATGTGTAACATTTACATCAATCAGGATTGTGAGCCGGGCAGAGGTTATTTTAATGTGGATGCTATCTTATATATACAGTCTATGGTTGCTATTTAAATATTTATAATGCAGTCTTAATTCAATTATTTTAATTGGTAAAAATACAAAAGCAGCCTCCTATTTCTGACACACAGATGATTTCATGTGTTATATAATTGTGGGATATACATTCTTTCTGTTAATCACATTAAAATGGTGAACAAAAACACAGCACCCACTTATTAATTAAAAGCAGGATGATGTTTAAACCCTGCTGTGGAGATATTATGTGTATTGCAGTGCCTGCTGGGTTGAGTGCCTGGTATTATGTGTCTGTATAAAAAGCCCTACTGCATTCATTTAAATATAATACTTCAGATTTCTCTTGGTAAAAAGAAGCTGATTATTAAGAACACTTTCTCATATGTTTTTTTTCCATTTCCCCAAACTAGGTTTTATGTCATTCACCAACCATAAGAGGATTCCTTGCTAGGTGATTAACTGGATTCAGTTAATAGATTACCATATTATCAATACTGAATAAATATGAATACATTGGGAATGATCAGTAGTTTAATCAATGCTGTTTGGTCTGTAGAGGGTCCCACATAATCCTCTGCTCTCTTCTGCCATTACTCTATCATCATGTGCTGTTCATACATAAATCAAAACAAAGCACTGAGAGAAAATAGAGACACAGTCTTAGGTAGCAAAACACAATACACATGACAAACACTAATTTACAACAATTAAATAAGTAAGAACCCAAATATACAAAATACTAAAGCATTCGGATCAAGAGTTGAAAGCAGCTTTATGCAGCGTGTCAAGGAGTGATTTAAAACGAGACACAGAGAAAGCACGCCTTCCAACTCCAAAGCCGAGGGAATTTAATTTCACCTTTAGTTTAAGCTGGGGCTTTGGACAGGTTAAGAGGGTACTTCCAGAGGATCTCAGGTGTTTGGTTATAAAGCTAGAGCAGCTTGGAGACATAAGAAGAAGCCATACCAGACAGGGCTTTAAAAGCACAACACTAACTCCACCAGAGGCATGTACTATGAAGCCGGATTTGGGGTTCAAGCAGGGATATCTTTTAAAAATGGATCTGAGGGAGAGACTCAAGTCAAAACAGATGCCATTATAAAATAAAACAGTTGATCACCAGATGGTGGATGGTAAACTGGGGTGGTAGCACAACAGATTTGAAATCTTAAAAATGTGATTACAAGTACCTGCAAACTTCCTGAACCCATCCTTGAACTCCTCCAACACTTCCTGGTGCTCTGCTCTTAAGAACGAAAATAGTATTGATTAGAGTGTATGTGTGTAATGGGGATTCATTTGAAACAACAGCTCAAAGAAGCAAATAAAAAAGTTTGATTGAATGGATAAATCAGATATATCCAGATAAGCACAATAACATAGCTCTAAACACGTTTCACTTTTACAATAAATTGAACAAGTAAAAATCCTTGCATATACACTTACATATTGGACAGTGTGACCTGGGTGACAGAGGGCAGGGTGCTCAGGGTGTATAGGGTGTCCTGGGTGAGGTGGGGCACGGTGCCCAGGTGTGTGTGCAGCAGACACCCCGGGACCTCCAGAGAGAGCTGCCCCGTCTTACCGAGCCCCTTCAGGACCCCCAGACGACCTTTCTCCAGCACCACACGGGACAGCTCCAGCTTCATCCTGCTGCCAGCCATACACCGGACGTGGAAGCACCACGAGTTTGAAAACAGCGGCTCGCAAACACACGTGAATTAGCCACGTAGCTAACTAGCTTAACTAATCACGTGATACTTTATTTACCTTTTCGTTGAATTAAAATGAAAACCGCTGTTTAAGAGAGAATAATAAGCCCTACGTATCACTGTTGTGCTGGTTTCAATTGTATAAGTGTTTAATTTAAGAGCAGCTTTCATTCGCTTACCTACGACACTCCACAGAGACTACAAGTCGCCTGAATATGACGTCATTACCAGTCGCGGCGTAACTTAGAAAAACTACAATATCCCCCCTTTTCGAACAAAAACTCAAATGTAACAATAAAACATGTAAATGAGCAGAGTTTTAGATTTTCTAGAACTGTATTTGTAAGTTTTATCATAATCTAAACGTAAATGTGGCTCCTGTGTAGAGGGAAACAATGTTGCTATGGTTACCAAGAACTACAAACAGCGTAGTGGGCGATGTAGTCCTAACATGCTTTGTTTACGGGACATGTAGCATACATCAATTGTTATTTGACTACATTACCCAGAATGACATGTGGTCCTCTCGATAGCGGTTGTGTACAGGTCTTGCGTTTTCTTTGTGACGACTTCTGAGCACTTTTAGTTAGCATAAAAACAGTCAAATAGTTACCTTTTGCAGCTGTTTGTAAACTATGCTATGATGGTTGAGATTGTGGTATAGTAGCAGCGGTAAATATCTATCATTAAACAGGTAATGACATCCCCAGGTCCCAACCCTCACCTGTTTAGGTGGAGGAGCCTGAGCAAGGGTAAAACTGCAGACAAGGTAAGTTTGGTCTCTGGATTTATGTTGAATTAAAAGGTGTAGGGCTTCTAAAAAGTGAACTGATAATCCATTCAAGCTCACATCAACACTTTTCAATTACATGTTATGATTCTCAATTTTTAAGACTTTCCTCAGGATGATTAAATCCCTACAGAGATAAAAACATAATTGTAAAAAATTGGATTGATGAATAAAGCAGAAGCACGTAATACTATGTATTGAACATGTCTCATGTCAGGGGACGGTTCCGAAATGTCCTATAGATGGCCCCTCTCACATGCATCTAGCTCCATATGTCTGCAGGACGAGACAGGGATAGCTGAATTGCTAATAGTAAAGCACAGAGTTTTGGAAGTCTGGGAAATGATTCGGCAATAATCTGCAGATTTAAGGCAGTGGCTAAGCTTTCTGAAAAATAATCCGCAGGCGAAGACATCAGGCATTGGCTGAGCCCTCAATTTCCACGCTGCTCCCACAGCTCAAGGTGTCCATATATTTATAGGTTATCCTTTATTTAACCCGGTCAAAGTCTCATGAGTCTAAGTTCTTTTTCAAGAGTTACCTGGCAAAGAGGGGAGCATAAAAACTGTTATAACAATAAACACACACACTACAAATAAGTGAGTTAGACTTTGCAAAATAGGTACACATTTGTAAATAATTGAATGAATGATTTAGAAGCAATCACATTGAGTCTCTTTATGACGCTTTCTACCTATTTTAGATCCTTCTATACATTATTTGATGAATTATGGGGTCTGTTTGCTTGGCCCTGCACTCTATCTTGAACTATCAGTTCACACTTCCAATTATCTTTTGTTCCTATAACAGAAGCATGTGAAGATAGATGATATCGATCAGTGGAGGAAGGTGAGAAGAGCTTGCCTGTGTGTGGTTTTGGAAAAAAGCTATTTAAATATGTCCCCTTTGATTGATGTGCATTGACCAAACTATTGACTATAATCAGATCATGATAATAATCATTATTCACTCGTCCTCAGCGCGTTGAGGCTGCTTCAGAGTTTGCTGTATCGGAAGTCTTCACCCACAAGAAACCTCGTTCAGGAAAAACGAGCCAAGCTGAATCTCTACAAAGCTCTGAGCAGTTAAGAGATCATGATGACGCTTATAGTGAAGGTAGGTCAGCCTTTAAAGAAATAATAATAGGTGTCTCTGGAGAGGTGTTACCTATATAATGGAGTGGAGCCTCTGCAGCAGCGGCACACTGAACAAGAATGTCTTGCAGCTCAGGCTCTGCTCGATGATTGGCTGAACAGCAAGCTGCGTCTGGAGCTGGAAGTGGGGGACGAAGATGACCTTATGTGCTCCGGTGAGAGGAGAAGCCCTGCTAGTGCTCCACCTGCCGCCCTTAACTACAGCAACTTTGATGGTAATAAGCAAAGACAACAACTATGCAAACTATTTAGCTTCTTCGTTCGAATAGATCAAGAGAAGTTGAAATTCCCCGGCCTTAATGGGAACGGTAAGGTTTTTATTTGACTTAACAAGCCCCATAATAGGAATTAAGAATTTAAGCAGTTAAATACTTCAAAAGGCTGGTGCAGAACAACCTTAAAAGATTTAACAGCTATCGTGTAACCCTGTCAACACTACTAAAGAAGGAGAATAATTATGCTCATGTTCAAGAAACTTTGGGGTTCTAGCCTTTGCAGACCATTAACGTGCACACCTATATAAAACATATTTTTCTCACTTAATTTACAAAGATCTGTACAACTGCCTGGCAGAGGAGGAAGAGCACAGTGCTGTGAACAGCTTCCTACAGGACCTGATGGAGCGGGAGGTGTTGGACTCTGAGGTGATGGAGGAACTGGCGCTGGATGTTGGAAAAACAAGGAAGAAGTTCAGAAACCAGATCGTCTCCATGGAAGCTCGACACCTGCAGGTATGTGACCCGAGCACATCACGATTTCCTCCAGATAAGAGATGTGAGCGCTGAGGGGTCGGCAAACTCAGTCGTGAGTAGAATCAGTCGGGGCCCGAAGCTGTGATTATCGCATATACTAATTGCCACTGATTGCCACTCAAGGTGCGAGAGAACAGAGCGAGGCGGGAGGCCGAGAGGCTGAGGCAACAGAGAGAGGGGGAGGCTCGGCGGGAAGCCAGAGGGGAGGCGATGAGGAGGGAGCGAGACGAGGAGATGAGGAGGAAGCAGCAGGAACGTAAGCAGGAGGAGGTGGTGCAACAGGAGATGGTGAGGCTGCGACGGCAGAGAGAGGAGCGGAGAGGCCTGGAACAGCTGGTTCGACAGAGGTACGGTATCCACGGCAACAACTGCCGATGTGCTTATCGCCCTGTATCTGAGATTACCCTCAGCCTCCCGTCTGATTGCATCGATCAGGTTCCTGCCTCTTCACTCTTCCCCCTTCCTCTGGTGGGTGATGGATTGGTGGTAACGTAGTGAGAGGAGACAGATCCCTGACCCCGACAAGTGTTGTGGAAGAGCCCTGGATGTAGCATAAGCTCTAGTAATCACAAAGTGTGGACGAGAGAAGTAAATAAAGGCAACCTTCATCATGAAGATCAGGAAAGCCTCAGAGAACGGGGGCCTTAGATTAAAATAAGCCCCCCAGTTTAGATTAAAATAAATCAAAACTGGTCTGACATTTACATAATTTAGCAACTTTCTGGGATGATTGGTCTTCTCTGCAGGGTCCCGGTAGATAAGATGGTTGTTTATTCCCCAGAGAAAGAGCGAGGATTGAAGGGCAGAGGACAGCAAGGAGCCTCCAGCCTGCTCCTCCACTGCCCACCAAACAGCTGCTGCAGGACAGAGGGTGGCGGTATAAAGAAAAGAAAATTCAAGCCATGATTGACATGCGTAATCTGAAGGTTGGTACCTTTCTGTGCTGTGGGAGTAAGTTTGCAAATGTCTCAGTGATTTCCAACCTGTCATGCTGTGGTTTTAGTGTCTGCAGAGGCACTTCTCTGGGTGGTATTCAGTGGTGTTGGACAGAAGGCTGCGGTTAGGTAAGGCCACGGCCCTCTGTGACTGGAAGCGGCAGCTGAGAGCCTGGCGAGCGTGGCGGGCTGTGGTGTGGGCGGGGAAACAGCAGAGAGAAGTGATGAGGACAGAGCAGGATCTACGAGCTGAATACAGGCAAGAACTTCACAGAAAGTGACATGTCTCCATGCTTTAATGTTCAAAAAGCTGAAACCAGAGCCCAGTCTGCTCTGATTGGTTAGCTGGCCGGCTCTGGTAGCTTAGAGTCCCGCCCCTAAACGAGCACTAATTGATGGTTTCCTCCAGACAGTGCCAGCTGGCTGTGGAGAGTGACCGGAGGCGATTGCTACGGAAATGTCTGAATGAGTGGCAGCTATGGTGTCGGATGGAGAAGGAAAAACGAGAGCTTTTGGCTCGGCAGCAGGAGACCCGGAGCAAGATGGCCGCCTTAATAAATGCTGCATCAACAGGCCAACTCAAGGCCAAAGACAGCCAAACTTTTCAGCCAATAACAGCCTCACCTGAGGAATCCAAGCAACCAAAAACCACTTCGAAGGTGAGGAAATCATATTTGAGTTGGTCGGTGATGCCAAAGGCTAAAATGACTGAGGCACTGGATTTGAAATGAAATTGTGAGAAAAACTTTTCCTGCTCAAATATTCACAACTCTGGACAGAAAAAGGAGGGTTAGTGGTGTACATATAGGGGGTGGGAAGTCTAGAGAGAAATAAGAAGTGCAGAATAGTGGAACAGAGCTCCAGGGAGGGAGGAAGCAGAACAGAAGATTGCGCTGGAGCTGCTGGAGATCATGGCCGAGGGGTCAATAAAGAGGCTGTACACGCCTCTTCGCCCCCGCAGCTTATATATCAGGATTCCTCGAGTCAAATCAATTTTGTGCTGCTCTATTGTGTTATTTATTTGAGTTTTAAACCTAAGGGAGGATTTTTTTTCATAAACTTTGCTATCTTCATACCTGTTTATTCCCTCTCTGTAGGAAGGTCCCCCCAGGTCAAGCTCTCTGGCCTCAGACACCTCTGCAGAACATCAGAATCAGACCCTTGTAGGCGTTGTGGTCCAGCCCACTCAGCCATGGCAGGTGACCCGACGCCACGCAGCCCCCACCGCCTCTGAGCTCCAGAACAAAGGTAAGGGCGGAGGCTTCACCTGTACAAAGAGCACAGCGACGTCCGGCAGCCGGTTCGAGAACAGACACGCCGTGCAGCAGCAGATCATCGGCCAGCAGAGGAGGCTGCTGAAGGAGCAGCAGGAGCAGATCGCACGGCTCAGGGAGGAGCAGAGCATGACGGGGCTGGAGCTGGAGATGGAGAAAACTGCACAGATCACACAGCTGCTAATGACAGCAGGATCCAGACCGAAGAGCCACAACCCCACAGAGCAGAGGTAGACCCACTGAGACATGAGGAATATAAGATGTACTGAACAGCATTCACTACTGCCTTATTCTTCAGTTTAAAAGTAGAGACTAAATTCCCTATAATTTGGTCGTTAAGAGCCTAAACGTCAACTGTAACACGTTCCAACTAAAAATGCATGCTAAAGTTCCTCTTTAATTATATTTACCAGTCATAATAAAGGGTAAAAAAACAAGTCAGTGGTTATAAATGTGAATAATTAGTCATTAATGGATGCTGAAATGTCCTGTGAGACTTTTCTGTAAGGTCATATTTTAAGTGGACTTCAGTAATGAATAATGCCACTGGTTTCAACTACTTGAATAAAAGTGAAACACTCACAGAAAGTGGTACAACTAAATCATCGTTAATTGTAGTTCAAAACAAAGTTGATCCAGTTCTCATAAATCAAAAGTTGTAGAGACTTGGACCTGGTTAATTGTGCAAAAGGCCCAATCATATAATCCTGAGAGCTTCGACATGAGTGTGGGAGCATGGAGGGTCCTCTGAACAGCACTGTATGGTGTGTATATCCTCAGTCCCCGAGGACACTCACCCTGCCTGCCTCTATACCTCCATGCCCCACATTCACGCGCTCTGAAACTGTCTTCAGATGATGAAAAATCACTTGCATTAGCTCAATTCTCTTCCACACTGCAGACTAATGTTGGCCCGTCTCCCTGCACCTCGGGGGTGGAGAGGATATTTTACAGGAACGATAAAGTAATGACTGGTATAGTTATTGTTTGCAGGAGGTGGAATGGGGTTATCTGGTATATCTTTCCTTATTAAATGCAAGGAGAAGGTACATAGAAAACACAGAATGCTTTTCAGGCTCAGAGAGGACGGAGGATAATAGAAAATTGATGGGTGCTGTAATGAGATATAAATGAGTAAAAGTTCCAGCCTTCAGCTCACACTGAAATTCCTTCTCAGATTTATGAATGAATGTGGTTTGAAGTTCCTAAACTCGATACCTGTCTGATAAAATGTGCCTGAATAAGATGTGCAGCTATGACAGGCCTTTGTCTCTGAGCTTCTGGCTTTGATTGTCTGCAGGACACTGAGGACGAGTGAAGAACCTGTCAGCCTCGTCTCAAAGAAAGCCGTCAGACAGAAGACACGCCCCTGTCAAATCATCACGGGTCAGTCTGCAAGGTCCTGAAAAAGCAGAGGACGACACACACAAACTCACATATATTCAAAAGTACATTATCTCATCCCAAACATACAATGCTGGAGCTCTTTTGTCAGGGAAATTGCCCGACCTTGCATCACACATAAGGAGACATTTGCATAAAAAAGCCTACAGTCGGAAGCAGTACGCGTTCAGAATGTGAAAACATACATAATCATATCCCCTCCTGAGACTCTGCTGTGCCACATAGGTATACCTTGTGCTTACTGACCTCTCCCCTGCTCTTTGAAGCCATGGAGGTCCGTGCACGTCACCGCGAGGAGCGCAGGCAGGAACTCGAGGAACTCAGGAGAAAAAAGGAAGAGGAGAAACTGGTAAAAGATTAATGAGCTGTTCACCAGACTGTTTTGTTTTGCAGGATGAGGGATTGTCAGAAACGATATTAGGAAACCATTATTTCATTTGACTTTCCAGGCTGAGATGAAAGCCGCAGAGGAGCAGAGGCAGCAGGCGGAGGAGGAGGAGAAACGCCAAGCAGCGGAGAGGAGGAGGGAGGAGAGAAGACAGGAAAGAGAGGTGAGGATTTGTGGACGTTGATGTGAGAATGAAGGAGAAATACTGAGCGACGTGTAGAGGAAAACATTGAAATAATGTCACTTCAAAGCAGGTTTCACTCAACCCAAGGTTCATTCTGTTGGGTTCAAACCCAGTGAAATAAACATAGTAAACATGAGTGAACACTTCTACACCTCAGCTTGCTCTACACCATAACCTGTGTTGCATTGTTTTGTAAAAAGGCTCACAGCCCATGTGTTTGAGGATGGATGATAGAAAGTCCCTTCCTCCTGTGTGTGCAGAGGGAAGAGGAGAAACAGAGGCAGCTGAAAAGGCAGCAGGAGCTCCTCTCCATTGCCCGTCGACACTACCTCAAAAACCTGCTTCTACGGCGAGGCCTGGCGCCATGGAAACGCTTCATTCAGCTCCAACAGGCCAACATAAAGGTGAAGCGCCCCTGTCTTCAAATTCAGCCGTCAGACAAATTTGATCCGTCCTCAGTCCTCCGAGTCAATATTTTTTTAAGAACCCGTGGAGGTGCTGGATGATCCTGGCTTGACCTTTAACTTTTAAAATCCTATTTGGAAAAGGAAACTGTGCAAAGAGAGCTTCAGGCTTTCCATTATCATACCGGCTCCCGCAGAATTACAATAAGGGAGAATTTCAGGTAAAAAACGGTGGATTTGAATAATAAAAAGGCTGCCTGCTCAGTCTGATATCTAACTTGCAGACATTCACTTAAACTCAATGTGACTATAAAGGCTTTTACAATTTAAATGTAACGCTCACGGAGGTGATGCACTGGTGGACATGTTGCCTCATCATTTCCTCCCACTAAAAAGCTTGTTCAGTTATTTAGAGTATAAAGTCCTCTATGTGTTGAATTGTATGATTCAAAGAACACGCTGTTTTATAACCTTGTTTTTTTAAAGTATAAATAACATCTTAAAGATTCCGTTATGAGAAGAATATCTGGCTCTTCATCTGTTTCTCCTTTTGTTGTTGGCTGATGTGGTTTATTATTCCTCTTGCTGGGATTATTTCTCGTCCCAAAACCCAACGACTCTGATATTCTTGGAGAAAGCCCACACTGAACAAGGCAGATAGAAAATCTCCAAATAGAAGCAGCATTCTTCTGAATCATTTCATCTACAGACTGATCCCCTCTCTGCACAGCATCAACTCTCCTGTGCATACATGTTTCACAGCTACATATAAACCCTCGTGTTAAATCTGAGATACATTCGAAGACATGTGATCCATTGTTTCAGCCTGGCACATGAGTTTGGATGCCTCCACCAGCGTGCACCAACACTTTTCTTTTCAATTCCCGCCAGCTGGCCAGCACTCATCACAATCTCTTCCTCCTGAGGCGGTGCTCGCTGCGCTGGCAGCAATCAGCGAGAGAGTCCTCGTCTCAGAGAGAAGCTCGCGTTGACCAACTGCACCGGCACACTCTGCTTCGGAGGAGCTTAAGTTGCTGGAAAAGAGTGTGTATTTACACCCGCACAGACACACACATTCAGTTACTCAATCAGGATTGCAGTGTCCCATCTTCTGCTGGTGATTTAGAGCTTCACCTTTTCCTAATCTCCCCTGCCCACACTCAATCATGCTTTTAAGAGCCCAGCCTTTTAAGAAATAATGGTTTCTACTTATCCTTGTTAAAGCTAGTGCAAACCTCATCACTTCCCCTCACTACCTTGCAGTTGTTTTGTTGCTAACAAAGCAAAAAACTGCCGCCTATATCTGAGTGAGTGTGGTGTGTTTCAGCTGATGGACTGGCGGATGATCCAGGAGGAGAGAGCTGAGCGCTTCCACCGCGCTCGCACTCTGAGGAGGGTTCTGCTGGCGCTGCTGGACCATGTGACCCAGGAGAGGCTGCTGCAGTGGGACCGTCAGGAGCTGGCTCAGGAGCACAACAACAGGTCTGTGACTCCAGCATATGTTCACTGATCTAATGAACAGCTTGTTTAAAAACCAGTTGAAAGGTTAAAGCAGTTTGGATAGTTTGCCGGAATAAAACCATGCCTTGGATCTGTATCAACATCAGTTTTACAACTCATTTTAAAGAGGCCCCATTATACTTTTGGGGGTTTTAGTGCAGATTTAAACAGTGTAAGACATTTTGCAGTGCATTGTCTTTACCCTGCACCTCCTTTGCATTAAATGAAAACTATAAAATCAGGGCCTAAAATCTGCTGTTAGCTGGAAGTGTTCATATTTTGATTAATGGAGTCAGTTTGGGGGTTTGGCTGCTGTGGTAGAAACTTCAATACGGCTGAACTAGCAGGAAAAGCACTGGGTTTAAAGCTTGCTTAGTCAGGGTAATTAAAGCAAAGTATTCTCCGTAGTAAAACTTTTTCTCCAACAACTCATTGTGAAGACATTCCACCTTAAGAGCACACAGAGGGCTGAAGGGACAGTCAGCTAATCATCAAAGTTATGAGGAATCATTGTCTTGGAACCATAAATGTCAATTCTGCCATCTATCTTGTATACAAATGGGATCTTTGTCTTGCTGATGGCGCATGAGAGGAAGTCTGGGAACAGTAGCGATGGCTCCTCTGGGCCCGGTGGATACTAATGTGCTGGAGAACCACCCAGTACTACACCTTTCAGTGTGAGCAAAGCAAACACAGCAGCAGCGCAGTCAGTTTTTACATTTCCAGTTAAATAGTTCCTCTAAATAATACATTTTAATCAGCTAACACATTCAGGTTGTGAATACGCCTTATACATTAGTCTGTGTCCCATTGTGGACTAAATTAAGGATGCTCTGACTCGATTTAATTCTCCCTCATTGACGCTGAATGTGTTTACAGACTTGTCGAGTGTGGTCAGATAAATGAGCGCAGCCCGCAGGTCCATTCCCACATCGACAATAAGCCCCCCGGTGACATCAAGTGAAAACTCATTAGGTGTTGTGATCACGCAGGTCTCTACCATTCAGTTTCTCACTGCTCACTTGTTCCCCGTCTGTTCTCCCATCTGCCTGCCTGTTCAGACGGGTGCTGAGGAGATGTTTGCAGGCCTGGAGGCAGCTTCCCTCTCTGCAGCGCAGGGAGAGGGCGAGGGAGGAGAGGAGGGACAAGCTGGGACGAAGAGTGGCTGCCATCCTGCCCGACTTCTGCTCACATCCACTGTAGAGCCTCTGGGATAAACACACACATCCGTTCAGACGACACACACACATCCTCAAAGCTCTGGAGGGAACTGTTCTCACTTTCATTTAATACAAATAAAACTTTACACAAATACAACTTCAGGACGTAACTCTTTGAGGATATTGCTCTAATAAAAGCAGCAATAGTGTAAACTTCTCAAGGTGACATTAATGTGCATTTTTCATATTCCAGCTGTTCCATAGTTTAAAGCAGGTTGATAAAAGTAGCTGCTCATATATTAACGAACCAATCGTTCATTGTGATTAATGCAAGCTGTAAAACTTTAATCAGCCTGAGATGTTTAATGAATCCCTGAAAAATATCCAATTCACAAGTCCGACAGAGGCAGACGAATGTTTTTTGTGCGAGACTTGTGGTCTTTGTGCTGCTGCCGAGAGAACGTCCCCACGAGGAGCCGGACACATTACTCAGTCTTGTGTTCCTCCGTCTCCCAGCACGGCACTAGAATGTAGAGGACACACAGAGACGATATTGAAGTATTGGGATGACAGTCGCTGTGCAGGAATGCTTTTTTCTCATTTGTCAGAGGGACGGGTGACAGGTGTAAAGGTCATTCAGCTGCATGGAGGAGATACCAGCTGAGAGTGACACTAAGGGAAGAGAATGTATGTTTTGTTGAAATGCATTGAGAGGACATCAGAAGTGAAGAAGCCATGCTGCCATCCAGTGGACAAGTACTTAAAATCATTGTCTCTTACACCAGGTCTGTTGGGAGGGGGGTTGGTGGATTCAGTTTTTCTCCCATGCTCATGAACTCTTCCCAGTTGCCTCGGAAACCTCGAGAGTAAACCCCCGTGTCAACAACGAGCCCCCAGTATGAGCTGCGAGCGGTTTTCTCTCGCAGCGCCAGGCGGGCCTCTCGCTCCGTCACGTTGTAGCTGACGTTGATGACCTGCACGAGCAGCAGGTGGAGCAGCCCGCAGGTCACCAAGCTGCTGTACCACGCGCAGGTGAAGCACAGCGCAGCACTGCAGAGACAAGAGGGTCAACGAAGAAGTGTCAGGGCTCTCTGCTGCGCACACTATGCTTTAGCTTCCTACTGCATCTTCCTAGTTATGGGTTTTTTTGGTCATATTTTATGATATGGTCATCCTAGAAAAACATTTATTTTCTATATGCAATGAAATGTAACAGATTTTGTGTGACCGTGGCAGTATAGATGTGATTTAAGGTGTGTTAAATTGCTGCACACACCTTTAAAGTGCCTCTTTGTGTTTGGCAAAAGCACATTTTTTGATTGAATCTGAATTTGTATTTAGATGAACACGTTTAAAAAGAACATTGGGAATAAACTGTGTCTTTTTGATTGACTATTCTGAAGAGCCTTAGGTAAAAGCGACACAACAACAAAGCAATTCCAACCAGGACTGAGTCATTTGGTGAGAGAAGCTTCAATATGCAGACTAATAGAGCTTCATAATGAGGTAAACAGTAACTTTGTTGGACCATAATGTTAAAGTGACACAGCCCAGAATGTGTTTCTCAGTACCTGTACTGGTCGTAGACCCCGGGGCAGTACAGCAGGGCGGTGAGGAGTAGCTGATCCGGACACACGCTCCGCAGCACCAGGCTGATCCCGTACACAGACGTCGACAGGAAAAGGACGAGCGTAACCAGGAAGCTGCGGTGATTGGCCAGCCCGACACAGCTGTTTATCCTGCCCGGGCACCGAGGGAGGGGACGCACAAACACACAAGTACACACACAGGCTGACAACACATCGTACTGAGACCCCAGGGTTACTACACACGTAGGATGAAAGCAGGAAACGGTTTATCGTAGCTGCAGATAAAGACTGAGTGGTGTTGATGACACACACAAATAAAGACACAACAGGTGAGGCCAGGACAAACACACATTCAGTCTGAGCTTATTAAATATCCTGGAAGAAAAGAAGGCATTGTTTTGGAAAATGAAAAGCCTTTTTTTAGATTTATTGAAAAGTTTGTGCAGAGAAGACGATCAGACGACAGACAAGAAGACCTCAGAGTTTGAGACGTGAGACAGAGACACAGTGAGGCCGAGTGAGAGGCTTTGTGAGGGGACCCACCAGACGCAGTGGTGGTCGAGACGCCGGACGCAGACGCCACAGATGCGACAGTGTCCCGCCCTCGGGGGCCGCACCACCCTGCACGCCGGACACCAGTTCCTGCGGCTGCTTTCCTTCAGATCTGCCTCCCCGTGCTTCGTGGTTTCCGTCCTGTTGGCTGCAGTCATCGTCACGTCGTGTTTCCCCCCGTTCACGGCGGAGTCTATCTCTGCCAGAGGGCTGTGATAGGTCACCGTGCTGTGGACGTCCTCCAGGTTCGGCCGCACGATGCCAGGGTCTCTCTTGGTGTGGAAAAGTGCCGCCAGGGTGAGAATGACCCCTGTAGTTACAACAGCCGGCTGCATGACACCAAGATCACCGCGGGGAAGCACCTCGGTGAGGAACAAGTAGTACATGTACCCGAGGGAGAAGAGGGCAAGGCTGAGGAAGAAGAGCGTCCGGCCTTTCTTGCGGTGTGTGAAGTAGTAGTACCACAGCACCAGGCCGGGCAGAGCGGTCAGAGTCACCACGCCCAGCAGGAAGTGGAGAGCAGCGATGTGAAGAAGCACCGGGAGGAGAACGAGAGGAGGGATGACGGACAGCTCCACTTTTCTTGCTCCGCCCCAAAGCCAAGGCACTCGGATCCGGTCTGTGAAAACTGCAGTCACATGAGACAGGGACTCGGGTTTCTGAGACTCCCTCTTAAGAAACCTGAAGGAGAAAACAAAAACATTGGTACGAGTTTCTCCAACATGGCTGTTTTATATCGTTGTAAATGTAATATATGTGGCTTTTGGGCTGTGGATTGTCGGTTTATGGCCCTCACCTGTCACAGGCGTCGTCCAGGTCCTCACAGTCGCAGCAGCAGGCCGCCACGTGGCTGCGCTCCCCCAGTCTGTTCACATACTCGCAGCAGCACAGCGTCTCCTCCTCCTCCAGCACCTTTTTACCACGCTTCTTCATGATGGGCAGCCTTACGGTCTACAAAAACAACACTAGAACAATTAGAAACATAACACGAGCTAAAAACTGCAAACAGACCCTGCCTATCTGACCCCACCCAGTCCACCTTCTACCCTCACATCTGTCACACATCACTGATGAGCCGCACGGTCCCCCGCTGCTGGCTTATCTGTACGGCGCTGATGGATCTGGGCTGAGGTGAGCAGAGGTATTGGAAGCATTTATAACAATCACAGGTCTTCAGCGTCCCCTTCATCTCAGGGCACTCGCGTAGTGAATTGCTAAGTGGGATTAATGCCTCGGCTCAGGTAAACCTCTCTGGGGATCTGGCGCCGTTAAATGACCCTCTGATTAGCCATCAATCAAAGTGTGACGTTGTGGTTCATTATTATTCATCAGATGTTGGTTAAAAGGTCAATGCCATTTACCTGGGGAGTTCGGTTTTGAAGATAAAACGGCTTCATGTTCTGATTAATGAGTGCAGCATCCACGAGCACATCTGCTCCTCCACCACAACAGAAAACTAACACTGCTGCAAGAAGT
Source organism: Eleginops maclovinus (assembly GCF_036324505.1). NCBI lineage: Eukaryota > Metazoa > Chordata > Actinopteri > Perciformes > Eleginopidae > Eleginops > Eleginops maclovinus. The sequence goes on from NC_086369.1 coordinate 2,254,948, forward strand.
CGTAGCGTGACTGTGGAGCTCAGCAGTTCTCTGCTAACATTAAGGGATTTTCTACGGTACACAGGGCTTGTGAATTTTTGCAAATGCTGCAGGGCATTGAATGCTCCTTAAATATCATGCACTGCAGGATAGATGGATGTAGCTCAGTTGGAAAACAGGAAATAAGTCAGCATATTTTGATAGCTGCTACTCCAGAGTTTACATTGTGACACGTTTCTGCTTTCCTGTATTTTATGTGATGGTTTACTACGTGGGATTTTTCTACCTGTGACTATTTCATGGCATCTCATAGACAAAACAGTCAGTGTTCCATCAATTAAGTAGTCAGCTGATTACTCAATAATGATGGATCCAGCTCATATTTCCAGAGATTTACCTGTACAGTGTTGGGGAAAGTCACCTTAGAACTGTCATTTTAGAAAGTCATTTACAGGTTATATCAAAGGACTCCTGTTCAGCATGACCCTGGATATGTTCATAACAAATGCATCATGGCTGGATTTCCAGGGACCTCCAAGCCTTAGACCCAAGGATCTCAAAGTATATTGGAAGCCAAGGCCCTAAGTGTCCACCACCAAGCCTAAAACTGGGCCCCTGGGTTCCCCTAAACCCCTCAGTGCTTACATTGGTTACTCACAGGAACATTATCCAGCCCTGGGCAATTTCCTACATTGTAAATAAAAGTGTGCTTTTTCTTGAGTTGACAGGTATACAGAGGGGGTAGAAGTACTCAGATCTTGTACTTGAGTAAAGTAGAAGTACTCAGATCTTGTACTTGAGTAAAGTAGAAGTACTCAGATCTTGTACTTGAGTAAAGTAGAAGTACTCAGATCTTGTACTTGAGTAAAAGTAGAAGTACTCAGATCTTGTACTTGAGTAAAGTAGAAGTACTCAGATCTTGTACTTGAGTAAAAGTAGAAGTACTCAGATCTTGTACTTGAGTAAAGTAGAAGTACTCAGGTCTTGTACTTGAGTAAAGTACAAGTAATCAGGTCTTGTACTTGAGTAAAGTACAAGTAATCAGGTCTTGTACTTGAGTAAAGTAGAAGTACTCAGATCTTGTACTTGAGTAAAGTAGAAGTACTCAGATCTTGTACTTGAGTAAAGTAGAAGTACTCAGATCTTGTTCTTGAGTAAAGTAGAAGTACTCAGATCTTGTTCTTGAGTAAAGTAGAAGTACTCAGATCTTGTTCTTGAGTAAAGTAGAAGTACTCAGGTCTTGTACTTGAGTAAAGTAGAAGTACCAGAGTGTAGGAATACTCTGTCACAGTAAAAGTATTCTAAATGTTCCTCCAGTGAAAGTAGAGAGTACTCTCATCTAAATGTACTTAAAGTAGTGACAGTGTTTGATTGGTCCATTTCAGAATAATATCTCTGATATGTTTTATAATTATTGATCATTAAGTGTTCTCAAGTCCCTTTAAAACTGTACTTCAGTGCAGTACCTGAGTAAATCTACCTGGTTACTTTACACCTCTGCAGGTAAGTTACTTATATTAAACGTCTCCTGACAGCCAGTCTGCAGGTCACAGTTGACCCATATTTTCTCGTATTCTACCTGACAACAAGCAACTGCTGTAAAAACGTTCAAATGTGGCACCAGAAACACACACAACATGCTAAAAGCGTCAACATACCTGAACATGCCTTTCGCTTTCGAGTACACGGAGTCTTCTCCCCGGTAACAGCTGCTGTACTCGGTGTTTCTCGGAGCTACATGTCGGTCAGTGGGTGGTGGAAGTCCCCAGGAGAACAGCAGGTGTAGATAGAGACCGGTCTGTGTTCAACTGTCCAGGGATACGGCGTCTCACACCGGATCCGGTTCCGCTGAGGTGAGGGAGACGTCATGTAGCCACGCCCCCAAACAGTTAACGTCATTACGTCATGATCGGACGTCCCAGTGAGTCATGTGTGAGATCATGTTTAGTTTAGAATATTTTAACTAATTATTACAGTTAAGAAGTAAAGTCTGCAAAAATGTACAATATATATATATTTAAATGTCCCTTCTTGCTATAAGTGGGTCCTAAAAGATTATATGGTAAATCCCAAGTAAAATAAAAATAGTACTCTTTTACGACTCAATTCATCAAAAAAATCAAAAAGGAACAATAATCGAAATAGTCTATTTAAATTTTGTTTTGCATATATAATATTATACATTCAACATACTGCTGAATAAATATAGACTACTTTGTCACTTTGCAAAACTATATATTACAATAAAACTTAAATTGGAGCCACGAAAGGAAAAACACCATCCTGTATAATTTCCTGCAGATAAACTGACTGACATACATACATAGACTATAGTATTTCCTCCTGGAGTAAATAAGGACTTGCTCCCTGTCAATAATTAAAGACAGTCTTGTATTTCACCTGTGATAAAGGAACAAAGACACATTTGGCAAAGTTTTGCATTTCTGTTCCAGCAGCAGAGTACAGGATGTTCCTACCAGCCTCAGAAATAACAGAACAGAAAAATAATCAGTAATCCTGAGTCAATGAAATACATCCCCGTGCCCTTAGTGTGACCAGAGTTTTAATGAACGGTTATTTCCCTTTGTCCTGAGGCCGTTTATTGCCCAAAGCTAAGGAAGCATTACTATTTAATATCCTAATATAATCATGAGTTGTTTTCAGTACGCACATTCGCTCTGTAGTCTGTATTCTGGTTCATTTTTGCAAGTAAAAATGGCTAAATTTAACTTATTCCAGCTTCTAATATTTCTAAAGAAAGTACAATCTTTTTGGTTTGGTCAAGAATAGATAAATGCATAAATGTAAATTATAAAATATGACATTTTAAGACAAAAACTTTTACGAGAGATCTTGTTTATTAAAACAGCATACTGCATTATTACTACATATGTACAAAACAACCAGTTTGTCGGTGGCCTGAAGAAACACACATAATGGGTGATTGGAACACTATAAACATCAAACAAGGCTCAAAACTAAAGTAGTGGTGTGTCGAAAACAATTAGAGAAATCCCAGAACAAGTGTCCTTTAGTGTCGACAGGAAGATAGTGCTGAGATTACCTGAGAGCACCACTGACCCGTCCCCGAGTATTTCACTGGGAGCGGGACAGTAAGTAGAAAAGGAAACGACAGAGTGATAACACATGAACAGGAAGGTGAATAATTGATTGATATGCGTTAAAAAACTGTATCTTCTGTACACCTGATTTGGCTCATAAATCTCTCCTGCATATAAAACAAGATAAATCATCGCCGATTGTAAAATATTTATTGTTATAAAAAGAACCTAAAAATAGATTTAAAACACAGCCTCATCTACAAGGCACCTGTGCAACAAATTAAAATGTGCAAAATTGTAAATAGTTTTTAAATAATATTGATTCATTTAAACGGAAATAGAACTTTTTACAATAGCTCAGTTGATGTGGCATGGCTCATCAGAACAGAGGAAGGCACATTTGGAGGTTTATCCCTGATATCCATTGCCGTGGTTAAGGAAAATAGTGATCCATGTGCATCAGACTCCTATTTTTGCAGCCGTTAGTCCACAATCCTTGCTTTGGATGTCCCCCCCCCCCCCCACCATATAACTCCTGGCAACACATGTCAGGAGTCTGGGGACGTCCATATAGCAACATCACAGAGATTTCCCCAGAGGCAGCTCACTACTGCAGTCCTTCTTTATCCTCGTCAGGGCCGGGACCAGGCTCTCTGCAGGCGCCCAGGTGTGGAGCATCACTGTGGTTCTGCCGTGCGATTGGCCATAGCAAAGCTCTGGTGCAGCACCAACAGAGAGCTGCGGAGCTGTGAGGATAAAAATAGATGATTCAGCAGCTACAGCACCTGCTCTAGGGTTTTTTAAAAAGGTGTAACAAGACGAGAAGAGCCACTCTGAATTTCATTTAGATGTTTACCCCCGATTTTGTAGGCCGTAAAGCAGATTCTAGTGCGCATATCCAAGAGGTTGATATGGCGTCTGAAGCGTGAAATATGTTTTTCATGCATCATATTTTTTGGGGGGGCTTTTTGCCTTTAATCAGAGAGAGAGTGGAGAGTGACAGGAAAGTGGGGAGAGAGAGTCGGGGTGGGATCCGGAAAGGACCACGCGTCGGGAATCGAACCCGGGTCTCCGGCATACAGTGCAGGTGCCCCAGCCAGTTGTGCCACGGCCGGAAATATGTTTTTTATATTTAAAAAACGGTGTGGTGTTTTATCATTAATGAATTTTGAGCTGCATGCATCTGCTTCCTAACATAACGTTTGTTAAAAGCACATGATGAACTGATATATTTTGCATAAAGCAGTGCAGGATCTCCACAATCATGGCCACATTAGAGGTACAATCACACTTTGTATTTGTGCAGTGCATCTCCAGCTTGTCCTACCTGTTCTAATAGGTGGATGGAGTCCTGCAGGACAGTTTTCAGCAGCTGTGCATCCTCTCTGCTCTGGTACTCTGGTCCCTGTCTGGGCCCGTAATCAGGGGCCAAGCTGACAAACCACAAAAATAATAAGTACTGATTAAAAACAACAATATTAACACAAAAAAGCAAAAAAACTGAGGCAGTAACAAAGTGAAGGTTAAAGATGATGTCACTTACATGAGTAGTGTTAATGAAACGGTTCAAAAAGAGTCTTAGATAAGAGCTCTCATAAGGCACAAAAGTTAAGTATGATTAACCCCTTCCCCTCTCCTTCCCACATTAGGCGTCTGCTTCCTGTGTGATTGTGTCTAGTAATTTAGCTTCTGTCTGATGCGTGATAACTGAAGGGGGAAGAAATAAGTATTGTGCAAAAGGAGCAGAAAGCTATCTGACCGGGCTTCAGTCCTCTCCCTCAGCCGATGCTTGGTGTTCAGGTACATGCGGTGCGCTACGTCCTCCATGGCCCACAACTTGAAGAACAGACCCAGATTCATCAACGTCAGAATCAGCAAACTGTAGGAGAAGAAAACAGAGTTTAATCTGACTGCACAATGACTCAGACAAAACAAATACATACACAACACATTGCTTTCAGGTCGGTAACTTACATCAAACTCATCCCGATCACTATTGTTGTGGTGCTCCATCTGAGGGGGCTGTTTATTTCTATGGGGCCTGGAAAAACAGAACGGGGGGGGGGGGGGTCAAGCATGCAACTAGTGAGACAGTAACAGAAGTCTACTTGTAGAACTTGCAGCCGTCTGTCTTGCAGCTTGCACATTAAAAATGTTCCTCAAATGCTTCGTCACAGAATGTACAGGAACTGGATTTTGGACGCGCTATCGTCTCTGATTGACCTGCTGAGTGTTCTTTTTAAAATGAGCTGAAGAACACGGACGCTCAGAGTTTACATCAGTCCGATTAAAGAAATATGTTAAAATTGTAATCTCAACTGAGCAGCCTCAACTCTAGAGATGTTTCAGTTCAAAATGTGCATACAAAAAAAGGGATATACTCTTATATGTTGGAGACAGGAGTAACTTAGCTTAGCATAAAGACTTGAAGCAGCCTGACTCTGTTAGGTAACAAGCTCTGCCTACCAGCACCTTCAAAGTTTAAACAAATAGTGTATTGTTTGTTTATTATGTACAAAAAGGAAAGTGTTAAAAACTAACATTGTAGTTTTATGGCGTTAAATGCTATTGATTTTCCCACACAGTGACTTCCTGGTCAATAAAGTCACCTAGCTTCATGCTAACTAAACTGTCTCCTGGCTGTAGTTTCACATCTGACTGACAGGCATGGGAAATCCATCAGTCTTCTTAACAAACATAATGGTTGTATACAGTTTAACGTAATGTACCCATGTTGCTATCTCTGCGCTGTTGGGGGTCTTGCCCGTACGGCTTATTGGGCTTCATGTGCTCGGGCAGGGTCCGGCTGTAAGTCCGTCTCCTCCTCCGAAGACCACCTATCTTCCCGGTGTCTCCACCTCCTTGGTTCATCTCCGCTTCCTCCTCCAGCAGCTCTGCCTCTGTTCAGAGTCAACACAGGGCCACAGAGAGTCAAACACAGATACGGGCAGAAGTTGAAGGGCTGAAACAATGTACACACTGATTGATTGGACAAATATTGCAGCAAAAAAACATAGAAACCCTCGCAGAAAATGGACCTAATTAATACTAGCCCATTATACTGCGCTTATACTTTCTTGCAAAAGCAGCATTCAAATGATTCAGTGCTTTGGAGCCTTGTGTGTTGGAGGAGTTCATGAGAGATAAAATAAATGAGAGTAGACAGGGAAGTGTATTCCTCTGCCCCCACACTTTGTCAACACGGCCCTCCACTCACCCAGCTGTCGGAAATAATCCTCTATGCCGCTCCAGGAGTTTTTCGTGATGAAGGACTTGACCAGGCCCCATGGCTGCTTCTTGTATTTCACATCGGTGTACACCCTGGCAGCACAACAGACATGTGTAAATGGCAAAGAGTCAAAAGATAAGCCGACATAAGCCCCTTACCAGGCGTCAAGGCTGCTTGTTAACACTATAACTCATATATATGTGCATTTATTAGCCCTGGAAGGAGGCATAGCATTCTCTCGCCGTCCCAATCTCGTGAACGCGATAATATCTCAGTGTTTCTTCAGTTTTGGCACAAATGTCAACTTGCTCTCAAGGGTAAGCTGATTAGATTTGTTGGTCAAAAGTTCAAGGTCACTGTGAAGTCATGTCCATCTCATTCTCATGATGTCAGAGCAACTGCATGAGTGCATTTCTTCAAATGTGCTGTACATGGACTCAAAGAGAAACTGATTACATTTGGGGGTAAAAGGTCAAGGTCAGTAATGCCTCACGACACATTTTTGTCCCAAACTCAGAAATGTATTTGCTAAATATGACAATTTCAACAAATTTCGAATAGGACAGACATGGATGCAAAGTGCATTGTGGTAATCATAGTTCTTAATCATTAATTACTGATGAGTATCACTCACTGATGGGATGTTATAGTACATGTTGTCCTATGAGCGTTGCCAAAAACAGATTTCCATTTTATGCAAATCTAACAGTCCCTAAAGTAATCTGAATGATGTTGTCTTACCTGAGTCGACACTTCCGCTTCGAGTTGCTGATGATGTAGTAGCGATTCTGAGTGTAGAAGTAGTCGTGATAGGGAACATCGTGAGTGTACACCTCTGCGTCCAAGAGGTAGTACTGACCCTCCCGGGATTCTTTGTACAGCGTCTGAGCGATCATTCAAGTACAAATGCATGTTTAGAAATCAATTCATGCACACACACACACACACACACACAAACACACACACACACACACACACACACACACACACATCTCACAGTGGTTTAAAACACACCTGGTTCTCTGTAGCAGTGGAGGATTTGCCTATCAGTGGGTTGTTGATGGTTATTGTGTAGTTCAGACTCCGCTTCATGTGTCCCGAGGCGTCTTTCTGCCAAGCAGTAGAGCTGGCGTCTGATGACACAAAGAGCAACGTTAATAAGACAGGTGTATGCTTGGTTATGCTGGTTATGCCTTAATATCACTCACTGGTTGTCTTCCTGGCGATCATGAACCTGCGGATGAAGCTGGAGTCGGTGAACAGCAGCTCGAACATCTTGTTGGCGCTGATGTGGAACACCTTGTTTATAAAAAGTCGACCCTGGACCTCGGGCATTACCACTCGTTCCTCCACTAGAAGGAGAGAGGGAAATATTTAACAAACAAAAGAAAATGAGCTCAAGTATTCACCAGTGCCTCCTCTTACCATCCTCATTACTTTCTGAGCCACTCTGCTCGGTCGCGTCGTTCTGGTTGGCGTTGAGGTCAAGAGAAAGCGAGGAGCGTTTGGAAACCCGTTCTGGGGCGAGGCGGTCCAGCGAGGGAGCAGGACTGCGCCGCTGAGTGGGGGGGCTGCGAGCATCTTCCTGCAGCAGGGAGATTAAAAAAATGATTAAGGAGGGCCTTGCTTTTTGGGGTTTCCTTTTCCTGTAGTGTGTTATATAGTGCATGGAAATGGTATACAAAGGATAACATATCTTTGCACACTCACTGTAATTATAAGAAAACTATGTCATACCATATTTGGAGAGTTGTTTGAGCTGAGCGGAGAAAGAAAGTCCTCCCCAGGTGGAGTGGAGGCCTCTAAGGGCCCGTTCTCCATGCTGGGGAGGCGAAGGGTATGCGGGCGCTCCAGCCTCCCTACACCCTCATCCCCGCCAGGCCTCGCTGTCTGTAGGCTGCGCACACACACACACACACACACACACACACACACACACACACACACACACACACACACACACACACACACACACACACACACACACACACACACACACACACACACACACACACACACACACACACACACACACACAGGGATCACAGCACACAGCGGTGGAAGTACTCAGATACTAAAGTACTTAATAATAGCAGCATACTGGACCTACCTGCTCTGCATGCTTGTTTCTGATATGTGTAAACTCTCCATCTCCTGGTGGCTCAGACCCAGGTCGTTCCCATAATGCAGTTTGACCATCTGCCACAACTCTAAGCTGGTTAGAGGCTGGAGAGAAGACATGGAAACATCAGGGCTTGTTTGGAAACCATATCTGTTCCTCTTGCATAATAAAAGCACAGATAGAAACCATAATATGAACAATAAACCGTAGCTGACTCAGAGTCTAAAGTAGGTAACCTGGAAACACGCAGCCTTCACACAGCACCAGTTACACTCTTATCTCCATGGGTGGCAAACAACCAACAATTTGTCAACCACTCAATCCAGTTAAACAAAGAGAAGCACAACTTTGCAAACATAATGAAACAAGACGTGAGGTTCCATATGGCGGAGGAATAAAGCAGTCTGTATTATTGCCACAGCGACGCGTTGTTGCGCAAAATCCGACTGGGAAATTGAGTTTTATTAAATATAGAATCTAACGGCGTTTTAGCGCATCCAAAACGCAGATAAAGTTACAGATCCATTCACAGGGACTTTCCTTACTTGTCAGAGGCCATTTCCCCCGCAGCAGCTGTGAGCTCCTCTGTCCGACACTGAACTGTAACCTGGACTCGCATTCAGGAAGTGCTGGGTTTGAGGACGCACCGCCCAGATTTACACCGCGATAAACAGTAAATAGAAGCTGCTGTTCTACCTGTGGAAACTGCGGTTCACTGACAGTTAACATGCCAAGAAAAACCTCCTGTTTTGACACGACTCGGTTAATCGTGTCCGGTACGAGCAAAGCGTGACGCGCGGTTTTGAGGCAGAATGCAAATGAGCCCTCGTTGCCTCACCTGAGGTCAATGAACTCTGGAGCTGGTGTTTTTAAAAACAGGTGTTTGTGTTGCGGATCCCTGCAGACGTACACCCCCTGGGTAGGCTGCCATAGCGCCTGTCTTTAAGAATAGTCTAGTGTAAGCGAAGCTGCAGGTTATCCCTCTTAAACCTATTATAATCTGTACATTTCTCCAGTCATTAAATAATGTCGATTTATTCAAACAAAAAGGCCAATTCTCAAAATAACGCTGCCTATGCTCAGCTGTTGGTTTCATTTTAACCACTTCCCTTGTCTGACAGACTGAGGGTGAATTTATATTAAAGAGGGCCTATTCTGTCGTTTGGGTTGTCCCTTTCCTGTAGTTTGTTATACATGTGTTGTGCATATACATGGTCTGCAAAGGCTAAAAGAGAGTAAAGAGTCTGGCATTACCCTGACTAAAATGCAACTCAACTTACCACATAAAGCAACACTAACATAAAAGTAATTACCCTCCAACTTCAGCTCCTATACAACACCTTACATGATTGCACCTGCAGTGTTTAAACTAGAACATTGGCTTGTTCTGTGTGTTTACTTTTACAAAGCAAAGACTGCTGAACACAAATACATGTGGCTGAGCGGAGGAGGGTTAATATATTCCTGACCAGTGTTGGGTGTAACGTGTTACAAAAGTAACGGGGTTACAGTAATGTATTATAAAGCAATATAACGCATTACTTCTGAAATGCGGGTAATATAATACCAGTTACAATTCTCAGTAACGCAGTTTCAACACATTTGAACCCGAAATGATGTGGTGTTTAGTTTCTAACAATTCACAAACATCGCGAGACATTCCGACACCAGAGAAACAATTGTGCAGGTAGAATAGTAACTCAGTAAGCCTGTTTCCTATTGGTTAAGAGGGCTGCAGAAACACATTCACCATGCAGAGCTGCAGGCTCTCAATGCAGAGCTGCAGGCTCACCATGCAGAGCTGCAGGCTCTCCATGCAGAGCTGCAGGCTCTCCATGCAGAGCTGCAGGCTCACAATGCAGAGCTGCAGGCTCACAATGCAGAGCTGCAGGCTCGGAGAAAAGAACAGAGAAAGACAGGAGTGCGTGCAGGCCAAAGCAACAGAAGGAAACTCTCTCTGGGTCTGCTGCTTGAACCCCGACAAGTTCAGAGCCTCGTGGCAGAGTGTTGAAGATCTGCAGCCTCTGTCCTCTGTGGAATCGCCGGCTTTTAGAAAGTTTGTCAGCCAAATCCCCGTTAACACACCAATGACCAGGTGAGCTAACGCTGCATAGAGACTCGTTCATATCCAGCAGGTCAAAGGGCAGTGCAGAGAGGCTCCACTAACGGGTTATTAATCACACACAGAGACGTCATGTTACCGGTATCAACTATTATTCAGCCCACTTAAACGGTGCATACGTTTAATCTCAGCATACTGCCATAGATAGCTTTAATTAATGAGCTGCAATAAACTACATTTTAGCATTTAAAGCCAAACTTTTGCGGTTATTTTTGGTAAAAGTAACTCAAAGTAACGCAGAAGTAGTGTAACGCATTACAGTTCAGAGACAGTAATAATGTAATGTAACTTATTACTTTATAAAGACAGTAATAAGTAATATGTACTGTATTACATTTTGGAAGTAACTTGCCCATCACTGTTCCTGACCCAGATAAAAACACTCCTCCGTATGTGGAACAAAGAAAAGGCTGTGCTGGATTCATGCACAAACCTCACTGTGCAGATCTGTGTATGATAACCTCAGAGGGCAGCTATGTGTACTCTGAATGATTACATAAGCACCGCAGAATTTGTTAAAGCCAGAAGGCTGCGGGTGCAGTCGCAAGTCAAATTACTGTACAACAGAAGTGTGCGTTGACAGGGTTTGTGCTAAAAATGGCTCTGGATATGAAAAGTGAGTAATGATCATGATCAGTGGAGGAGGAGGAGGCCGTACCTTGTCCAACAGGGTGTTTTGCCACATGCGGAAAACACCCTGGTAACTCTTCTCTCTTGCCGAGAAGGAGGTAAAGAAGAACTGCAGGTGTGAAGAGAGAAACAGAGTGATTATGTGTCTCATAAATGGGAAATTAACTCTGTTCTTATAACACCATGTACTTTATCTGTTGCCGTGCAGATCTGGATGGCATTGGGAATCAGACGAGCGGTTTTCTCTCTGGTCATATTGATGACGTCTTTGAGAGTCAGTGTAATCTGGAGAAGAGGTAAAGGTTACAGGGTGCTCATTAAAGGATGCTTGAGAGATAAATCCACATTTGGAAACCATTTCAAATCTTCAAATATATTTTGTTGCTCCAAACATGTGCTGTTGCAGTTATGTGAACACAGTCAGCCTCTAGACTGAAACCCCCTCCTCTCTTTCGCTCTGTCCTCCTCCGCTCTCTCATCACCTTTGTACCCCGAAACACATTGCTGTAGAAGCAGAGCCAGTTCTCTGTGAGGTAGAGGCGTCCCTGAAGGAGGATGTCCCGCTGCAGGGCACACGTGTAGTCTGAGGAAAAATATATATCAGGCAAACCATCAATAAAAAAGAGAGTCTGCATGCTGGTATTTATAAAACAGGTCCCCGTGGCAGGAGGTTGTGGTAGCAGAGAGAGGGTCTACTTATTATAAAATAAACTGACCTTCCTCTCCAAAGATTAAAAACACTTTTAATAAATTCTAGTCAAAGTCTGGAGGTTTGCAGATTCACTGTCAGTTGAGATGTCACATGACAAGTCATGAACACAAGTCATGATCACTTCCCATTTAATAAAAACATGGCGGCTTATCTTCAATGAAACACTAACAGATGCAGGTGTAGTGTGTGAGATCATAGATGTGAGGTGATGAGTCAATAAAGAGTTCTCCTTCATCTTCTTTGAGATTACTACGGCATTAAACGTTATTTATTGTGCATTTCATGTTCTTTTGTAAATCAAAACTGTTATACTTGTGTAATCATCCCTCTGTTTGTTCGACCCATGTCGAAAAAGGAATTGTATGAGTGATTGCTTTATAAACAGCTTTCATTTAAATCTAAACATATTACTATTTAGATGTTTGTGTTTCTATTGATTATTATTTCTTTCAATTTATATTCAGTTTAGTTCCTTCTTGTTCATTTTTTGTGATTTACCTATACTCCATGGAAAAATATGGATATAATAAAGGTTTATATTCTGAGAAATATTCTGCATCAGTTAATGAAAAGGTATTAAAAAAACAAAACAAATGAATATTAAAGTCCTAGATCTCTGAGTCTCCACAGTCCACATTTCTGTGTAGTTTAGTGTCAATAGTTAGTCTAAAATATTGTTTCACCACGCTAAACATTGATTTAAATAAAACAAGGTGATATTTGTGAAACCTGGGAACATTGAAACACTGAGGAATACTTTGTTGTGTCAAAGACAAACACTTTACTCACCCACTATGAGCCTCTCGGACTCCGGCAGCTCTCTGAACAGCTTCCTAAATTCATCAAACCTCTGTTTGTACGTCGGCAGAGGAGTCTGAGGAGCAGCGAGACACTGGCCCTGGGGGTCGGAGCTCTGATGGAGGAGATGTAAACATTACACACTGAGGAGGAGACATATTTTATTCAGCATTAGGAACAAATGATAAGCCTTTCTATGTAATTCCAATCTGAGGTTGAAAAGGGTAGACAGGAGGAGATTGCGAAATGATCTCCAGTGAGTTTCAGCGGATGATAAACAGCATTATGAGCCTTTGGGGCTTTGCATCAGAAAGGCAACAGCAATCCCACTTGTGTGAGGGGAAACGTGCCCCACAGGAGGGCCGTCAAACATTTTCCATGTCATAATGTATTCTAAATTAAGCTTAAATGTCATATATAAGAGCTTTGTGTTTACTGGACAGTTTTTATTTTACCAATTCTTCATCAGAGCTCCACCGGACATCCAGCATGGACGTGGACTCATCTGTAATATCATCACTGCCCACTCCTGACCGGGTTGATACCTGGTCCATCTGCTCTTCTGTGCTGCTCAAATAAAATACAAAAGATATGATCTGTCAAACATCTTTCACCCAGCTGCAGATTTACATTTCCAAGTGAAATCTCCCCCCAGCCCCCGTGTCTTAAGGTGACTGGAGGGGGATTAACTGGTGTGTCTTTGGAGGGCTGAACCAGAACGTGAACCTCGGAGGAGATCGTCACGAGGCTGCTGCAGCCCCACAGGGGAAGTCATTATCACGGCTACAGAACTGGTTTGACGAGCAGGGTTAGGCTGGAAGTCAACTCACTCATCTCAATGAACAGGAAACTTTATGCACTTGTGACACGAATGGGAAAGTATCGCTAAGATCACAAGAAGTTTAAAACATTTGAGAACATTTTAAGAAACAAGCACATGGTGGTGTAAAGTAACCAAGCAGAGTAGGCCTACTGTACTTAAGTATTTTTAGGGACTTTCATACTTCTACTCCACTACAATTCAGAGGAAAATGGTGTACAGGTTAGGATGAATGATGGTAAATATAATCTCCCTTAAATCAGACTGTAGTTCACCTGCAGTAAATCCAGCAGCTACCCTGCAGTATACAAAGCCATTCAAACTAGCTGCACCTTTACCAGCTCTGAGAACACTTTAATGATCAATCATTATAAAACATATCAGAGATATTATTCTGAAATGGACCAATCAGACAATGACTACTTTTACTGTCGCTACTTTAAGTACATTTAGAGGAGAGTACTTTCTACTTTCACTGGAGGAACATTTAGAATACTTTTACTGTGACAGAGTATTCCTACACTCTGGTACTTCTACTTTACTCAAGTACAAGATCTGAGTACTTCTACTTTACTCAAGTACAAGATCTGAGTACTTCTACTTTACTCAAGTACAAGATCTGAGTACTTCTACTTTACTCAAGTACAAGATCTGAGTACTTCTACTTTACTCAAGAACAAGATCTGAGTACTTCTACTTTACTGAAGTACAAGACCTGAGTACTTCTACTTTACTCAAGTACAAGATCTGAGTACTTCTACTTTTACTGGAGGAACATTTAGAATACTTTTACTGTGACAGAGTATTCCTACACTCTGGTACTTCCCCCACTTCTGCATAGCAACCTATTGTCACTTAAAAACAATCTGTACCCTGTTAGAGTGTAACAGCTGGTAGGAACCATCACAACTACCTTTGAAAAGTCTAGTCAAACAACAACAACAAACTGATAAAAGCTGATTATCTGATCCGTGCAGCCGGTATGTCTCAAAACTTGTACGCACCATGCCGAACCTCCAACATGTCTCCACATGCGGGCTGCGAGAGCTCAAACTGTGGTTGTCACTCACCTGACACGGAGGGGACCCAGGTTTTCTGTGGTTGTGCGACGACTTAAAACATTAAATAAAGCCCAGAAAGCATCAACGTTCTCCCACGCAGTAAGGTGAGGAGGTAAATGTTGTGCGCGCGCGTCTTTCTGCAGGTGCATCTCATCCCGACAGGAAGACATACCTATAGGGAGTTGCCGTGTCATCAACATCGGTGACGCCCATTGCTCTTCACATGCTAAAGGCTCCTAATTTACCTCCATTCACACTACAGTATCAGAGGAAGTAGAAAGTTAGGTTCCTCCAGTGAAAGCAGAAAGTACTCTCCTCTAATTGTACTTAAAGTAGCGACAGTAAAAGTAGTCATTGTCTGATTGGTCCATTTCAGAATAATATCTCTGATATGTTTTATAATGATTGATCATTAAAGTGTTCTCAGAGCTGGTAAAGGTGCAGCTAGTTTGAATGGCTTTGTATACTGCAGGGTAGCTGCTGGATTTACTGCAGGTGAACTAAAGTCTGATTTAAGGGAGATTATATTTACCATCATTCATCCTAATCTGCCTAGCAACTGAAGGGATTCAATAAATGTAGTGGAGTAAAAGTACACCATTTATCTCTGAATTGTAGTCAAGTAGAAGTACAAAAAAAGGAAAATACTCCAGTAAAGTATCTCAAAATTGTACTTCAGTACGTCTACTTACTTCTCACTTTGTTCATTATTGCACGATCACATGAATCCAGGTGAGCAGCTGGAGCATTGGGATACCATTACATTTTTATATCCAAACTCCTCATCAACTCAATTTTATTATAACCACTAAATTAAGATCTGAGCATGTGAAACAACACATTGAAAAGTATTTTAAATGATGTACGGACAAAGGCTGCCGGAGAGAAAGCGTGATATGCAGGCGGACCTGTTGAGCCGCTCTAACTGAATCTCCTAAAGAGTGAAGACAAACACACACACACACACACATAGTTTTTTTCCCCATGTTTAATTCTTTGGGAGTCACATGATGAAATAATCGGACAGCAGTGTCGGCTCGTACACATTCACACAGCAAAGAACACGACACGGCACAGCGAGAAACACAACCGTAGAAACAAAAAAAGAAAAAGGGACGACGAAGCCTTCACGTGGAATGCGGGCAATAAATAGGCTGATCTTATTAAATCGTATATTCAATACTCTTCTGTACAGATGGTCCATGAGTTACAATACATCAACCGAATAATCCTCTCGAGGAAGAGCAACACGGATACACAGAGAAATCATGTAAACAGAGAAAGGAAGAAACAGGCTGGAAGAGATCCCTCTCTCACACACACACACACACACACACACGACCAACAACCATGCAGAGGATCCAGAGCCTTCTTATGAGGCCAAAAAATAAATGAATACAGTACATCTTTCTCTTGTCCCTCCACATGAATTTGCACACACTCACACAATCAGTCACAAAGGGAGCACTGGGGGTACAGGGAGGGGGGGGATGTGATTCTGCAGTGGAAAGATGAGAGGGTTGTGAGAGGCGGCAGATTATTCCTCCAGTGTGCGGAAACTGTTCTGCATGTCCTCGAGAAGCTGAGCAAAATCGGCCTTGATCTTGGCCTCGCCCTCCTTCACCGGGTCCTGCAGGGACAGAGGGATACAGTCAGAACAGAAGACAGGAGGCCTCACTGCCTTTAGAGGAGGGGCCTGGGATTGAACCACTACAAGCACCAAACATATGGGGACATATACGTGCACATACACACCTTGAATTTCATTGAGCTGATCCGGTACAGGATCTCTCCCATGTGCTCCTTGATCATGGCCCAGGTGATCTTGTTGTCGCTCTGAGCCGTGGTCTCCACCGCGTGCCGCGCCATGTCGTAGAACGAGATCATGTTGGACAGGATGCCCACCGTCTTATAGAAGGGACAGAACCTGAGGAGAGGGACACAAAGCAGTCGGTTAGGGATTTACATGCACAGGAAACACTCAACAGAGGTGTCCACTTTCTCTCCTCATCTTTTTGAACTGAGTGTGACCAAAGTGTGTTACCTGTCGTACGGAGTGTAACCGTTCTGCTGCAGGAAGTCGTCTTTGAGCAGTTTGGCAACTTCAAGGGTGATTTTATCAGTTTCTGCCAGTGAAGCCTGTTAGGAAATTAAAAGTTGAAATGTGTCGGAGCAAAAAAGATATGGTATAATGTGATTTTATTTTTTACTTTGAAGCTTCAATCAGATTAAAGGAAATCAACAAAGATCAAACTGCCGACTTTATGATGAAATACCTTTCCGACGAGCTGCACGATCTCAGCCAGGTCCTCCTCCTCCTGCAGGATCTCCTTGGCTTTGGTACGCAGAGGCACAAACTCTGGGAAGTGTTTGTCGTAATGCTCATCCAGAGCCCGGGTGTATTTGCTGTAGCTGATCAGCCAGTTGACGGAGGGGAAGTGCTTCCTCTGAGCCAGCTTCTTATCCAGACCCCAGAACACCTGAGGGAGGAGGCAACAGGAACATCAAGTAAAGACCTGAGCAACTCCAATCAATAAAGCTCTAAAAAACATCTGAATTTGATGACTTACCTGAACGATACCCAGGGTGGCTGAAGTGACGGGGTCAGAGAAGTCTCCACCAGGAGGCGACACACTGAGAGAAACACATTTAAGGTAGTTAGTGATGGTCCCAGCAGGACGTGTGGAGGAATGTTTCCCTCTGGTGGACCGAGGCTGTACTCACGCTCCCACGATACTGACGCTGCCCTCCCTCTCAGGGTTTCCCAGACATTTCACCCGGCCGGCGCGCTCGTAGAAGGAGGCGAGGCGGGCGCCCAGGTAGGCAGGATACCCGCTGTCTGAAGGGCCGAAACAGGAAACACTTTAGCGGGTAAAAAAACAACTCTGTCCACCATCAAAGCAAGAAATATTTACATATAAGATCCTGGAGCCATTTCATTTTTGCTGTATTTTTTCCAACTAATATAATAAACATTATGCCAGATAAACTGAAGCTTTAATCATCTGCCTTCAGTTCTTTTTATAATTTCCAGGAGACTCACCAGCAGGCATCTCAGCCAGACGTCCAGAGATCTCCCTGAGAGCCTCGGCCCAACGGGAGGTGGAGTCGGCCATCATGCTCACATTGTATCCCATGTCCCTGAAGTACTCAGACAGCGTGATTCCTGCAAGTACAAACTCCAGTCGGCACCCAGGAGTACAAACACAGGAAAAATGTCATTCATTTTAACGCATGACACGTACCTGTGTAGATGGATGCTTCTCGAGCAGCTACAGGCATGTTGGAGGTGTTGGCCACCAGCGCTGTTCTCTTCATGATGCTCTCCGTCTTCCCATCCACCTCCATGGTCAGCTGTGGGTCAGACAACACTGTCAGTCACTCTGAACACCATCAAGGGGAAGCATGTCAAAGCGTGAATACTTAATGGCTGGGGACTCTTGTTTACTTCTAGTGTATGTATCAGCCAGCTAACCAATCAGAGCAACTGGGATCAAAAGGACCCACCTCGGGGAAGTCTCGCAGTACTTCTGACATCTCGTTACCACGCTCCCCGCAGCCGACGTAGATGATGACGTCACTGTTGGAGAACTTGGACAGGGACTGAGAGATGACAGTCTTTCCACATCCAAAGGCTCCGGGGATGGCTGTGGTTCCTCCCTGCACACACCTGCACACAGAGGGAGGAGAGTGGGGTTAACATTAGCCACATGTCTTGAGCGATGAAGGTTAATAAAGGAGGAGGCGTACGGGAAAAGGGCGTCCAGCACTCTCTGTCCGGTCAGCAGCGGGTGATTGGCCTGCAGCTTCTCTGTGACGGGTCGGATCTGTCTGACGGGCCACACCTGCAGCATGGTGAACTTCTCCTTCACCCCCTCGAACTCCAGCTCCATCACCACGTCCTGGGGCAGAGACACAATGCATTAACACAAAGGGACATCCAACAGTGAGAACCTGAGCTTCAGCAGCGGGGGGGGGGGACTCACGCTGACGTCGTAGTTCCCAGGCGGTGCCACGTAGGTCACCGTGCCTCTGTTTTTGGGAGGCAGCATGATCTTGTGTTTAATCAGGGAGTTCTCCAACACCATGCCGTAGATGTCTCCTCCTGTGATGTGACTGCCAACCTGACAGGGATGAAGAAAAGTTGACATAAATCTGATAATTTAACCCATTTGTGTCACAAACTAAACAAAGCAAACATCTGAATACATTTTCAAAAGCAGCAAAGTGATTTGTTTTTCAATTGATCACAATACGTTGTTCTTTGAGCACATGGGATTTTTCCATATATATATATTTTACTATATTTCAGGAGAAAGCTTTAGTTCCACGTGCACAAAGACCAAATATAGTATAGATTTGAAAATGGCTGCATTTCAGAAAAGATCAATATTAAATATGCACTCATTTACCTTGCAAAATATGTGTCTTAAAGACATTTAAAAACAGCTCATTTCCTGCTTTAAAAGAAATCCTGACTTTCTGTGTAATCTGATGTTTTCTAAGTTTGCCTAAAGACAATCAAAACAAATGTTGTGGCTCGTTCCATGTACTAAATACAGTCTTTAGACACATTAGGTTAAACATGTCAAGATGAATGTGTGTGTTCTGCACAGACACACACCCGCAGGCTCTTGCCGGGAGTGAACTCCCACTTGAGGTCTCGGTTGAGCGAGCCGATGTTGACTCCTCTGGGGATGTAGATGCTCTGTGTGATGTCGTTGATGTCCTTCAGGGGTCGCTGGATGCCGTCAAAGATGGAGCCCATGATTCCTGGACCCAGCTCCACGGAGAGAGGCTTCCCCGTCCGCAGCACCGGGTCTCCCACAGACACACCGGCTGCACGCACGCTCAGGAAAACATCTGGACGGGACTTTGGGATTGTTTACAAATGCAAGATACTGCTATGCATTCGTGCAACACGGCAAAATAATATTTCTCTCTATTATTAAAGAGTTAAAATATGATTACCTCTCAGAGATCACTCTGAACAGGCCAACTTATACAACCATCAGTATTTTCTCACAGTTCATGGGTCCGAAAATGTGCTGATTCACTTCTCCTTCCTCTTTTTTCTAACTTTAGTATGAACATATTTACTTTATTTTGTTCTGCTATTTAAATCACTGTGTTGGATGGATTACAACAGGTTATATTTTTGTGCTAATGTTAAATATATTGTCTGTTAAATGTTCATATTGTCTCATTCTTATGCAGATTCCTATAAATATTACATTTCACAGCTCCTATGATAGCCTCCTTGGAGTTGTATCTCTCTTTCATGCTCTAAGATCTGATGGCTTGGAAGAAAAGGACACTTTATAGCTGCATAAATGGATCAATGTAAGCTTTGACCTTGAATAAGAGGCAGGGGATTCACAGTCACATGGCCAGAAGGATACATGTCTCCTCGTAGACCTGGATGGTGGCCATGTCTCCCTCCAGCCGGATGATCTCTCCCACCAGCTCGCTGTGGCCGACTCGCACCAGCTCGTACATGGCTGCTCCCGCCATGGCTGTAGCTGTCACCACTGCAGAAACACACCAGGTAAACATTCAGACCCCAGGAAGAGGAAGAGCGGAACAGGTCTTTTGTTGAAGCTCAAATATTGAATGTGCATTGTGCCTGTAGTAATTCTGCGGGAAGTGTGTGTGTGTGTGTGTGTGTGTGTGTGTGTGTGGGGGGGGGGGGGGGGGGTGAGCCAACCTGGTCCGGAGACTCCATGTACGAATCCAAATTCGCTCTCCTTCTCCTCATCCCTGATCCTGGGCAGTTTGGACATGTCCATCTTCACCGGTTTATGAGTCTAACTGAAAGGAAACCAACAAAGTAAGGACACACAGAACTCAGAGGAAAGAAGGAAATGAACCACAGGAAGGCGGACCTCCCTCTGAAACACTTAGAAACTAAATGTGTTTCTATATTTTAATTATTGAGAGCTTTTATTAGAAGCAGCTGTGGGCAAGAGAGCGCTTTGATTACTGCCGTTACAGTTCTTTTCAGACCACACACACAGTTACAGTGCTGAGACACTTGAACAGCTCTAAATAGAAACACAAACTGTTGTATTCACATTTCTCTGTTAAGAGGTAGAGTGATTCTGCTGCGTCATCCTTTTTGCATGATGTATAACTCTAAAATGCTTTTCACATTAGGACAAATACATTTTGTCACCATAAAAGCGGACTAGCCAATAGAAAATGTATTAAAAATATAAAGATTATATGGGAATAATCCACAAATTCAGATGTAAACACGTGAGTAGCATCGTGCCACATATCTCACTAGTCGCATCTCCTAATGTAACCACGGTAACAGCTAGTAAAAGAACAGCAACATCCCAGCTCACGACTCTCTATTTCTCATGAGCATTACGGTGTCTTTTCTAGGCCAGGCCTCATTATCTGCCCCCCCCCCCCCCCTGCTTCAGGTGCAGGAGGACAGTCAGTGTGACAGGACCTTAGAAGGGAATCCCACAGAGCAGCATGTGTTTATAAAGTGTGTACAAATGCTCTTTTTCTCAGACAGACTGACAAGTGTTTTCCAAGTGGTGCATGATTCCACATCTGTCCTCTTGCGGGAATAACAAGCTGTCATGAGTCGTGACACAAACCCATCCCCACAGAGAGCGGACTGCAGATGCACGCATTAAAAATCTGCTTTATCTGCAATATTCTGTGGGCGTCACACACAGCTATCCCTTCAACATGCTCGATGTGCCCTTTATCGTTCTCTATCTGATAAATACATCCGACATACAGTTCTCTACATCCATGCCCTCTTCTTGTCCTTCCCACTGAAGCACAGATCTTCCTGTTTATGCTAGACTGCTGAGCCCATCTGTGCAGGAATATAGGCAGCTCCACCACAGGGTCGATGCAGGAATTACAACACTGGCCCCCGAAGAGGCTTCACTCTGCTCTTCAAGCATTACATTTGAATGAAAAAAAGACAACAAAACATACAAATAAAACTGAATAGTCTCAAAGGCAAACTGAGCACAACCTCCACATTAATAGTAATGCCTTGAAGTTTCAGAGTTACCTTTTTTTTATATCTAGGAGAAAACAGTGGGAAGATAAGGTCTATTGTTCTGGTGATTAATTCACATATTATCACAGACAAATCTCTATCTGCTAGATGAGTTTCAATCTCCAAATCTAGATTTACGTCCTTGAAAAAGGTCTTATAATGTCCCCATATTTTATCAAAGCAGTTAAGGACACATTAATCTGTGTTAATCCCTGCTGCAACAACAGACACCACACTTGATCATATGATCTTGGCACATGACTTGCTGGCCTGGTCTCTATGAGTGTCTTTAAGGAAGTGGAAAACTAGCATGGTGCAAAACTGGGAAGTACACATTTTGACTGTGTGAAGACACACTGAACGCAAATTCTTCCACATGACTACAATCCTGGGGCATCATAAAGAGAATGTTACCGTTCCTTACTATACTGCTGGTTAATGTGTGATGGGTAATAAAGAAAGGTTTGAATGGTGAATTGTTGGAAACATGGCGTATATACCAGTAAGCTGTACAGTATATCTGTTTTTCTTGAAGGCACACTTATTGTATATTTGAGCTAAAGGAAAATGGGGTAACAACACTAGGAAGAAGCATATATGTTTAGGCTTGGTGTCAACAATAGGCTCAGAAATATCACATGTAAGTGCAAAACATCCTGACACAATGATGGTAATTGCAAATTCCTTACATGCAGGTAGTTGGTCGCATGACAGTAGTTTAAGGGTTTTGTTTTAATGTTAAAGCCCATGCCACATTAAAGATATAATGGCCTTAGAATAACCTGGGGGCCTGTTTATGATATGTGACAATGTATTTATGCAGGATATTTAGTGTGACAGCTTGACTACAAACGCATACTGACACAGCAATGAGTCTAAAATCAACAAAATATGATACAGAATGACATTTTCATTCCATCCCACTAAATTGATTAAAGGTTATTCGGTGTTGTGAAAACGATAGCAGGTCTCTCGGCCTGGATGACAATCGATGGTTCCTCCGTTTTTTGTGCAACCAAATTACACATTCTGAACACACGACAAAGATATAAGTGCATAATATCAACAACACAGGTACATAAAAGGTTATAGTTACCGTCTTGGGGTGAAGTGTTGGTTAAGTGTCTTGCCTCGAGAGGGAAACGATGGTTGCTGCGTTGCGTGACAGCAGACTGAGATCAGCTGACTTCATTCACTGCTGTTTTACTGCTGGGCCCAGGCAACTGACGCCATTTTGGCTCCGCCCCCGGGTCTGCCGTAAAGAGTTTACAAGTGTTAGAGATCGACGACCGTGGCTTGATATTCGTCTGCAGCACATGCAAGAATACAACTGTTTAATTTGACTGTTTAACTCAAGTAATAATACCTTCGATTTACAAGAATAAACACAAAGAACACACAAATATATGAATCCAGTAGGGAAATGCACTAGCACCATTTTACAGTGTTATGATATTCCAATTGTATGCTGCTCATCTAAGGGATATATACACATTAATATCAAAACACAATCTACATGTATGCATAAATACAATCTATTCATTTATCTTGTCTATTTCTGATCAAGCCATTAAATAAGATTATATACATCAGTATTTACCACACTGGTATCTTGTACTGTCGGGATGAGAGAGGAGACTATCTCTTAAGCACCTTAATATCTTTGCAGGAACGTTTGAGCCAAAATGGAGGCGTTATCACAAATCGCTGTGATGAATTATTTACTCCATATAAATCGCTCTCTCTCTTTTCCAAAACATAAAGTGGCGATTTAAGATGATTTTGTTTTTTTGTTGTTGTTGTCATGGTCATTGCTTTTTTCCCTGATCTCTGGTCCACACTCCCATACAGTATGTGGCGGTAACGCAGCCTTTAACGCCGGTTGCCACCCCTCATAAGACCGTGGAAAGAAGAAGCAACCGTGTTTGTGCGCATGCGCGGGGTCAGGGTTGACAGTTTCCAATCGTAGAAGGAGTGCGGCGGCTAAGCTATCTGCTACCACCGCAAAACTAGCTACATGTGGAGGGTAAACCGGGAGGCATCCCCGACCCTTACTCTGTCAAAACCCCTCCTTTTTTACCCAGAACAACTCTAAAGTTCACCATCATCGAAAATAAGGGATAATATCTGTTTACAATGAAAGGGTGAGTGTAATCTTTTGAGTCACGATTAAGTAGCTTAGCACGAGTAAAGTTTTTTTTCTACAAGGGGAGGAGACGGCGAGGCTAGCTAGCTCGAAAAGCTACTTTTAATAAGCTGTAGGAGGAAAAAATACAAAGGACAGCAACGTTATAGAAACAGTTCTGTGAAGGATGTGTTGGTTGATTTAAGTCGTTTCGTTTAGATAGCGAACAAGCAAAGCTAACTAGCTAGCTGCTACTAGGGAGCTGAGTCAGTAAACCTACTTTGCTAAGCTACACACACTTTGGAGATTCACCGGCTTTATTGTCATATGAACTGTAGCGACAGTGTAGTCATGGCCATGAAAATATGAAGTCCCAGGCTTCTTCAACAGTGCGACATAAATATATATATGACATAAAACCCTATTTTTTAAACAATACAAATAGTGCAAGAAGAATCAGAAGAAATACAATTGTGCAGATTA
The DNA here is from genome assembly GCF_036324505.1 of Eleginops maclovinus. Lineage (NCBI taxonomy): Eukaryota > Metazoa > Chordata > Actinopteri > Perciformes > Eleginopidae > Eleginops > Eleginops maclovinus. Next base: position 2,279,124 of record NC_086369.1, read on the forward strand.
TGTTGCAAGAGCAATGTGCAAGTAATACAAAATAAGTCAAATAAAATGCAATAAGCTAAATGTTGCAGAGAATTTAGCAAGTGACCAAATAAATGTAGATGTCCATATATATATATCAACTGAATAAGATCAACAAATATTGGTCATTGTAGTAATAAATAAGTTTGTGTGATGTAAACAGATCAATACCAGTATTATGGCCTGTGAGATAATACTGAGGTCAACAACAGCTAAATTAAACTTCAGCTGCAGGCAGGTAGCAGAGTCAGTTAACAAATTACTATAAAAGCTAAAGGCACATTAAGCTTATATTGGCCAACCCTGTGTCAGTTACCTGCTAACGTTACAACTTCAGAGGCCCTTCCAGCTTGCTCAGTGTAACCTGACATGTTAAAGTAAGTTAACACATCAGCAGGGGTGATGAACGTTGTAAAAAAAAGGTTGGCCACGGTGTTAATTCTCAGATAACATGAGGGCGATCAACGCTGAACTGTGTCTGAATGTTCAGATAGGATTTCAGAGGCGGTGCTGTTTGAAGTTTAGAAGGATGCTGGCAGTGTATATTTTCATGAACAACACACGTGACCAAAAGCTGTTTTTAGGATGTTTAGTTTACTATAAATACCACAGTGAACCCCTCAATCATACACATGAGCTGCAAAGAACTGTTGAAGTCACTTACTGAAGCTCTATATTATAATGCACTACATATTCACAGGTTATCCTTGTGCCATGTACAGTTCTTAGTAAATATAAGGCAAAAACACTAGGAAATATGTCTGATTTACAGCATGTTTAATAATTTATAACCGTTGGTTCGAAAGATTACATACATTTAAAATCATTTAGTTGATTGACTAAAGTAATTGATTTAACTGTTTCAGTTTTGGCAAGTTCTCAAAGGGACCATTTGTGAATCCCAATGCTCCTGAATATAACTGTGTACTGATTGTCAGTAATTTGACCGTTTTGCTCTTGTTCCAGTAGCCGGATCGAGCTGGGGGACGTTACGCCCCACAATATTAAGCAACTGAAACGCCTGAACCAGGTCATCTTCCCTGTCAGCTACAACGACAAGTTTTACAAAGATGTCCTGGAGGTTGGAGAGCTTGCAAAGCTAGGTAAGAAACCTCAGTAATTAAACTCGCTTGAACAACTTTGAAACGCATGCATGAAAAGCATTCTTCTTTACCTGCGTAGCTCCCTGCGACACAGCCCTGTCTCTTGGTGATCATTTAGTTTTCTCTCATCTTTGTCTCGCAGCATACTTCAATGACATTGCAGTGGGAGCGGTGTGCTGCAGAGTGGACCACTCTCAGAACCAGAAGAGACTGTACATCATGACGCTCGGCTGTCTAGCACCCTACCGTAGACTTGGAATCGGTAAGCAGATCCAGATCTCTAAAAGATGCTGCAGTGCACTTTGGGATCTTGTGTCTCTAGCTTCACCCTTTGTCTTTCTCTCCAGGTACAAAGATGCTGAATCATGTGCTAAACATCTGTGAGAAGGACGGCACGTTTGACAACATTTACCTGTGAGTGTCTGATCGCAGAGGCTATGTCAATGCAGTCTTGGTTTATTCTCTGTTCCATCACTAACTTAATTCCCTGTATCCCTCTCCACAGTCACGTGCAGATCAGCAACGAGTCAGCCATCCACTTTTACCAGAAGTTTGGCTTTGAGATCATCGAAACGAAAAAGAATTACTACAAGAGGATAGAGCCCGCAGACGCCCATGTGTTGCAGAAGAGTCTGCGCAGCCCATGTGCCCCCCCCACCGGAGAGCTTCAGAAGGCAGAGTAGGGGCGCAGCGTTTGGAAAGAGCACAAATGTGCCGCCTCCACAGAAACAGAACTGTGACAAAAGCCCCAGGGTCGACACATTCAACACTTTCTTCAAAGGACGCTAAAAGAAAACAAATATAAAGTACAAAAAAATGCTGCATTTATTTTGCAAAGAGGTCCCTCTTTGATTTTTGAATATTTTATTGCTCCCCTTTCCTCATACAGATAATTGAAAATGACAAAAAGCTCAGAATCCAAAAGTGCTCCGATAAACAAAGTTGCCAACCGTTTTAGACTCGGGGGAGGGGGTGTTGTTTGCAAATCATACTGTTTTTGTTTGAGTTGTTTTTATGCGGTTATAACGCCAATGGGACTATCTTTACTGTTGAGCAAAACACAACAGGTGGTCTGAAGCTGTAAAAGTGTTGAGACCATCAGTGACACACACTGGTCCCAGCTGCTCGGTGTGGAGTGATGCTTTGAGATGTTACAAGGAACAGGCACAACTCTATTCCCTCACCACCTAAACCCTGGGATTTACGGGAAGTGAGTCTGACCAGCTTGTTGATATGTCACGTCCAGAGGGGACAAAGCAGAAATGCGTCCCCTCGGTTCGGGCGTAAAGGAGGCTGAACGGTTTCGAGGTGGTGGAAAGACGTGGTCACCTCTCATAGTTTCTGAATACCTTAATTTTCCAGCCTGTTAATTTAATTCCCCTTCAACTGTCATTTTTACTTTTTGGCATTAAAATGGCAAATGGTTCAGAGGTTCTCCTGGGTTTACTACTCAAACTGAAAACATTAAAGAATAAAAACAAACAAAATATTGTATTGAATGTGTTTCTAGGAATGTCACTCCACGTGTTTTTGTGAGGAGTTTTCAAATTAAAGATTGGAAATTGGATTTGGGACATTATTTCAGGAGTACAATAAAGGTGTGTGAGGATGTCTTGTCTCTTAATACATGTTTCGAGACAGCTACCCTCAAACACATTTGGCACCTTATGTAGCCACCCTTCAGACTTGGGTTTCTCAAACTACTTTTCTCAGTCAGCTTCTGTTTCACACATCATTAGGTTTTGAAGCCCGGCTGATAGGTTTTATGGTCCCTTGAACAGTATCTTACCCAGAGGAAGCTCTGTTCCCTCTGCATGCATGGGGAGTTGTGTCCTCTCCACTGTAGTATAAGCATGTGTTTCCTTTCTTTGAAGAATTTTATCTTTTCTGGAGCTCTATATTGTAAGACTTTTTAACGTCTAAATAAAGGAATTACTATTTGCAGTAAAAACTTTGCCAACTGTCTTATTCTGTTTCATTCAAATTGAGAATGATTGTCTAAATGCACATCATTATGGTTAAAAATCAACATCTTCTGCATAAAATATACATTATACCTATGTGCCTTCGTTGTATACCCAACACTGGATGCCCAGGTCGTGTCGTGATTGGCTGAAACCTCCCACGTCTGAATCCTATTGGCTGTCAGCGCAGGCAGAGCCCTCCCCTTTCCGTACAGGGTTAGGTGTATCTGGATTGTTTTGAGAAATGAGTTGAGTTTAATGCTATGCTAGCCAACAGTTAGCTTCCAATCTAATAGTACTCGCAGCGACAGACAGTCTCCAAAATGCAGAGGCTAGAGGTCAGTGCAAACTACCATCTATTAACAGCCTATAAACAGCAGGGGCGAAAATAATGACACCGTTAATTTGCTTAATAATCATGTCGGTAACGTTAAAGTAAGCTAGCTATTAGCCAGCAAGCTAACATAATGCTAATTGTGTAGCTAATTGCTTAGGTTGCTAGTTTCTTGCTGGTTGAGTGACGGAATAATATAATGAGCATCTCTTTTTTAACCGGGACCCACAGCTAGGTGTGCAATGTGTGACATGTGCTGTAATAAAGCTGTAATATGCAGGTAAAATAGTATATTGTTAGCTTTGAATCTATGTTGAGCCACACCAGTGGTTAGCATGTAGTTATAGTAGGAGCTCTGTGTGTCTTAACAAGGTATTTTAGCTGAAGTGTGCTGTATCATAATATATGACAACATCACTGCTGTGTAGCTTCTGCATGGGTTTTTATTTGGTGTTTTACAGTCTGGTCCCATCATACTAATTAAAAAATACATACTGTGTTTTTTATGTGTTGATCGCAGGAGGGCCACGAAAGGGATTTAAGATCCAGCTGTTAGATGTGTTGACTGGTTCCTCATCATACAGGCAACTGTAAGGACAGAATGCCAGAGATGACTGAAACTCAGACACCTGGTCGTAAACCTAAGTAAGGATGCTCTATATCGTTATTTTCACTAAACTCTGTTGGTGTTTATACATTAATAACAACTCTAACCCATCTTCTGCAGAAAGAAGAAAAACAAAGAATCTCACAATGCAGGTGAATCAATGCATCGTTATTATTCTGTTCTATATAACTGTCACTTTAAATGTTACAGGACATTAACGGTTAGTCTCTTCTCTGTTGTAGTTGAGAGACACAGAAAAGAGAAGATCAATGCTGGGATTAACCGCATTGGTAATCTTCTCCCCTGTTCCCAGGCACTTAAGCAGGTAGGAGACAAACATCATTACTGAGTGTCTGTTAAAGCCAGTTTACTGTTGAGCGTTTTATGTTTTAATATCTGACCTTTAATCGCCTCGTCTGTAGAGTAAGAACATGATCTTGGACCAGGCTTTTCGCTACATCACGGAGCTGAAGAAACAAAATGACACATTTCTTCTGGAAGGAGGAGATAAAGTGCAAGGTGAATACATGTCAACATGTCACACATTCTCAGTTATGCACATTAGATTTTCTCATAGTTTAAGTATACTTGATGTTATTAAAGTGTAATGTGCACCTGATTGATTACATGTGTGTTTGGTCTCTGTGCAGCGGAGGAGATCCGTCGGCTGCGGCGTCAGATGGACGAGATGAGGAGAGAGAGTGATCACTACATCGACCTCCTCAAATCCAATGATATTTCCATCCTGGAAGACCCCACAATTCAGTGGAAGGGCAAACAGCGATCAGCCAAGGTAGCAAAGGTGACCCCCACTCACCAACTCCCAAAGGGGATCATCGTCTACCCCAATGTGAAGGAGACCAGCCCAGCAAAACAGCCCTCTGAAACATTATTTCTCCAACCGCCTCCTGAGGGCGGGGCCAGGCTGAGGGTTAATGGAACCCTCCTACAAGTTAATACCTCCTCATCCACCCCTGCACTTCTCCCCGTGTCCACTGCCATCCAGTCCACACCGGGCCTGAGGATGATAGAGCAGTGTGTGGTGGAGGCCCCGGCTGCAGCCCCTTCTATGCCACCCTCTGTGTCTTACATCACCCTCCAGATCCCTGCAGCCACCACAGCCCTTCCCCAACAACCGCAGCCTGCCGCCCCGGCCCCCACCTTGGCCTCACAGCTCCCCACTGTAATCCCTGCTCAACCAGTGTCCAACTTCACCACCTTTACCCAGGCTGTCACCACATCCAGAGCCTCGGAGCTTTGCTCTTGGGTCACACAGGACACTGCCATGAGGCCTGTGAGCTACACTGCCATCCCCAACAGCCAAGCCCTCCTCCGGGCGGGCGCGGCCGGTAGCACTCAGACCACCTGGACGACGCTGCAGATGGCAGGAAACACAGTGCAGCCAGTCTGTCAGAGTCTCCCAACCCAAGACGTCATGAACACCACCCAGGCTGTCCAGCAGGTGACCGTGTGTCCGATGGGCAACAAAGCCACCGTTCAGCCTATTCAAATACAGATGCAACCGCATGTGCCTGTTCAGCAAGCACCCATTACAGCCCACATTCAAGCGCAGCCCTTTCAGGGAGCTATCCTGAACAAGCCTCAGTCGATCCTTGCCCCCCAACAACGCTGTGCTGTCCTCTCCCAGTCAGCCATCGCTCCCCTCCCTGCGGTCGGGCCGTCGCAGCCCCAGCCTGCTGTCCTCCAACCAGCCTCTTTGGTTCCCCAGGCAGCCCTCATCCCTCCCCAGTCTGCCCTGGTGCCCCAGCCCCAGGCCACGGTGCTGCCTCTCCTTCAGACCATGCAGGTGCTGCAGGTCAACCCAACTGGAGGGATGTCCTCGGGTGTGACAGCCTCACAGAACACCAACAACCCGAGCGTGGTCATCCTGCAGCAGGCCAGCTCCTGCCCCACGCAGTCTGTTGTGAGGGAGGAAATAACCAATCAGACACCGTGTCAGCATATTGTAATCATCCAGGCACCCAATCAGGTTGCGCCCTCCTCTCAGAATCCTCAGGTTGGCATGGTGCCAGCAGCCGCTGCACTTCCTGTCGTGTCCACTCACATTCCAACAAGCAGCAGTTCAACGTCGGTCGCGTCCTTACAGAGCGTGGTGGGGAAGCAGCTGGTGCACATCCTCCCTCGCCCTCAGATGAACCTCCCGCTCCAGGTCTCCCAGGCCTCTTCCTCCTCCCCATTGGTTCCTTCGGCACCGCAGACCATCACTGTGAACGGCCAGGTGTTTGCCCTGCAGCCCATGAAGACCTCTGACAAATCCAGCACCCAGGCTGCCACGCTGCAGCTGATCCAGCCCACCACTACGGAAGAACCAACGACTAACGTGGCCCTCAACAGTTTGGGGGCGCTCAGCAGTCTCAATCAGAGCATCTCTCAGGGCATTCCACTCACACTTTCTAACAGCGGTACGCCCCACGCTGTACCGCCATTAGGAGTCCAGCAGAAGCAGCTTCCTGCTCCAGCGTCAAACACTCCTGCTCTACCTGCACGCCAGCTACAGGTCCCTTCTGTAACACCAGTCAAATCAGGGCTTAATGCCTCTAAAACGCCCGGAAAGAGGCTTCGCACAAACACAAAGAGGGCTACAGCCAAAAGGACTAAACCAGCCAAGAAAAAAGAGCTTAGTCCAGCACCTCCTGCTGCTGCTGTGTCAGCCCAGCCAGTGGTTGCTGCAGGAGGTAGTCAGAGTGTTCAAGTCTCAGCACCTCAAGTTTTAAAGTCTACGTCCACTATAAGCGTCACAGACATCCCCCCCACCTGCTCCACAACTGTCACAACCACAGAGAGTAGAGAAGCTGAAGGGAAAGCCACCGCGACACAAAACACTCTTGTGTGTTCATCGAGTGTGTCGACTCAGTCTAAAGCCCCTGTCACTCAGACTGACGCTGTACTCACTCACGCTAACACTGCTGTAGCGGCTAATGCTACATTGGTTAAGCCAGCCGTTGAGAGTAAACCAGCTGTTCCTACGGTAACCAAGCCCTCAGCTCCAGATGTTAAGAAGCCGACCAGTTCAGCAGCTAGCTCATCACAAAGCAAGTCTGCTGCCACCCCTGCTGCTTCCAAACAGAGCAAATGTGTGGTCAGCTCTGCAGGGGAGACACTTTATACTCCCCCCATGGCTTCTACTGCATCCCTGACCCCAGTCTGCATCCCCCCATCAACAGCACCAGTATGTTTAAATCAGACAACCCAAACCACTTCAGTAAGTCGTCCCCAGGTGGCGAATACCCAAGATCCTTTGCCCTGCTCTAAAGCTCAGTCTCAGCCCGCCTCCTCCCCCTCTGCGTCCTCACCTGCAGTCACTTACTCTGCAGCCCACAGCTCTGATACAGCTCCTTCAACAGGCTCCGAGTTTAGAAAAAAGGTCTCCACCAGTCGGGCTGACATCACTATGCACAACCCCTCCACCTGCAATCCAGCTGAAGTCAAACCTCCCCAGCCGGCTAGAAGAGACAGGGAGGCAGAGAGAGGCTCCACAGCAGCGGAGAAAGACGGCTTCATGGCGGCGGCTTCTGTCCCCCCCTCTCGTAAGGACTTCCCCTCGTCTCAGCAGGTGTACACTAACCTTGACGATCAAACGATAGAGCTCCCCAGCAGACAGACGGACTCCCCCATGTCTGCAGGGGCCGGGGGAGGCAGAGGGTTCTCTGTGGCCTCCATGCTCCCCCAGGGTCACACAATCAGTGCGTCCTCCAGCTCATTCGGCACCTTTACCTTCACTTCGGAGCAGGCAGAGATGCTGGCCTTGGCGATGCTCGAGCAGGACAGTCCGGGGCGGCGCAGTGGAAGCTGCTCCGGCAACATGGCCTCAACAAACCCCCCCGCAGCCACATGGGAGCCCCCGAAAACCCCGGCAGTGTCTAGCAGTAAAGAAAGGAGCTCAGGTGGACAGCAGGGAAAAGCGACTAAACCCATGGACGCAGTGAAACCAGCTGTATCAGTCAGGGGACCGGCTGGTGAGGGGCCCAGACATCAACAGAACATCTCATACGGCCAGTCCCTCCCCCAGGTCCAGCCTCAGAGCTCCTCTCAGAGCGGCACCAGCCTCAGCGTCAACAACCTGATCCGGCCCAGCTCCACTCAACAGCCCTACCCCGCCTCTCCGCGTCTTGCTGGACAACAGGGCTCAGTCCCCTCCCCTGTAGGAACCCACGTATCCCAACCCCTGAACAACGCCCTCCCTCCCTGCTCAGGCGCAGCCCAGCTGAACGAGTACACCCCCTTAAAGACGGCGTTGATGAGGGCTGGAGTCGGGGTCGGCGAGCGGCAAGCGAAGATCATCTCCAAGCGGCAGGCCCAGGAGGAGGTGATGCTGAACACCGGGAAGCGGCCAAAGCCTTGCCCTCCGTCGGTTACCACAGTTAGCCATATGGACGTCAAAGTGCCGGACCACGGCCAGATGATGGTGGGACAGCTGCCCCCCACATCCTCCTCTGTCATGACCAGGATTAACCCAGAAAGCGGCCCCCTCTTCTCCACAAACTCCTTCATGAGCCCCGTAGTTCGTCCCTCAGAGGGCCACTGCGCCCCTCAAGAGCAGAACCAGCCGGGGGTGCTCCACCTGCCTCAGGGTCATCCTCAGCACGCTGTCCCCCAGCTCGGCCAGCACCTGGGAGGAAACCTGTACATGAAGCAGCAGCAACAGGAGCAGCAGAGACACCACCTGTACCATCTGCAGCACCACCTGACACAACCTGATCCCGCACAGCGCCACTCCCTCCACCAGAGGGCGCTCCAGCAGCAGCAGGAGCAGCATGTGCAGAAGAAGAGGGGGCCTGTCCGAGGGAGTCAAACATCTGCCTCCCTGCAGCAGAAGCAGCACCACCTGGAGAAGTCTGGAGTCCAGCAGCACGCACACCAACAGCAGCACCAACAGCACACACAGCAGCAGCAGCAGCAGCAGCAGCAGCAGCAGCAGCAGCACCAACAACAGTCCCACCAACAGCACCAACAGCCCCCACAGCACCAACAGTCTCAGCACCAACAGCACCAACAGCAGACACACCAACAGCAGACGCAGCAGCACCAACACCAGCAGCAGCAGCAGCAGCAGCAGCAGCAGCAGCAGCAGCAGCAGCAGCTCCAGCAGCAGCAGAGCTCTCACTCCAGACACCAGCAGCACCTGCAGCAGCAGCTCCAGCAGCAGCAGCAGCAGCAGCAGCAGCAGCAGCAGCAGCAGCAGCACTTCAGACTCCAGGAGAAGAGCTGCGAGGCTGCAGGGCCCAGGGGCCACCACAGCGGACACCTGGCCCCGCAGGAGCACCTCAAGGTGGGTGTCACATGTCAAAGACAGTTTGATGAAAGTGTACACTATGAACCATATACTTTAAAGATGATCTGTTATAACTCATTTTCTTTGGACTCTTTCACCCCCCAGCCCGGTCAGGACCACAACACTATGCAGAGGATGATGAGCACGCACACTCTGGAGCAGCAGCTCATCCCTCCCCCGAGTAACCCAGTGTCCCGCCCCCCTTCCGACCCGTCCTGCGCTCCGTCCCGGCAGGAGCGTCACCGCGTCTCCAGCTACTCTGCGGAGGCGCTCATCGGTAAAACCTCGACCAGCGGCGAGCAGCAGCAGCGCATGGGGCTCCACCTGCAGCCTGGCCGCGGCGCCGCACAGGAGCAGCCGGATCTACGCGGTTACTTGGACACGTCGCGAGGGAAGACCAACATCGCTCACAACCCTCAGAACCGCCTCCCTGCGGAGCATCCGGGACCGGCTGACGTTCAGAGGGTCTCTGAGTGTCCGCCATTCAAAGCTATGGGAGGAGGGGGACACCAGCTGGGTGGTTTCGAGGTCCAGGTGTCTCGTGGGAGTGACATGGCGGCTAAGTCGGTGCCGACCTCCCAGAGGGGCTCTCAGGGGCAGCAGCAGGGTGGGTTCAGGATGGGTGTCGGCCCTCAATCAGACGGGAGGAACCGCTACAGTGCCGCTCATCCCGGCTCACAGGGAGTACAGGTGGGACAGGAAGTGTGTCACCAGAGCTTCATGCAGAGCCTCCTCTCCCCCCATCTGCCCGAGCAGAGCAACCACCAGCGGGTGCAGTGCTGCCCCCCCGTCAGCATGGAGTACAGCTGTGTCAGCTCTGCAGGAGACATCCAGGCCAAGAGCCCCAGCGTCCCCCAGACTCAGAAGGCCCCGGCCATGCGGCTCGGAGAGGGTAACAAGGGCCAGATATCTCAGGTCAGCAGTAATATGCATGGAGGTGTGCGCGCAGGTCTCCCCCACCCTCCCCCCCCTCACAGCAGCTCCGAACCAGGCCGCTCCTCCGCCCCCTCCAGACCCCCCTCCGCTGTAAGCCAGCACTCCCGCCACATAAACAGAGACACTCAATCCACGAAGCTGAGACCGGGGGACCGGCCCCGGTCGGGCACTCTGAGGCACAGCAACCCCTTCGAGCCCGAGGGCCACCTGCCTCTCCCCTCGGGTGGGGGGGTGCTGCTGGGCAGGCCCCAGTCTGGAGGGGAGGCGAGGCGCAGCACTATCGTCCGCTTTATGGCAGACGGAGGTCAGGTTCCCGGCGACAACAACCTGGTTCCTGACCAGCACCTCGCACAGAACTTTGGTTTCCCCTTTATCCCTGAAGGAGGCATGAATCCCCCGCCTCCCATCAATGCCAACTCCACCTTCATCCCCCCCGTCAGCCAGCCCAACACCTCCCGTACCCCCTCCCTCCTCCCAGTGGAGCCCCAGAACACTTTACCCTCCTTCTACCCCTCTTATTCTACCGCCGCTCACCCCAGCCTCCCCAGTGACGTCACCCTCCAGTACTTTCCTAATCAGATGTTTACGAGCCCGAGCAACGACAAGGGCAGCGCCACTCCGCTCAACAACCGCTTCGGCTCCATCCTCTCCCCCCCTCGCCCCGTTGGTTTCGGACAGGCCAGCTTCCCCCTGCTACCCGATATGCCTCCTATGCCCATCGCCAACTCTTCTGGGATCACCCCGCACATTTCCAACTTCAGCCTCACCTCCCTGTTCCCTGAAATCGCTACGGGGATGCCGACTGACGGCTCGGCCATGCCCATGTCCCCCCTGCTGTCTCTCTCCAACCCCTCGGCTGCAGACTCGGGCAAACAGCCCAACCGCCCGGCGCACAACATCAGCCACATCCTGGGCCACGACGGCAGCTCAGCCGTGTGAGGGAGGCCTCTGCTGCTTCTAAACTCATGTTCTGCAAGATGTGTTCACAAAGCGGTGATGAAGACACAAAGTCCGTCTGATTGTTTACATGTTCACAGTTTCAATCTCAACATTTGGCATCTGTATGATGTCGAGGTCATAATTTGTAATATTTCAAGAAACGCTGTTGGTTAAACTGACTGTTTGGTAGAAAACATTAAGTCTAGGTTGAATTTCTGGGTCATTAAGGAACCTGCAGTTACCCACCGATGTAATTTACTAACTTATATCAGGTTTTATTGTACAGAATGTTTTTTTCCCCCCAAGAGCTATTTTGTAAATACCAATGTTTCATATCAGAATTGCTAGATTATGTATTTGTAAATACAAGATTGATTAATAAAGTTTATAAGGAGACATTTGTATTTGATGCAAACTGAAGAACCGTGTGTTTATTCCTCCACTAGAGGGCACCGACATTCCATCACTGGCTGGGGGGGGGGGGGGGGGGGGGGGGTTTGCAAATCCACAAGTGGGAGACACAATGGAAATTAGTGGTGGTAGTGGTGACTCCAGTCTACCAAGAGTTGCTTTTAAACTTAACTTACCACATCTGTGGGCGTAAATTACACAGCCAAGTATTTGTTTTTACTGTAAGACATAGACCAGCATAGAAAAAGCGTTTTGAAGGGGTCCCATTACACTATTTTCAGGTTCTTACGTGTACATTGTGCCTCTTTTTAAAGTCAAAAAGCTCTTTATTTTTGTAATACTGCAGCTCCTCTTTTCACCCTCTGTCTGAAACCACAAGCATATATGAACCAGAACATTGTTCCTTTTAAAAGGGCTCCTTTAATCAGTGATAACCCACATTAATTCCCACCTTAAAATAATGATTTTGCACCTTAGCCTTAGTGATAACACACATTTTAGCCTTTGCAGACCATTTACATGCACAAAAACCACTTCAGGGAAAGGTAGAAACCCCACAAATCATATGAAGTGTGCAGACTGAACATTTACCAGCATTGAAAGGACGCACCAAACCTGTTTAAATTTTATAAGCTTTTATTTACATGCAATAGTACTCCAGCGTGTGCAACCACAGAGCGGCCGCACTGACAAAGGGAAATAGATTCAGGATCTCCTTCATTTCGATTGCAGATGTCTCTGGCAAAGACTAATACTTGGACCTGTGAGGAGGAATAATACTGACACACCTGTCACAGCGCCCTCACCTGGCCGTCATTTGATAACCAGCTGATGCGTAAACACAGAGGTGGTTGCAGTATCAAGTTCAGCTTATCAATGACTTTAAGAGTTAAAGATATTTTCCAGAATCTCTCCCATTCAGTGATTTAAAAAAATAAATAACTATACAATATATAATCTCTCGCACACTACTGAAACAGACGGCTTTATGTTGCATACACTTGTTAATAGGTTGTTAATGAAGAACAATGCATAATACATGGGTTATTGCTATACAACACGGCAGCGGTGATAAAGAAACAGAGCTAAAGAGCGAAGTAGCGCCTCATAATTACAGCGACTGGTTCCACTGGTCCCTTTAAAGCGAGGATGGAGGAATGGTGCGAGGACATGAAGTGCTGAACTGCGAGGAATCCTCCGCAGACTGAAGGCTGATCTTCACACAAGGAATAAAACGTACTTCCCTCCCCAGGAAACAGACGAAGATCAGCAAGAGCCTTTTTTTCAAAGTGAAAATAACCTTATATACAGTATAATCAGACACTATGTACAAAGCATAAATATATAAATATCTGTGATACAAAAATAAATATTTTCTCTTGTTTTCTGACAGTCTCTATGCATCGGTTGTGTTGGCTGTCCCTTCGCCCTCGGGGGAGGCTTCATTTGGGAGGATGTTCACTTCCTGTATCGTCGAGCTGTCCTGGGATTGTGGCGTCGTGGCCGCTGAAGACGGAGTGGTGAAAATCCCTTCGTCCTCCAGAGAGAGAAGAGGAAAGGACGCTGGTTCTGCAGGAAAAAAGGAAGAGGGTAAATGAGCGAGATACTTCCTGTGTTTGAAAAGCTACGTTCTAGCTGAGAGTATCTCAAAGAACAAAGGTAAGAGTGCACTCGTACTGTAAGTGAGGTCATCCTCTGCTTCCTTTGCACCATAAAACTCTCCTGGGTCCCCCCCCAGGTCCTGTGAACCCAGGGGCTGATGGGATGAGTCGAGGAGCTGCAGGGTGGAGTCGTCTGCAGGACAGCAACTCTGCTCATGATGGTCTGGACCACTGAGGAAGGAAAGAAACAAGGTGTTCATTTAAAAGCTGCAACGTGACACTTCAAAGATTCCAGGTTTATTTTTTATGTTTGATAAGCAAAAGCCACAGTGATGAGGTTCTGTGCTCTCAAATTGCAGGTGACCGACACTCAATACTGCGCCTGAACGCATCCTGGACAAACACGGAGCTGCTTATCTGCTTTCACTTTTCCCGTTTTGCAGAAATTAAACCAGTGCAACGTATAAGGCAGTACTTTTTACTACAATGATGATTAAATTCACCCAGGCAACATTTTCATATCATTTGAATGCGCATGAAAAAAGTCTTTTGACTCATTCAGAGACAAAAGACTGCTTTTTTTATTCAAATGATTTCATAATAGCCCTCCAACACATTGCAGTACATAGTGTATATTTGAGTGTGTATGTGAACGCACCTGTTGGAGTAGCGGTAAACAGGCAGATGTCCGTTTGAGCCAGTCGGAGGTAAAAGCGTGTCATACTCCATGTCACAGTCCTGCTGCAGAAACACACAACGTTTAGATCATATATTCCACACAAACATGGACTCATCATTAACAATATACAGTTCATTGGTCTGTTTCTGTACCTGCTGCAGGCCGGGCAGGCAGTGTGTGTTGTGATGAGGTTTGCCGTTCGGGATGCACTCCCCGTTAGCCGGGTGGACGCCGTGTGGCGCCGACATGCGACTGTCCAGAGGGCAGTGGCCAACCAGAGCGAGACCCTGCAGGGGAACCATGGTGTACCGACAGGAGGACACCGGGGCCGGCACCGCGGGGAAACACAGGTCGGACGTTTGCTCTGGAAAAAACACAAAGAAAACAATTACACAGATGCAGAGGTACAAAGAAGATGTGTTTTTACTTTTTACAAGGAAGCCTGACAGTTAATCTGCACTCATTGTTTGAATAGTTACGGCTTCCAGATTAACCGAGAGCTTTACCGCGTTACAGCCCTGTGGGGAGCACTCACTCTGTTTGGCCCACGCCCTCCAGAGGCAGAAGGGGATGAAGGCGACGATGATAAAGACGAAGGCTCCCAGGACTATACCAACTATGAGGTAGGGGAGGTCGCCGGGCCGGGGCACCAGTCCACTGGGGCCACCCACCGGTTGATCGGGGGACTCCGAGGGAGACGGTCGGTGGTAATGAGGACGAGCTGAGGACACAGGAAGTGGGACAAACGGTAAAAAAAAAGACAGCTTGGACTCAAGTTAACAGGCTTTGATATATATGGGAATTAATGACTAATAACTCAGACAGGAAGTAAACAGTAATGGGAACAGGGTCAGTGCTGAAAGAGCAGACAGCCTGGTGTGTTTTGCAGGGAAATCTCCCCCCACAATAAAACAGGACCCCACCTTTGGTTTCCAGGATCACCACGTTGCCGAACTCGCTCTCGCCCTTCTCGTTGAAGCTCTGCATCTTGATGTCGTAGGCGGTCTCGGGCTGCAGGTCAGTGATGGAGTGCCAGTACCGGTCCCCCTCCACCACATCCTTCTTGTAGTCGCTGTCGTTGTCGCTGTCCGTCGGCCGGTAGTAGATGTAGAAACCGTAGATGGGCGTGTTGTTTACGGGAGTGTACTGTCGGGGGGAGGGGGGGTACAATAAATCATGTTGCAATCACAATGAAGTGGAAATACACTGCAATAACAAACACATTGTTGAGCATCTCCTTTTTTATAAACCACATCATCCATCCGCCTGTCACTCACCGTCCACTTGAGAACGATGCTGGTCTCATTGATGGCTTCATTGTAAGTGATGTAGGGTCCATCCACGGGGCGTTCGTGGGTCCTCCCCCCCACCACAGTGTAGGCCTTGGAAGGCGCACTGGGAGGACTGGAACCGATTACATTCACCGCCACAACACGGAACTTATAGGAGGTACCTACGGGGAGAGGGAGAGGGATAACCATTATTAATGCGTCTCCGGGGTGGGGGTCTATTTTGTGCCCACTGATGATGTTTGTCTTCACATGGTATTTTCCTTTTGTGCGATCCGGCTGTGATTGATGGCGGCAATTACTGAAATGAATGTAACAACACTCATTACGCTGATGAATTTACAGGCCATGGGAATGGAATAACGAAGGACATCATCGCCGTAATTATACGTTACAGCATCCTCTCCCCCCCCCCCAACCCCCACAACATCAAGTCAGGACAAACAACTGTGGATAATAATAATTTAAAGAAGATGGCCGACCTTTCTCCAGCCCCGTGATCTCCACAGAGAGGCGGGACGGGGGGATGTTTTCCACCGCAGTCACCCAGTCCTCCCCGGCCTTCTTCACCTTCTTGTACTCCACCCGAAACGACTGGATGGGAAAGCCGCGGTTACCACGAGGAATCCAAGTCACGTACGCCGACGTTTCCGTGGCAGTGGAGACTGTGGGCTTGTCCGGGGCTTCGGGAGCTGCAGAGGAGGAGGGGGGACGGTGTCAGACGGGACAGAAACTCTCAGACAGCATGCTTTAAATGTGACGACGGGGGAAAAACACACTGCGCTCAACACTTACTGAGAGCTCATCCTTCAGACGGACAGGAAACAGAGAGGAGAGGTTAGTCAAGAGGAGGAAACAGTAACATGTTACAGTTATTTTAGTGGAGTTAGTATGACAAAGAGATGGAATTGGACCCTGGGATGTCCACTTACGAGAGAGGCTTGGTGAAGGAACAGCAGGAGTCTTTGGAGGGTCTATTTGACCCGGACCTCTGCGACCTGCAGATGAAAACACCAGTTAGATCAGAGGTCAAGTGACTAGATATATCAGATGATTCACTGATTCATGGCAGAGCTAACTGCTAACATGCTAACTTTCTCTCAATGCTAATGCTAACATGCCAGCTGTTTTACCTTTGCCAGTTCTGAAGGTCATCATGGCAGGTTGTCCCAGACCGGCACAGTTCTTGGCAGCCATCTCCACCTCGTACAGGCTGTCCGGCTGCAGCTTGGCCAGAGAGAGCTTGTGGAGAGCGCCTGATATACTGCTGGAGGTCCACTCGGAGGGGGGGATTCCCACCTGAGAGAGAGAGAGAGAGAGATAATTAAACAATAAACACAGACTAACTTAGCCACAAATATCATTCATATTTTTAAATGTGAATAGTGACTGAGGTACCTTTCTGTATTTGACCATGTACTCCAGCACAGGGACCCCGTGCCTCGGCCTCCAGGTGAGCTCGTAGTAGTCGGCCTTGCCGGTGCGGGGCTGGCTGAGGATGATGGGAGCGTCAGCAGGGAGGATCTGTCCTGGCAGCTCAGAGCAGTCAAGAGGCAACATGACCCCCTGAACCCCAGGCCTCACAGGAGGCTGTTCTTTAAGCACCTTATCTGGGCTGAGAGTCCGGTAGATCGGGGGCAGCTTCACCCTGGAGGTGATTCCTAAAAAGAAGAAAGGGAAGAGTCTAGTAAATGAAGTTCAGAAAAGGCTTCATTTCTAACAGATTGAAAGTGATCTGACGTACCGGTGGACACCGTGATGAGGCGGGTGGAGGCCTGGGAGCTGCCCACCACGTTCTCAGCCATGCATTGGTACAGCCCGTCGTCCTGGGGGCCCACATTGTAGACGCGCAGCATCCGGTTGCTGAGACGGTGGCGAGGAGACGAGGCGAGGGGCCGGGCGTTGTGAAGCCACATCACTGTTGGGGGGGGTTTCCCGCCGGCCTGGCAGGAGAAACGCACCGTCTCCCCGAACACCACCTCCTGCTGGTGCAGCTCCACCGTCACCTGGGGAGGCTCTGCAGTGGGGGGGGGGGGGGGGGGTGGACAGTTAGCAGCCGTGTCTAAACTTAAAAAGGTAGCTGGGAGGTTTGTTTGTGTATTCTGACCCCTGGCATACGGCAACCAAACATTTTTCTATGACTACTACCAAGTTGAAACAATATCACATGTGTGAGCATGTGTGTGTGTGTGTGTGTGTGTTTGCATGAAATCCCAGTCATGCATGCAGGTGTGTGTGTGTGAGTGCTGTATGACAGAGGGGCATGGAGCCGGGCAGGCGGGGCCCGGCCGGGGAGTTGATGGTTGGCTGCTTGTGAATCAGGGAAAGACAGAACTCATTACAGCAGCTCTCTGGCTTTAATTAGAGCCAGCTGCAGAGAGACAAGAACACACACACACACTGTAAAAACAGCCATCCATAACCTAGACACACTCAATCAGCTGCAGAATAGAGTGTCTGACTCCACAAACTCCTTCTAACACAACACCGCCCGGGCTGACATTCTTCGCCACACAAACACACACACACACACACACACACACACACACACACACACACACACACTTTCTGTCGTGATAAGCAGTTATTTCCTCTCCTAATGTTTCTATAACAGACACAACTCTACTCACAAAGGAAAATAAATAAACTCCGTTCACTAAAGCAGCTTTTACTCCACTCACCGAACACTTGCACTTCGTACTGCCCCTTGGCAGAGCTGTCCGAGCCGATGCCGTTGTCCGCTCGGCAGATGTAGGTGCCGGAGTCGGCCTCGCCCACTGTGTCGATCAGCAGGTTGCTGAGCAAGAAGCGCGTGTTGTTGTGGGAGTGCAGGTCCTGCCCGTCTTTCGCCCATATGACCTGCGGGGTGGGGATGCCGCTCGCCACGCACTCCAACACCAGACGCTGGCCTTTGGTCACCATGATGGAGCGAGACGCCGGGGGGTAAATGATGCGAGCCGCTTCGGAGGTAGAGCCTGGAGAACATGAGGTTTGAGGACTTTGTAAATATGGAGGTGGAAAAGTCTCTCCTGTATGTGGAGTTATCACAGCTGATTTGATCCCGCACAATTTATGCTTCAGAGATAAGAGGATAGAAGTCACAGATGTGCTCCAGATGTGTCTGCTCTACGATAATGCTGCTGTGTGACCCTGGACTTGATGTGTTGTTGTTGTGAGACTCACGGCGAATGCGCAGGCGGTCGGCGGAGGACGATGTTTTGACCTCCTGAGTGACGGGGTTGTAGGCGGCACACTTGTATGGCCCCTCGTCATCCTGAGTGGCGTTGGCGATCTGCAGGTTCCCTGACGGCATGATGAGGTAGTTCCCTGCAGAGACAAACAGAACAGATGTCAGATGAGCAAACCATTACATCAGAATTCAATTAAAAAGCTGTGACAGAAAGGACTGCAGTGTGACGGGAAACATTGTAATGTTTAAGGAGATCAATTTATAGTTTCATATCTATGACTATCTGTAAGAAGAGTTAGCATGCCCTCAACAATGCATGATCTGTAGAACCTGTTTGATTGTCTTTCTGAAAATAGTTCTTTCCCTATTAGATTTTATTTTGGGCAAAGCTGAAGCATTATAGCATTACTCATTCTGGATACTAACCAGTATGGAGGGTAATTCAAATGGATCTTAATTCACATATGTCACAAAAGCAAAGAAAACAATACAACAACATCTGTACACTTAAATGATGCAGAATGCAGGGTGGTGAGGAGGACTCCCAGCTGGGAACACAATACTGCAACATGTAATTATATTCAACATACTTCTCCTCACTAGAGAAGTATGTGCATGTGGAAATACACGCCAGAAAATATGACAAACACAAAGAGGAGCCGCAGAACGATTGAGTCCGTATTGTGAAACTGTAATATGTCATTCCAGTGTCCGCGGAGACCACACGGTGGCGCCCTGGAGTCTGACCCCCGAACAATCACCGAGTGCTCGTCAATGTGGTTTTCATTTCCTCGCAGATAAGCTGCAGATATCAGTACCTACAGCTCCCAAGCATCATCAGCGTACCAGCCACAATCCACTGGAGCTTTTCTTCTCTGCCAGGCAGTAAATAGTTTGAAAAATAAACAACTGCACTCCCATGTTTCAACATTCTCCAGATAATGCCCTTATCGCTGCGTTTATAATGGGCCTGATAGCAGGATTATGGCATTCCAGTAAACTATGAACACAGTATGGGAATTAAAAGGGAAGTGGGGCGGGAGATCGCTCATGATCTGGTACCTTTGGACGTCTCCAGCCACTCCTGCTTGACGCTGTAGCGGACCTGGGCTTTGGGCTGGCTCTCGGGGAGGTGGCACTCGATGACCGCCGTGTTGCCTTCGTCCACCTCGATGTCCTGCTGGTCGTCCGGCTCGAAATCACGCAGCTCTGAAGAAACAAACACAGAGGAGAGGGGGAAGTCAGCGCCGTCGCCATGCTTTCATCGTCTTTAACACTCAGAGTGAATCTAACGACACGATTAGAAGAAGAAAACCACAATGAACAGAGGAATAATAAACTGCTTTGTGGGTGTTGCTCCATATTCCTTCTTTGTGTCTTAACCACATTCTCATTAAGAAATATCTGTCCCTCAGTTTTTATCATCATGATCTCCTTATTAAGAGGACATGTGCTCCTTTTCAGGTTCATATCTGTCTCTCCTGGGACATGTCTCCATGCTTTAATGTTCAGAAAGCTCTTTATGTTTCTCATACTGCCTGTGCTGCAGCACCTCTTTTCACCCTCTGTCTGAAACCAGAGCCCAGTCTGCTCTGATTGGTTAGCTGGCTGGCTCTGTTGTGATGGGTCAACCTGCTTAGAGATCTGTTGGAGCGCTAGCCAATACGAGTGTTTCATAGTGATGTCAGTATGCTCCGGATGTAAACAGAGGAGTCCAATGGAGGCATTTCAGGCGGGGATTTTAGCTTTTGCAGACCATTTACATGCACCAAAACATATAGAACACTACAGGAGAGGGAAACCCCATAAGTAAAGAATAGGGCCCCTTCAAAGCACCTCTAAGGAGAAAACCAGCAGTGGCTCAGTGGGAGTGTGCTCTTATATTGCATCTAAACCACATTCCCAAAAAATAAAACCTCCACTAAGGAATATCTTTCCGTCGCTTCTAATATCATGATTTCCTTTCAGTTTTATGTAAATGATTCTCAGTTTGCTGTCACTTTCAGATGAGTCCAAAGCCTGAGCGTGGTGTCAGTACCGCTGGAGGAGGTGTCATCACTCCTGGGTTCAGATTCTGTGGGAAATGGGTGGGGTGGGATTACTAGGGCCATGTGCTGTGACTGTGTCCCACAGACTCACAGTCTGCACAGCACAGACACTCATGTGACCTCTGTGACCTGCTAAACCCCCCCCCCCTCCCCCTGAGCGGCCTGGAGGCCTGAACACAGGGTCAAAGTTGAGAGGTGTCCATCCTATAGGGTTTCAAAGAAAGATATCCAGTTTGGGTTCGGGAGGAAGCGGCTAAACTCTGCTCTTAAGAAGCCGGGGTAAAAAATCCATGGGGGGGGGGGGGGGCTGCTGCCATTTCAGATTTGTAGCCGAGGAAAAGTAAAATGAGCCTGAAGGAAGCAGGGGAAACAAAGTGAAATGAAGGATAAATTAAACCTCTGTGATTCGGTCCCAACAAACATGGCCGCTCTCATTCTCTCCAGAGGTGCTGTAACCGGCCCCCCCTCCCTGGTTTACAGTCTGCTGACGGGGGCTTTGTATACAGCTCTGATTCAATAAGAAGAGTTTAGTTAAGTGCCCGGGATCTACTGATAGGGACGGTGATTTACTCACTGCAGGTCCCTGTGTGTGTGTGTGTGTGTGTGGGGGGGGGGGGGTGGGGGGAGGCTTTAATGGCAAACACACACACACTTAAACACAACTCTGTTTCAGCTCTTATTCTGAGAGATGAGAATCCCAGCCGAGACATGTCAAGCTGAGCAGTGTGTGTGTGTGTGTGTGTGTGTGTGTGTGTGTGTGTGTGTGTGTGTGTGTGAAAAAGCCTTAAAGAGGGACCTTGTGGCGCTCCATTTGCTAAATCAATCAGGTGCTGTTTTTACAGCCACCCCCCAACCCTCCCCTCAACTCCCCCTTATATATCTCCCCATCCCACCTTCCTCCTCCTGCCTACTTCTACCAAATTCCTCCAGTTACACCTTTTAACCCCCCCACCCCCACCCCCGATCACATTCTTCACAGGAAGAACCCCGCATCGGTGCCTCTCAGGTGTGTGAGCGTGCATGTGTGTGCATGTGTGTGTGTATCCTGCAGGGATGGAGGATTGATGGTGTTCATAAAGTGGAGCAGACCTCCCGCCCCAGCGCTGCTTGGCAAAAGGCAGACTAAAATATTTCTGCAGAGATTCATCATCTTTATGTGTAGCATTGAGAGGCCTGTGTGTGTGTGTGTGTGTGTGTGTGTGTGTGTGTGTGTGTGTGTGTGTGTGTGTGTGTGTGTGTGTGTCTGAATGATAACATGTTTGTGCAACATGTTGCGCAGATACATGTCCCTGTTTTTCTGCAACGATGAAGGGGAGTCTGCACAAGAATTCAAACGAGGAGCTTTTAACCGATGCCAAAAGAGCCCTGCAGAGAGAAGACGTCTGGAATCAACCTCTCCCCAGCACAAAAAAAACATGTGCGCACAACTAGAGATTGGAAAAGCAGGCACGTACACACTCCCCGCGGAGCAATTCCTTAGGCAGTTCGGGGGTGGCCGAGGAGAGACCGTTATTAAATTAGAGAGGATTTTTAGGGGGGAGGCGGGACACTCAGTCTGGCTCCACATGAGGTTATCTCAACACGATTCATCCACCATCAATAACTGCCTCGCTGGAGAGGAGAATTCAGATAAAAAACAAATGGGGATGATAAAAAGAGTGGGGGAAAGTGAAGGATAATGAGAGGAGGAAAGAGAGGAGAGAAAGTGACAGGGTGGAGAGAGAGAAATGTGTGTGTGAGACAGAGAATGTGACATCACGTCTCATCTTGTGTGAGGATCTTGTCTCGACTGGTCTGAAACTCCTCCAGTTTCTCCAGCCTCGTACATCACATCTTTAAGAGTAAAACAATACAGCTTTTTGTACCCGGGGGGGGTGGGGGGTACTCAGATCTGGTACTTCAGTTTAAGTACAAGTGTGTAGGAATACTGTAAGTATAGTGGAAAACTGTAAATATACTTTACATCCCAGTTCAAACCTAATGGTGTGTTCTACTGAGCCATATCCTCCGTCCACCCCCTCTTATCTCCCCCCAGCCCTTTACCCAATTACGGGGCCATAATTTTTGCCGAGCCCTGCTGTCGGGCCCTGTGGAGAGGAATGTGGTGTTGTGTGGAGCAGAGGGGCCGATGGAAGCAGGGGGCCCCCAGGCTAGAAGTCCCCTCTTCCCAGGTCTGACCGGCCCCTGGGTCCCCTCCATTCCTCCGGCTCAAGTTACACAGCTTTTCGGGCCCCCAGCTCGGTCCCATGATGCACATCAAATACAACACACACACGGAGCAGCTGTTGTTACACACACTCAACATCAGGAGGTTACATCGATGTGTTTATGATCAGAAGTTGGTGAGGATTAGACACTCCGCAGTGGAAAACTTTACTGAGTCGTAACAAATACTCCCCCCTCAATGTTTTGGTTTTAATCAAGGCACATTAAGTCTCTGGATGCTGACTAACTACAGCGGGGCCTCTGTGTGTGTGTGTGTGTGTGTGTGTGTGTGTGTGTGTGTGTGTCTGTTTATTTGTCTCTCGTTGTGTGGGCGTCTACTCACTGGCAGCGGTGACGTTAGCAGGAACGCTAGCCAGGGACCCGGCGGCGGTGCTGGCCACACACTGGTACCGGCCCACAGTCAGGTTGGAGAGGGTGGGAATGTACAGGGTGTTGGGGCCCAACACCACACCCAGATACCCGTCCAGCAGCTCCATGCCGTTCAGGCGCCAGCTGATGTTGGCGGAGGAGGGCCGGGCGCTGCAGCGGAGATTCACGCTGCCGCCCAGCTTCTGCACCACGGACATGGGCTCCTCTGTGAAGAACGGCACCTCATCTGAGGGGGAGGGTACACAGAGGATACAGAGGATTAAAAACTAATAAAACATCTGAATTCAAAGACATTTCTGAATGTGGCACCTTGGAATTTCTTTGGACATACACAGTTTTTTAAGCCCACAATTATTTCCATTATGACCCAGTCTCAAAAAATACTAACAGGGCAGCACATTTTGTAGCTTTAAAATTTAGGAGTTTTGCTCAAAAAACTACTTTTTTTAAATCAATGCATCCTCAAAATAGTTGTCCATTAATTTAATTTCGATGTAACATTCAATTAGTGGCTTATAATTCCAGCAGAGAGGTTATAAGGACATAAACGATACTTTTTAAACTTGTGAATCAGCATAGAGTCAACATTTCCTAGCAGTGTGACTCTGTGGAACATCATGGAGCTCAGTATCTTCATCAAGAAGTCATAATGCGCGCTAAGAGAGAAGCTCATTCTTACATTTGAGAACCTGTAACCATCAAACGTTTGGCGTTTCTGTTTGAAAAGGACTTGATTGCGATTAATTTATGATGCATTCCTCTCTCACTGGTCTGATCGCTGCAGCACAGAACTCCTTTTCTCTCTCACTTCATTAGTGTTGGCCGGTGCCACTCATGCAAACTGCCCACTTCTTCAGTTCATCTCAAGTAAGCTGCTGTTCCTGCTGCCAACGCACGTATAAATCACCCCCCATCCCTTCCTGAGACCGAGCCAGGAGATTTGGTTCTTGGCAAGACTTATCCTGCACCAGGTGTTTGGGAAAACTAATATAAGGCCTTCATACACGAGTCATAAACAGTCCGACAGAGAGCAGGGAACATTTCTGCAGGTAAATACTCACCAGAGAGAGAGGCTCCGCCCTGCAGGCAGCACAGCAGCACTGCACCCAGCGCGCACAACACTGGAGCCCTTCTCTTTTTCATCCACGGAGTCCAGTCTCGCTTTCCAGACATCTTCCATACACTACCTCCTGAAACACACACAGGGAGGGTCAGGGGGTCACTCACAGAGCTGGTACATTTAAAACAAACAGCATCAAGCGTCTGAACAGCTGATTCATAAGCTTCTTGTATACACACACACACACACACACACACACACACACACACACACACACACACACACACACACACACACACACACACACACACACACACACACACACACACACACACACACACACACACACACACACACACACACACACACACACACACACACACACACACACACACACACACACACACACACACACACACACACACACACACACACACACACACACGGCTTGACATTTCTTCGTGCATACGGATACTAAAGATTATTTATATCTAAAAACAGACTAAGGGCAGCAAATTCTCCCATTTGAGAACTGATTTCATTTTAAAGTAACCCTCGTACAAGCACACACACACACACACACACACAAACACACACACACACACACACAGTCGGCCATTAAAGGAAACACAACCCGCTACCCTCAGCAGCCAAACTCCAGACACAAATACAGCCTTTCTTTTCCGCCAGCCCCCATCCCACGCTGACCCTCCGCCTGCATCCAGCCAGCGCTCATCAAAGGGGCGCCTCATTCTGCGGGCCGTAACCCGACCCCTCCACCTTCCCGCTCAGGTGAAACCGATACAGGTAGAGGGGGAAAAAGGGGGGGGGGCAACACACACAGGGTGCATTCAGGAGCCGGGACAAAGAATGACTAATGAGAGGCAGTGAGAGGAGGGGGAGTGAAATATATATCGGGGAGTGTGTGAGAGATGGAGGGTTTTTATTATGGGGGGTGGGGGGGGGGTGGAGATGGTAACGGACAGTCTATGAACAGTTAATGCAGAGAGGGGAGCTTTCTCTCTCCCCTGTCGCTTACTGCCAAGTTTTTCCAAATTCTTTCCTGTCAGGTTAAACTAACAACTTCCCGTCAGGATGAGGAGGGTGGTCCTGCAGAACTCCCCCCCCCTCCTCCCTCTCCCCTCTCCCCCCTTCCCTATATCGTATACATGCATTTCGCTGAACATGCACACACACTTAACGGGCAACGATGGAGCACAAAACGTTCTCATACATATTTGTCCTGATCTTATTATGGCAATGGGATGATTGATGAAGCTCAGAGTGACTAGGGACTACACACACACACACACACACACACACACACACACACACACACACACACACACACACACACACACACACACAGTAAGAGAATGGAAACTCTTAGAGTGCACCTTCATCATCTGATGGCAGCAGGGGAAATGTTTGGCTGCCTGGCACATTTATTGAAAATGAGCGAAGCAGCAGAAGGACGGAAAAATTGCGGTCGATCTCGCCACACATCGCTCTGCTGCGCTTTGATTGCACATTATGAGTGTGCGTAAACAATTTCAGCTTGTTAATTCTCACGACATAAGGAGCCGTGATGAACTCCAGCCCAACAGAACGGGAATGATTAGGCTAGTCGATGAATTACTCTGTGAATCAACAGACGCCTTATTAATTTATCAGGCTAATGCCGTGTGGAGTCCAGTTTCTGACTAATGAATGCAAGTCCAACTTCAAAATCTCTTTTGGCTCTTTAGCTGCTAATTCTTCAAGATATTAACGAGCAACATTTCATCGATGTGTTTTGTTTTGTGCTACAGTTGACTTTTAGAGCTGGAAAAAAAGATGTGACCTAACAAATTACATGAGAGCAGAGAGTAAATCAAGTCGTGGGCCAGACAAACTAAAACAAAAAGTCAGAAGATAACTATTTTCATGTCTAAATTTATCATGAAAAGATGCCAAAAATGAGCTTTGGCTTCTCAAATGTGTTGCTCTTAACTAATTTCTGCAGAAGAACACTTAATCTCAGTTTTTAGACTAAGTGAAACAAAACATGCACTTATAAGATGTAAGGAGGAGCTATGACAGGTATTCAAGTAGTTTAGATGTATCTTATTGATAAAAGCCATTTATTCATATGTTCAGGTTCACATCAGTATGCAGTGTCTCTACTGGGACATGTCTCCAAGCATTAATGTTCAAAAAGCTCTTTCTCTCATCCTGCCTGTGCAACGCCCTCTGAGACCAGAGCCCAGTCTGATGTGATGCACAAAGACCTATAACTCACAACAGGAAATGGAAAACCTCAGAAAGCACAACAGGGCCTCTTTGATAAGAGCCCTGCAGATACATGTAAAGTGTAATCCTCTCACTCGTTCTCTCAGAGTGACCCATCAGTAGTGGGTTTAGTGGGTAAACAAACAACTAGCTGCTGGGGAACCTGAAAGCATAGCTGAAGGTCTGTGGCTTCAGTAGTCTGCTTTCTTATGGGACGACTGCCCATAAAAACACACATCTGTACCCAGCACCTGTCCCAACTGAGAGAGCCACCAACAGTAAACCACACACACTACTTCCCCAAGGAGAACATTTCCCACAGAAACGAAAGAGATACAGGAGAAGAGACAGAGCTCTGATAGAGTATGAGCCGGCCCCTCGTACATCATCACTCCCTAAAAACAGTCGTACTCCTCTGAGCCCGTCGGTCTGATTCATTGGTCAGCTGGGTCCTGTGTTTGCTTAGCGGATACCCTGCCTCAAGATGAAGAGTTGGCCCTGACATCCACGTCCAACTTTTTCCATCCATCGTTCCCGGAGAAGTCGCAGAGAAGAGCCTCCTACGCTTCAGCGAAACTGATAAAAACCAGAGCCCCAACACGGACAGCTCTCCTAAATTAAGAACTGGGGGAATGTGTGTGCGTGTTAAAGTGTTCCCGTGACTGTTTTGTTCAACTGAGCACTGCGTGTCCAACACTGTTGAATTAAAACATACTTCAGTGACGGCGCAGTGAGCAGAACTCTGTGAACTGCTCTCAGATCTGCCAGCGCTGGAGCAGGAGGATGATTATAGGGGAGTACATCTATTTGTGTAATCATGTGGAGGAACTGACACTCAACTACTGTGAGATCTGACAGAGTGACCCAAAAGGAGGAAAATAAATACATTTCAAATGTGTAAAACAAACTCCCATAGTAAGCAATTGAAACGTGTCTTTTCTGCAGGAAGTTGGTCCGATTCAAAGCTGTGGTGTTCAATCTGATCCTCCATCATTCATATGATAGTTGTTTTGCACATCTGCTTTGATTTTTAACATTTGAGAGGTTTTGTTTTAGTTGTTGGATGAGAAACAGGCTTTGTAGGAACATTAGTACTCCGGTATTTATTTGGTTATGAGGTATTGCATTGCCTTACTATTGAAATATCTTAAACAAAACCATGCCCCTGCAACAGGTGGACCGTGCAGGTGAGGACATCCTTAAAGGGGCCCTTCAATGCAAAGGTTTCAGTTTCATAATTGGACTTTGTTCTTTTACTTTGACATGTTGAGATGCTTTAAGTGAATATAACATCCCCCATGATGTCACTGATTCAGATTAAATGCACATTTTTATTCAGATAAGTTCCTTGTAATACAACAAAAAGTGTTTTACAATTTGGATAAAAGAGCGCTTGTGGTATTTGATCAATGCTTTTGGAAGCTATCCTGGGCTGAGATACAAGAGTCAGTAACAGGAAGAGAGAGACAACGCTGTGAAATATATCGGTACACATTCGGGAAGCATCTCGACTTTTGGACTTAAAGGCGTGTGACTTCAGAGCTGACCTGGAGGGGATACCCTGTGTCCTGACTCTAAGGACCTGAAGATGGACGAGGGTGATGGTGTGCAGGCATGCATCGTGCATGTGTGTGTAGGTATGCGAGGGCCTTATATGTCGTGGTGGGAGAGTCACTTGACAGAAGTTCATTGTGAGCGTGCTAAGTAAAGACACCGGGGCCCCTGTTCTCCCGGGGCCACTGCCACTGCCATTGTCCCGCTGCCTCCGTGGATAAATTCATTTTGACAACCCTGCTAATTGGATAAAACCAGACTGGAGCCGCCTCACATTCCATCTGCTTTCTGGCATGGAGAGGACACACAGGAGGGGCTGGTGGTGGTGGTGGTGGTGGGGGGGGGAGCTGTTGAATATTTATCACCTCCACAAACTCACCCAGGTTTTTATTATTTCGATTTGCATTTTAAGAAATGATTGATTACAAGGCAA
Organism: Eleginops maclovinus; assembly: GCF_036324505.1. Taxonomy (NCBI): domain Eukaryota; kingdom Metazoa; phylum Chordata; class Actinopteri; order Perciformes; family Eleginopidae; genus Eleginops; species Eleginops maclovinus. Next base: position 2,307,449 of record NC_086369.1, read on the forward strand.
ACTAAATAAACACTAGCTAGTTTCTGATTTCCTCGTTATCCCCTCCATCCCATAAACGTCCTTTACTAGATAATTCCATTGTGAGCTGTTAAAGGTATTATCTTCAAACCAATTCTTTGTCATTTTCAATTATTTGTTATTCTTATTACGAGAAATAAGTAGGAATCGTTTGTGTTTTCCTAAGTAGTAAAGCAAGTGAGAAATTCCCACAATGTTTGAAATGATCAGGTGGAATAAAGTGCGATCCTCATCGAACATATTGGTGCTCGATCAGTTTAACGTGCTTATCCCAGCTGTATGTATTTATGATTATGCTGCTTATGTCTCTCTATTTCTCTATGAAGGGCTGTGAATAACAAATAAAGTCAAACATAAAGAGGTGCAGCTGAGTTCTGCTGTGGCCTGTATTAATGGAAATCATTTTTCTTCAAATATCAGTTTTCAGATGTAGTTTTGCTCTAATTTTCTAAATTAAATCCACATATTTTCCTAATTCTAGGTTTTAAGAGTCGTTTCATTTCCAAACTTGTATTTTACTCTGTGTTGCCGCTTCAGGACCGTCACTAAATATATTTGGTTGTGTTTTAACAATGACAATAAAGTTCTTGAATCTTGAATCCTCACCCAGTTTTACGTCTTTTTACACCCCGAGTACCCCCCCCCCCACCCCCCTCCATTCTCGAGGTTCTCCAAACACCACAAAGCCCCCACCCCCCGCTTTAGATAAACACATGCGGTGTCAAGTGTGAGGAGTGCCGGGGGTTCAACTGCTCCGCTCGGGGGCCCGCGGCCCACAATGCCGCGCTGCATAGCTGCCATGCGGGAGGCCGGTTGCCCCTGGCGACGCTAACAGGCAGAACGCACCTTAATAGAGTGGAGAGTCATTGTAAAGCAGTGAGCCGGCGCACGGACAAAGACCCCGCGGACCCCCGGAGAAAAGGGGAGACGCTGCTCTGAAGGGCCCGGGGAAGAGCTGATGGGCTCAATGACCAAAGAGGTTTGAGAGTTCTGGGAGGGGAGGGGGTGGGGGAAAAGGGGGTTTATGGGTGGAGAGGGCGAGTGAGAAAGCAGAACGGAGAGGATGTCAACTGGCGGCCGATGAGAGGGTGTGTGTGTGTGTGTGAGGGAGTGTGTGAGAGCGTCGCCGAGTGTCCTAACACATTTTCCCCCTCTCGGCCCTGTCAATGTACCCCCTGCTCTCCTGGGTTGCCCCGGGGTTTGTTGGTGAAAGGGGGGGGGGGGTGAGGAGGGTCCGGAGATTGCTTAACAAACACACCGGGGTTACCATCAGACCATCACACAGGGGGGGGGGGGGGGGCAACCAGGAGTAGGGAGAGGTTTGCGGAGGGACAGGTGATCAGGGATAGGAAATCTAATAATGATGAACTAAAATCTACTATTTTTCAGACTATGAATTCCCAGACGAGATGAACATAAAATCATAAGTTCAATATGTCAAAAGTGGAAAGGGGGAGGATGAGGAGGGACCGGAGAGTGCTTAACAAACACACCGTCAGACCAGCCACTAAATACACTGATGAAACAGCTTAGTCTGTAGATCGTCAGAAAACAAATGGTACTGCTATAAGTGTGCGTTATGGAAGGATGAAAGAAAAAGAGGACACCCTTCTGTTGGGAGATCTTTTGGCCAATAATGACACTTATTAGACCACATACTAAATAAACTACGACTTCACTCACGATGTAGTCCGTTCCATGGCGTACCAAAGGCTGCGATAACAACGTAACTTTTAACCTCTTCCCTTCTCTCCCTTCACCCTCCTCAGCAACAGTCATTATTTTGCTCATCAGCGGTGAGTTATCGATTAAACACCTCTGAAATGTCCAAATTGACCAATCAGAATCGAGTATTCAACTAGAAAATACAAGTTCAATGTGTCTATCATGGTATCACATGTCTGGAGAAGGATCACATAATGCAGAGTGAAGAGGAGGGTCTCTGTTGTTCTTCACACGAGCAGAAACTTGGCAGAGTCCAGATCTGGAAATCTATTCCCATCTGTCTGCCGGACACAAGAGAACCTTGTGGAGTCTCGTCTTGGCACCGGAACCCAACAGGTGGAGTCCAAATCCTCCACTCCAGACATTCTCATGCCATAAAATTACACATCAAACGCAGCATCCCTAACGAGGGATTGGGAATCCACCCCCCCCCCACTCCTCCTCCTTCATAATACACACACGCTTCACAAAGTATTAACGAGCTATATGCCCGTCCAATTCCCGCCCCCCCTCCTCTTTACCCGACACTAACGAGCGTCTCGAGGATTAACGAGAGGGATCTGGATGTAGAGGGGGGGGCGTTCTAATCAATTAGGCACCGAGGCATTTGCATAATTTAGATAACGAAGCTGAATTAACCACGGAGAGCTAATTACCGAGCCACGTCAAACACACCCACCCACATTCCTGCTGAGGGATGCCAGCCTGCCCACCAGGACCATGGGAACGGGACCGGATCATCAGGAGAGCCAGAGGGACGCTGGTGCTGTTAGCCAATCACAGTAGCTTCTATAATATACTCATTATTGTTCTAGAATCCTCTTGCTGGGTCTTTGAATGTGACATTTAGACCAATGCATATTCCTCGCATGTGTGAACCTACTTAATAAAACGATTCTGATTCAAACAGGAGGGAGGGAGGGATAGAGAGAAGGTAGGAAAGATGGATAAATGACAGGAGGAAGGAAAGATGCTTGTAGGAAAAGAGGGATGATAGGATGAAACAAATAGGTGATAGTCTATCGTGTATCCATTCTTTGCTCCTTTTTGTACAGAAGATCGGGAGACAGAAGGAAAGAAAAGCAGATAAACAGAAAAAGGACGGATAAAAACAAAGGATGGACAGCTAGATACATCTAAAAAAACTGAAGATTTTCAACACTTTTACTGGGAAAATGTATTAAAAACAAACTGTATACATATCATATCAGTGGTGTAAGGTAACTCAGTACATTTACTCAAGAACTGTAATTTTAAAGAACACTTAACTTTTTCCTTCTACTCCACTACAATTCAGAGGTAAAAGGTGGACTTTTCCTCCACTACATGTATTTAATCCCTTCAGTTGCTAGGCAGATTAGGATGAATGATGGTGAATATAATCTCCCTTAAATCAGACTTTAGTTCACCTGCAGTAAATCCAGCAGCTACCCTGCAGTATACAAAGCCATTCAAACTAGCTGCACCTTTACCAGCTCTGAGAACACTTTAATGATCAATCATTATAAAACATATCAGAGATATTATTCTGAAATGGACCAATCAGACAATGACTACTTTTACTGTCACTACTTTAAGTACATTTAGAGGAGAGCACTTTCTACTTTCACTGGAGGAACATTTAGAATACTTTTACTGTGACAGAGTATTCCTACACTCTGGTACTTCTACTTTACTCAAGTACAAGACCTGAGTACTTCTACTTTACTCAAGTACAAGATCTGAGTTACTTCTACTTTACTCAAGTACAAGACCTGAGTACTTCTACTTTACTCAAGAACAAGACCTGAGTACTTCTACTTTACTCAAGTACAAGACCTGAGTACTTCTACTTTACTCAAGTACAAGATCTGAGTACTTCTACTTTACTCAAGTACAAGACCTGAGTACTTCTCCCACCTCTGTCATACATGCAAACACATGGTTAATCAGCTACCTGTTATTTAAAACATTATCTGTTTACAGTTTCTCAAATAAGACTAAATCACTCTGGACTGTTGCTCATACAAAACAAGCTATTTAATGATAAGCTTATGATGATGATGAGTGTGTGTGTGTGTGTGTGTGTGTGTGTGTGTGTCTAACTTAGTGACACACACACATCTTTCAGTGAGTCTCAGTATCACACACACACACACATAATCATTCCCATACAGAGCTGGGAAAGCTAACTAATACCCAGGATTTCACAGTGCTCATCAGAGCAGCTACATATTTCATTCACCCACAACTATTCTTTCCCTGCGCGCACACACACACACACACACACACACACACCACACACACACAAAATTGATGACGCATAAGCAAGCAATCACACAAACTCTTATTATATGGTAAAAGTATACTCACAGAGGCACATAAATATGCAGACCTCAGGAAGTTTTTCCAACACCAAACGTCAACAGGCAACAAAACAGACTACCACTTCTGCCCGGCAACAGATAAACTACACAGGCCAATATGGACTTTCATAGCTGTACATATCTGCAGCTCCCTGTGTGTTCCTGCATCGTAGGGAGGGGAGGAGGGAGGGATGTGAGGGGGAGAAAAGGGGCCCCAAACTCTTTTGGCAGCTCATGCATCAGAGTGAATGGAACCAATTATAAATCAAGAGCAATTTCTCCCCATTATTCAGCAGGAACCAGGAGGGAGGGGGGGGGGCTGGCTCTAGAAATCTCAGTGGGAGACGAAGGAAGGAAGGGGAAAGCAGAGAGGGTCAAATATTATATGAAAAACAGATACGAGGAGGCATTAGGAAATCGAGATAAGGAGGAGGGGGATGGAGAAAAAGCGTTATGGAACGACTGGAGGGGAACGGAATAGGAAAAACAGATACGAGAGGAATCAGAAAAAGGAGGCAGGAAATTAAACAGATTCGGGGCGTTGTTGCTCCACGGTTATAACGTGAAAGCTGCTGCTCTGACAGGTTTCTTAAAAAAGGAGAAACAGCTGGAGTAAGAGGCTAGTTTTCAAAGAGCGCTGTCAGAAGCTGGATTTGAGCTGTAGCAGCCAGAGCTCCCATGTGTCCCGTCACTCAGGAGAGAAAACTCTGAAATATAGAACAAAAACCTCACACACGAGAGACAGAAAGAGAGAGAGCGAGAGACAGAGAGAGAGAGAAGAGCGCTGCCGATGGAAAATTCCAGTTGTGATAACCTCAGGGGCTCGATAACTAACTAATCTGGTGCCCAGTGATTTATTCTGTTGAATCATGTCTTCTCCTGCCAGTTTGACATTCTTCAATGATGAGTTTTACTCTCTCTGGGGCAACACTTTAAATCTGATTATTGGTTAAAAAGCTCTGCAACACAACCCAGATTGGTGCTTTTACTGTTTGCACACACACTCCGCAGTTAATAAAACGGCACAAAACAAGAGTTAAAGTGCACGAAAAGCAAAGGCATGTCTCATAAAGCTCACAGAAATGACGCAGATTTAAAAAATGCATGCAATCAAGACAGGGAAGAGTGACCGGGGTCTGAATTGAGCAGCCCCAATCGTGTGTGTGTGTGTGTGTGTGTGTGCGTGTGTGTGTGTGTGTGTGTGTGTGTGTGTGTGATCTATTAGAGTGTCTGGGTTGCTTTTGGCTCGTAATAACACCCCCTAATCTTTGTCCAAATATCTGCTTTGCACACACAGGCCTATTTGTCTACACACACACGTTGCTTTCTTACCCGAGTCTGGAGTTGATCAATGATCTAACAGCGCTCACTGCGGACTCACAGTGTGTGTGTGTGTGTGTGTGTGTGTGTGTGTAACAGAGAGAGGTAACTTCATTATCCAATCAAGAGCTTCTTGACTTTTACTTTAAGTAGTGGAACAAATCAACTCAGCTGCTTTGAATGCTTTGGATAATCCCTTATTAGGCTGTTGGGACAACAAATGAGAGCGTGATTAGATTTATGAGATACAGATACAAACGGGACCAGCATCGACATATGGTTCCACAGATTGGACTTCAGAAAAGGCGTTTGTGTTGGAAAAGTGAAAAAGGACATTTAATCTTGCATACTTCTACTCAACTACTGGCCAACTGGAAAATGGACAATCTGCATAATTAGCAGTTTTACTTTTGGTACTTCTTAATTTTTTGATGCCAATACGTTTAATTGTACTGTACCAGAGTATCCTACACTCTGGTACTTCTACTTTTACTTAAGTACAAGAGCTGAGTACTTCCACCACCTCTGCCATACATGTTCATTAATCAATTACCAGGTGTTTAAAATAAGAGAACACATCAAGCCTCTCACATGTTTTCATCTTTGCAACTCTCCCTCGCCTTCCTAACCTCTCACTGTTTGATCGGTTTTAATTAAGCTCTCCAACTCGCTGTCAGAACTTTCTCCTTCACTTTTCCCCTCACATTCCTCCTCCTCCTCCACCTCCTCCTCCTCCTCCTCCTCCTCCTCTGTGGTCCTGGCTGCTGGGCAGGATCAGGAGGAGAGAGGTATGCAGCCCCAGGGGAAGAGCCTGGAGCCCGGCCACCTGCTGCTCCAGGTGTCCCTCTCTGGTTCTCCGATGTCTGACTGGACACAGAAACCCTCCCGGGGCAAGAGCCTCCAATCTGTCAGCGCCAGAGGACTAATGCAGCGCATGTCAACGGGCCAATAATGTCCGGCTCGAGGAAACCAGCCAGCCTTATTTGGAGATGAGGTTTCTGAAAATGAACTAAGGAACTACAAAGTGTAAACTACACCCTTACCTCGCCAATACGTTTCTACTTTTACTTGAGGAACATTTTGAATGCAGGACTTTTATTTGTAACAGAGTATTCCTACACTCTGTTACTTCTACTTTTAGTTAAGTACAAGATCTGAGTACTTCTCTAAGGTCTGTCTTTCACACACACACACTCTTTCCCTCTTCCTCTAATGCAGTAATCTCAAAACGACCGTGCAGGTGAGCACCACAATGACAAGCGATACATTCCAGCGCACAGAGATAATCCTGATTGGACAGGAGCTATCACTTACACACACATCTGTGCAGGAAAGGCCCTCAGATCGGGCCTGCAGGCTGTTATGACTGCATGAGTGTACCCGCTGTCATAGAGATGAAAGCGTGCCCTCAGGAGGGACTTTTTTCGCCGTTGTCAATTAACGCCAATGCTACACCCTCTAAAATAACAATGCTGATTTCCAGCCCCGCGGTCACAGCTCGGGGAAGTTAGGCTCGCAAACGTCAGAACTGGAGCAGCAGCGGCCGTCCTGATGGGACCGCTGGCTGTTTGCAATCTCAAAATACATCAAGTCAAACCCTTCAACTTGTGTCTTGCACAGTTCAAAATGTGGAGTGAATTTCAAACTAAGATACAAGGGAGAAACTATTTCTATTGGCTGCACACCTAAAGCCACACTTTCCTTTACACTCAGCTCCTATAGACTGCAGGACAATCTATTCACCAGCTCTTGGTCAGGAAAACTGGCAGTCGGTTTGGCAGGTAACCAAGATCAATCACATATAATTTAAAGCTTCATTGTAAAAAGGTGCAGCTGGATACTGTGAGGGAGAAAATGACTTAAATTCTGACACAAATCAGGCTCTGTAACCAAAAGACAATAAAGGAGGTTTCCTGTCCTGACGCAGAGGTCTCTTTCGTCTAGAGGTATCAGCATTTCAGTCCAAAACGTGTAGCGGACAGACTGTTATACACCTAATGGACAAAGAAGGAGTAGATATAAGCGCTCCCTGCAGGACATCTGTTTTACGCTGTTCATTGGAACTACTTCGCGATCAAAGAAGAACAAATTAACTTTAGGTTTTTGGCGTGTGACTGCAGCCTGACAGCGTTTCAGTCATCACAGCGTCCTGAACTGTATATTATAAAACTCCAAAGGGACCTGAGAGTGTGCCTGTGGTATTCAGTAATGGATTGGGTCTAATCTAATGCTGCATTTCACAGTGTCATCATCAATTTGTCTGGTTATATCCCAGTTTCTGCGTGACTTATTTGGTCCAAAATAGTTAAAGTAAGATCAAAACAAATACAGAAAAGCAACAAATCCTCACATTTGAGACGCGTTATGTTAGAAATATGCCTAAATAAATTGATGATGGGGGTCAAAGTATTCAGAAAACGATTTGGATGTTATTTCGGTACTACCTGAAAGCTTTTCCTTCAGTAATGTATACTGAATAAACATTATACAGCTTCTATAGAGATTCACAGTGCATCTGTGGTATTCCTTACTTAACTGGGTCTCCTTGTTCTTTCCTATCCCCTGTAGTATCCCTGCAGGACTCGTATGCGCAGCCTACAGTACTGCTTGACGTGGAAGTATTATGTAAAAGCTGCATGATTGATTAACGCCCCATTATGGGGTTTTTCCAGGTTCCACATCAGTAATCAAAGAGGGCAGACAGTGTGAGAAACAGGCAGATAATCAGACTGGAATCAATTAGTCCCAACTTTGATCCACCCGCCTGCCAGAGCTGATCAACAACAAAAACAACAACAAGGGGCTCTCTCTCTCTCTCTCTCTCTTTTTATTTTATTTACTGAGACCAATTAATTCCCGTATAAACTGTGCGCCTAATTGGAGGAGGCCAGGCCATTCGTTTCGACTTTTAATCCAAGTGACATTGATTCAGGGGGAACAATCGCAGCCTGTTGTCTGATGCCATGTCTGTCACTGGATCTCTGAGGGTCCTGCATGCAGGCTAAATGTAATCCAAATAACAAAACGACACCTGGGGTTGGAAACTTGAGCCCCTGCGGCTGTTCCTGCAGGACTCACCCCCCTATGCCTCACCCCCACGGTGAGTGACACACCGGGCCAAACACTCATTAGCAGCCCCCGGGATTAAGGCAAACATTTTCTCATTAAATCAAACCTGAAAGAGAGGATGAAATCAGGAGACTGTCCGGACAGAAGTGCACCGAGCAGCTGTCAGTTTATAGGAGCTTTAATTAGGTTATTCTCTCACCAGACTTTGGTTCAGAACAGGGGGAGGGGGGTTGTATTGAAATGCACTCAGGTAGTGTTGTGTTTTTGCCAATGATACAATCTGCGCAGCCTATCTTGTGCATTTTCAGGATGCATTTTCAAATAATCCTTATTTTTAAATGACGCAAATCTACATTATTAAGTAACATGATGCACTTTTGAAATCATCCTTCATGTCTGCAGCTTTGCACTATTCTGTTATTCCTTGAACTATTCTGTTATTCCTTGAACTATTCTGTTATTCCTTGCACTATTCTGTTATTCCTTGAACTATTCTGATATTCCTTGCACTATTCTGTTATTCCTTGAACTATTCTGATATTCCTTGCACTATTCTGGTATTCCTTGCACTATTCTGATATTCCTTGAACTATTCGCATTGTTTTTTATTTCCTTATTGTTTATGTCTTATATAGATTTATGTTGCATTATTGGAGCAGCATGAGACTTATGATTTGCATTGCCAGAACTACACTTTAGCTTCTCTGCATATGGCAATAAAGCCTTTGAATGTGATGGTCACTGGATCCCAGCCTGATGATAATATGGGGGTAAATCTGGCAGAGCTCACCATGTCTGTTTTCGGTTACCCTATGGGAGCGACTATAGGCTGCGGCCTGCAAATAGCACACACATTTCCACCAAAAAACGCACTTAAAGTGCTAAAACACAGCTGTGAAACTCTGCAACGTGTCACATAAAGCTGATTCCTCTCCATGTTCATGTATCGTACTGCAAATATCGGGCTGAAAATTAGGTAAAACTTTGGTCAAATCTGGACGAGGAGCTCAACCAATCAACAGGCTAAGACCGTAAGCAAAGTTTACGTTTCTTATTATAAATAACTCCAAATCCGAAAGCCACGCCGCACGCTTCCGCTGAAATAACTACATTTATGATATAGATAAGTTGTAGTAAAGTCGACGCGCATCAAAAAGATGAAAAATAACAAAACAAATGCGGCTATCAAAGTAGTCCCCAGCATTCAGTTGTAGTAATCTAAAACCTAAATCAGAGCTATGTCTGTAACTGAAACGTGAGGAGTAAAAACTTCCGTCGAGTTGCAAACAAACTTCTCCTTGTATCAATAACTTAGTGAAACATGCTGATACAAAGCGTAACACCGCAAAAACATATGGACCGCATGAAGGGATAAAACTCACCCAAACTTCTGGATTTGGTGCTCACACCGCGTTTAAAACCGACCGAACTTCTCTTCGCCTCCTCTGCGGTGAGTTTAAGTCCCAAAAAACAAAAGCTTTTACTTCTCTTTTCCCTCTAAAGCCTCGCTGCTTTGGTAATTTACTGCGATGCCACCGACATTTTCTTCGGCTCCCCAAGTTCTCACATTGAAAGGCCGTTTTTGGATGACTGAGCTCTCAAACAATTCTCCCTTTTGCGACGCCTTTTCGGGTCCTCCCACTTCCCAAGCAGGAGGAGGGATCTGAACAATAGGAACTGGCTCCCAAAATCCCAGAGTCGGGTACTGCACCGCCTTTTCTGCTCTGCACAGATCCTTACGCACAGCACAAGAGGACTTTAGAGGTTGTGCGTAAAACTGCAACCCGGTTCACGGGCTTTTACACCACATACATGTATCTTTCACAATAAAGAGTCCTTGAAACTTAATTTCTTGAGAACTACGGTGTCCTGGAGGAGAAAAGTGCGCCCCCTCCCCCTCCCCCTGCTCTGTTCCCCCTGATTTGGTATGTTGGTCCCCACAGAGTTTGTATTGACCCCCGTCCATTGAAGCCTGCAGGCCCTCCAGTGCAGCTGTGCAGTGCTGTGTTGTTGTGAACTGGACGGGACCAGTCAGGACTGTGCAACACACACACACACACACACACACACACACACACACACACACACACACACACACACACACACACACACACACACACACACACACACACACACACACACACACACACACACACAACAGTGATCACAGCTCGATCCCCCCTGTGTTCTCGCTCTGGAATTCTCTTCTCCACTTCAATCAGCACACTTTGAATCGGGGGGAGCCGTTCCCGTCCACTTCATTAATAACTGACTATTCGCAGATCACAGGGTTTGATAGGGGGGTCCGATGGTGGGAAGTTTTCCGTCTCGCCCCCGTGAACGCAGGAACTCCCACCATGATGTACCTGAGGGGTTGTTGCAGCACAGCAGGGCTGCCTTCACTGACATGACACGCTGTAACACCTGTTGCTCTTGTTCAGGGGAAAGTGTGTGTGTGTGTGTGTGGACAATCAGCTTTTTTTAATAAAGAAAATATGAAATGATGTGCATCGTTGAGTGACACACCGGGCCAAACAGCAGGATGTTCCAGCGTCAGGACGTTTTCTCCAGTGTTGTGCTGCAGCCTGCCAGCACTTTGCAACCTCTGCCAATGTTTTGGTGCTGTTGCTACCGAGCTGTTTGAATGTGGCTCCCTCACCCTGCACTGAGTAGAGAGAGGGAGAAAAAATGGGGGACTCCCAACCCCAAAAAACCCCTCCAAGGTGCCCCTCCCCCCTCTCCATCTCTCCATGCAGGGCTGGATGAATTAGCTCGGGACAAAAGGCTTTGTGGGCCGGCCATGAAAGGCCTATTAACCATACTGCATCCCCCAGAGGCCCTGCCCGCAGGACACCGCCTCCCAGAATGCCGCTCTCTCAGCAGGCCGCAATCCCAGCATGCACTGCTTCCCTTCAGCGCTCACCCTTGTCACCCCCGAGCCTCGCCATAGAGCCCCACACAGATTGTCATGTAGATGATTATAAATGTGTTTATGAAAGTAGAGGAGAGCGGGGAGCGTTGGTGTGTGGGAGAGATTTGTGCGTTTCACCAACAAAGAAGAGCTTTAGGTGTTGGCTGTCAGGTGTGAACTCGTCCAGTGTGTCTCATCATTAAACGGTGTGTTCATCATCAGTGTGAGTGTGTGTGTGTGTGTGTGTGTGTGTGTGTGTGTGTGTGTGTGTGTCTGAGGTGATTTTTCCTCTCTCGATGCTGCCTCCTCTCCGACCTCGTCCCTCCATTGTTTGGCCCGGCGCCATGACAACGACCCACTCTCTCCTTCCCTCTCTGTTTCCTGCTGACCTTAGCAGCTGTGTCACTTCCTCACTGTGACAAAACCAGATTGAATCAAACACACTCTTGTGTCTTTGGAGGACTACATCAGCACACTTTCACTCTCACGCTCACAAGAGCAAGACAGAAGAGGACTCATGCACCATAGCTCTCTCTTTTCAACGTGTTTGATTATTGATCCTTCTGGGTGAAGTCTTCAGTAAGACTATCAGAGTAAAGGCATCCCTCCTGTCCATACTGTCCGTAAAGGGATCACTTCTTTGTGCCTCTTCAGGTTTTTGGGTTTTCTTTGTGCGTGTAAAGGTTTTGCAAAGCCTGAAATCCCCTCAGCCAGCTAACCAATCAGAGCAGACTGGGACTTTTTGAACATTATCACAATGGAGACACTGAAAACAAATATGAACCTGCAAGAACTAGGAAAAGCACTTACCCTAACCCTACTCTTTTTTAGGCTTTGCATAAAAATAACACTGATTCTGTCGTCTATCTTCAACAGTTTACTCGATGGGTTCAACACATCCAAGCTATGGAAGACTTTAATGTGTTAACACTGGAGACAATTGAAGCCTAATCTATAAAGTGGATTTCTCGGGTAAACAACAACAACCTTAAGCTCTGTGTGAGTTTCAGGGTTCATCCACACTGCACACACACCCTCAGTCATGGTGCAAATCTTTACAAAAACCCAGACATTCAAACAACAGGTGTTTCTACGCCGACACGCTGAAGGCCTTCCTGTCCCGACACATAATACCATTACAGTTTCTGAATAAAGGATTAAATGAAGCGTGAGAGGAGGTAGATTCAGCAGCGCAGTGGCAGGACTTCCTGACGTTTATTCAGCATGTGCACAGCAAAAAAGACCAGGAGCTGAAGGTCTGCAGAGCACATCAGAGACTTCCGATGAGGAGTTCAAAGTCAGCTGTTTTTCCCACAACTTCTCTTAACTTTCTTTCCAGCACTCCTAAATAATAATAAAAAGGCTCAGAGGAGCTCATGGGAAAATGTCTTCATATGGAGAAGTAAATGGTAGTTTTATGACCTCTGAACTGCAGCTTCAGGCACATCATCTATCTCAAATCCAGTGGACGGAAAGCATGTTGGACATTTGTTACTGTCCAATGTGAGGACTGTGGGGGATCCAGGATTTAACCCGGATATTGCCAGTGATGTTCTAAAATTAAAAAATAGTAAAAATAGTTTTGTTTCTTTCAGAGGGTGGGAAAAGAAAATGTATGCTCCTCTCGTGTGTATGGTACATATGAAGCTACAGCTGTTAGCCTAGCCTAGCATAGAGACTGGACAGTACAAACGAGATAAAATGTGTTGATTAATGAGCTTTAGAGCGGGTATTATTGTAGGTTTGATTCATTTACGGAAAAAAACTACAAACGATTATTATTGTTATTTCCATAATGTCCGATACAATGGAGATGTTAGAAGACAACAAAAGCACAAGATCCCCGACATAAAAGCTCCATTATAGTAAAGAAAATAACTATACACTGAATACTAAAGGCTCAATTGTTATTTTTGTAAAACGTAGGACTGATTAATCCCTAATGTTCCCTTTTGTTTGCCGTCCCAAGCAAAATAAAGCATCATCTGTCAAAAATAACTGGTGAGTTTGTACTGGAATTCTACAATTAGTAGTTCCTTCATAACAAAGCAAAGATTCTTTAGTAATTCCTCTAATAATACATCGCATTTATGGGCTTTTAGTTTTGCACAAAGCTTGAACGTGTGCCTGTTGGTAACTACCGGCATCAGATAAGCGTAATGGAGTATATAATTAAGTAGCTGAAAATCACTGCCATGAACAGAAGGTGCTATTTCTTAACTTAACTCAGCTTTTTTTATAAATACACGCTGATGATTCTGCCTCTGGCCTCACATCAAGACGCACAATCAAAAGTGTCAGTACAAGTCATGAGAGGAGATTTATGCTGTCAGACAGACAGACACACACACACACACACACACACACACACACACACACACACACACACACACACACACACACACACACACACACACACACACACACACACACACACACACACACACACACACACACACACACACACACACACACACACACACACACACACACACACACAGAGAGAGAGAGAGAGAGAGCATCTTGAACTTTTACTGTGCTGCCTCAGGAGCTTTTCATATCCGGAGATTTTATTGTCCTTTATCATTCTCACTGATGTAAAGCTTGCTCTCCGTGTGTGTGTGTGTGTGTGTGTGTGTGTGTGTGTGTGTGTGTGTGTGTGTGTGTGTTTGAGGGATATGGAGGGTAATTGGCTGTTATTGGTTCTCATTCCAGTGCGATTGAGCTGTTGAGACAGGGATCCAGACTCAGGTGGGGTCGGACCTCAGGCTGAGTTGCAGTGTGTGTCATGGTGAGGAATGTGTGTGTGACGGCTCTGATTAGATGCTGTTTTTCTGCCGCGCTTCTCCACTGAGACTCCGGGAAGCAATTTTCTGCAACTGTTTTTTATTGTAGCGGAGTTTCATGCAGCAGTGATGGCATCTGTTTGCCGAGCTCAGTTTGATTTATTTCATTCGCTATGTTTACTTGTTTGTTCCAGAGATTTTGCAACTTGATGACTATCCAGCACTGCGTCGTCGTCACATAGCTTGAAGCTGAAATGTGTAATTTTCCATTTCTGTTTGGATCCGGTTCCATTGGCTGTTGTTTCCACAGTGCAAAGGCTTCTGGTCCAATACTCATATATGAGCAATTTCCATTTGGTGTTCTTAGCTGCCTCGCTTCTTCATTTATAAATCTGGTGCAGCAGTCTGCGTCAAAGTCTGGTATTCATTTAAACCCTCCTTATTAAAAAAAGCTTGCTGACATGAGTTCTTTAGACCAAAAGAGAGATCCATTTCTCTCCTGTGCTAATGTTCAGCTTCATTTCAGTATGTAATGTCTGGGACATGTCTCCATGCTTTAATGTTCAAAAAGCTCTTTATGTTTCTCAGACTGTCTGTGCTGCAGCTCCTCTTTTCACCCTCTGTCTGAAACCAGCCCAGGCTGCTCTGATTGGTAATCGTACCAACAACTGCACGAGGTTAGCCTAGCTTATCATTAGGAACAGAAACGGGCAGACTGCTGATCTATCTGTCAAATTATAATAATCTTCTTCTGATTTTTACTTTTCTTTTTTAAATCAAATATATTCCAGAAGATCCGTGCTCTCATTGGAATCCAAACTTTCCATGATCAGTGTGTTCCTTGGCCTGGGCCTGTAATCTTAATAGACACTTGGAGGCAAAACTCGGAGCATTGTCAGTGCCGAGAGATCTTGCGATTGTTTCCAGTAATTGTTTGCCCTGAGCAAAAGCCTCAAACATAACCAGTGTGTTGCAACATGGAAATAAAATCCTCTTATTGACATAATCTGACAGCCAGCCTCGCTCCGTCTCACGCTGCCTTCTCCGCTTTCAGGTTTTATCTGCGCAGCCATGTTATGACTGCCTCAGAGCCGTAAATATCCCCTGCTCTTTGTGGAATAAAGCTTAACTAGTCGGTCGTCTAAAAAGTTGTGACTTTATATCCCTGTTGGAGCGGAGTGTGAGTTTTGACTGTTACTCTAACTGGGTCCAGATGTGGCCGACTGTCCTAATTGGCCCTGGAGCCGGTTAAATCCGCTGTGCTCATATAGCAGGGGGGGGGGGGTTACTAAGAACAAGTACACATTTGAGGTACTTGTACTTCACTGAGTAGTTTAATGTTACGCTACTCAATGCTTCTACTCTACTACATTTTGAATCTGAATACTTTCCCCACCACTGACTGCTTTAGCCTCCACCGTCCTCACATCCCGCTCCTGCTCTAGGGGGAGTGAGATGAAGAACGACCCATCAGAGGAGAAAGGGTTGCGTAGTAAAGTTAAGTTATAGGTACGAGCCGGTGCTGCTGAAAGGGTCAAAAGGTCGACTGAAAGCCAAGGTCGGGGAGTGCGAGTCGTACATCAGCAGTCAGGGAGTGAACGCCTGAAAACCTAAAAGAAAAAACATGGCATTCCACCTTTTATCCAGCACCTGGTTCTACCGTCCACACACTCCCCGCATATGGTCTTATTTGGAGCTCTCCCCCATCATTTTTTCGGACTCCCCCTTCATACTTTTCCCTCTTTCGTCCCATCATCCATCTTGGTTTTTCTCCTCCCTTATTTTGACTTGCTTTCTCACCCCCCCACCCTATACTCGCTCCTATCATCTATCTACCATCCCTCCCTCTTTCCATCTCTCCCTCTCTGACTTCCTGCTCTCCAGCCTGCCAGACGGTCATAATTAACGGAGAAAACGATAGTCCCCCTGGCCCTCGGGAGCCCTGCACTCAGAAAGTGTGTGTGTGTGTGTGTGTGTGTGTGTGTGTGTGTGTGTGTGTGTGTGTGTGTGTGTGTGTGTGTGTGTGTGTGTGTGTGTGTGTGTGTGTGTGTGTGTGTGTGTGTGTGTGTGTGTGCAGTTTCCCCTGTACCTCCAGACTTGGCCTAAGGTCCACACTGCTCTCAATGACTCTTTATGTTCAGCGTCAGAGCAGAAGCATGATCTCACCCGCTCCAAAAAACACACCAAATGACTTACAGAGACTCCCAAACACAGGCCGCAATAACACACACACACACACACACACACACACACACACACACACACACACACACACACACACACACACACACACACACACGATAAAGAAAGCAAGGGAGAAAGAATCTATGTAATAAATCTGCCCGGTTCTTCAGCTAAACAGAAACTACACTCAGTTGTTTTTTGATCATTTGTCATATCTGTCAGACAAAAATAGTCTCATAAATCACAAAACAGAGCAGAGAAACAGAGCTCTACCTGTCCATATATGTGCATAACTGTTGTCTTGTGCGCCCTGTTGCCTTGGCATGTCCCCCCCCTTACCCCTCCTCCTCCTCCTCACCCTTCCTCCCTCCTCACAGATCCCAGATCAGAGGGCAGGGAGCTGATAAGAAGCTGGACTGATGCTATCCGTCAGTCACAGCCGGAGGGCGGGGCTCTGAAGCCAGGAGGTCAGGGCACTTGCTCCCTCGGCTCCCAAACTAAAACAAACAAATCCTCGAGATGCTCTTACATACAGGCGGCATGAGAGCACACGGGGTGGACACAATAATAAGAACACCTTACAGAGGTATACAGAACAACAACACCTGAACTGGCTCAAAACAGACTGCAGGTTCAGTCAATCAGCTACTGACTCATCCTGGGGAGCACATCTAAGTCACTGTAAAGCACTGGATCTATTAGGACATTGTCTTCCTATTTCCCACGGTAAATGTAGGGCCAACTAGCTCAATTTGCACCGACGCATCCCCACAATCTCTGTTGTTTGTCTGACTAAAATCATGTGTTTCAGATTCTGTCCCCCCCCCCCCCAGCAGCTGCTTCCCCTCTGTGGTTCTGTGTATGCACACACATCTCAGTGTTTGTCCACCGCTACATGTGTGCAGGTAAATGTCCTGGCGAGCTTCTGTGAGTGAGTGAGTGAGTGAGAGTGTGTGTGTGTGTGTGTGTGTGTGTGTGTGTGTGTGTGTGTGTGTGTGTGTGTGTGTGTGTGTGTGTGTGTGTGTGTGTGTGTGTGTGTGTGTGTGTGTGTGTGTGTGTGTGTGTCCAGCAGTATAAATATTGTGTTGTGCTCTAGTAACAGCTCTTCCTCCGGCCCTGCAGTAGCAGCACGCTCGGCTGTTTGTTTTCCTTCCTGACGGACGACTTCTTATCAAATAAGCAGACACTGCCTCCAACCCGCTGTCCAACCACACACTCCCAGAGGATATCCCGCCCACTTTCCTCCAGGCTCTCAAACCTCTCCTTGTTGATTGACAGCTAAATTAGCCACTCACACGTTTTCCAAATCCAGAATGACAACAACTGCTAGAATCTACAGTAATCTTTCTCTCCTGATTTACAATCTGCGTGATGCGCTCAAATACGGAGCAGATGGGACAGTGCTTCCTCTCTGTTGCCATGCCAGCGCCCTTCAGTTATGACAGAGTGATAGGGGCTCCCACAATGGGGGCTTTATGAGTCAACAAGGGTCTGGAGAGTCACAGCAGACACTTGAGCAAGACCATCCCTTCGTGCCATGACTGTATCTTTGTTGTGCATCAAAATGTGAGTAAAATTAATGCAGCGCAGGGTTTATTCTTCAGCATATGCATGTAGTGAAGCATCTCTTAGAACGCTTTGTAAAAACTCTGTCCTGAATCACAGAAACAGACAGAACTGGCTTCTACTTTTTTTCAGTTTTATGTCACTTAACTGGAACAGATGAGAAACCACCCAAGTTGAGTTTCTTGGAAACCTACCTGGCAAAGAAAATGTATTCACTCTGTCGTTTTTCTTTGATTAAATATGCTCTCAGGTGGAATACATCCTAACTGAATCCACATGGCCATTATGAGCCCCCTTTACTCCATCACTCCTCCTCCCATCTGTGTGTGTCTGCATGAGTGTGTGTGTGTGTCAGGGAAGAGAGGAATGGGAAACTGGACCCTGCATGGCTGTGATTACATGTTTATGTCCATATTTGTAAGTCTGCTGGAAGGCGTTTGTGTGTGTTTGTGTTTGTCTGCAGTGCTGACGACAGTGTGTGCATGTGTGTGTGTGAGAGCGAAAGTGTGTACACTGAGTTGTGAGAGTAAATAAACGCTGTGCAGCGGGGACTCACGTGGCGTTATTATCAGAGCTCAGAGAAAAGACAAACTGTTTTTTCTCTCCGGTTTGATCCATCCCACCCTCTGCTGCCTCCTGCCTCTCTGTGCGACCCACCGCAGTACACACACACACACTGGATCAAACACACACACCTCTGTACTCCCACCGCCCCAAATTCAACACATGGCTCCAATCAGGGGATTATTTTTAGCACTTCATGGAGGAATTCTAATCAGTTGGCTTGTGATTGTTTTGCACAATCTCAGTATGTGGAGGAAGTTTCCAGCCAAGAACTCACAGACTGACCCTCGGTGTCACAAAGGGGAAATTTAGGAGCATTTTTTGGCTTCTTTGTGCAGAAGTCTGCCGCTTGATTGCAATCGTATCCCGGCATCCTCGTGATTGGGGATTTTTTTCTCAAACAAACAGCCCAGATGCAACTCGTACGCCAGCCTTCTGTGGAATCACTCACTTTGATGATCTCTGAAGAAAGAAAATCCACAAAATAAAGTTTGGTTTGGAAACCGCAGAACACACACACACACACACACACACACACAGACACACACAGACACACACACACACACACACACACACACACACACACACACACACACACACACACACACACACACACACACACACACACACACACACACACACACACACAGTATATGCAAACTCACACACTCACAATTTGTGGTACACTGAGGCATTCTTTCTCCCTCACACACATACACACACACTAAGTTACACTCATTAATCTGGGCAGACTCAGGAAACCGCTCCAGTGAGCTGGCTAGAGGCCCTGGGAGGGGATGAGGGGGGAGAGAAGAGAGGGGATCAAAGCGAGGACGAGCGCAGCAGACTCGCTGAAAAGAAACAGCAGAAAGGAGAAAAGAAAGTTTGGAGAGGGAAGAAAAGAGAAAGGAAAATTTCCTTTGCTCTTGAGTTCTGAGAATACAGGAAGGGGAGACGATCTGAAACCCCTCGATTTAATGAACTGGGAGTGCGGAGTGTGTGTGGGGGCGTGTGTGTGTCCATGCATACCTTTGGGGATGTGACAAGAGTCGTGTGAACATGTGTAGAGTCATGAATAAGTTTAGAGGACAGAAAATAAAGTCAGACTCTGCGTAACATGCAAAACACGCAGATTGAAAATGGAAAACCAAACACACCCATACATGCACTCACACACACATACTTTACACACATGCACAAAGAGAAACACACACATACATGCACTCACACACATACTGTACACACATGCACACACTCGCGCATTTCTCCCAAAAAGCTCTGCAGGGAGGGTCGACAGTCCTTAAGAAAATATTCCCCAAAGCACTAATTAGAAAAACGATGGTGCTCGTTAATAGCCAGCCCACCCCCCCACACACATTCCCCCTCCACCTCCATTCTTCCCCCACCTCCCCCCCCCCTAAAGATTTGCAGAAAGGAGAAAAAACACAAAAACAAAACAAAAAAGATTCTGGCAGAGGGAGAAGCCTGGGTCAGGCCCTATTTACCTACCGCAGCACTGCTCTCTTTCCCTTACAGCACCCAGAACCTCCCCTCAGCGCAGAAACCTGACCCTCTGTTTCACACACACACACACACACACACACACACACACACACACACACACACACACACACACACACACACACACACACACACACACACACACACACACACACACACACACACAAACCAGCCAAGAAGTGGCACATGGTCTTGGTTAAAACGGTTCTTGGCTCCGAATGAAATCCAATCTCTCCTCGAGTTATTCGTCTCATTTTGAAATCTTTCATTTCAGAAAATGCGACAGAGGAGGAGTTATACTTTATCCCCCCCCCCACTCACTCACTCATCCTCCTCTTTCCTCTCATCCTGATTTAAAAAAAAGAAAAGAGAGGGAGAGTGGAACAGCCGGAGGATTTCATAAGCTTTTATGATCCATCTCTGGAGCCAATTCCGGAAAAAGGAGAAAGAGGGAGATGAACAACAGCCCAGTTTCTCACACAGGGAGGAAAGTGCTTCACACACACACACACACACACACACACACACACACACACACACACACACACACACACACACACACACACACACACACACACACACACACCTCAATCAGAGCATATGAGGTGGCAATTTCAGAGAATCAATTTGTTTTCTCTATGCTCTCTTAGCTCTCTATCTGCTGCTGACATTTCCTCCCCGTACCAGAGGCGAGCCCAACCGCCCATTACCCCGCCACACAGGCCCTTATTAAATGTATATATAGTCACGCCTCAGACCAGGAGACACTTTCTCACACAAAGCCCGAACAGAGCGAACCTGGGGTCGTACGACAAACTCATGAAACAACACGGGGAGGGAGGCTTAACCGAGATCCAAAATGGCCTCGGCCCGTGTGGGTGGATGAATACAGTCGAATCCAACATGCCTGTTTCACGGCGTCCTTTCTCTCCCCCTCCTCCCCCCAATATGTGTGCCTCTCTGTCACGCTCCTCTCCCGCCCTCATTAGGAACATCTCACTTAGGGTAACAGTGTTATTTCAGTGTTTGTAGCTCGTTATGGGGGTGTTTTTCCTGTGGCGCGGCCCTCGCAGTGTGAGGGAAAGGGATGGGGGTGGGGATGAAGGGGGAGGTAAGAGAGGGTGGGCTTCTTAAACACGGGGTGAGAGCGCAGAACGTAGAGTGCAGTTCCAGATGTGTTTTTTACTGCTCTGGCAGGGATGACAGGGCTGTAAAGAACCTCTCTGGAGTAGCCTGGAGTGGGGAAAAGGGGGGAGACGGGGGGAGTGGTTAATGCTCGGCGGCTTAAGGCCCTCAGGGACGAAGCCAGAGAGGAGTTAGGGAACAGGAGAAAGGTTGGGGGGCGATGGTGGACATGGTGGTGTTCAGGGGTTTGGGAGAAGTTAAGTATAGGGCAGTTTTTAGGGCCTCAGGGACTGAAATGGAGGCATTTAGGGGGGAGGAGAGGGGGAGAAAAGAGAGGGGAGGGGGGGAATAGCTTTTCCTGGCAAGAAAGTTTCACTTTATTAGCTCAGGTGTGTCGGGCGGAGAGCCTGGGACTCTGACTGGGGGATATGAGTGTGTGTCATAGGAAAGAGTTAGCGAGAGTGTGTGTGTGTGTGTGTGTGTGTGTGTGTGTGTGTGTGTGTGTGTGTGTGTGTGTGTATCCTTGAGGACACGAATAGAGACAATGGAGAAGGAGGGGAAGAGATAAAATAGAAATAGATAGAGGAAAGGAAACAGGTAGTGAGCTGAGGACCTGCGTCAGATATTTTCAAAAATAGTTTTACCAAACTGGGGAAGGAACTTGCTCAGTTACTTCTTTAAGTCAGAAAACTATAGACTTAAATATGGACTATGAAAACGTAGCTGTAATACTCATTTTTTTTCCTGGGAAATCAACATTTTGTCACATTTTGACAGAGGCTAGCCGGTTCCACATGTTCAGTCTTTGTGCTAAGCTAACTCGTTGCTCTGTCTATATTTGAGCTGTTCTTCTTTAAGTAAAATCTTTCATTTATCTTTTATGAAATCAAGTTTTTATAGAAAATAGGATGATTGTGTATTCCTTCTTTTAAAAGCAGTCTAATAAAGTTACACAATCTGGCTTTTAGACTTGATTTGTGATTAAAAAGCAAAAGCATTCAAGTCTAATATTAAGCATTAATTGGTTAGGCCTCTGTAGAGGAAGACCTGGTCTCAGTTTTATAAAAACATGATTAAATAGTAATCAAGCCGGACAAAAAGCAGAGCATATAGATGAGAAAACAAAAGAAAGCAGGACAATTATGCCCCAAATCATCCATCATACTTTACAGACTTCCCGATTGAACTTTGACCTAATGTGCTTGCTGTAGTTCCTCAGTTAAATTAGGATAATAAGGGCCAATTTTCCTGAGCTCACAGTTAGTTTTTACCTTCCAGACGATCTGGTTAAACGATTCTTTTACAACCAGTCTGGTTATCTGACCTCTTGTGTTTTTCTGCAGACTTTGTTGTTGACTCAGTGCTCCCAGATCTCAGCAATTACTCTGGTGAGTGGCCTGCAATCTTATCACAACCGATAGAAGCCGTGGCCAAAACTATGCTTCTAAAATAAGACTCCAGTTGAACAGAGCTGGAATTATGCTTTTGGAAGAAAAAGAGAAAATTCAGAAAGGTTTAAAAACAGATGTGAAATATATCATGCATAAAACGTGTGGAAAATGGAGAAAATCTGCAAATGAGAAGAAAAAGATATAAAGGGAGAGAAAGAAAACTATATCAAGCAGAAAAAAGTATGTGTGTGTGTGTGTGTGTGTGTGTGTGTGTGTGTGTGTGTGTGTGCACAGTGTGATCCAGCTCTGCAGCTTGTTAGTCACGCTCGTTAATATGCGTCTGTTTTACGGGCTGCGTTCAAAGACTGACGTGGTGTTTCATCTCAAACTTACCTTCTCCACGCAGTCAGAGACGGAGGAGAAGAGGAAGAGGAGGAGGAGGAGGATGAAGAAGATAGAGGGGGCGGGGGGAGTGAGGCCCACAGTGCAGGAGGTTGTGAGATATTTTATGTTTGTGGATTACAAAATGTCATATGGTAAAAAAGCAAAAGTCACAATTCAAAATATGAGGGAGCACAGGGATTTTAGCCTTTGCAGACCATTGACATGCACTGAAACCTATATAACACACTACAGGGAAGGGAAAGTGTCCTGGAGATAACCTCTGTGCCACAATATGTAATATTTGGTATTTACATGTTCCTTTGTGAATTTAAGAGGTGATTTAGTGACCTTTGGACAGATCCAGGCTCTGTTCGCCCATGTTTCCCGTCTATATGCTAAGCTAAGCTAACAGTGACCGTTTATGGCACATATTTTTTGTCCTATATTTGCCGTCTTATATTTTAACGTTCTGCAAATGTAAAAGTGGGAGGAAGTGGAGGAGGCAGTAAAAACAGGCCACATCGTACCCGACACATGCTGTATGTGCGTGTGACCGCTCACTCGCCCTCTCTCTCCCCCTCCCTCTCCTCCACAGGCACGCCAGCACCTCCAGGTCCGGAGAGCAAGGCTTTCTGGGGGATCAGAAACAGATGTGGCTCTTGCCCCTCTTCTCTTAACTCGTACGAAAACACACGCCGGCTTGTACACACACACACACGTACACTCACACACTTGCTGGCGGCTATTCAGAACCGGCACCGGAGTGACGAAGCGGCGTGACCCTGAGCTTGACCCCGGCCAGCAGCACCTCAGACAGGAAAGGGACGCAATTGGCTTCAGCTGTGACCCCCCAGCCCTCTCTCTCCTGCCTCACCCCCCCCCCCCCGCTACTCATTAAGACAAACTGTTTTTTAAGGCAAAGCAGCTTTCACTACCACTAAAGCCAACACCCTGGAGCACGGAGAAAGGCAGGGGGGAGACGGAGGGAAGGTACAGGGAACAAATAGAGCCGGAGCCACGGGGGTACAAAGGAGGTAATAAAAGAAAGAACAAAAGATCAAGGTGAAGGAAAAACTTCGAGCAGAGTGTCAGAAAATCTAAACCGAGGGGGAAAGTCAGGCATATCACTTGCAGCTGTTGCAGGCTTCCCAGAATCCATTGCAGGGTTTTTTTCTAATGAGAAAGGGCGGCGCCATGGTTACATTAATATCAAAACATCCAAAACAACAGCTCCTAGTTGGAGACACATGGAGAGAGAGAGATGAAGTCACTTAATAGTAATGACAATTAAACCGGCGTAATTCTAAACAGCAGTGAGACGCGTTTGTCTTGGAGACAGACTGCTGAGTGTAAAAACAACATATTTGTTTGTTTAGGGATGTTCGGCAGAGACATGTGAATGAATTGGACTTCCATTAAAAAGATTCCACTTTTTATTTTTGCTTGCCTCAGATTTTATCCTCCTCTATAATCCATCAAACCCTTTTACCCCCGTCAACAGCCACATTTCTCTTCCAATTTCTTCACACAAGCAAAGCTATTCAGCCTGAGTGGAAAGTGGAAAGTGTGTGTGTGTGTGTGTGTGTGTGTGTGTGTGTGTGTGTGTGTGTGTGTGTGTGTGTGTGTGTGTGTGTGTGTGTGTGTGTGTGTGTGTGTGAGAGAGAGATCGCCGGTTCGAGGTCCTAGTGTGTCTGCAAAACTGCTAAAAAACGTTTGCATATTTCATGTTTGCCGACCTGCAACGGCCAAAACTCAGAGTAAAGAAAACAAACTCTACGGCTGTGTGTGTGTGTGTGTGTGTGTGTGTGTGTGTGTGTGTGTGTGTGTGTGTGTGTGTGTGCGTGTGTGTGTGTGTGTGTGTGTGTGTGTGTGTGTGTGAGTGAGAGTGGCAGGGCATGCTGAGGTAGATTAATATCGCTGCTCAGAGGGGGGTTCCCTCCATTCAGGGCTGACTGATGTGCGTCCCAAATTGATTTATGAAAACGGCCCTTAATCAATTATGTGTGGAGAAAGAGGGGGAGAGGGAAAAGGAGAGGAGAAGAAAGAGAGGATCTGAGGGGGGTGGAGTGGGAAATAAAAGAGGATGAAGCTGCCGAGGGGAATGTGTGTGAATGATGCCGCTCTGCAGAGGAATGTGTCTAATGGATGTCAGTGTGTGCCACAGGTGTCCAACATGGTGGATGAGAGGGTTTGTCAGGGAGACACAAAGCACTGCGTCTGATCCTGATGTATGCAGCCAGCTCTGCAGGCAGCACACTGAGCACTGCATCTGCAATACTCATCAATAGTGCTGGGGAGAAAGCAGGAGGGCAGTTCATAAGTTCATAAAGGAACTCAAACGGGAAAGAGAGGGAGAAAAGATCCTTTAAATAAGGATAAAAGGTCAAAATGAAAACTCATCATGTGCAGGCAAACACACAGAGCTAGATACAGACAGCATGGAGCATTACATTCCCCAAATAGTGTTGGAAAGGAAGCATAAGGTCAGACGATGCTTTCATAGGAAGAGGAAGTCAAGATATAAGAACTCAAACTGGAGTCAAGAAAATCCTTTAAATCCATGTTGAGTGTGAATGAAATACACTGTGGCTCCTACTGAGGCATGCACCACACAGAGCATGCTGCATGTATCATATTTACTACAAGGTGACCTGGGGAGGGAGGGATTTGTTTTATTTGTCAAGATTCAGAAAGAGGGAAAAGTAAGGTGGTTAGTTTTAAAAGAGACTAGTCAAAGGTTGAATGTGTGCCGCAGTGTAACGGGGGTGGGGGGGGGTGGGGTGCAGAGGAGTAGAGTGAAGCTCCAGTTGTTTAAAAAGCCCTTCCCTTGCCTTGCCCATTGTGCCAGAGACAGGGGTGTGTGTGGGGGAAGTAGGGGGTCACGCTGAGAGCTCGTTTCTCCTGCCTGTCAGAACTCTATCTGGGATCCAGCCGGAACTAATCTACTCCAATAGGGCTCCCCATTACCCAGGGTGCACTGGGCCACGGGTTTGAGGGCTGGCCGGTGGGAAACAGAGAGAGGTGGAGAAGAGAGAGCAACCACCCCTCCCCTCCCACCACTACCAGTACCACCACTATCCCTCCACATACTCTCCACCAGCCCGTGCTGCACACACACACACACACACACACACACACACACACACACACACACACACACACACACACACACACACACACACACACACACACACACACACACACACACACACACACACACACACACACACACACACACACACACACACAGCAGCAATAATAAACACTTGCAATAATATTTTTACAGCAAGCAATAGCCCGCTTCAGATCAGAGCTCTGCACAGCTGCCTAGCGCACCCCTGAGCACATGGGCACACACACTGTAACTCTCACACACACACACACGCACACGCAGAGGTTCCTGGTCACGCACATGTCACACCACGCTGATTCTAAAACATGAGACAGATTAAAGGCTCTTTTGATGAGAAGGCTGCAGGATGGATTCAACAAAATGCATCTGAAAACAAACTTATGACAGAATAGAAATGTTCTAATGTCCCAGTGAGACATGTGGTAGTTAAACCATTGAGGTAAAAACAACTTGGATCATTTAATTTAATCTGGTTCATCTAAATGCCTCGTTTCTACGTTAAAAGCTGAAAATATTGTATTATTGACCACAAAGAATATATCTCTTTTTATTGTGTTGTGAGTGTTAGGAGCAGTTTTATTAAATTCATAAAATGTTTTGGGGAAAAAAGAAAGTTGGTAAGAAAGTGCAACATAAAGTCCTCTGCAGAACACGAACAGTGCCCTCTAGTGGCAGGATTACACCACTGCAGCACTTAAGGAAATCTCAATAAATAAGACTAAATAATCAATATTATAATAAAGATTGCATGACTTATTTGAACTTCTATTAATTAACACACAGAGGTTATGTTATCCAGATAGGTTATTTGGATAAATGGTCTCTGGCATAATTATTATTAAAAAATAACTACTAAAGAAACAACAGCAGTTCAACTGATTTTGCAGAAACAAGAAATATCCTAAAAGCATTTACGTAATAAATCCATCCTGTGATAACTAACTAAAACATATGGTAAAAACTACAAAAAGCAGAAGTAAGAATAACAATCTCTCCCATGTTTTAAGAAGCTGCTCCTGGAGTCTAGACTCTGTTACATCGTCACTTTGGATGCTATCAAAGGCAGCGGTGTGTGAGTGTGTGCACAAGCTTTAGTGTGTGTGTTTTCCTGAGTGACTTCAGCCTCCTTCACTGAGGTGAAGTGGGGGCACATTTAAATGAGTAAAGAAAACTACCCCCCTCCTCTCCTCACCATCCTCCACACCCCTACATTTGTGTGTGTGTGTGTGTGTGTGTGTGTGTGTGTGTGTGTGTGTGTGTGTGTGTGTGTGTGTGTGTGTGTGTGTGTGTGTGTGTGTGTGTGTGTGTGTGTGTGTCTTTACTGCAGTTTAATTGGGTGTTTTTTTAATTGAAGAACTCATAATTAAATCAGTTAAATGATTTGCCTCTGCTATAAAAACATGGATGTGTGAGGATGAAGAGTAAAGGAGGTGTGTGTATGTGAAGGAGGTGTGTGGAGGCTGCTCAGATAGTGATGGTGGGTGGGGGTGGGGGTGGTGGGAGTCACATGGGAACCTTCTCCTTGCCCTGTAGTGGAGGGGGGGCATTGAGAGGCACTGGGCTGGGGTTAATCCCCATTCACCCTGTCCTTCACTCAGCCTGGCCGGGCACAATAAGCCCTGCCCGCCTCCCCCCGGTGACCTCTGACCCCACAATTACGGCCGCTGTCCCCGGCCCCTTTATGCCCCCGGCCTGTTATTATCTGCAATATTTACTCCTTTTGATTCCCCTGCCGGCCATTGTGGATGCCCACACTGCACTCCTGAGTGACTGGAAAACTCAAGTGCTCTCCTTCCTACTCCAGCAGCACCGTCTGAACCCCCCCACCCTCAGCAAACCCCACCTGGAGTGGAAGAGTCCGCTTTACACCACTTATTTATGGCTTTTTGATTCAGAGCACAAGGAGCTGCACAGAAGAGCAGCGGCCGATGAATGAACGGAGTCACAGGAGAGTGCCTTTCAGTGCAGAGTCAATACATCAAGAGTGCTGGTTCAATTCCAGCTGCGGTACCCCTTTGATTCCCATCAGCATCTTTACTATCAAGTGGAAACACGTCCCTTTAATACACAATGACAATGTAAATCCTTCTGAAGTTGTACTGTAAATGCAAATGATTGCAGAACTCTTCCTCATAACGGAGAAGGGTATAGGTGGTCATAACGCTAACAGAAATAAAAGTATACATTATCAAAACTACAAGAAATACAACAACAGTAATACAAAAATCATACATCTAAGTTCATTTACTCAAGTACTTTTTGGACATAAGTGTACCTCACTTGAATATTTACATTTCATGTTTTGTTTTTACTCTATTACTTATTGATAACCATAACATCACTCAGTTATATGATCCTGTAGGACTGTTACAATGCAAACTGGATGTGTACTCAGTACTGATACTAACCTGCCCTTATATATTATGTTATATATCCACTTATATTCCTCATATCCTGCCACGTATGGATCAGGAAGATGGTGGTGTGTGTTGAACCTGAGTCTTTATGTACCTGTATGAAGTTCAGCTGGACATCTGGTTGCTTCCTCCTCTGAAAACCAGGATTTATAAACTGTATAACATAAGAAAGAGATCAAATAAGACACAGAAGGACATTAAAATACCGTTAACTTCAAAAGTCTTGTTAAAGGGGGCTTTCTAGATCTGGCAGAGCTGGTGTTATAGCTGCTGGAGTTGGCGACCCGCCCCTCTAACTTTGGACAGAATGCTCATAATCTCACCAAATTCACCCTGGTGTTTCTTACTCCCCCTTTAGTTTAACCAAGCAAAAGCATTTTACTCTGAGCCGATCAGGTGACATTAAAAATTGGTTTACCTGCTGTTGTGTTTCTGATAAATGACTCCAGACTGCCACCTGCTGGTCTTTGTTGGTACTGCACCATCTTCTCCTGCACACACAAACACAACCTGTTGCATATCATATGAACACTTCATACAGAAACATGGAGCTGTCATCACAATATGCAGAAATCAGACAAAGCAGAAGTATCTATATGCAGAGCAAGACAAAAATAGTTAGTGCTATATTTCTGCCATTTAAATGATGCAAAGGCCATTAAATCAGTCAGAATGAGCTGTCTGGCATAGATTTCTTAAGGAAAAATGATGACTGCAGGGACCACAGACAGAGATAAACCAAGACTTCTGAAAAAAGCAGGAAAACAAATGTTTGTGTGAAGGCATCACATCTTTGTGTACCAGAAATAGCCAGCAGAGGCCATACTTAAGCTGCAGCCACAACACAGGAAGACACAGTGGGTTGAAGCATCTCACTTTTCCTGTCGTTCTTTATGACCTACTGGAACACAATTCACATAAAACACAAACACACAGGAACTGAAAGATATCAAAAATGTGTCAAAGGCTTAGAAACAGTGAGAGTTAAAACCAAAACACAAGCAGAGAAACAGAAATACACACATCGTGATGAGATGTGATTCAACAAGCGTCTAAAACATCACTTATAGAAACAATGAGAAAAAAAATACAAATGAGATTTTCAAACATATTTAATTCAGTCATTTAAAAACACAGACACAAAAATAAAAACACAGGTTTAATAAATACTCTTCTTCTTGTCATGTCACATGAGCGGACAGAGAAAACCAGCCCTCCCTCTCTCTACGTTTCTCCATCTGTTGTGGAAAAGAAAAGAAGTTATAGAAGAGGAACAGTTCGGTGTGTAAACGTGTGTGTGTGTGTGTGTGTGTATACCTGTGTTTGGCTGTGTTTTGATTCTCCTCCAAGACTGTGAGAAGACACTTCAGAGCCAGCAGATCTGCAGCAAAGATATATAACAATATAACGAATCCCTGCGAACTGTTTCTGAATATCACTTTCATTTAAAACTCTGACTCACCGTCTCTCCACACCTCCCCTCTGCAGCAGCATGGAGCCCTCTGGACTCCCCCCTCCATCTGAGAATGACATGATACAGTCATGTTGCACAGTGAGAGGGCATCACACAGCTGGACAGGAACATGTTTTTCATTCTACCTGCTGAATGTGGGCTGAAGGCTGAGGGAGGGACAGGGGAGTGAGAGGGGGAAACTCTGGCTGCAACACTCTGCTTCTGTTTGTCGATGAGTTCCAGCAGTCGGCCCCGCGCTGCTGCACTCTGTCTGTTCAGCTCCAGGAGGCGCTGCTCCAATGTGCTCACAGGGGGGGGGCTTGGTGGTGTTGCCTGAGCAGGAGAAAACAAATCCTTGGTTGAACAAGTGTTATAATGATGTCACTATGTTACGGAAGTATACAAAGGAGTCCAATGGTGTAAAGATTTTAGCCTTTAACTTGAGACTCACCTGATTGGTCAGTTGCTCTCGATCAGCTGCCTGGACAGTTTGACTCCTCCTCCCTTTGCTGCCTGACCCTGACGTCCCCCTCTCTCCGACACTCTGTGGTGTGACCCTCCCCGTGCTGCTGGAGCTCAGCCTCCTCTGCTCTATGCTGCTGTTAGGAGATCCTCCAGACCCTGACCTGGGGCCCTTAGCCTGGCTGAGCTGGGCCTTAATCAGGTCGTTCTGCCTGCTCAGCTGAGCGATCTCAGCCAGCATGGCTTCAGGTGAGAGCTGTGAGCTGAGGTGGTCTGAGGTCAGCGATAGTGAGGAAGAAGAGGGTAAGCTGGCGAGAGGAAGGCTGGAGAGAGGAAGGCTGGAGTGGCTGGAGGCAGAGCAGTGGGAGGGAGCGTCCTCTCGGGAACGTAGGATATCTACAGGAGGAAGATCCCGGTGCATTGGATTGGGAAGTGTCGCTGAAAAGAGGGGTCAAATGAATCTTCTCAAAACTGAACGAGTGCAATAACATGAATGTATTCAACTTAAATCAGAAAAAGAATCCGGCTGTTACCAGGAATTTGTCGCCAGTTGTCTCTCTGTTGAGGGGAGGAGAGTAGGACAGCTGGAAAAGCTGAGGCTGGTGGTTGTGGAGGATCTCGCTCAGCAACGAGTGCGGATTGACAAGCTGTTAAAGACGAACCTATAACATGAGGGTCTTGCGGGGGGTCAACGTGAGCTTCCAGTAGACCGAGTCCCCCCATCACCAGCACCACTGTGTCCAACTTCTGCTCCAGCTCTTCTGTGCGCTGCTGCAGCCCGGCCTGAGACACACAAAGAGAAGTTATGAGCACAGTTTGAAATGTGGAGTAAGGTAATTTCAGACGCGTGTAGAATCTGTCTCACCTGCAGGGCAGCGGCCTCCTCTCTCAGAGTCATCGTCTCCGCAGTGAGAGCATCGATCAGCCCACGCTGCTCCTTCAACTCCTCCTCTAGCCTTCTTCTCTCCCGAGCATCTCCATCAGCTTCCTCTTCCCTCTGAGGACCAATGCATTATTGGAATTAGGAATGATCTGTTCCAAAGGCTACTGTTTATTCAGATAGCACTGAGATGACAGTAGCCTTGTTTTTGCAGGTTTTATATTCATGTAAGTGAGCGAGTCCATTACTGCACCTGTTTGAGGAGGTGCGCCAATCGTCCCAGGGTGGAGACCAAGGCAACGGAGAACCCAGTGAGGCCTTGTGTTCTGTGAGGATTCTGACTCTGTGCTGAAGGTGGTGCAGTGTCAGGACTCAGAGTATCCAGGTCCGCCTCCACCTGACCCAGCATGGCCTGCAGCAGACCAAGGCTGGACTGGTCCCCACTGAGGGAGTCCACAGAGGAACCTTCCAGCTGTGAACTCTGAAAAACACACTTCCTGTTCCTGCTGGGGCGACTACTGATCCTGCCTGGAAAAATGGTCATATACATTGTTTGGGAGTCAGTAGCTTTTCTGCTGTTTAAGAGACAGATGGCTTCTTGTTATTACCTGACTGGTTTAGAGGCTCAGGGTTCAAGACCTGAGAAACCAGGACTGACGGCTCCTCCATGGCTTCCTCTGACTGGCTCTGTCTGGATCTAAAGCGCTGAACAGCCACCGTGGCATTGAGAGCTGAAACAAGGCGGGATGAGTGTTGATGTGGAGGATTTGCCTTCTGATTTCTAACTGTCATCCTCATCTTTTTCGTCCTACCTGCATGTCCTGGAGCTCTGTCTGACGTGCAGGGGGTTACAGGAGCTTTATCCCTGACTGCCTGCTCAGAGTTGGGACGATTGGCTTTTTGTCGCTGTATCCCTCTACCCCGAGACTCTGCCTTTATTTTTCGTACATTGGCCCTGCAAAGGATATTATCACAAGCAATGAAGAGCATCAAAACAATCTACTTACTAAAAGCTTAACATTTTATATTTCCCCCCTACACAAATCAGTTTCAGATTGTGTAATGTTTTGCAGGTATAATCACCTTTTGATTACATGATATTCTGATCGGGAAGTACGACCTGTATCTTCATCGCTGTAGTCTTCCTCTGAAGCTTCTAGTTCATTAAGAGCCTGGAATAAAACAGTACACATATGCAAAACACATTAATATGGACCAAAATGTTTACCCAGGAAGGCAAAACTAGGATGTTAAAAAACGCAGACTTGCATTAAATGTTTTTACAAAAAATGTTTTATTAAAAATCAAAGCTGATGAAGAAAACACACATATGACAATATCTTGCCACACCTGTTGGTCCATCATAGACTGGCTGAGCACGGACAGCTGAGTCGGAGGATCTGGTCTTTGAAGTACAGGAAGTCCTGAGTCAGATCCGCAGTTTGGAGCCCTCGTCACACTGGGATGACCTGCAGAAATACACAAACCTCAAGTAAAATCTCAGGAGGAAATAATAAA
Organism: Eleginops maclovinus; assembly: GCF_036324505.1. Lineage (NCBI taxonomy): Eukaryota > Metazoa > Chordata > Actinopteri > Perciformes > Eleginopidae > Eleginops > Eleginops maclovinus. Next base: position 2,340,221 of record NC_086369.1, read on the forward strand.
GATAAATAACATATACTACTCTACAATAAAAACAATACTTTAATATGTTGTGTCTGCTTTTGTCAAAGCTACAAGAGAGTGAAAGGGAATCTTTGTACCAGTCTGCCTGCGTGGAGCATCTCCAAATAAGTCTTTGACCACAGCCATGGCTCTGTCAGAGCGAGCCAGCACATCCTGAAGCAGCAGCTGGTCAGAGAACACCTGCAGCAGTGAAAAAACACCACACAAACATTGAGTAAGGAAAAGAAACACTCCCGGTAACAGGTAATCATCGTCTCACACACACCTCCCTGATGATGTTGAGGCTGGCGCTGTCGAGCGGTGCAGGGCTCCCCACGTGTCTGAGGCGCCTCTGTAGGGCTTTCTCTCTCAGCTCCCACTGAGCCGCTGCCTTGTTGTGGGACTTGTGGATCTCATGGCGATGGCTCTGAAGCAGAAGAGATCAAACAGACAAGCAAATTAGGCAGGAAATATGTGCACTATAAACAGTTGATCATAATAAGTTAGACGCACACTAACAAGGCACACATTCGAAAACCTTACCAGCTCTGCAGGTGACAGCTTGTGCACGGACAGGTCATTGACAGTGCTCTGAAAGAGAGAGGGCTGTCAGTACTCATTCAACACAAGAAAATACAATTTCAACAAAGACATTGCATCATTTTCGCGCAGGTGTCTGTACTCACCACCCAGTCTCTCTTTGTAGGTGCTGCCTTCTTGGGGGGGCGAACAGGCCTTTTTCCTTTGCTGTGTTGTTGTGGACGCCCACCTCTCATAAACGACATCTGCTCACACACAATATGAAGTTTAGCAGAGGTGTACAGTAGCTAAGTATATGTACTCAAGTACTGTACTTATACATTTACTTTCATACATTCACTTAACGCACAGCTAATGAGACTAGCTGTATGTGTTCATCAGTAACACAGTTAGCTATCTGTTTACACTGGTTCGTATCGCTTTGCTCAACTTTAGCTGATAATTTCATACAACGCTGGACAAACATTGAAACAACACTTACGTTTCCCGTTGCGAAGTCACTGTAAGTCGTATTTAAGGAGCTTTAAATTGTGTATAACTTTAAAACAACACTATAATCTGAACAGCATCAAACTATCCTCTTCAGGTTGGTTTGGTGACAGTTTTTCAACAGTTTCGCGCCACTTCCTGTTCCCACGGACACCGCGAAGAGCATTATGGGAACTGTAGTTCTGTTGAGAAATGGAGGCTCAGCGGTGCAAGAGGAATCATCAAATAAATAAGTAAGAATACAAAACAAAAGTTTAATCATGCCGCGAAACAGACATAGTAAGTGTTACATCGATAAGTGTGTTATTATGTAGTTGTTGTTGTTGTTGTGATTACAAATGCACACAATTTAAGCAGCATGTTAATGTTGTAGCTAGCTGTTTGAGTGGTGCTAACTGCTTTACATGCTGCTATGAAGAACCACAGTGTAAAAAAAAAATCTATTAAAAGTAGCTTAAGTCATGCATTAAGACCTATTTTAGGCAAATATATCAAAAGTACAAAACCCTATGAAGTAGAATGGCCCTGCCTGTGTGTTTATTCATGTACTTTTAATACAGATGCATTGACATTTAAGCAGATTTACTGTTGTTGATAAGAGTTATTAGAATAGTTAGTTATCAAAGAAGAAGATACTCAAGAAAGTTATATATAGCAATTATATACTCATTGTTTCATCAAGTTTATCTGGTGTTAAGTGGAGATATAGCATCTAGAAACTCCACTAGAGGACGCTGTCACCAAGTAAATCCCTGTTGGTGAGGGCAGAGGAGGGCTACCAGACTTCAGGAGCAGAGTTGAACTGTAAAAGTCTCAGCTTTATTCCACCATAAGAAAACTAACCAACACAACTCAAACAAAAGTAACCCTGGTGAGGTTTAATGGAACTCTAAGGCATTTGTTTCAAGAAAACCTCTGATGAAGTAATGACAGAAGCAGCGTAAAGACAGCCTTAACGAGCAACCGGAAATGAGGTAATTTAATTTCAAATTAAAAGCACAATATAGGGGTCGAAAAAGTGGTTGATTGCTAAGTTTAGCATGAAGAGGGCATGACTGGACAACTACATGATATTGACAACCAACACATTCAGAATTGATAGCTAGTGTAGCCAATGTAAAACAGCAGATCTGAAAAGTAGAACAACTATATCAGAACATTCCCAGCAAGATAGACATTTTTGTGCTCAAACTCAAACAATGTATACTTTTCTATTGTAAAATCAGTATTTTAAATCATCTCACTTCACTTAAATAGCCTATAAAGTTGCAACAAGCACATTTATTGGACTTTTATTTGATAGGTTTGTACCGGAAGTTATATGTTACTCTTAATCTTAACACTGGTAGTCCCGGAGACGTATAACTTGATTAAGGAGGTTGTGTATTGGCGTCTGATTTCCTACACGCCCCTCTCCCTCTGACGCACAGTTGGGTAGTCTCTGCGCGCTTTAGTTCAACCGGGCTACTCTGACCCGGACTAGACTGGCTCACTTCTGACGCCCAACAATGCGGACCAAGTCACAAAAGTTTGAAATCTTCTTTTTACGCACGGGGTTTGGCGGTGAGGGGTCTCAGGGGTGACAGCGGCATGGATCAGGCTACAAGAGTTGGATTCTCTGCATCCCTGTGGAAAGCCATTTGAAGAGTTTGGAGACATGAGCAGCCTCTCTGCGGTGCCAGAGATCATTTAGCCTCTCCAAACTGGATTCTAGCAAAACAACTGGAGTATTACTTAAGCTTAGAGAATTTTTAATGTAATTTTCCATAGCGTTTTTGTTTCTACAACTCTTGGATATTCGCCCACACTGCAGAGCCTATTTTGGATACGTTGGATCTAAAATTACGCAAATTTTACGCACGGGATTTCTCTAACAAATGACAGCTTCTAAGTGGTTTATTCCTCCCTCTCATCATCCCCACTTCTCCCTGTGTTTCACCGACCCCCCATATCTCTCCCCTCACCGGGTAACACGCGGGGAGTGAAAGCCTCTCTGTCTCTCTCTGTGCGCAACAGCGTGCGTCCCGAGGATGAGGAGAGGCAGTTTCCCGATGTCTGTCACCGCGATTGTGACCCTACTCCTGGTTATTATCGACGTGAAAGCCAGCGGGGAGTATTGCCACGGCTGGCACGACAACCAGGGCGCGTGGAAGGAAGGGTTCCAGTGTCCAGAGAAGATCGATGGACAGGATGCCATCATCTGCTGCGGGAAATGTGAGCTTCGCTACTGCTGCTCCAGCACCGAGGCGCGGCTGGATCAGGGGAGCTGTGACAACGACCGGCAGGCTGTGGCGCCCGGGCCCGGGAATAAAGAGGACAAGGACAACGGTGCAGGTATTTACCCAGAACTTCTACTGTTTCAGCAACTTCTACCAAGATCAGAGGTGGGAGAAGTACTCAGATCTTGTACTTGAGTAAAAGTAGAAGTACTCAGATCTTGTACTTGAGTAAAAGTAGAAGTACTCAGATCTTGTACTTGAGTAAAAGTAGAAGTACTCAGATCTTGTACTTGAGTAAAAGTAGAAGTACTCAGATCTTGTACTTGAGTAACGTAGAAGTACTCAGATCTTGTACTTGAGTAAAGTAGAAGTACTCAGATCTTGTACTTGAGTAAAGTAGAAGTACTCAGATCTTGTACTTGAGTAAAGTAGAAGTACTCAGATCTTGTATTTGAGTAAAGTAGAAGTACTCAGATGTTGTACTTGAGTAAAGCAGAAGTACCAGAGTGTAGGAATACTCTGTCTCAGTAAAAGTATTCTAAATGTTCCTCCAGTGAAAGTAGAAAGTACTCTCCTCTAAATGTACTTAAAGTAGCGACAGTAAAAGTACTCATTGTCTGATTGGTCCATTTCAGAATAATATCTCTGATATGTTTTATAATGATTGATCATTAAAGTGTTCTCAGAGCTGGTAAAGGTGCAGCTAGTTTGAATGGCTTTGTATACTGCAGGGTAGCTGCTGGATTTACTGCAGGTGAACTACAGTCTGATTTAAGGGCTGATTATACTTACCATCATAAATCCAGATCTTACACCATTTCATTTTCAGTACCGGACTTGAGGGAAATGTACTTAGTGTGTAAAACAACACAATCCAATAGAGAGATTAACATAACAGGATGATGCTTGAAATATGTAATTTGGAGGATTTGGAGTGGGTATTGGCACTGTAAAAGCCCACTAATCCTTATATACATAACCCTCACAGACTGTCTCACTGTGATTTATGTCAGTAGCACTAAAACTAATTGAGCTGTTGCTTCAGCACAGGGGTGAGTGAAGCGTTTATCTTATGGAGTCAAGTTTGTGCCACTAAGATCAGGCAACACTTCTTCAGTATCACGCAGAAGGAAGAGTTTGAGAGAAAATAAAATGTAATCTCATAAATAAAACGTACAATCTGCAAACAAATAACGACTAAATCTCAGCCAAACCTTTGCTTTTTAAGGTTTATTCCAAAAGAATGAAGCTGGAAGTGAGTCAACTGATAGTAAACGACTGCAATGACTGATATTGTTCATTTCAGACCTATTGGGTTTCCCCTCAGGAGTTCAACTGTCCCTCAGTGTCTCCCCCATCTCCCCCGTTAAAAGGCTCATCTGCTGCCGGTCCTGACAGCTGCACAGGAGACAGCAGCAGACTCCTCCAAAAAAAAAAAAACCCAGTTAAACTCCACTCACAAATGGCAAACTGCGCCGAGCTGCACTTATAAATAGCTGTGTTTGTTCTGGCCTGTAACAGGGCAGGAGGGGCCGGGTTCACATCGCCCCGTCCCCACGGGGATCAGGTTTGGACTTGACCGGATCTTGGACAGTGGTTCATCAAAGGCGCTGACAGCTCTGCTCATAAAAAACACAAATCACGTTATGTATCATTTCCTTCCAGGATCGAGGAGTCCCTCTGCTCCTGTAACCCCCTTCCCCCTCCACACACACACACACACACACACACACACACACACACACACACACACACACACACACTGCAGACTCTCTGGGGTCTCTGGGCTTTTCAGGGATTCACACCTGCTTCAGACAAGACACGTTTAAAGTGCATTAAAGGAGGCATCGTTACCAAAACTGCAGTCAAATATTGACTTACTTCCCTGAACATTTAACGCTTACTTTTTAACTTGTTCAGTGGAGTAGGTAAAAATGCTTTCTCCTCATTCATCATGCGTACATTCCCACAAGTTAATCCCCCATAAAGCCCTAGAAGCTGCATCATATGTTGAATTAAAGATCACCATAAAGATAAAATAAAGAGAGGCAGAACCCCAGGCCTGCCTCGTGTTTCCCTGGAGGAAATCATGCCCTCTTTTGGACCTCCAGCTATAATCTGTCATTTGCTGTGACAATCCTGCCTTATCACTGCAGGAAGAGGAATATACATTTCATCCAGTGGCCTGCAGCCAAGATAACTTAAAGAAAAGCAGCCCTTTTTCCTCTCAAAAAACTACATTTCATAGGCTATTAATCATCCGGGAGAGATACACCGTGTATTGTCAATGGGTAACAGACAGGAAATTATTAATGTGCTCAACATGAAGGAACATATGGTGTTTAGGAACAGGAGAACGCCCGTGGGATATCCGAGGGAGAGTCCAGCCACAAAGACCGTGCCCAAAACAAGAGCTTAAGTAGGTGGTGGGGGGGTGGGCTGTTACCGAGCCTGCCACAGCTCAACTGCAGCGACAGGTGTGGAGGAGTGACAGCGAACAATAGCCGGGGTTTAACCACCGTGGGCACAGAATGAGAACATCACGCATTAGCAGGAGCGGAGGAAACACAAGCCTTTTTTTTTTAAGTTGGAACAGTTGTCCCGGTTCAGTAAGTGCACGCTCAGCAGTGTGAGGTTCATTTACTGAACGGGCCGTTTGGAGGTTACTTTGCATTTTATACTGCTCGATTCTTCTTCTCCATATTTCTAACAAGCATGGCTCCATGGACCAGATTTATCTCCAGAACTGTGCGATGGATTTTTTATTTTTAAATATTTATGTCCCCCCCACAGGTCAATGACATGCCATCACTCTCCATGTAGTGTCATCATTAAATCATTTAAATAAGTGCAATGCTTTGATTTCAATCCAAATATCTGCAGAGCTTCTTTCCTGCCTTGTTCACAACGTCCCAGATGACCCTTATAATCCGTACAGCGATATATTTAAACGTTTTTCACTCACAGATTGTACTTGTGATATTTAGGAGTTCTTTCTGGGTATTCCTGCAGCACTCTGTTTGGTTAACTTTCAGCAGCCCTCCCTCACCCCCTGCATCACTGATTTATCGTAGTGTTTTGGAAAGCAGCTCTGCAGTTAAACGTGGGGATGAAGTAAACGTTTTTGTGATTACTAATCCTCAGCAGCCATGCAGAAAAAAGGGAGTGGAGGCAGAGAGGTGGAGGCCATATAAGTGCAGGAAAAGAAGCAGACATTTCGCTCTCAAAGAGGACGTTTAGTTTAATGCTCTTTCAAGGTTCATATCAGTATTTAAGACCCGCCCCTTCACGTACAATGTGTCGGAGCGCTAGCCAATACAAGCGTGAGTGGTACATAGTGATGTCAGTATGCTCAGGAACTTTGAGATTTTACCCTTTGCAGACCATTTACATGCACTAAAACCTATATAACACACTACAGGGAAAGGGAAACCCCCCAGAAGCACAGTAGGGCCTCTTTAATTTACACATAAAGCCATGACAGAGTTCCTGTTAAGACCTGTTTACTGTGGAGCCGTGAGGGGCATTAACCAGTGGAGGTGACAGCGCTCCGTGGTAAAAGGAAACGGGTCAAGGTCCCGGTTTGTTTCATGTCCCAGAGTCCTGCTGGCCTGTGTCTTTTGTCACCTGGACTTACCGCCCGAGCACTTGAATGTCCCCCAGCTCTTCACAGGTTCCCCGCAGTAAGCCCTCTAATACCCCGCTACTTTTGATGAGCATTTTGAAACGTTTCTCAAGGCCGCCTGGATGTATTTCAAAGAGACAAAGGGAAACCGGAGCCCGTTGCCACCTCTCTTTCTTCGGCTTACACTTACACCTCATAACACACAGGCACATTCAGAGCGGAAAATAACTACACCCTGTGGGAACAATTAAACTAAACTAATCAATTATAATGTAACATGGTTATTGTGTTGGTAAGGTGTGTGCATGGGAATAAGGAAGGTGACGTCACCCTGTTCCTGCTAAAAGGTGGAATGAGAACAAAAACTGTTATTTCTTTGTAAGGAAACTAATCGTTGATCATGTTTCAAGGTTGTTGCTGGAGCTTCTCCGCCTCACTTAGCCAATTTACAGACATCAGACTGGAACCGGAGATCTTAACACGTAAAAATGTCGAGATGTGTATCTGTGAAGTCATGCCTGAGCTATTTGACCCAGCGAATCACACTGATTGGTGAGCACTTTCTTACCGGTCTGATCTGCTTTTTTAAACAGAAAGTCAGTTAGATGAAATTGACTTACCGCTTTTATTTAAAAGGTCTGAATGAGCAGCTACTTCGAATCAGCCTTAATACCGTTCTTTAAGCAGGAGCCAAGTGCTGGAGTTCAACCCCTTCAAAGGGTCGCTCATAAATAGACGGAGGGAAAAAAGGAGGAGGGTCACAAATATTTGCTGCCAGCCGGGCTTAAGAATGTCACCCGGACACACACACACACAAACACACACACACACACACACAGGTCTGCAGGGTCGAGGCTGGGGACACAGCAGGGTGCTCGGGATTAAAACAGATCAAAACAAAGTTAATAACTGCTAACGAGGGCCCGGGGCTCCCTGGGGACTCGAGTCCAAACACTCCTCTGTGCTCACTCTTTTGTTTCACTGTCTCACCAGATCTGCTCTCACATGTAGGAGCTTTGCCTGTGCAGGGAAGCAAGACGAGTGTATGTGGGGCTTTGAAGTTTAGGTGGATTTAAAAATGACTCGGCTGATTTGGAGTATAATCACAAACGTGTTCCACACTCTAACCTGTCCCCTCTCCCCCCTGCAGTGCCCATCTATGTGCCCTTCCTGATCGTGGGCTCCGTGTTCGTGGCGTTCATCCTGGTGGGCTCCGTGGTGGCCGTGTGCTGCTGCCGCTGCCTCCGCCCCAAACAGGAACTCTCCTCAGGGGGGGCGTCAGGAGGAGGGTCCGGCGGGGGTCGCCTCCTGGAAACCATCCCTATGATGTCCAGCGCCGGGACCTCCAGGGGTTCCTCGTCCCGTCAGTCCAGCACAGCCACCTCCTCCAGCTCCTCTGCTCCGCCCGCCGCCCCCCGCAACGTCCCCCCTCCTCTCATGCGGGCCCAGGCCTCCTGCTGCCTCCCCCCGGACGCCAGCGTCTTCGTCAACATGCCCACCAACTTCTCCGTGCTCAACTGCCAGCAGGCCACGCAGATCATGCCCCACCAGGGACAGTTTCTGCACCCGCAGTACATCGGGTACGCCCACCCGGCCGCCACCTTCATGGACCCCACTCAGGGGGGGTACAGACCCCTGCAGTCCCCCTGCCCTCCTCCCAACATGGGGTGCAGTGTCAACAGTGAGCAGAAATACCCTGCAGTGACTGTGTGAGGAGACCACTCTGTTGGGAAGTTGAACCTGAGGGGGGAGGGGGGGGGGGGGCCGCACCAGAGACTTTTACAGTGGAAGAGAAGCTCACATGAAGGACTGGTAGAGCTGCTGCTGGCTGCAGGGCCCACCTTGTGTGTTGTGTGTGTCTGTTTAGTGTCATGTGATCTCCTGACTGAGATGATGGATGCATAAACAATACTTCTGTCTCGCATAAAGGAGGATTTACTGCCCAGGTGGGCCATCGTGCACGGCTCACTCAAATAAATCTGTGAGAAAAGATTCAGAATGAGTGATGACCGGATGATTTATAGCAGCGAAATGAAAAAACAAGTTCTGACCACATGCTGTTCTCATGCCATCAGCACTTGTTCAGACGCTCGGTGTGTTTGTTTGTGTTGAGCGTGTCGGAGATGTTTGTTCTGTATGTGAGAGTGAGTGGGGAGTGCGGAGGGATGTGGTCCAGAGTAACTGTGAGTGTGTAATGGGAAATGCAGGTGGTGTGATGTGAAAGGCAGTCGCCATCTCCCTGCAGACCCTTTAAACTGTAATGAAGTGAGCACAGGACGTAGACTGTGACGCTCCACCCTGCCATACAACCCCCCCAAAACCAAAGAACCCTCCCAAACCAGAGCAGAAACACAGAAAATTTAAATATTCAGCCAAGACTCGCAGTTAATGTACCTTGAAAGTGAGAGGCAGGTTAATTATACATTGAAAACTGCCCTCAGAGGTGTGTGTGTGCATTTAACACTGCCAGAGTTCAGTGTGTTAGCTCAGGGCAGCTCTGACTCATTATTTCCCACTTAAGAAACGGCACAGAAATGGCACGTTTCAGGCTTTTTAATCCAAGAAAAATAAGTCTCTTTGCTCTGTTGTGCAGCTGGGTCACTGGTGATTCAGTAACATGCAACCTGAGGAATGTGCTGCTCCACTGAGCTGCAGCCTGTGATGTCCCAAAGAACTGAAACTGTGTGTGTGTTCCTCATCTATACGACCGAGCACCATGTCTGTAACACACCACCGACAGATGTATGAAAAGTGATCCAATTTGATGTCATTTTTCATGAATTCAAAGAAAATAAACAACTTTTAAACAGAAACCGGTGTGCTGAGCGCTGATGTGTTTCACCTACAGTCGTAAGCATATCTCAGGCAGGGCTTTGTGTGGAGGGAATGAGATTTACATACTTTGTTAACAAAGAGACAGATCTGTGAGGTGAATGGGTTTTACACAAAGAACTGTCTCACACTCCTAATCCTGTTGAAACACAAACAAACTCCTGGTTAAGCTATCAGAAACACTCATTACGCACATCCACAGACAGCTCTACCTCCCACAGTGGATACCTGTCGATCACACCGAGGACGAACAATAAAACACAACAATGGGCGCTCTAAAGCTACGACCGTGAGGAGGCGCAGCCCTGGCAGCCTCCTGCAGGATCATCTGGAAAGAGGAGCCACAGGGGAGGAGTTGAAAAGCAGAAACGGCTCGATCCATTCTCCATACTGCAGCTGTAACAGATTGGGCTGGGCCTCATCCAGGAAGGTGGGTGGGAAAGGAGAGGGGGGGGGGGGTATGAATCCTCTAATGCTCTGTCTGCGGTGACTCTCAGGAGCTTTAACAGAGGGAGCGTGGGACAGGTTGGAAATCAAACACATCTCATGTCAAATCAAGCCTGTTCTCCCTCTACCCGGTCAGTGTACCAGAGGACCCCAAAGTTTCATGATAGAAATGTACAGTAGGGGTCCCCAGCACATAGAAGCTGCCGGATGGTCACCTGCATATGTTGGGCTATTTGCACAACTAGCATAAGCGGTGTTAATAAACAATTAACTGCATTACAGCCTCTGCAGACTAGGAGAGGTATTGGGGGTAATTGAGTATGCTGAATCCATTTCTGACAGATTCAGGATCAATAATGGCATGTTTGTACTCTCGGTGGGCTGATGAGTAGTGTTTTACCGTTAGATAAAGAGAGCATAAGATGAAAAGTATTACCTGTGGACATTTTTCATCAAATAAATAAGCAATCTGTCCAACCCAAAGGATCCAGAGTCCCCTAAAAATCTAAATCACCCAACCAGGAGTAAAAATATGTCCACTTTCTGGTTAAAAGTGCCATTTAGGATGCTGAAAATGTCTGAAATGGACTCAGCATCCTGAAAAACCTCCAAAATTGTGCTGTGCTATTAGCTGCAGATGCTAATTTTAACTCATTTATGCACGTTTGCCAAACTTTGCGGGACTCAACATTTCCAGGTTCACAATAGCACTCCATGAGCTGGCAGTAGACGATGTAGGGACAGTTTGAATAAAAACACCACCTGATCACATGACAGCGCACAGTGAAGAGACGGAGACACCGGGTCAGGCCATGGATTGATTAGATTTAATGATTAGGACTTGGATGGACAACCCCCTCTCTCCCACCCTTAACTCTCTCTCACTTTCTGAACCAGTGTCCTTTCTCTCACACACTCACACATACACAGGACGCTACAGTCACACCCATCCCAGAGCCAGAGGAACACATGATCCAGTCTCCATCAGATCCCTTCAGTTTGTGTATTAGTTCAAGTAAAATATTCCCTCTATGAGTACAAAAACAGGCATGAATGAAAAGAGGAAAACACATTACACATTAATGTCCACTTTAATAATAATAATAATAATGATAAAAAAAGAAAACAGTCCAGGTAAAATTGGAAATCCAACATGAGTGAAGGAGGAAGCTCTACTGCCTGTCAGCTGACGTCAGGAATCACAGGAGCGGTCGGAAAGCAACGACAGGAAACCAACATTTCATTTAAAAACTGGCCAAGACAAGGAGGCGGCGATACGTGGAGGCTGCAGCGCGGCGGGGAGATAGATACGGAGATAACGGGGGACAAGTATGGAGATAAGCAGCGGGGGGGGTGGTCCGGTGTGTGTTCAGCCTCAGTGGCATCTCTGTGTGTTTGGCAGTGAGGCTTGCTGCTGCGATACCATAGAGGGGGTGGAGGAGTAGCTGGGGTTCAGGGCTCTGGCCGTCCCTCCCTCTCTTTTTAAAGGAATTCATCAGTGCGTGTGTGTGTGTGTTTATTTTGACTTCCCCTCCCCTCCCCTCCCCTCCTGTGATGACAGACGAGCTGAACCCCCCTCCTGAGAAGAGATGAAGCGAATACACACACATGCACACAAACACGGCAGCGCCAACGCGTGCACACACACATGCACAGGCGGATACACACACACACACACACACACACACACACAGGGATATACACACAGTGGCATGGAGCAAACCCAGTCTGAGGGGTATACGGATATGAGGAGCAGTCTCTGAGTTTGACTCGTCATGTCTGTGCGTGGTTAAGATCGCTCATGCCTGTGCAGCTTAGTGTTTTTTTTCCCGTATAGTCGGCCTTCTCTCGAGTCTTCGGCCTCCACGCCTGACCGTGAGCCCCTTCCCTGGGCGAGGGGTCGGGTCGCAGTTCCAGTAAGGCCACAGCAGGGGGTCTGTCACCCGCGGGAAGGTGTCACATGAGTCTGTCTCCGCTGTCACCTTGATAACCGTTGCTAACGGTGAGCTGAAGCCGTGGTCAGGGGTGGGGCTAGAGGCTGGGGCGTTCGCGGGTGGTGTCGTAGGAGCGCACTACCTGGGACTGGGACACCACGCCGTGCTCTTCTTGAGAGAAGGCGTATCCATCTGCAGGGAGACAAGGGGGGAGGGAAATCTTAAATGAGAGTTGAATTTTACTTCAGCGGTTCTGCTGTTTGTGAGCTAAAAATAACTTTCTGAAGATAAGGTATTTGCTAACACCAAAACCCCTCAAACCTTTGGTCTGTGCTGTTCTGGTTCTCTGTCCACACTGAGGCAAAAATCAGCTGCTATGATTCTGAACATCTGAGAAGTTCCTAATGTTTTGATATGCGGCCAAAAGGAATAAGGAAATATTTCACATCTAGATCAATCAGACTGAGTATGACAAACATAACGGGACTCTTTCAGAGAACCTGGCAACCCGAGGCCTGAGTGATTACAACATTAAAGAGAAGGGTTAATGTTCTAACTTTATCACATATTATGATCGTTTCGGAAGGTGTAGCAGCGCGTTTGCACGGGTCGGCCACCGGAATAAACACATGTTGGAAGAAACGAAAGCAAAGATGTGTGTATGTGTTTCGGGCCAAAAACTGGGAATTGTTTTGAAAATGTGTTGTTTACAGCGGATAGAAACACGCCTCGTTCTCTCTGCAAGGTTTACCAGATTTCTAACAAATCTGAGTCCAAACAGTGTTTCTTCTCATCGTCTTAGACTTCATTTCATGCATGAACGGGTCAATAAGAGAAATGAAACCCAAGTGTTTTATGGTATTACTATTATTACAGTATGTGTTCGGAGAGGACACTCACGTGACACAGTCTGCTGCACCGAGTTGGATCGTCCCACGCTAGAAGGCGCTTTCCTAAAGACTCTTGTCAGCAGATGGGCTCGTTCGTTTAGACTGCAGAGGAAGGGAAGAAGGATCAGTAGCTGCACAGTGACGGCACATTACTACTAAACAATCAGCCATTAAAGAGAGATGCCTTAATACTGACACTACTGCAGCACACCATTACTAGCTACAGGGGAATGGTCATGTTGATGCATTGGTGAACTTTTTGCTGCTTTTTGAGACATTTGAATAAACTAATGCCTTAATTCCCATTGACAACCATTCATCCTTCAACTGTCCTTAAGCAGAACACTTAAGGGTGTAAAATAAAGTGGATTCCTCCTCCTTCACAGATCAATGAGCAAACAGAATACTGTGGATTCAAATCCCAAACGTTGGGATTGGATAGACACGGCTCCTGACGATGCAATTTAACCCTCGGAAATTCAAAAAGTGGCTGCAGGCTAACAGGACATCCACAGTAAACTATTCCCCTGCCTGCCCACCCCCCCCCCGCCAACACCTCTCTCCTCTCCTCTCCTCTCCCCCTTTCAGAGCAGAAGACTGGATCCTGTGTTCGGAGACCACACGCCGTCACGGCTCCTCTCCTCCTGTGACCAAAAATAACTAAGCCCTTTCCAGATATTGCACAGCAATGCATGCACACACACACATGTACACACACTCTAATTTAGTCGGATACCTATCCCACTTTTAAACCTATCATTACCGCTATTAAAGTCATTAAGCAGAGGCGTTGGATGTTACCGGGGGACAGTGAGACCAGCAGCCACGTCAAAAAGTCGCTTTTTTGGCCAATTCTGTGAGAAAGAATACGGTTTCTGCACTTATCTGCCGGGGGGGGCTTTACACTCACACTACACTGACTCTTGTGATGATCATTGGAGTAGTGATGGACCACAGCCAGCCTTCCCAAGGTTAGGAATTCTCAATACTGTGCGGGACCGTTGGGAACAGAGGAGCGGCTCTGAAGTTCCCTAAAGATCTTCTCAATGTCTGCTGGATAGATGACGGTGCGGAGTGGATGATAGAATAATAAATGGAGCAGGACGAAGAGATGAAGGGCTCTTTAATGTTTCTTTCTGATATAAAGAACCCAGAGGATGTGCTCCGTCTGAACCCTCCCCTGGAGGCGCTCCTGTGCTCTAACTTTCCCATGCCTACAAACACAGATGTGCTTCCCCCCATCTTTCTGCTCCACTGCTTCTTCTTCTCTTATTTTAAATGGAGAGGACCCATTCCTCTTTTTTTCCTCCTGGGTTTTACAAGCAGGGTTAGTCCAGGACGGGGCCTTGTGTGGGGCAGTACTGTGGTTACACACCCTTGAAAACACACCTCATGCAGAAACTGCTCTGAGAGAGAGAGGCTTTTCTTGTGACTCACTCACAGCTGCTTCTTTATTATAATGAGTCATATCAGCAGAATATTAGAAAAATTAATCCTTATGACCAAAACTGTGGTGGAGAAAGTACTCAGATGCTTCATTAAGATCAAAGTATTCGCATCAGGGTGCAAAGAGTCTTACATTTTGCATAAAAAACGATGATAACTTTGAGTAATATAATCAAAGGGTATTTTTTAGGGGTCTTTCGTCTAACTCTAGTGACACAACACGACTACATCACACAGAGAAATACAAACAAGTCCAGAAACACACCAGGTCTGCACAGCAGCTCACATTGAACCACCTGTGAAGCAATCCACAGATGGAGGAATGAAGAATAAGGAGAGAAATGTAAAGATGAAACAGAGGATGAATAAGAAGATAAACAGAGGGAGGTGTGAACTCATTTAGTGGGGAAAGAGGTGAAGGTCACTCCAGAGCTTACAGGGGGGCACACAGGTCGTTTGAGGTCACACAGAAACTACCTCTGTGATCATGTGACAGCTGGGGCTCTATGGGACCTCAGCCTTGGCTTCGGCCCTGTGGACGAGGCCACCGGGGGGGGGGGGGGGGGGGGTTAGAAATACATTTACTCACAAACGTACCTTAGACGGTGACTGGGTACATCTACACACTTTAATGCATAAACACAGAAGTTCTGCCACATATTATGACCTGTCTTTGGTTGTAAATGTGTTAAAGAGGACATATGATGCTCATTTTCAGCTTGTAGTAGATGATGCAGGTGTGATCCCATGATGCTTTGCAGTACTGTGCATACCTGCGGCCGCTGGCGTCCCTCAGCACCGCGGCCCCCGGGTCCACAGCCCGGGCCTCCAGCTCCTGCACCTCCTCCAGCAGAGACTTCCTCACAGTGCGGCGGGTGCTGAAAGCAGGAATAAGCCCGTCAGACACCATGCAGGAAACTCTGAGTGTTCCTCTGCCGACACGTGTGATTTAGAACATGAAGTGTTGACACAGACTCAATATGGGTTATTTAAACGCCTCGCTTCGGCTAAATAGCCTCAGTATGGATTTCCCACGTATTTATATTAAATGTGTTCTACTTACGCGATCCAGGCGAAGTCTTTGAGTAAACACGCAACCGGCACCAGGATCAGACCCAGCCAGAAGTACCAGCACTGCATCACCTTGCCAGCCTGCAGGGACGACACACAGGCCCCTTTATTTCCCTCGCATATTAATTCAGATCCAGTATTGAGTCATTTTTCAAACACGTGGAAAGAGGAGACAAAGCACATTGAAAGCCTTTCACAGCGACGTTAGCTTAGCATATTCTACAGGAACCCTGAGCTTTCTCACACAGCAAATACCAGATTTAAGAGCTAAAATACTTGCTAACCACAGACCCTTTTGACCTCTGACCCCCTCCTCAGTGTGTCTCCAGGGATTAATCATGCATCCAACCACTGTCTCAATTTGTCCGTCTGCCACGACTCCTCCTCAGTCCTCCTCTCTCCTCTCTCCTGTGGCTCCCTGCAATCTCACTCTTTCACAACCTCCTCTCATTATTAGTGAGTGTATCTCCCGCTGCCTGCCCCCGCCTGTCACTGTTAATCCCTCCGTTTCTCATGTGTTATCCTTTGGTTATCTGCAGGAGCTCTGTGGTGTTTCACAAGTCTTTGTCTAGGGGGGGGGAGCAACGTTTACGGGAAATGTATCTAAAAAAAATAGGACTGAGAAATTAAACTGTCTCGTAATCTGAACATGGGCTCATATTTTGATCTGCACTCCTTTCTTGATTGAAGTGTGTGTGCAGGGGTTTTTGGAGAATGAATATCCAGTGGAACACAAGCGAGTCACAGATGATCCACGTTGAGTCCCTCTGTGTGACAAACACCGACACACGCACATCCATTTCTACAGCCCACACTTTATATCACGTGTTCTGTACGCAGTCTGAGGACGGAGGAAAGCTAAATGATGTTCTCTGCTTTGTTGCCGCACAGAAACAGACTCCTGGTCTCCACCGCTTCTCAATCAACACAAATCACACCAAACCTCACAGAAATATACCTCTCTTTTCCAAACCCTGTCCCCCATGAACAGATGGAAATATAGATAGCAGGAGCAGGGGAAATAAGAGAGGTAATGGGGTAGTTAGGGGGGGAGGAATAGTTGAGTTGAGGCGGGGAGGTGAGTGTCTCTGACCATTCCCCAGTCAGTCTGAGCAGCTGCTGAGATATTCGACCGCATTCCTGATTTCTGACACAAATTGAATTAATGGGGCTGAGGGGAGTTTAGACGGCCCTGTCCGCTCCCCCTCCCATGAATCAGCGGGGCACCTCGCCTCACCCCCGAAACTCTCAAATGAGTCTCTCAATCAAGAGGTCTCCTCACCCCCCGACTGGATCCTCATCACCAGCTCTTGAGTCAACACCTCCGCAGAGGGCAGTAAAAATCCAGGGCTCGGGTGACACGCAGCAGGTGCAGGAAGCCTGGTGCGAGGGGCTGGGTGAGGCGTAAATCTACCCCCCCGGGGCTGCAGCAGAACACCCAGGAGGTGAGTCTCGTAGGCGCCATGTAGTGGCAACCGAGAACAAGGGAGGGGCCAGTGATGCCGGGTCGTCACACTCGTTTTAGTTCAGGGGTACATTTGATCTCAAGGGGGCGGGACCAGTACAATCAGAGGATAATAACCTATACATTTTTACACTTTGCATCCCCCGTCTGTTTGACCCCCCGGATGCAGAGGAGAGGGTTATTTTAACCCCCGTCGCCCCCTGTTACTGAAATGACTGACACATGTTTAAGGAGAGAGACTTGCCTGGCCCAGCATGTCGGGGGCGATGGGGATGGAGGGCCAGATGGCGGAGTAGACGGCGAAGAAGACCATCCAGAGCGCCATGCTTCCCCATACCGCCAGGTGGGAAAACTGGGGGTAAAAGGGGGATGGAGATTAAGGAATACAGCGTGGGTCAGATATATACACAACCAGTCCCTCACTGCTCCCCGTGTCCTCGTCCTGCTCTGCTGAAACGGGACACCGTGTGAATTCCAGTGAGAATTGCTTCATTACCACCGGGCTGTTGTGTGGACAGCTGAGCGGACAAAAGTGTCAGCGCCATCCTGTCCACCCCGCCGCTCTCCGAACCGTGTCACAGTCATGGCTGCTGCTGCTTTAAAGAGGCCCTGCTGGGCTTGACCCTCTCCTGTAGTGTAGGTTTCTGTGCATGTAAAGGGTCTGCAAAGGCTTAAAATGTCTACTGTAGCGCTCCAACACATTGTGCGTGATAGGCTAAGGGGCGGGACATCTCTAAGTGGTTGATCAATGACGATAAATACAGAGCTTTAAAGTAGAGACACTAAATACTGATATGAACCTGAAAACACCAGGCTCCATTGAAAGGTCTACATCCATAAGACTTTGTTCCAAAAACTTTGAACCAAATACTCTGGTTTCATTTCTCTGTTTAAAACATCATTATTTTAACTGTTCAACATAGGCAACGTTCATATGCAGCGGCTCCAGTTTAGCCCCTATACATTTCAGTCATCTGATATATTATTTGGCACCATAATAAGACATGTTTCAAGTATGCTTTTTACCCATACTGCCTGTTCAGGGTCTGGGACTATACACAGGTCATTCCTCACAATCAAGAGCTAACTTCAAGCTAATTGTGAGCTAGCCAAAGCTAACAGATGTGTGTTGTGTGTTTTGACACTAACCGTTTAGATGAGTGTCAAAACACAATAATTCTGATGAATTTAATGGACTATTCTTTAAGAAACAAGGGGAACATCTGGGCTCTAAATTAAATTGAATGAATTGGCTCTTTCTGTATTCGCTGTAACAGATGGTAATCTCACTGGTCTGCTTTTCTCCTCGACGTCTATTCCATCCTCAATCTGTTAAAGCACATTCAACACTTCATGCAGCTGCTTCCCAGAGAATACCTTTGATTGATTTTTAAGTGTTATTATATTAACATTTGGACATTTTCTCAGTGTTTTTGTAAGTGGAGAGGTTTAAAATACTGAACAGGAATGACGGGAAACTGCAGCCACCAGTGAGTTTGTTAGAGAAACCTCAAGCTCCTACCACCAGATCAAGGTGCACCACACCGTCTGCCCTGAATATGAAGCATTTAGAGCAGGTAACATGGAAACCTCACACTGAAATCCTCACAGTGCCCCCCCCCCCTGCCCACCTCCCTCTTTATTTATCAACCGTTGAGTAAAATACAGCACATGCGGTGTTGCTTGTTAATGTCCTTACCTTGGTCCAAGCGGTGGTCTCCATTCCTGCTTTCAGACATACTGTAACCACCACATACTACACACACACACACACACACACACACACACACACACACACACACACGAGAATAAGAGAGAAACTGGATTAGTTTTCTGGCGACTGTGGAGATAACATTAATGATAAGATAATTCATTATATAGGAAACTCAGCAATGTCTGTTAAATACTCTCTACACACACACACACACACACACACACACACACACACACGTATAATACACAACAAATAAACTCTGCTGACATTCACGACAGACTGTATGGGAGTAAAACGATAGTGGACGAGTGAATAAAGAGAAGAGAGGGATGAATGTGAGGGGGAGACAGAGTGGCTAGACGACTGGAGACTCTGAGGAAGCTGCACCGTGTACAAAAATACTGTGTGTGTGTGTGTGTGTGTGTGTGTGTGTGTGTGTGTGTGTGTGTGTGTGTGTGTGTGTGTAAAAAGACAGGAATACAAACTAAATACAAACACAGAAAATACAAGTAAAATGCTTACTGTGTACACCATATTCCCAACAAACAGGTAGTCATTTCCCTGACCGCTGCTGAACGGGGAGTCTGTGGGAACACACACACACACACACACACACACACACACACACACACACACACACACACACACACACACACACACACACACCTCATGACAAAGTGAAACCAGCCAGAATTATGAGGATGTGTGTGAGTTTCTCGGTCTTGTTTCTTACCATGCTCTAACATTTTGAGCGGAAACCAGAAGAGAATAATTGAATGAATCAGTGCATTGATACAAGTCCCCCAGAACACCTGAGAGACAGAGAGAGGGATGGGGGGGGGGTAGAGAAACAAGTCAGTAGAGATTAATGCCAAAGCACATATATGCCCCCACACACACCTTCCACTGTGTTCCTGCCATCAGAAGTGCCCTCCACACACACACTCCCACACACACAGTAGGTCGGGCTGCTAGTGTACCGTCCAAAATGAAAGGCTTCATTATTCCTGTGAATATCATTAGGAGTAGCCATGGAAACATCCCAGTCCCCCTATGCCACGCTTGTTTATCCGCCGGCGTCCCAAACAAACAGCAGGCATCACCCGTCAATCCCAACTGTGTGTGTGTGCGTGTGTGTGTGTGTGTGTGTGTGTGTGTGTGTGTGTGTGTGTGTGTGTGTGTGTGTGTGTGTGTGTGTGTGTACCTTGGTGTTGAAGCCCTCAGCATTCTGGGTGATTCGGTAGAGCTGCGGGAATCGGAGCATGTTCTGCTGGCTGCACGGCCGGTCGAATATTCCCAGAGTGAACGGAGGCAGGGCGGTAAATATCTGCGTCACACACAAGATACACACACAGCCATTAAAACACACCCTGACAGAGCAGCATGTGCACACTTTGACAATCAGCGGCGGCATTAAAGAGGCCCTATTATGCCTTGTGGGGTTTTCCCGTTCCTGTGGTGTGTTCTATAGGTTTTGCATGCATGTAAATGGTCTGCAGACTGAAAGAGCAGGCACTATGAGAGAAGTAAAGAGCTTTTTGAACATTAAAGCATACAAACATGTGACAGTAGAGACACTACATGCTGATATGAACCCGAATGAGAAGAACAGGGCCCCTTTAAAAGGAATTCCATGAATCTGCAGTGGGACATATACCAAAAGAGAAAACTCTGCATGCATACAAACATTTCTGGCAGAGATAAGGAAACAAAGTAGAGTGAGATTAACGTAGAGATAGGTAGAGAGCGAGACACACACTTAAAGTGAACAGGGAGGGGGGGTGGGACTGAGAGGAGGAATGGGAAAGAGTAAGGGCGGGTACTCACCACGTTGTAGAGGCCTATACACCAGCGCTCAAATAGGATCTGTCCAGAGAACCCGTTCACAAAGGCGAACCAGAGCTGGGACACAAAGAGAGGGATGAGAGGGGATGAGAGGGACAATGGCGGGGGGGTAAATCTGCCTTAGGGAGGTACTGATAGTGGAAACAGCAGCATGGCCAAATGTGTGCTTCTGTTTACAAAATGAGAGGTTCACGCACGGAACATTTTGTACTTTGTTCAGGTATCGTGTGGTCATGGTTTTATGAAACATGAGAGCAATAAACAGTTCTGTTTATGTGAGACGGTTTCCCATTTGTTCTGCCTAATTACCCCAAAGCGTAATGACTCTTCTGGCCGTGTTGCATTGGTTTTTAAATATAAATCATGCCAGTTGCACTTCCTGTGCCTCCATTAAAGTGAAGCTGTAAACGCATTCTTCATGCAGGTTGCGGCTGGCTCCGAGACCGTTTTCAGATTTTATAGAAGATAATTTACTGAAAACACAGCTTCCAAATATGACTGGCTCAGGGGAGGACTTCATTAACGCCTTGACACACACACACACACACACACACACACACACACACACACACACACACACACACACACACACACACACACACACACACACACACACACACACACACACACACACACACACACACACACACACACACACACACACACACACACACACACACACACACACACACACACACACACACACACACACACACAGATCTTAGGGCAGATAGAGAAAATGTTTGGGGCCACTGCTGGGGGTTGTGGCATTCCTCGGGCATACAGTGCAGCATACAGCCCAGGGGTGAGGTCAGATACTCAAAAAACACACAGCCACAAACACACAAACACACACACAACCATCCCCCTTATTCTGTCTCCACTAAGTGGACAGAGACAGTCTCTAACCTTTGGCACAGAGCCCTGCAGGGAGCCAATCATGTGAGATAATCATGGACACACACACACACACAAACACACATATACACACACACACACACACACACAGTTGTGGAGTGAGCGGGACAGTAGTCTCCCATGAGGACCTGCACCTGCTGGCATCCTTAATGTGAGACACAGGGTGAGGGGGGGGAGCACAGCTGACACACACACCCAAGGTCTCGTAGCTGCTGATCTAAACACACGTTTCTTTTCAGTGTGTGTGTGTGTGTGTGTGTGTGTGTGTGTGTGTTTAAAAGAGACAGAAAGCAGACACCAGAAGGGCAGCTCGTCCATCACTGTCAGCCATGTCGACAAACAGCTGCAGAACGTCTCTGTTAATGTAACGGTGTGTGTGTGTGTGTGTGTGTGTGTGTGTGTGTGTGTGTGTGTTACCTCTATAATGTACAGGACCACGTTCTTGTAGAAACAGTAGAGGATGCACTTGGTGACACGGTTGTAGCTCCAGGCCCCGTGGACCAATAGCAGCTTCTCTAGGTAGGAGAACTACCAATCAGGGGAGAGGAGAGCAGAGAGAGATTCATTACTACAAATAAAAGACAACATAAAGTGGTAACAAGAACATTTGAGACAGAAATGGAGCAGAGATAACATAAAGAATGTGACAACAAGGATTCCCACTGATACAGGCAAGCTGTGTGAGATGCCCAGAGGCTCAGAGAACAGTGAAAGTGAGTCAGCAGTAATGAGGAGAACACTGTCCGGTTTCATCCCGTTTACAACTGCATAAAGTTGGTGTTATGGGTCACACAGATAACAGAGAGTAGAGTAACACAGATGATAGCTATAAATCTATCTGAGTCTTTCTTTTACAATCAATTGTTTGGTCTATAAAATGTCAAACAATAGCCAAAATCATAGGATGTGTAATCGATATTTGACTCCTTTAATCAATCTAAATTGAGTTTATTAATAATGAGAAGAACAACTGTGGGACATTTCTAACAGGCATCCTCTTTTTTAGATTATTTAGCTGTCCTGTTGGGCAACTTATTTAAGAGTTGTGTGGAAAAGGGATGGAATGAAAGCATTTATTAAAGTAGGACTCTTCTTATCTGATTAAACAGTCTTTTGTTAGATTGAATGACCCTCTGTGATCAGTTTAAGCAGGTAAGGATTCATAAGACACTGGATCAGGGTGCAGGACGGAGCATAAATCCATTCTCTACGTTCACATGAAGCCTGTAACGTATCTGCACGAGCCTAATGGAGCATGAAGGACTGTCCTCTGCATGTCTCCGTGTCTGCGTCCCACCTGTGCTATGGAGTAGTCGGAGGAGTTGGTGGCCTGCATGCCCTCGTTGCCGCTGATCCCGACTCCCACATGAGCCGTCTGAATCATCCCCACGTCGTTGGCGCCGTCGCCTATCGCCAGCGTGATCGCCTTCACGTGCTTCTTCACCATGTCCACGATCTCCGACTTCTGCAGCGGGGACACTCTGCAGAAGGAGAAGAGAGGACAGATTCAGAACACTTTAGTCAAATTAGGGGATGGCAGATTGTCCTCGGAAGGATCCATGAGAAGGGGGCTCAAGTTTGTGTGTGTTGGAGGGGAGTCTTTGATACGGTCCATAGGCATACACACCCGTACACATACAGGAACACTGGGAAAATGGAAAACAAGAAACACATTTTGAAATAAAAGGCGGCAATTAGAGATGAAAAATAAAGCCTGAAAAGTGAGAAACAGTTGAAGGTGAAGTAGGAAAGATGGCAGGAATACACGCACACTCCTCCCTAGAAAGGAGGAAACAATGATTCACTGTTAATAAAACTCGCTGCGTTTCTATATGTGTATGTGTACAGTGTGTGTGTGTGTGTGTGTGTGTGTGTGTGTGTGTGTGTGTTCAGGGAGCTTCCAGTGGTACTCCACCCTCTTGACCTGTATCATTGATCCCTCTATTCATAACCGGTTCTGTGTCTTCGGTGACAATGAGGGAATCAGGGAGGCTCGATTACAGACGTCTCCCTCCGGGGGCTGGGGAGGGGCTGAGAGACGACGGGGGAGGTGTTGCATTTTATGGTGCAGTGTGTTACATCTGCAGACATATGAGAACACGGCTCCAACCCATGGCCTCTGGTGGGTTGGTGTTCTGTTGGGAGGTTTGGGAAGGGGCTCTCCCATCAGTTACGGCTTTCTTCCAACCATCGTATCACATGGTCTCACTCGGGATTTACTCCTTTTTTTCTAAGCACTTTAACCCTTAAATGGTTTCTTTATCATTGGGAAACAATCATTTGTGTCCATGTGTGAAACGTGGGCGTAAAAACAGAGTAACAGGAGTATTTATGTGTACTAATGGTGTAATATAGAAAATGAGTGATTGGTCCATCTCTCATTCATAACATGCTTTGCCTGCCTGTCACTCTCATGAACACAGCTTAAGTGAGCCTTGTTCCTACTACCTGCATCGCTCTGTGAAATCACATACATCTACAAAGAAGGAGACATGTGATACTGGGAGTGGGGATACCTGTATAACAAAGCATGTTATATTTCCCACAGTACAGAGGAGTCTTACAGTATGTGTAGAGTGAGACCAACGCTGAAAATGTTTATAAAATGTGGTATTTCATTCAGAAATTGTGGATGCACAGTAGCCCATTTGCCTGTTGGCTGCACTACTAGAGATTAACATAATCCAGGTGTTAAATATTTACTTTACATTTCAGAGATGATAGTAATTACCTGAGCCTCAGTGATATATGAGGTGATAGTGAGAGTATCAACACGGGCTTCTCCTAAAAAAGAGGAGGAGTTACTTTCACAACGACTGTATCTGTGTGTGTGTGTGTGTGTGTGTGTGTGTGTGTGTGTGTGTGTGTGTGTGTGTGTGTGTGTGTGTGTGTGTGTGTGTGTCGCATTAAATCCCTGCCATGTTCATCCGTGTTCAGATAATGATATTAGAAAATCTAATAATGTGCAGCTGCATGGAGCGTCACATGCAAACAGAATGCAGCGAGGTGCTTTGATACAGATATGGCAAAACCTAATTATGAGCAGATGAATGCCCCACACACACACACACACACACACACACACACACACACACACACACACACACACACACACACACACACACACACACACACACACACACACACACACACACACACACACACACACACACACACACACACACACACACACACACACACACACACACACACACACACACACACACACACACACACACACACACACGGCAGGAGCCAACAGGTCATAAAGACGGTCTCTCTTCTATGAATATGTAAGAAGGATCATGTGCCGGTCAAGCTGGAATCACAGAGCTGGGTGGTCTGCTTAGTATTCATACACAGGCGTGTGCGTAAACACACATTTACACACACGCACAAACACACTGACTTCCCCCCACAAGCTCACAGAGGAAAACCTCAGCAGTTTCTGCAGAAGGATGGGACCAACCTCTGCTCTTTGTTGTGTGTGAGTGTGTGTGAGTGTGTTTTTGGAGAGTGTGTGTGTGCCTGAGCGTCTCTTGGCCTCCGACCACAAATCTCTCTTTATCTCTCCGCCTCTCCGCCGCTCTACCTTTCCTCTAAACACCGCTCACAGAGTCTGGGATTGTGTAAAGTGGCGTTGGAGAGATGAAAGGCTCCCGGCGCTCTTCACGGTGGAACTGAGCAGAAAATAAGCAGCCGCTAAGTCCTCCTATAAACAAACGCACAGTGAAGTCAGGAAGCCAAGCGTACGAGTGCGCCCGAAACAAACACATTCCAAAATTCCAAAATTTCCGAACATCACACACATACAGGAGGGGCGACCCTTTAAAGTCTTAAAGCTAACGCTCATTATATACAGGCTCCTCATTAACACTGTTATGGCACTCTCACATTGGGAATCACCTACGGCGCTGGTTCCCAAAGTGCAGGTCGGGACCTCCCAAAGCATCCTGGGGTGTGCATTTCCCCAGTGGAGGAGAATTAGAGGAGAACTAAGTTCATTTACTGTACCCAAGTACAATTTTGCAGTACATGTTATGCTTTTTTATACCTCTACTCTACACAAACATCTGTTTTACAGTCTCCCAGCACAAAGCAAGGTAGCGCACGGGAGATGTAGAGGAGGAGGGAGTAGGGATGGAGTTAAGGAAAGAGGAAAGGAAGCGAGAGGCTGTTCACAAGGCCAGAGAGACTGAGTCCGGATATGGCCTGGATATGTAAGGGAGAGTCAATTACTTCCCTTCTGGCTGCGCGCACACACACACACACACACACACACGCACGATCACACACACACACACAAACACGCACACACGCACGCACGCACGCACGCACGCACGCACGCACGCACGCACGCACGATCACACACATAAAAGCCGGGTGGAAAGTCTTTGTTAAACATCACAGCTGGTGCCGGAGTGGAACATGACCAAAAAAGGGAACACGCAGTAAACATTCTAGGAACAGAGTGCACTTTGTATGAATGGAAATGTACAGTATAATGACAACGTGTGTGTGTGAGTGTATGTTGGTGCCCATTCCTGGGGTGCCACCAGTTAGTGAGTCACGGCTTTGACATTTCCATGCAGTGTATTACCCTCCTCCTGCTGTGCAGCGGGAAAGGCTTTTATTGCACGCCTTCATGTGCCGACCGTGTGCAGCCGACGACCCAAACACACACGCAGGTACACACACCAAACAAGGGTCTGCGTGACAGAGACTTTGTTGGTTAAAATACTGCATTAAAGTTTATTTTCAGAGCCTGCTAATTGTGTCCGTGTTGGAGAAAAACTCCCTATGGACGGAACAGGGATTTTAGCCTCTGCAGACCATTTACATGCACAGTAAAGACCTTAAAAAGACCAACAAGCACTCAATTGGAGTTTGTCTAGATACCCTGTGAATGATAGATTGCTTATGTAAGGGAATATGTGTGTGAATGTGTGTGATGGATGAGTCTTCCCTACCGGCAGCAGATGACAGCCTTGCAGGACAACGCCAAGTCCAGGAAGGCCTGGCGCAGCTCGAAGGACAGAGCATACTTCAGCGTCTGACCGTCAATGATCAGTGCCAGCTCGTTCTCCTTCCCCAGAGAGTCGCCCAGGGACGAGCAGTGAGTCGTCAGCGTGGCTCGGGTCGCCTGCGAGGAAACAGAGAGGGGGGGGGGGGGGTTAGTTTTTCCCTTTTCCTTGACCCTGAAAAAGACTCTTTTTCTGATGCAATCTGGCCCATAAAGTGAGCGCATGTTCAGGTTTCTGTTAAATCAAATCAAAACACACACAAATTTGTAGAAAAGGTCAGAATCGCTGCGGGTAAATGGAAGACATATGCTTCTGGTTCCTAGAGCTGCTTTCATCTGGGGAAGGAATGCGCTTCTGTGTACTAAACAATGAAGAATGTCAGTATAAAGTTCACAGTTGTGTTTGACATTATCACAACACGAAGACCTGGAGACACGATGAACCACGGCGTCAAATCTGAAGTCTTTACAACACATGCAAAGACACACACACTAGGGGAATAAAGACTAGAAAAATGATGTGTGTGTGTTTGTTTGTGTAGATGCCAGCCTTCCTGCAGGGCAGTAGTTTGGGGCAGTTTTGATGGAGCTCTTGATAATAGAGGAACACGGATTAATAGAGAAAATAAACATCCCCCCGGAGTCGTAATGAATTCCAGGTGGAGGAGCAGGCACGCTACCACACACTCACACACACTGACACACACCTGATAGCTGAAATTAGCATTTCCTCGGCCCCGATGTTACAGAGCATCAAAATGGTTCAATATGTATCATCCCTGCCTTGTGTGGTCCAGCTGATTCTCCAACAAGAAATAGCTTTAAAAAAGGGTCGTCATTAAACCAGTGAATCAGTGGTTAGCAGGAGCTAATGTTGAGTGTGCTTTACATTAAGGAGATCTCCAGGTGAGAGCTACTCAGCAGATGTTTTATCCATCAAATGTCAAACCCTATAGCAAACAGGTCATCGACCGTCCATCAGGGGACAGCTTTGTTTGGCGCACATGTTGAGTTCAGCTTATACTCATAATAAATAAGAACTGACGCAGAAACAAAACAACAGGAGCTGTTTGTGGAAACGGAGCCAACCCCGCCAAACACACGGCCATCAGAGACACGAGGCCAAACGTTCAGAGACACAAGAGCGACAAGCATTCGAAGGCTTGGCGGCGTGAAGAATGCACACAGTGGGTTATTGGCGGCCATCGGACCGGAGAGTCAGTGACCCGCAGAGAGACGACCCCGCTGTCTACCGGTCAGCATGTGCAGCACACACACACACTCGTATACATGTATGTAACCCAATCATAAGAACAATGCGGCCTCTCTTCTTCTTGCCAAATAGCTATGCTCACATGCAAGTGTCCCCCCCCCACAAAATAAAAAGTTCCCCGCTCTTGTTTTCTCAGCCTGAGGCGGTGTGTTTTTCTTTGTACGCCGGAATTCCTGTTTGCATTCACCTTTTTCCCCAAACAGGGGGAAAGGAAAACAAAAACATAATGAAGGGATTAAAGGAGATTACAGGTTGTCAGAGTCCTGGAACTCAAATTGACTCTGTGTGTGTGTGTGTGTGTGTTTTTACAGAGGAGTGAAACATGTGTGTGTTTGTATGTAAGTGCACTGGGATTGTGTGTGTGTGTGTGTGTGTGTGTGTGTTTGTGTGTGTGTGTGTGTGTCATGCACGTGTTAGAGAGGAGAATCTGACAAAACTGACTCCAGCTTGTCCTCACTTCATCACAGAGGAATGGGTACAGAAAGCCTCAGCAGCAAAGTAAACAGCTGTAAGTGAAGAGTCGTGTATGAAAACAGTGCATTTGGGCGGGAAGAAGTACTCTGGTACTTCTACTTTAACTCAAGAACAAGATCAGAGTGTAGGAATACTCTGTTACAAGTCCTAGATTCAAGTCAAAGTAGAAAAGCATTAGCATCAAAAGTAAAAGCTTTTTGGAATAATATTTATTATATCCCTGGTTTATAATAAGTGATGCATGTGTGTGTGTGTGTTTCATTTACATTTTGCAGCTGTTAAAGGATGAGAAGACCTTAATAACTCTATATATTGCCAGATATGTCTCCATCCATAATAGTGCATTAAAGTGCACACACTTCACACACACTTTAATCCTCACGTGAATGCAGACATTTCAGCAGCCCAGCAGTGAGGTGCTAATACAACACAGCGACTTGTCACAGCAGGTCAAGTCAGAGCTTAACATAACCTGGGATAATAACCAGGCTAAGTCTGCAGGGAGCTATAGCAGATTAAAAAAAGGTAACTAAGGTACAAACACTAGTTAAAGCAAACAGGCGGCCATTCACCCGAGCACAGCAAGTCCAGACCCAACAGCATCCTCCTGAGAAAGAGCAGGGTCTGAACACGAAAGGAAACAGCTCACAAAACGGTCCACTACGATCTGTTAACACTTGCTCAACGAGAACAAACATGAGAGTAGAAAAAGAAAATCCATTACTGAGAAACGTTTCTCTTTCTCACGCTGAACTCCCCGCTGATCTGCAGACGTTAGAGGAACAAATGAGCTGAATTCTTTGATTGCACCGGGTGCAATAAGACAGAAGTCATTAGCGGGCGTTTCGGTGCCAAACCAAATGTTTATTTTTCATAAGCATCTGAGCTGAAAGAGGTCACACACACACACACACACACACACACACACACACACACACACACACACACACACACCCCTTCTGCGTGGAATTTTATCAGGTTTATATTTGGACCGCAAATGAGAAGGGCATGGAGGCCGTTTGAGATAACACAGGTCACCTTCTCTCGTTGCATGCTTTACCCTAAAACACACACACACACACACACACACACACACACACACACACACACACACACACACACACACACACACACACACACACACACACACACACACACACACACACACACACACACACACACACACACACACACACACACACACACACACACACACACACACACACACACACACACACACACACACCTCTCTCTTTATATATAAATGCACACAAGGAGGATAAGGGAAGCCAAATGTTGATCCATTCCAGACCAGCCTTTACATCCACAGAGCTAAATCTCTCCTACAATCATGACAAATGTACATAGAATATACAAAAAAATCATGAAGCAAGGTTCAAAGGTAAACGCTAGAAACAATCTACCTCTGTAAATCAGGGAATGACAAAAGGGAAAGGCAGTGTGAACTTGGGTAAAAAGTAAAAGAGACGGAGTGAAGAGAAGGCGGAGAAAGGAAGCTCATATCCAAAGTGCAGATTCTGTCACCACTGAGATTTAATACAGCGTTTAATTATCAGACTGTGCATCTGTGCAAACACCCACATCCTCTGCTGTCTGAGCCCCACACACACAAACACACACACACACACACACACACACACACACACACACACACTGCTGATAGACAAACAGACACACGTGGACAGAAGGGAAGACAAATGTTCAGAACGTATAAGAATTTGCAATTTGGCCGAGCCACAGAGCATGCAAGTTGATGCGCTTCAAAATATGTGTGTGTGTGTGTGTGTGTGTGTGTGTGTGTGTATAAAGATGATTAATGAGCAGAAGAAAGATGTTGTTTGCTTAAGAGTTGTACTGCAGGCAGCGTGACGGGAAAGGGGGGTTGTGGGAAAGTTGGATGTAATGTATATTCAGAACTATTGAGATGATCAGGGTGATCATGTGCCACTGCATCTAGGGTAAACAGTGTGTGTGTGTGTGTGTGTGTGTGTGTGTGTGTGTGTGTGTGTGTGTGTGTGTGTGTGTGTGTGTGTGTGTGTGTGTGTGTGTGTGAGAGAGAGAGACTGTTTTAGAGGCAGAAATATGCAGGCTTGAGGAGTTATGGATTACATGCAACAGGATTACGTAATCAGGACACAAAGGAAGGTAACTGTATTCCTTTACAGTTTCATCACAATATATTGAGGATGTTGAATCAATGTTTGATACAAAAATGGCAGCTTTGTGTCACCTAAAACTTTGAAATCTACCCAGAATTGATCAGAATCAGCCCACCAGGAGTACAAATGTAGCCACTTTCTAGTTAAAGCTGCCGTGCTTCATACTGAAAATGTCAGAAATTGATTCAACATCCTCAGTAACCTAAAAAAAACACTCCAGATCAGTCGAGGCATTTCTCAACTATTGTCTGCCTATGCCAATTACTGCTTATTGACGCAACTTATGCTAATTGTGCAAATTAACCAACATGCACGTCAGCATCCGGCAGTTTCTATGTGCTGGGGACCCGTACTGTACATTTCTAACATGAAACTTTGGGGTACTGGTGCACAATAGGACTCTAAGAGCTGACCACTAGACTAAAACAAAAGGGGGCGGGGCTCAGTGTGTGTGTGGCATGTGATGAAGGTGACAGATGGCGCTCGTCACAGCTTCAGCGGTCGCGAAGCGTTTACCCAGGAGGCACTGATCACACGGTTTGTTTTGATGAGGAGGAGCACCAAAAGGAGATCGCATTACTACTCACTCATCGCCTTCACATTTCCCCCTCTCTTTCTTCGTCCGTCCAGATTGTCCATCTCATACATGAAGTACAATAAACACTTCGATTCCCACACACACACACACACACACACACACACACACACACACAAACACACTTTTTTCCTAGAATAGCTGCTTCCTGTGCACAGAGAGGGTGCTGACAGATGTGGAGGTAGCAGTGTGAAGGAGACATGGGGAATAAAGTAGGGGTGGTGACGGGGGGAGTGCATCTGCTGCTAAAACTGAACAACTGCAAAATCCACCGTTACAGCAGGAAGGGAGTGATACGGTGGGACTATTTTTTTGTTTTTAAAACGAGGGCAATAGGTCAAATTGGAGGTGAGACTTCGATAAGCAGCTCCTGTTTTCGCTAACACGTTCAGGACGGTCCCACGGCCATGAAGAAGCTGAGCCAGTGGCAGTTATTTTAAGTGTGAGATAAGTTTTGTGCTGTGTCGCTTTCATCCGCGCCGACCAGCAGTCACCACCGGAGCGCTTTGAAGTCCTGCTGACTGCCAGGCGTGACTGTGACACCACACGCTACCATGCTACCTTTGAACATCCCTATTTCGGAGTATACATCTAATCAAGTTACTGATGTGTTCATCTGAAGTATCTCTGACTGTCAGTGGGACGGCATTACTGTATTTTGTGTATCGTTGCACCTCGGACAATCGTTTGTGCCTGTGGCGACCAGGCTGCTCAATCAAGGGTTATCCTATAAGGGGATGATTTCATTATTCTCATTTTTGTACATGGGTTAGAATGCAGCCGTTTGTTTGTCCTCTCTCATGTTTGCTGCGTTGCATTTCCTCCCTCTTGAAGGCTTGCGCCATGCATACTGTAGCTCATGAACCCGTCACATGTAGAATTCCACCCCCGTGGTTTATGTTACATGTCACCCAGCTGTCCCTCTCCACTCTGCTGTCTCCGTGTGCCATATAGAGCTATGTCAGTACAACTATTTTACAAAAGATCCCTCCTGAGTGATAATGACCCTGAGCTGGTGCATTTCCAAAAGCTTGCTCAAGGACACATCAGCAGGGTGCATGTTTGCCATTTCTGTGTACCGAGGCCAGCTGAAAGATGGATTTCAGACTGAACCGAGTTGTTTTGAGTTGCTGCTAAATGGAGTATTGAACGGATCATTTCAGAGGGGCCTACTCTGCTGGGGCTGGGACTCTGTTGTGATTGGTCCACCGCTTAGTGATGTGCAAGCAAAGAGAAGTGCAATGTTATATAGTGATGTCACTATGTTCTGGAAGTAAACAAAAGAGTCTAAAGGAGGTGGAGAAATGTTGGATTTTCACCCCTGCAGACCATTTACATGCACTAAAACCTATACAACACACTACAAGAAAGGGGAAACCCTAAAAAGCATAATAGGGCCCCTTCAATAGACTCACACTATATTCCCACTGGTTGTTTCTTTGTGTTTTCAGAGTATTTTCTTTGAGTCAGATTAGCTTTATTGGTGAGTGACAGGGTACTCGGGTCGCCAGCTCTAATCACTAAGTACTATTTGTTTATACTGGAAGTCCCGTCTTAAAACAGCACCTCAACGATGGCCTTCATCGCTGCCGTACCCTGACTCATTACATGTCATTCACCTGTAGGAGAGGTCCTTCTCCTGCCTGGAAGTATTTCAGATGAGAGGTTCTGGCATGTAGGTGCAGAAAGAGACTTACATGACAACAAGAAGCTCTTGTCTTAAGTGCTATTGGATCCACCTCCATGTCTGTGTAATCTCTGGAGAAGAATTTCTCAAAGAAGATAAGTATAACATTTCCTCTGACGGCAATTAAAGCCTATGGACAGGAATGTCAAATATGTCTAAGCAATAACGGCGGAGCATGAAGCTACTTTTTTAGTTTGTCACCTGTTGGAGCCGAATGCTCTGACCCAGACCGCCGACCAGACTGTGAAGTCTATAGTAGAAGAGTACAGTATGTGGAGGCCGCTAATAAGATCTTCCAAACCGTATTAACAATGATTCACTTAAAGAGTGCTAACTGTGTTAGCTTTACCCTCTCGTACTTATAGCGTAGGCAGTTCTCAGGCTTGAGTTTCTATATTACCTTGACATTAAATGGTCACCCCGTGCAGCTCAGTTTACCCAGCGTCTGAGTGGCCTTGCATGCTGTCTGGCCCACTTTGAGTCATGGGAATGTAAAATCCCATACGTTTCCTTTAGTAGAAGTTAGCATAACTGAGAAAATGCAGCCGTTATAGGTGTGAAGTGGCGCAATTACATTTGAAATTATGGACAAAGTGAACGTTTTCGCACTGGATCCCACATATAGGTTTCTAAAGATTGTGCTATGACTAAAAAAAAATCCCTCTTTGTGCCCATACACACCCATAAACACACACACACACACACACACACACACACACACACACACACACACACACACACACACACACACACACACACACACACACACACACACACACACACACACACACACACACACACACACACACACACACACACACACACACACACACACACACACACACACACACACACACACACACACACACACACACACACACACACACACACACTTCCGACGCTTAAAGTTTACGAGGCATAATCTCCCCAGTCTTGCGTATAAACAAACTCTGTAAAAGTCAACACACTGGGATTGTGTGTGTGTGTGTGTGTGTGTGTGTGTGTGTGTGTGTGTGTGTGTGTGTGTGTGTGTGTGTGTGTGGGGGCACACATGTTGTGGGTCATGGAGTGTGTGAAAGCGAGACAGACACACAGAGACACATGACAGGAATCAGACCATTTAGGTTAAGAAGCCTGAATGCAAAGAACATGAAGCTCGGGGGAACAGATCTAATGTGCGGAGCTCAGACGTCCCTCTGAATAGCAGCAGGAACACACATGCAGTCTGTGCTCACATTTAGATAGAAGAAGAGGGGAAGATGTGATGCTTCACTACTCGTCTCTTTTCATCTCCACCGGGACACCAGAGACTTTAATTACCTGCACCTGTGAGCACACAAAGAGCCCCACCCACCAATCTGGCTGCGGACCACACCTTAGTTTCCACGGTAACATGCTCGAAACCCTACGACACATCAACCTCCTTCCTGTACACACAACAAATCCCAATCCTGTACACAGAAATAACGTGTACTCACATCCAGAGAGTCCTCGTTGACGATGATGAGGGACATGCCGTGAGTCACCAGACGACAGGAGTAACCTGAGAGACGGATAGGTGGAGAATGGGGGGGGGGGGGGGGGGGGAGATTAGATTTGCTCAAACCCAAAACACAAGGGGAGAAACTGGTCTCATGTACGCCTGGATTTCCACAGCTATCCGACTCCACTCAGCCTCCGGACTGTCTTATCTCCGTTGTAGTGTGTTATGCATACTTCAAATGCATCATGCAGCGATCAAACAGCAAAACAAGCCCCTGAACATCAGGTTCAGGAAGCAGTTTAATTATAAAAAGGCGAGGGAGAAATTACAAAGCAGTTCAGAGGGTGTCCAGACTCTACTTGGAGTTATTGTGGACAAACCTCCTCTAATTACTGCCAAGCCAAAGTCTCCTCTGCCCTGCGTGCACTGGCCCTTTCACTTAGAGATTGGAGACATGTCTGGCATTTCACAGCCCACATAATGGCGGCTATTCTTCTTGCAGTGATTTAATTAACTCCACAATAAATACGGTTTCCTACGCCGCTGCAGGGACAAGGGGACTTCCAGTTAACAGCATCCTCACAGCTCTTACTTTCCATGGCTCGCCCTCCTTTGACTCACATTAGGGAGGATTCTCTCACCTATGTTGATGGCGGTCTCCTGTTTGTCTCCGGTGAGGACCCAGATCTTGATGTCGGCCCTCATCAGAGTGGCGATCGTCTCAGGGACGCCGGCCTGCAGACGGTCCTCTATGGCCGTGGCGCCCAGCAGCAGCAGGTTCTGTTGGGGGATACAAGAGAAGAAGAAAGGGATCATTTTAAATGAAAACTATATAAACAAATGAGTGATTTGAGAAGGAAGACGGGTGGTTGAACAAGAGCAACGCAGGAACACTATGTTATCTCTGAGTTCTCTTTATTTTGAAAGAGGCTAAAAATGGCACAGAATAAGTGGGTTAAAATAAATCATATTTAGGATTCCTCCGCGGCATGTGAGGGCTCTTTCTCTCCAGAGAACATCATCCATATCTAGTTAGAGGACGAGCACCATGCCAGCGAGTTCAGTTGGTACGGCAGCTCTGTACCAGCTCTGTGTCTTCGTGCCAAGAAGTAACCCATTACCTTAACCCCCCCCCCCCCCTACTTTAATTTGTTCAGCATTTAAATGCATATGTACCCTCATTAGACGCACTCGGACGCTCACACAGACACACAAGTTAACACTGCAGTGTTGTTGACTTCGGTTTTATGGGGCTTTTGGCAGCCTGGTGCAGGTAATTACCCTTGTGGTCTCCCAGTCTGAGCCCCCCCCCCACTCCTCCTGCTTCCTCTTTTCTTCCCTCTTCACTTACTTTTCTCACCTAGACCCTTAACTCTAAATCCTTATACATCCC
Source organism: Eleginops maclovinus (assembly GCF_036324505.1). NCBI lineage: Eukaryota > Metazoa > Chordata > Actinopteri > Perciformes > Eleginopidae > Eleginops > Eleginops maclovinus. The sequence continues at coordinate 2,375,764 of NC_086369.1, forward strand.
TAGAAGTACAACTCTCTTAAAAAACCCTTTTTCTGAAACAGCTGTATTATTTTTCTCACGTATTCCCCATTTAGTGCTTTATTTCTCGTAAACAAATACAAGATTACCATTAAATAAAGAGCAGAATTTTTGTTTACAATCTGCTTTTAAGTACATACACTTGTAAAAAGGGACGTCTAATTGTGTATTGCAGTTTGCAGATGTGATTAGTAATGAGAAAGCATCATGTTTCTATCAGTGTAGGAATCAATGGAGCTGCTCTGCCCCCTGCTGGCCAACATGAAGTGTGCGTTTGTGTCGCTTGACGTTGTGTTTACCTTTTCCAGTAATTCGTAGCACTCCTCTAGTTTCTGAGCGCGGTCTTTGAGCACCGTGCTGACAGTAGTGTACTCTTTCAGCCACTCCTGGTAAGCCTCTTCCTCCAGGTCGACATAGGCGAAGCACAGAGTCCTCAGACCTGGACGGATGGGAGGAGGACAACACGATCAGTGAGTGGAGAATACACCATGTTTCTAACTCAGTTGAAACACTGAGAAACAGGAAGGATTGTGTAATTCAAGCTTTAACCAAATGTGGGATTAAGTATTTTCAATTAGAAACAGAGCATCTCAGCTATGTCTCCTTTCTCCTGCTCTCAAATGTCTCTTACCTTCAGTAGCAAACTGTTCCAGATGAGCTAAAGTTAATTCTTTGTACTGGGATGCCTCAGTCAGGCGCTCAAAAATGACATTATCCTGCAAAAACACAGAAAACCATCAATAACAACAACATTTTAAAGACATTCGAACTGCTTTATCAAATGTATAAAGGAGATAACATACAGCTCCTTTGCAGTACAGCCTCAGCCTCCCGGTGGGGGTCCGCACCACCACAGACATGCGTTTGCGGTTACTGTGAAGGAAGCAGTGGCTTTAGGTTGGAAACACAGTACAGTCTCATATAACAGAGTCACTTATTGATATATTATTACCTGGAGAACTCGAGCACGTTCAGCAGCTCATAGCTCATCTCCTTTCCTCTCTGAAATAAACAACAGACGGTCAGCTGTGGTGAGAAGCGGCTCATCCTGCAGAGAAACACACTGACACACACTCACAGCCTCGATGATGACTGAATGCGGGGTTCTCGCTGTGAAGACGAAGCCCAGTCCTTTGGCTCCTTTCACCAGCGCTCCTTCATCTGGAGAAGAGGCCTGGTAAATGAGCTCGTTTTCCTCCCGCTCTGGGACCACCGTGTGGCACACTGCCATCATCGTCAGGAACTCGCAGATCTGAGGGGACGTGGACTGAGAGCGGATCATTTCATTAGCATCCTCTCGTCATTTTTGAGCAGGATATATTTAATTTAAAGAGACTCTATTATGGTTTTTGGGGATGTCCCTTTCCTGTAGTGTGTGTGCATGTAAATGGTCTGCAAAGGCTCAGTTTCTCTCCCACACACTTACATGGGTCTCAATGTTTTGGACTAGAGTTGGGTCGTCAAACTCTGTGGAGTTATTGGGGCTGGCCGGCAGAGTGCTGTGAGATAAGAAACATACATTCAATGGCAAAGAAAATGTGTTTGGAACTCAAACAGCACGTCAGGCTATGATAGGTGAGTTTTTAGTGATCAGTGGTGCATTTATTAAACACATGCAAAGCCTAAAAGGATGACAGGAAAGTCAGAAAGTCAGAAAGCCGGATCAGAGGAGGCTCACCTGAAGTCCTCCATCGAACGATCACAGTCAAGGTCAGGGAAGTGGCTGCAGTGATGGATGAGGGTGTGTTGGAAAAGGAATCAATCAGTTGATGATTTGATTAGTTCAGTAAAAGTATTAACAGCTGATGCTTTAATACAAGTTAGACTGGGACATGAATTAAGTTAAAAATAGAGATTAAAAAGGAGGTTATTTGCATTAAGTGGGATTCTGAGCTAGATTTGTTCTTGCAGGTTGATTTGAATTACAGACAAAGCCGAAGAATGTACAAAACAAAGAGATGACTGACCCATATGTGAGTCCTGCGATGGTACACTTCTTAAAGTGCATGATGTTACAGGTCAGAGTTCCTGTCTTGTCGGAGAAGAGATACTTCACCTGGAACAGAAAATAGAAAAACAACTGTCAGCTCATCTTTCCACTCTTCAGGTGAGTGATTATAAAGAGGGGGGGGGGGGCTGACCTGTCCCAGTTCCTCATTCAGATTGGACGTTCGAGCCATAGCAGGGGTGTCTGTTTCTGCGTAATACATCTCCATGTCCTGAGGGGGGGGGGGGGTATAAATAGCAGCTTAGTTATTAGGAACATTTGACGACTTTACCTTCCCAACAGACAAAAATGTATGACGTTATTTGCAGAAAAAATAATGATCACTAATTTGAATTAGGGATGTAAAGCATCTGTGGTTTTCCAGTGTCAATATCGTAAAATCAGTTCACCTTTACGCCTTTCATTAACTATAACGTGGTTTAATTTTGTATGAATTAGTTCTTTGACCATAAATTCCACAATGAAAGTCAAACTTGTGGTCAGAATGAATTTGACTTTACTGGGTAGTGCAGATTTCAGATATGATTTATACGGTATGCGGACAAAAGGAGGACAAAAGCGGCCAGTTGACAACACAAAGGTTAGGTTAGTTTGCATCACAAACACACACACACACACACACACACAGAGCGTACCCAGTTGATGAAGAGCGCCTGTGTGAACTTGACCACCTCCAGAGTGACCAGCAGGCTGATGGGGATCAGGTTGTTGTACAGGATGATGAACGTCAGCAGGTTGTACGCAAAGTTGGTGGAGATGTCGTCTGTAATTATATTCAAAACATATCACCTGTAACAGAGTATCTTACACTCTGGTACTTCTACTTTAACTTAAGACCTGCGTACTCCTTCCATCTCTGGGGAAATGTGTGTGTGTGTGTGTGTGTGTGTGTGTGTGTGTGTGTGTGTGTGTGTGTGTGTTTTCTCACCGGCCCGGTTCAGGTACCAGCAGGACTCTTCGGTGTGCTCTTTGTTCCAGATGGCGGCGCCCACAGAGCTGATCAGGGCCATGACCAGCAGGATGCCAAACAGCACCAGGATCTGCATGTTGGTGACCCGCTCCACATTAGAGCGCTTCAGGGGGGCCTTGGTGGAGTTCTGGATAAAAACACTGACATTAGGACAGAGCTGGAGTCTCTCAACACTTTGTGCTTCACTCATTTAATTTGACATACACGATTACAAATTCGCAGACGAAACAGTAAGCATCCCAACACAGGGAATTGGATGTGCTCCCAGTTCTCAATGTGCCACTCAGTTAAAAGCTCCAAATTATGTTAATCACATTCCTTAGTAACACAGATTCTAATTACACCTGCCTTGAAGCCAGGATGTTTCGCACATTGTATTACATGTACTGAATTCAGACATGAGGCTGTGTTTACCTGCATCAGTTTAGAGTCATGGCCAGTGTAGACAATAATTCCCACAACCCACTGCGTGTTTCGGAGCTGAGCGCCGCGCAGCAACACCTGGTCCGGACCCAGAGGAGCGGGACTGAGGAGAGAGAAGGGAGGTGATCAACAACAACACAGGAGAAATCAATGCAGATACAACACATTTGTAATCAGGAAGAACACTGTCTGACTGAGAGATAGTGTGAGTGTGAGTGTGTGTGTGTCTCACTTCTGGTTCTCGAGCCGCAGAGTCCCAGTGAAGTCGTACAGGTGTCTGTTGGGGCCTTCACACTCCAAACGACCAGACAGACCAATCAAATCCTCCAGGGTCTGATAGGTAGCCGTGAGCGAGAGACCCTGGGAGAAATAATCATAAGTCATGAGTCAAGGAACGTTTTGTGATGGAGTACTTTTGATAAATGATGGATCATAATTCAAAACAGGTGGATGCAGACGTCAGGAGTAGGAGGCAGTAAGTTCACCAACATTTTTCAGTGTCTGACAAAGACTTTCTTCGGTGTCGTACCTGTCTGATCTTCAGGTTGGTTTCTCCGTCCAGGTTGGAGGTCTCAGTGTAACACATGGCCTGCGGCTCGCTGTGGAGTAGAGGCATCAACATATTGAAGTGCTGAAGATGAGTTATAGATCAATCAACAGGAAATCAGTCAATGACCAATTACAATATCAAATAATCAATTAAGAAATAATTATAAATAATATTGCTTCTCAATTATGATTATTCTCTACCTTTATATTATTTCAAGTTAGAAACAAGTTGTATGACACACACACACAAACATACACACACACACACACACACTTCAAGTCTGACCTGGAGGACACAATGACCATGTCAGCTGGAAGGTGCTGGCCATTGGTCACCTTCACTATGTCTCCTACTGCCACCTGGTGGCCGGACGCAGCAGTGCAACAGCGTGAGAGAAAGGAGGTGGAGGGAAGGAACAGGAAGGGGGTTAAGGGTCAGGTAAGGGGTCATGGGTGGGGTAAGGGGGGGAGAGAGGAAACAAGAAGCAGGTTATTTAGTGACCAACTGAGAAGCAGCCAACAGAGCGAGAGGAAGTCTTGAGATAAGTGACAGAGCACAGCGGTGCGTAGCTCTAACTCTTTTCATTAGGCTGCAACCAAAGCAAGAAAGGCACAAATAAATACAAGCATGTAGATAACAGAAAAGGAGATAAAAAAGAAAGCAGTTTCTTGCAAAAAAGTGTTCAAAAAAAGAGCATTTCAGGAAACCTTGCCTCTCTTTAACATGGACTGTATTGAGTCAGCGGGGCAGCTGGAACAAATTCCTCCACCTTTTCTGACCTTGAGTAACAAGGGGTCCACATTCCTGCTGTACACTAAGCAACAAAGACTCAAGTTTGATTTGATTTGAGCCGCTGGAGCAAGACTGTACACAGCTGGACTCGGTTAATGAGTACAATCGAGAGAGAGAGAGAGACCCCATCGAGAGGGAAACGGTTATCTGTAGTACAAGGACACAGTGAACATGCACTGTTCTGTGAAGACAGGGGGTTCATTCTGCTTTGCTCACTTGGCGAGGATTGCACTGGAAGAAATCGCTCACTGGTTCAGAGAAAGTGCAGAAAACTTTGGGGAATATTGGAAAGATTGCCCACTAACTCACTTGTTATCTGGCTGTAAAGCGTCAATACTAATTGGACTAGTATCGTTTTACAGGCAGATCCTGACCGAAAGCAGACTGAGAGACTACAGGGCTGCCACAGGAGCAGAATATATGGAATAACTTAAAATAAGCCAAGACATTAGATATTTAATCTCCAATTTAACAAAACATTTATTACGTCATACGTACTTTATGTGTTTAAAGTGTTTGCTTTCACCGTAATGCATCTACCCTAGCAGTATCATTTTACAATACCTTTATTATACTGGAGGGAACTTTGGGATTTTAGCCTTTGCTGACCATTTACCTGCACAGAAAGCTATGAAAGACACTGAAGGAAAGGGAGCACCCTGAAAAGCATAACAGGGCCTCTTTAATTATTAAAGTCAATGGTTAAACTGGGCGAGGACAGGCGAGGCACAGGTCTGATTGGCTGAGAGAGATGAAGGGTGTGATGATAGCGATACCTGTTTCCAGATGATGGTCTGCCAAGCTCCGCTCCGCAGCACTGAGAGACAAGGACAACACAGCCATCAGTCAGCCTATAGAGCCACACTCATACAGTATTCATGGCCACTAAACTTTTTTGTCTGGGGCACGCACTATAGTGAGTGACAGACAACAGCCATTCAGTCAGCCATGAAAGGAAAACCACACAGGAATAGACACGCTCATGGAAAAGCGCACGGACAGGCGACGAGCACAGACACGCTTACCTGTTGTCTTCTTGTTGTTCACCGTGTTGTCTGCTTTGTGTCTTTTCTGGGGAAAAAAAGGCAGGAAAATAAGCTTTTAATACATCAGATGATTCCTTTATTTGGAAATGTACTTCACTACCACAGCAGAGTAATCCCATCTGCTAGAGACACTCACATAGTCCTCAATGATCTCCTTGATCCCGGCCACAGTGAGGATGAAGATGAGCGGGACCAGCGTGGTGTAGCGACCCGTCGGCGATACATCTGGGATTTGCTGATAGGATTCAAGAGAGCAGTTATCAGTGCAGTTGTTGAGTGGCTGAAAGCAACCGTAATGGTACCACTACAGAGTTCCTCAGACGAACATTAGAACAGGAAGGGAATGGAGGATAATGAATGAGTGTTCTGTATGTGATGAATCTTTGATGGGAGAAAGTACAGCTTTTACTATGAGGATCACACAGAGGGAGAAACGAAAGTGCCCATCTTCTGCATCCATTCATGGGGGAGAGGAGGTTGGTAGCAATTACAGGGTGGCATTACTCCAATGATTCATGATACAATTGCTTAGATGTGCATGTCATCCCTCAGCTGCCTTTGGACCTGAAGCCTTTGCATTGGCAAGATGTCTATTACTAACCAGATGGAAATAACCAATACCACCTTCCCACACTCAGTAATTTACAGCTTCTGTTACACATTGAAAGGCTTTCTGAGCAAATGTACCAAATATAGGCATATAGAAAAATACTCAACAATCAATACAACGCAGCTAAAATAGCAGAGCATGTGGGAATGTTTTAATCCAACATTTTCAGGATGCGTCATCTACAGCGTGTGTGGGAATCAGCGGCGATCACTGGCCTGGTTTTGTGCGTGGGGGTTTACCTGCATGAGTGCGATGAACAGGAAGAAGGCGTTCGCAGCCCGCCTGATCTGCTCGTACAGGAACCGGGGCAGGAAGGTGAGGACTCCATACTTGGTGGTACTGCAGAGGAAGAGAAGAAGAAGAAGACACTTTACTACTTGTTTACAATGAGACAGATGGAGACAGAGCCAGGTGGTGCATTAGGAAGAGTTGAGTGCTAATGGTCCTTTCACCTGACAAGCGGCTGAATAACTGACTCCATTTGGGTTTCACTTGAAAAATCTATTAGAAACACTCCATCGGGCAAATTTAGAGCCATGATGGGGTGCACACACATTACACCTATAAAAAATCAAATACTTTAAATCCAGCAAACCAAATTTAGACCCATAAAATAAACCTTGGCCACCTCAACTCATCTGTCAATCAGCTGTATTGATCAGACAGCTGTATTGATTAGCGCTGTTTTAGCCAGGAGCTAAGAGCTTTTCAAGGCGCTAAAAATACAAAATGAAAAAGTCCGCCTTGAATTAAAAAGCCTGCCTTGTTATTTCCTGTGTGGACTGAGTGAGAGGAGGAGTGTTTGTTCAATGGATACTGAGTGCATCAAGCGCATGCACCAAATGGGTCAAAAGTAACCCTCCCATCACAGTCCAGAATCTCCATGAGGTGAACCGCTTTTTCCATCTGTCACACACACACACACACACACACACAAAGAGCACGACTTTACACACAAGACAGAGTAGCAACAGCTGTCACACACACTCGCACTGTCCTGACCCTGATGCTCTGGCTAGCTCAGAGTTGGTGATACTACACCTATGATCCAGTAGATAATGCTGCCTTAATCTAATCAAAGTCAAGTGATATCACATTACACACACACACACACACACACACACACTTCAATTGGACTGGGCATCGAGCTGTGTGTTATTTTTCATCCTGTAGACGTCCAACATACTGGCAGTGCTAGCAGCTGTTAGCTACAGGGGGGGAGGCTCTCCTGCAGCTGTGTGTTCTGACGTGCTTTTGAATAAAGGAAAGTTCTGTTTTCTTTATGTAGGCTGAAATAAACACTTGGGAAATCGAGCCCTTTTAGAGGAGGAAAAAGAAAGGCAGGTAGATTTGAGGATAATAGAGCAGGTGACTTTGCTGCGTTTGTGAACATTGAGTTTGTATGAACACATCCACAGAGAAATATGAAAGTGTGGAAGGCCTAGGGATTTCAGAAGAGGCCAGTTGAGTACACAGATAAAAGCTACAAGGCTTTAATCTCTGAGAAATCAATAATGCTATTGAACCTTTCAAACATAAACTACAGAGTTACAGGAACACAGGGGCATCAGAGTGCTCCTGGCTGTCCAATCAGCACGCAGCGCAGGGCACATGTGACCCAATGAGAGGAGCCAGGGAGCACTCACCTTAATCTTATTCCTAGAGTTCAAATAGGCTCTTTTGAAAGTGAAATTAAATCACCTGACAGTAAATGGCAGACTACTGAATGTCAATGACATTCAACTCACAGAACGGCCTTATGGCGCCAAGCACAGTACGGATAGGAATAATAAAAGGTAAAGACAGGGACAAATTAAACTGCCGCATGTCTAATTTAAACTGCAAATACAATATTTACGGCCTCAAACATCCCATGAAATATGCAGACTATAGTTAGGATGATACTTATAAAAGAGAGTTCCTCACTTTGGTATGACACTGCTCATGCCCCTTCCTATAGGCTGAAAAGGTGGTGTTGGGTGAACACCGAAATGTCTGTTAAAAGTTAAAAATTGACCAGTCACTTAATAAATTACTATAGTTTTTGGTTGGTTAGGGATGTAAATCTACCACCCACTTGTGTCTTTTATTTTTTACAACCGTTTTGCTGTTAATAAGGCCCTGCCTGCCTAGAACAGATAAGAACACGGTGTGAAATACATTCAGATATTCACCGTTAATTCACAGAGAGCCTCCAAAAGACGTTTACACAATATGAGAAACACTGACAAACTTTTAAAGTGTGTTTCAATACTTAGTGGGGTCTGAAGTCCTTACTACAAGTATTAAGGACTAGGATTCAGAAATCACACACAGCTAAGGCGCTTTCTGAGATAAACGCATGCCAGTGTGGTTACTTTACTCATTGGCACCTTTTAATATTCATTAGGACGTACTTAATAAGCAACACTGTCACGTAAAGTGGTTAAGCTGAGATTCCCAAGTGGACTTCAGGTGGAGATATACGTCAGTCTCCTAGGTCATAGGTGTATTAATAAGTGAGTTATTAAAAAAAGCCTTATCAATAAAGCTTAACATGTGATTTAAAGCAAAACTAAAAGAAAGAGAGACATGTTTAAGTCAATCCACAGTGGTCCAAAGTCTGCTCGTTGCACATGGCATGTCGGGAGGAAAAACATACAAACAGGCTGTAACAGGTTGTCCTTCAACCTGACAATACGGGTGTAAAGCCGCTCTAAAGCAAATATCCAGAAAGCTGGAGTGTCCTTTAGGAAGACACAGAATCCCTAGAACCTGACCTTTCTGACCCAAATACTAGAAGCGAAGTTAACACACACAGAGAGCTTGAAACCCCCTCTGAATAAACAGAAAGTTTTGATCTACTCTACCAGCTGTTTGCTAAGTAATCATCGTGCAGAACAGATGCCTTTCTGTGTGTACATAATTACATTTATAGATGATATAGAGATGTATTTTGTTAAAAGTAGCTAAAGCTGTTCATTTATGCAGTGGAGTAAAATCACATGATTACCTATGAATTGTATGAGGTAGAAGTATAAAGCAGCAACTATTTAAATACTACTAAAACTGAAGCTAGACACTCAACATGAGCTTATCCCCACCTCAGAATAAAAAGGAAATACAAGTCAGATAAGATGTGATCTCCTCTCCTGGTTTATCAAGCATGCTGTATTAGAAGGTGAACCAAAACCAAAACATGGTTTATAGCAGCCCACTCACCTGACATGGTTGTCGCAGAACTTGGTGGTCTGTGCCCGGTTGAGCAGCACCGATCGGGCGGTGGCGTCTACCGGTTCCGCCTGGGAAGTAGTCCCGGACATCTCATCATCTGCCTTTCGGTATCCTCCGGACGAGCACGCAGGTCCTGCACCGTTAGAGTGATGGGAGAGAGGCGAGGCTGGGTGAGTGTCAGCGGAGAGGTGGTGAGAGATAGAGAGAGGGAGGGAGATAGTGGGAGAGAGAGACACACACACACAGACGGACGTGGTTCAAAAGGCTCCCAATCAGGACTAGAGGATACTCTGTGCTGATGTGTGCTGAAGCCGGTGCGGTCGATTCACTGACGTTTCCCGGTATAAACCCCCCACTTGTTTTTCAGTATTATTATGCAGGTACCGTCAATGCACACACACGCCCACGGGACCCCCTGTGTATAATGGATGTGCTGAGGGATGCACAATGGCGAACAAACACACCGTGTGTTACATTATCAGCAACCTTTCCATATGTAACACAGGAGAAGACCCGGCGTGCATCGCGACTGTCACTACATGCAGAAATTATGCTAAAAAAAGTGGGAAGAGGATGAACGCTTCTCCTGTCCCCACCCCCACCCCCCATTCCCCGCCAAGGCTTTGTGGCATTGTAACGCGTCAGGATCTCCCTGCATGCTCTCCTGCAGCGGGACTCTATTCTATCCTTAATGCTGGTATTGAGATCGGTTCTGCAGGGAGATAGTGAGAGCAGTGCAAACAGGTCTGCTCAGTGTACTCAGCTGCTACAGCGGACCTGGGCGCGGACAGATGCAGCGTGCCTCCTCGCTCCTCCTTCGGCCTCGCTGCAGAGTAAACTCCCGGTGAAAGATACTGCAAGCTCCGCAGGCGTGTCATCTGGCCACCTGCCGCCTCGAAACGGATTTTTTTCGGGTTAAACGATCTCCTATTCCTCCGGTTTGATGGCGAGCGCCTCAGTAGTGCAGACAACAAGAGGAAGTAGCCATATGGAGCTCCTTCAGTAAGTCACTGCTGCGGAGGGGAAGGCTTGGGCTCCGCTTTTAAAGGGCCAGAAGCCTGATATCTCCTTGGATCTTGTGGTCGGGTCAAGTGACATGCATGAGGAAGGAGCCATGCATCAGGAGATCACTTATTGTGATCGTGTTTAAAAGCACTAGAGGATCCACAACTTTCTCAGTAGTTTGCGCAGATGCAAGTCCAGTAATGAGATCAAGTGAATAACCTAGAGTGCAGATATCTGGGAAGCTACAGGTAAGCCACAAAATCCTGTCATTGTTTTGATAATATCATTTCAACAACCCTGTCCACTCACTGCAGGATTCAACACATTCTCAATAGTTTGCATAGATAGCGAGGATGCAAATCCAGTAATGAGATACAATATAATAACCCAGAGAGTGTGGGAAGCTACAGGTCAAATCCTTTCATTGTTCTGATACTTCAACAAGCAGAGGTTGGAAAGTAAACATATCATGTTTACTTTTCAACCTCTGCTTGATAATACTTGAGTAAAGTACAATGATGTCAAACTGCTGTTTAAGTATAGTACTTGAGTACATTTACTAAGTTACCTTCCACAAGCTGTGAGAGCTGAATTGTAATTATTTTTCTGTGGGTTCTTATAGTTTCTTGCTATGGCTGCATTGTGTGCCTCTGTCTGTGAGCGAGGCTGTAAGTTAAAACAACAACAGGTTAATTGCTGTGAATAATTTAGAAACGAATAAGCACTGGCAGGGTTTAGCAGATTGAATTTCTGCAGTCTTGAAACTCCTTTTCTGCGGCACTATACAATCCGGGCCTTTCTCTCCCCTCAATAACCAAAATATCATTATATGCCACTCAAGCCTGCTGCTGTGAAGTGGCTGATGAATTGTAAGCGAAAAACTGCCCGGCTTATCTACACTGGATGCACTATAATCTCATCAGACTTCACTTTAGCATAGAAAGAGACAAAAGGTTGTGGTTCTTTACAGGAAACGGCTAAAATACACTTTAGAGTGCATCTGGAGGTTATTCTAAGGGGAGACCTTTCTTTGGATTTTGGATTAATTACAGGTAAAAAGTCAGCTTGTTTACTATGTACTGTAATGTGCAGTATCAACTCTTGCACGGTGCGATAGTCACTTTTATGTAAGAAAATACATATTGTTTTACATCTTTATGTGTGCTTTTGTATTATTGCATTTCTTTTGTATCTGCTATGCTCCTTTTGCTGTAACACTGAACATTTCCCCGCTTTGGGAGTACGAATTCTGATTCTGAAACCTTTAGGGCAGTGCTATAAACCAGGCCGAGAGAGCAAGGGTCAAAGTCTATCCAAGCAGAATGATAATGAGGCAGCCTATCCCTCATCTCTATAACTCTGACTGGGCTATTACCTGCTGCACCCAACAGAGCTATAAGTCACAATCTCAGCCCTGCACTCCACACTGCGAACGGCACTGAGGTCAATCAAGATAGCAGGTGATTGTGGAGATGACTAAAGATGATAAAAGGTTAAAGGGTAGTGAAGGGTAACACACAATCTGACCTATCACTAAGCAATCCTGTTTATATATTTTATTCCCCCCCCCCCTTCACCTCTACCTTTCTGAGCAGATCAATAGCGTCTTTCTCAGCAGCCCACTTCAGCTCTGATTCACTTCTGAGGACGGATCAATGCCTGGGTTACTCATCTCTGATGCAGCGCAGTCAACCTAACTCATTACCAATGCGCCACTGATGAGTCAGCAGAAAACCCCGGCAGAGCAGAGCCCAGGTCAATTACACGTGAAGCGTCCAGGTACCATAGGTCCGATAACCTGCGGCCAGAACAGGTAAGACTATACCGATCCGAACCTCGACAAACACTTTGATCTCATACCCTGCGCTACCAGCTACCCATTTGGTTGGTGAGGCGTAAACAAGACGTGTCCCTTTTCTTCTAAACAACATTAATAAGCCAAACATCCGTCCATTAAAGGGAAGCTTAACAGCCCATTTACCATCTCTCTTAACATGTACTTCAGTCATTAATGCCTTTCAGTCATACTTAACACAATGGATTCAAATCCCCAGTTCCCTTTGGAAGAACAAGTGGGAAATAAACAATTACATCCATCATGTCATTTGAAGATTTCTCACTCAGCTTCATAATATCTTAATATGGAGTATTAACTTTTTCTTTTTGGGCTGAGCCTCAAGTTTCCCTGGACTGGAGCCAAACTTTTCCTGTTAAAAAGCTAGGCTGCTGAATAATTGATTGAGACCGGCTGCATAATTCATCCACATTTTCCAGTATGGCAGAGCATATTTCACCAGGAGCTGTGCCTCGGTTACCAGACTCTAGAAACAGCCCCGATCACAGCCGGCGTGTTAATGAGCACAGACTTGCCAGAATTGTGCTTTTAAGCGGCATAAATAAAACCTTTTCGGGGCTTACATGTTTAATTCAATCATGCTTAATGCACTTCATTCCAACACCTCAGCCCGAGTTTAAAGGATATGAGCCAGAAAGGAAATAATCCAAACCGCGGTTACAGTAGAATAGCTACAATTATCCCCAGCTGTTGAAGCAGCCTGTAAGCTGCACTGAAAAACGTACTTTAATTCGATGTATTATGTCCACGCAGTTCAGATAACTGTATTAGGCTAATGGGTGGCAGGCTCCACATTGCTGGTATGTTAAAACTGTCAAAACAGTTTCAAATGCAATTGCACTTTGGCAGTCAGAGAACACCCCGGCACATTTTGTTTTCCCCAGTTGGCAACATGGCCGCAAAGTCATTGCCCCGTAACAGCAAGGTCTCAGGTTTTAATCCCCTAACAGCCACGAGCCTGCCAACGTGTTCTTGAGCTAAACTCCGATTCAAGACCACATTTCAATCTCTTAAGAAAACACTAGATCTCCCCCCTACGACCCTGCAGTGTGGTTAGAATAGCATTACCAACGGAGCATCGTCCGTCTGGGTGACGTCCATGTCCCATGGCTGTCCCCGTCCCCGACCCGCAGGCCCCTATTTGCAAGTCTTGGTCGACCTAGCCTCAGGCAGTCCCAGTGGGTCCATTTGCAACCGTAACAGAGTAAGAAGTAAGGCAAAGAAAGCCTCTTAACAAGCCACTGTAACGAGCAGGATAATCCCCTCTGTGTCTGCTCTGCAACTTCACCTGCTGCTAATATATAACCTGATAATCCTACAGGTGTCCAGCAGCACACACTAATGTCTGCATATTCACAAATATACACACACACATTGAGTGATGGAACCAGTCTCTCACACAAAAGGGTGAACATACAGGTTTTGATACCAGAAAAACATGCAATACTACATGCTTCTACCCAACGTGCTTCCTGTCTAAATCCACTATATGTCATACACGCATGCAGCCGTGTTCATGTCCATGCTGTATATAGACATGCCATGTATACACACACATTGAGATGTTGTGTTCAACAGCATGCATGTGTGTAGATAATAAAAATCTAGCTTGAAGTGCCAGTGAAATCAGTCTGTTGTGTGCATGGTCTGACTCAGTGGTGGAAGAAGTATTCAGATGCTTTACTCGAGTTAAGTAAAAGTAGCTAAAGTTGTGAAATAAATGTTGTGGAGTAGAAGTATACAGAAGCAACAAAATGGAAATACTCAAGTAAGGTACCTCACAATTGTACTTCAGTACAGTGAGTAAATGTACTTAGTTACTTCCCACCTCTGTCTGACGTGACCCCACTATCTTGAAGCACATGCAGTGAAAGGTTTCTGCATTAATCACTCCAGGCCCCGAGGAGCTACAGATTATCAGGGTCCACAGCAGGGAAATAATTTCAGATAAGAACTAGAGACATAGCAGGACATGTAGCTCTTGAGGGCCGGGGGTTTGGAGACACCTGCTCCTACAGCTGATGGCCATGCACCTAAAGGACTTCCGGACACAAATGTGGCGTCATCCAGTCTAATTCGAGCAAACTCACTTTTGTCAAACCTGTCCGTGAGGCGCGCACACATAGCAGCACCTTGGCCTGGGTCCTGCAGGTCAGAAGCCTCCTGCCTAAGGGTGGTCAACACTAACTGCTCTGTGGGCACCAGAGAGCCGTGGCAGGAGAGAACAACACACACACACACAAGACAGGACGTCAATAAACACAATATGTGTCAATCACTCAAATGTAAACGTGAGCTTGGATGCTGGATGCGTTAAAAGTGGGATGGTTTCATGGCTGCCTGTGATAGATGTACTCCTGAGGAGATGCACACAGATTAGCTTGAGCAGGAGTGCCCCCCTGTGTCCAACCTTTGTAATACATCATTGCTGCAATTTATTTGTGTATCTCCCCAATGAGACCTTGTTAGCTTAGAAGTAGCCATGACTACCAGGCATTATCTTTCCCAAACAGATGCATTGTTGACGGTTGGCTGAGCTGCATGACTTGCACAAACTGATGATATCAACACAGGGTACGATGTGCTCTTAAAAAGGAAAATAGGTTTTTGTATTACTAAAACAATTGTTTCCCACAGTATTCTCTGCTATCTTAACCTTTGTGAGTACTGTTTCTCTTTTTAAGGTCTACTCATGGTCGTAAATGGGACAGATTGCTAGCTGCGGACGTCATCACCCGGGATATGACAGGTTGGAAGTTTGCTAATTGGATCAAAGATTTGAGATGTCAGGCTACATGAGGACACAGTGAAGGCCTCTGACACTCATGCTTCCACTCCACACCCATGCTATAAATATGGCAGTAGTAAACCCTCCTCAGTTCCCCGAAAGCAATAAAGTATACACTAGAGTTACTGGAAGTCCCACGATAGTTACTCCACACAAACAAGAAGTAAACTAGTGAATGCATAGAATCGGAGGATGAAACCCTCTTTATAGTCACACACATGCACACAGCAGAGCACACACAGTGAAATGTGTCCTCTGCATTTAACCCATCCTAGTACTGGGAGCAGTGGGCAGCTATTGTGGGGAGGTGTCCGGTGCCTTGCTCAAGGGCACCACAGCAGGGCCTAGGAGGTGAACTGGGACCTCTGCAAGTAGCAGTCCACTTTCCATATTTCAAGTCTGTTTGGGGACTTGAACCGGCGACCCTACGATTCCCAGTCCAAGCCCCTACTGACTGAGCCACTGCTGGAATAGGTCAATATGGTCAACATAGGTCAATATAACAGCGATATATATATACTGTGCATATATATATATATATATATATTCTATAAAATATATAATGGCTTGTAACGATAGAACTTCTGGCCTGGGGCAGTGTGGCCCAGTTGGCGCTCATGTGTTCTCACAGTTTGCCCTGCTTTCTATTTCTGGAAGCTGCGTGAGGCATGCGGTCCCACATATACAGTAATACACACACACACACACACACACACACACACACACACACACACACACACACACACACACACACACACACACACACATCAGCAAAGCAAAGCCCAACAATATATGCCAGTCACTATTAAAAGCCCCTGGATGAGCAAAACACATGCTCCTCTCCATTCCGACATCTGTTTGTGACGTGTGAAATCATCCGATGCAGCTTTGTGTTTCTAGCTCCTTCCCTGGGGAAATAGGAAGTATTTTTTACCAGAAAGTGTGACTATAGCCCTCACTAAACAGTGAGTCATGGGGAGTATAAATAACAGCTTTGGTTCAAACAGTATCTTGCAGAAACAGGCACTTCCCAACACATTGTTAAAAGCTGTGTTGTTGCTAAAGGATGTTGATGGCCTTCGGGTCAGGTGTGCTTTCCACATGGTCACATGGATTTCATATCAGCAATGTTTAGGCTGTTCTTGGAATGGTCTATATGAGCTTGGGGTTTCAAATGCTAAAAATCCTTCTCATATTTATAATGGAAAAATGTAGGCAAGTAAATCCAGAGGGAAATCTCCCATATGTTGTGATTCAGGTGACCTGGATACAAGGGGCTGTTGCAACACAACTATCTATTACCATATTGATGCCATGGGAAATACAGTATATTTAAGTGAGTCACACAATACTCCGATTCATCCTAGCAGGAATAAATATGTTGTGTTATCTTATGTAACATTGCGAATTCATATAAAGGGCATACCGGGCTACCTGAAGCAGACACTTGCAGTCTGCTTGCCCTTGCATCCTCTGCCAAAAAAAGAGTCGAGACTGGAGGATAAGTACTGGTACAGCAAGTCACATGCATGCCGCAGTCCCGAACAAGTCCCGTTATTATGCCAAGCACATATTAAATACGCACGATTATCTACAGGCCGCTATATATCATTTACAGGCCTGTTATCTTCACTGAGACAGATATCTTGCAATGACAGATGACAGAACTCGAATTAAAAGGCTGGTGAAAGCTTGATTGTGCAAAGATGAAATAAGGTGTTTGTTGTTGTTTTTTAGCTTACCCCCCTCGGTGTGTATCTTCTTGGCTCTCCGGTTGAAATACATCTTGAATGGCTTCCTGAGAGGATGGGAAGAGGTTTTCCAAGCCGGGGCATGCTCACGGTTCTCCGGCAGAGCAGGGGCCCGCTGCTCCGGGTCTGGGCTGCGGCTCACTGGTCATTATTTCTCGGCTAGTCCGCGGAGGTAATGTTGCATAGAGGGCAGCTGCAGCCAGCCACCATAGAGCGCCATAGACCGTACGAAGAAGGTGATACTTCCGGTTACTGCTTTCAAAATAAAATACGTTTGACTAAAGGTAAGATGAATAGGATGTTTACATTTTAAGGTAAGGCTTCCCTTATTTAAACAAATATTGACTAGTAAAAATAATGCCAGGGTTAAGTTTAGTCCAGAAAGCTTAACCGGTCACAGTAGAGGAACCTGTATAGATCATTTTTTACATTATCTCATTGTACTACAAAATGACTAGCTGATAAATAAATAAAAACATTGGCAATTTTGTTTATAATAAAAACAATTGTTCCCCGCGTCTGATCTGAAGTCTTTATTGTGAAAAACCAACTCTCCCACTTCCGCTCAGGTCCTCTGTGGCTTGCTTACGGTTTTGTTGCCCATTCAATTCATTCAATGGAGCCACGGGGGCGCGCATCGTATGATCAGATGCGAACGCGCGTACTGGCCTCTGAGTACAAAGATTGAAGTACAACTGAATTAAAGTCATGTTATGTTATCACTTTATAAAAATAGATAACCCATTAAAAGAAATAAGGCACGAAATACTCTCATATGTGGCTTGTTATGCAATAAACTACTTTGTAAGCGACTGAAATATGGCTCTCAGGTTTATTTTACACCTGCTCAATTTGTCATTTAGCACAATAGGGATGACAGTAAACCAAAAGGTAGCTTGTTGAACAGTAGCACCTGTAACGTTATGTTAGCTAAAGTCCCAAGTAATTTAATTGACTCAATAATAACAGTTAACACCCTGCACAGCTAAATCTAGCTACTGTTATCTAATTTAAGTTGCTAATATTCGCTATTCTTTGCTCATAACAGCTAACTAGATGTGTTAGATTTTTACTAGTCAGTCAACTTGGTGTTTATTGAAAGATGGACTCATTTTGTTTAGAAATTAACCTTGTCATTTTTTACAGGAGCTATGGGTTATTTCTTAATTAAAAAATATCAAACTACATGATTAGTCAATGCAGTTAACTTAAACATGTTGAAGAGAGGGCCAAAGTAAAACCGTTACGTTAGTACTCACCCCATCGTCAACAGTTTAACGGCAATATAACTTACACCTACCAAAATGTGTACACACATGTACAATAAAGTACACAGCATCTTTCACTTTACCTGTCTTCATTTGTGTAACAGATTTGTAAAAACAGAATGGAGAAATCCAAATAGCCTGTAGGTAGCAGCGGTGGAAAGCCGTTGATACCGGTCGCGCGCACACACACAAACAGTATACTCATTTACACCAAGATTTCCAAGCATAACAAAGCTGCATTTTATTCCATTGTTAAGGAGAAGAGAAGAAAACCCTCGTCTTCAATGTATTACATAGTAACATATTTATCTTAACTGTTTACTCTCATCACATTGTAACATCATACATATTTCAAAACTTGATTCAATCTTATTAAATAGGAATAACAGAATAAATATTCACTTCAATGGCCCCAAACTAATGTCTGTAAAGTGGAACTGAAGCCTATAGAGAATCTGGGTTTACTGGGACACTTGCCCTTTCCTTCAGAACACACACAAACTCACATGCACACACAATTAACCCATACACATACTCCACTCTCACTCTTACATACAGCTGAATCATTCTTAGAGTTGTAGTGACATGTGACTGCAGAGATGTAGTAGTTCCTGTGTACTGTTGATGTGCAAAGGGACCCTGGTGACAACACACTGACTTCAGCCAAATAATTCACCTGTGCTACATTAATGCCAATATGTGCGTAATGCAATGTTAAGACTAACTATAAAGAGCGTGCAGAACTCACATTACCAACACTGCACAAAATGAAGTTTTGGAGCCAAATCTAAAGCAGTTACTTCAAAAATTATATTCCAGCGCCTGTCTCATCCAATGACTTGATATTTTGCAAAAAACACTTGAAAAATCTATTTTCTTTCAAACCATGATCCAAGTTTTTTAAGGTACTTAATGGAATAACACCGGTCCATGGGTCAGGTACGAAACAGCAACAGGAACCAAGAGGAAACATTGATTTCAGGGTAAACAAGACTTTGTTTTTAAGTGTAGATGATAATCAGGCATTACAATGTAAACAACAATGAACAGCAAAACAAACAACACTGTCTCTTCTCTCTGTATTGCACAACTCATACTACATTTTACATCTCTGAATTCCTGATTATCACATGATTTCTGCATTTCAGTTCAATTGTGCTGCTCACATTGGTAATGATTCCAACATTTCATTGAGGGACTTTTATGGATGAATTCTGTATTGCAATTATATAGAATAAGTTCATCGAAAGGGCTTAAACAAATATCACTAAACATACAAAATAAAACTGGTTTAAAAATGAAATACATAGCTCATACACATCCCCAAAGTTTCTTAACCCTCTGTAAAGGGACACCTTAAAATGGAGGCCGAAGCTTTAAAATGGTGACTTAAAAAAGAAAAGGTTTTCTGCTTCCATTTCAAACAGTTGGCATGTGAGGAGCGGCTTGCTTTAAATCTCTTAAACACAAGCGGTGTCGAGTTATTTACAGCTTATACAGAATAAATCAAATCTAGAAGTGTTTTGTGAAGACCAGTTGTGACAAAGAGACGTCACGTGTTTCAGACATTAAAGTGAGACTAGTCAGCAGCGGCTACAGGAGCTCCTTAAGCATTAATGCCATCCATTGACAGGGCGTCTTAAGCTTTGTGACAGAGACCAGTTAAACGGGTCATAGGAAGATGAACTTAAAACAGTAAGAAGTTGCTGAAAACAAAGTCTAAAAAAATAAAGTTTTATTAATTCTCTGCATTTATAGGTTTTTTTTTCTGCACTTTTGGTTCAACCTTCTTCCACTTCAACACAATGGATATTTTCAAATAAATGTAACCATGAAAGCGCTATGTACATGCAAAGCCCACTTGGGTCTGCTCAGTTCAGCCAGCCAGGAACTTGGTAGTTGTGTTTGTGAGCAAATAGGTCAGTCATGATGCACTGCGAGGATGGGCTGCCTGCAGATGGGGCAGGTGTTGTTTTCAGAGAGCCAGCGGTCTATGCAGTGGATGTGAAACTCATGGGAGCAAGGCAGGCGCCGCAGCTTGTTGCCCTGTGCATACTCATTGATGCAAACACTGCACGCTCGACCAATCTCCCCCTCCAGGTTGGCCTGACCATAGGTACGTGTGACTAGATTGTCAATCTGCTCTTTGGTCAGCCCCTAGGATGTTCGTCGTCCTCCTCGTCGTTGAGCAAGAAGAAGTGCGCCAGCCTCAGGATGGGTAGGGTACCATTTTCTACCAGGTTGTTGGTGTCTCTGCTGGTTGCTCGTCCCTCTGTGGGACTCACTACCGCTGCTCCCAGCCTGGCCTGCCCCCCCTGTTCCTCCTCACTTCCCACCTGCCCCACCCTCTCCTGATCCACCCCACCTGTACCAACCTGGCCAGCTACACTCTCAGTCGTATGTAAACGACTAGCTGGGCCGGTGCTACTATTTGTAACACTAGCGTCTGCGTGGCTAGGTGCAACAGTTTCAGAATCTGCCTCTGTCTCCATTAGAGAGCTCAGCTCCCCAAATCCGGTCATGATCTGGCGCAGGATGGAGCGCAGGGCGGTGGAGTTGGGCTCCCCCAGGCCCGTCTCACTGATGCGCCTGAGAGGAATCCGGATAGTGCTCACATAGGTGCGGATCCCAGCTCGCTCGGAGCGGGAGATGGTGCGTCTGAATCCACCACTGTCACTCTCAAATGTGACGGTATTCTCAGCCACCCTGGCGCGGGAACGCGTTCTGCTGGCGATGCTGTCCCGATCACGGTTTTCTCCAGGTCGAATTCTTCTAACCTGCAGGTCCAACATGATAGTGGGGTGACGTCGCACCGCTGAACTTCCAGCTCCCGCTGCATGCGATTCACTTTCTCGTTCTCCTGTCTCTGCAGCTGGCTCAGATAGAACTGCAGGTTCTGCCACGGTCTCCACGGAAACAGAGCTTGTGCCACTGCCTGGCTCAGCAGTGGGGATGCTGGAGCCACTGACTCCACTGCTTAATGGTGGAGTGTTAACGGCAACAGGTATTCTGTGCAAGGGGGAACGGCTACGCCTCGACAAGCGTGGGGAGCTCCCGCCCCCTGTTGCGGCCCTGCGTGCACGACCACGGGAACGAGTCCTACTGCCACGAGATTCAAGTCCATCTGCTGGAGACCCTTCCAGCGGTGACACACGGGGACAGTCTATAGAAGCAGACATACCATCACTGGCCTGCTCTACCTCTGCATTCACACCTTGATGTTGCAAAGGTGTAGTTTGATCAAGAGGAGGGTTGGGAACACTAGGGGGAGGAGCTAAAGAGTGCAAAGTGGCACTTCTCCTCTGCGCTACTGCTGGGGGGGCAGCTGGTGCAGAAATTGCAGAGGGACTCATGGAAAGAGTGGTAGTGCTGCTGCGAGTACGGCGCGTCTGCATCCTCCTACTGAGGGCTGGGCGGGGGGTGGGGTACGGGACTTGTCTTGGCGTGGATGAAGGGCGAGGGCTGGAGAAAGAAGCAGCAGTACGTATAGAGGGTGAGGTTGTGTTGGGGGCATTCACTGGCAGCTCTGCAGAGTCCGCAGCGTCGTTATGCTCCCCCGGCTCTGGCTGATCATGGTTAATGTTGATCTCCAGGCTAAAGCGGAATTCTCCACTGTTAGGGTTGGTCCGGCTGACGGCCCGCCATGTTTGGTTTCCACTCTGCCCACTGCGAGTAGCATTACCAGTGCGTCTGAAAGTGTTAAGCCACTCCAGTAATGAGTCACCATTAGACGTTTCTGCCCCAGGCTCTGCGCCCCCTGTAAAAAAGTAAGTATGGGTAAGACTGTAAACAAACATGTATATATCCCAAAATCAGTTGACTGTATTGGGAAACCTTTATAAAGCTATTGACATTTCCTTGAGACAACTTTATTTCAAGTCCTTCAACATTACGTAATATTATTATGTGATGTTTATTGGCTTCTTTGTTCATCAATACTGCTATAACTCAAGTCATATTAATAGTATTAAAAGCAAGGTAATAAAGATCAGATAAAGATAAATGCCTCCTCCCTACCTGCTCCTCGTCTCCCTCCAGGCCCTCTCCCCTCTCCGTCACCACTGCTGCCCTGCTGTTCTCCAGAATCAGCAGTCTGTGGGCGCTGCTCAGTGCGTGGCTGAGACGACATGCGCTCTTTTGCGCCATCAAGGCGATGCCGAAGCTCCTCAGCAGTCACCTCCCCTGTGAAACATATGAGCATGGAGGTTGTCATGTGCTGTCAGCAGCAAAGGGGCCAAGAATAAACGTCCTATTGTGAAAGCAGATTATGATATCAAACAGTCCCATATTGTACTCTTTGTTATCTGTGTGATACAAGTACGTCATCTAACATGACATACAAACATGTGTCCGTCCTCACCAGGTGTGCCCAGCAGGTTGCTGTCTCTCATTAGGCGGTACTCCTCTTCACTCAAGTCATTAATGAAGTGATAGTATGCCTCCTCCCGACGAAGACGCTCTGCTTGCCTGCGCCGTTCATCTCCCCCACCAGGAGGGTCCATCACCGTGAAAAGTGCTGGCAGACAGAAGGGATTGTCAGTCAGGCCTGGAATGTCCACTATAGTGTCACATATAGCAATCATAAAAGAAGGGCTGAGTTCACATGTTATGCCTCTGCAATTCCACCGAGGAAGTGGACATGCTCCTATGTCATTTAATATATTGTTGAAGCAAATGGCTATTTGATTCTTTTTTGGAAAGATAAAGAATATAAAGTTTTTCTGAGTTATATATCTTTCCCTTTTTTGACTAAGATATAATAGGTAACATTGAATGCAGAGAGGCATTGTTTTATTAACTTAGCCTTTATATTACTCACTCTTGACTAATTTCTAACCGAGGACGACATCCATTTTCTATCGAAAGACTCCACCAGCAACAGAGTGAGGAAGGCTACAGTAATCTTGCTAACTTTTAGCACAAAGACCAACGTAGTATGTTGATAAATCCTAATTCATTCACTGACAGCCAATAAAGATCCCTTTAACAACGTAGTCTTAATGTGAGCTAATGTTAGCCAGGTTACAACAGCAGCTACGGAAGGCCATGTTGAAAGCAGGGGAATAAAGCAACAAAACTGGCGTTGTCATCCTGGTTAGCCACCAATCACAGGCCTAGAGTTAATGACGGACAGGCTCAGCGTCCAATCACTGCTCTGCTAAGGCGGGCCCCGATAAAACTAAGCGGAGGTCTCCATGTAAACGCAGGGCAAAGAAGACAAAGAATGTAGTCGGCTTTATGACATTAATAGATTATTAAAACGTTCAAATCTGGCCACGACAAACTGCGTGAAAACAACAGACAGTTTTGTAGACATTTCAACATTTCAGACATTTAAATGCGCAACGGTTTATAAGCTAACAAGGCTTTAGCATGTTAGCTCATCTAACGTTAGCGGATAGCAGAATAACTCCTCATATATAAATGTAACAAACGGTTTTATGAACAAGTCAATGTAAACGGAGCATAACCCTCAACCACAGCATTGTTTTAGAAGAGATGTCAATGATGTCAAAAGGAATTTACTACCTGACAAAGCAGCGATAATATGGACGGTTTGCTTTGCTGTCCCTTCTCTCTCAACCAAGATGGGACCAGTAGTGCTACACTAAACCAGTCCGTCGTACACAACCTCTCTTGGTATATTGGTTCCTACGTAACGCAGCAACGCCGAACATATCAAACCTTGTTTTGTTTTATTATGGGTGCACTGATTGTAACAACATGACTTAAGTAGTTACTCCATTGTGTGTGGAACTGACATCATTTCATAGGCAAATATGTAATGTTGTTTGAAAGAAATGGATCATTAAAAAACGATCTTATTTAAGATAAGATACACTTTTATTGTCGCCTCTCTAATAATGTGTAATATACACTTCCACTTCCACTTATGTTACCTGTCTGGTATTGCACTTCTTGCTACACTTAAAATATATAGTCACTGGTACTTTTTGTTGTCCACCTAGATGTGTAGTTTTATAAAATTGAAATTTGCATAACTTTTATTTTTATCTTTATTATTTTATGCATGCCTCTTTATTAATAGTTTGCTATTTATGGCTGTTCTGTCCCATCTGTGGGACAGATAAAGGTGTTCTGATTCTAATAAACAATCCCTTTGGCTCTTTCTCTGCTGCGTCTGCAGGACTTGTCTTCACGACAGTTTTGCGACAGTGCCGTATAGCGCGAAGTGCGTCTCTCCAGATACCGGCTGAGGGAAACGCAGCAACAAGAGAAAGGAATACATTTCTGTCTCGTTTTCCCACTTGGACTCTCACCGAGCACCGTGCATCCCCTCCGGTAGGAACAATTTAACCGGAAAACTCCATGTGGAAGCTGGGCTGGGGACGAGATAAATCACCCGAACCGAGCTCGCTGTTGTAGCCTTGTTGCTTCCCAGAAGTGACGCTTTAAAAAGGGAAGGAGAAGACCCCTTTACCCTCATCTGTGGTGAAAATGGACTATGACTTTAAAGTGAAGCTGACCGGCGAAAGAGAGCGCGTCGAGGACCTGTTCGAGTACGAAGGCTGCAAAGTGGGAAGAGGCACCTACGGTCATGTTTACAAGGCGAAGAGAAAAGATGGGTGAGTGCAAGGCCTCTAGCCCCCCTCCCTCTCCTAAATGCATTTAATTTCTGTTATGCAATATTAAGAGGATGAGACACACTTATCGCAATTGCCCTTTACTTGCAAGTTGGTCTCGCAAAATAAACTCGCACTATTTCATTTCTACTCGTGCACTATTTTGTTGTTTTGTTTTTAAAAAATACATTTAATTACTGGTATTTTCCTCGTATGCAATATTTAAAGAAATATGGGGACATTTATTGCAATAACCCTTTACTTTTTGGATGATAATAAATCCTGTTGTGCGTAAAAACTCAAACACCTGCTTCACTATTGTGTGTAAAAGGCTTTATGGTCATATACAGAGTAGCTACAGTTTAGTTATGGCAATGGCAATCTTATGTCCCAGCATCCTCCAACAAGGCAACATAAATATATATGAAACAATACAAAAGATGCAAGAAATAAGAGAATATAAAGTTGTGGTTGACATGATGACCAACAGGCTGGTGATCTGTTTTAAAGAAAGGGATGTTCTTTTTCAAGGTTAATATCTTTACACGTGAACTCACATTTACAATCACCCAATTGTACGGAAGGAAACTGAAACTGGTTCTCATTAGGCATTGCTAAATCTCATTAAAACCCATACCAAGAAGAATTTGGTAGCAAAAGCTCTGCTGCATTAAACTTGGCGGGGTATCAGAGCTGAGTTAAAGAGCCGCTCTCTGCCACAGAGCTGCAACACTCCCACATTTCCCACCACAAAGAAGTGGAAACACATGCAGCCTTATCTTCCCCGGGGCATAAACTTACGTTAAATGTAGAAAATCTCACATAATGTACGCAGAATCACACAGTGAACCCTCTCCACCCCCCTGCCTCTCCCAAATGTGTTTAATTTCTAAGAAAAGGGGGACATTTAATGCAGTTACCCTTTATGGTCAGGATGCTGAGGAAGCTTCCTGTTGTGTTTTTTTTGTGGCTTCCTCCTTCTTTTATGTTTGTAAAGCATCTATGTTGTCCTGTTTTGTTGCACACTGATAGGCCATGTTACATTTAGTGCACATAAGAGGATTTGCAGTTGATTGCCACAAAATTGGCCTTTTATTTTCCAATTGATTCCATG
This sequence comes from Eleginops maclovinus, assembly GCF_036324505.1. Lineage (NCBI taxonomy): Eukaryota > Metazoa > Chordata > Actinopteri > Perciformes > Eleginopidae > Eleginops > Eleginops maclovinus. The sequence continues at coordinate 2,401,759 of NC_086369.1, forward strand.
CTCTTTTTTACTCTTAACCTTCGTCCATCTTCACTCCTTCTGTTTATTCTCTGTCTTTTTTCCTTCAATTTAATTGTGAGATGCCATTAAAATTTGAGGCAAGGATAAAAAATGATCCTTTGCTGGTCTCAAACTTTCTGTACTCATTGGCTCATGTTCAGTATCTTAAACCCTAAGAAAACCAAGGCACCACCCATCTTTAATTTCCAAACCTTTCATTAATTTCCCTTCTCCCTTTACACCCGTCTTAACTGTGTCTGGATCAGAGCTGTAGGCAGCTTCAGCTCCAAGGCCCATCCAGGCCCATTATCATAACCCGGACACACTGGCAGCCGGAGCCACACAGAAGAGCCCCAAAGAGTTTAGAGATGTTTGTGTTGGCTTTAGGAGGCTAACGTTTATGAGACAGTGAGCTAATGTGTTTGGGTAGAGCCAGAGGAAGCACATGAGAGGATTTAGGCCAGGAGGAGGGAGGGGTTATAACCAATTCTTTCAAGTCAGAGCCAGTCCCGGGGCTCGGTTTGTCCCTCGCTGGCTGCCATACAGTGCCTGTTTCCTCTCCCCTTGTTTTGTTTGAGCCTCAGAGGTGAGCTAGATTACACAAATCTGGAGGTAATACAACTCGGCCTCTTCTCTCCGGGCCAGCTGCAAAGTGCAGACGGCTCTCAGGGGGCCCGCAGTCTGGTCTGGTGTTGATGTTGCTCTGCCTCTCTCTCTGTTTGCAGGAAGGATGATAAGGACTACGCCCTCAAGCAGATTGAAGGCACCGGCATCTCCATGTCAGCCTGCAGAGAGATCGCAGTAAGGCTTACGTTGTCCCTTTGCTCGGTCTCGTTCAGCACACTCATGCCCTTCCTAGATGGCTTATGTAATAACCTTCTCAAAGTGGCTTTAGGTAGGTAAACAACAGACATGATACAGGACTACAGAAGAAGAAAAGTGACATTAGTCTAATGCATGCAAAGGGAAGAGACCGCATTTTATCGTCTATGATCGATATTGTGTCCACTCACAGTAAATACCCCACACTTTTAGACACTAGGGACATCACCTAGCACACTTTAACTTGTTGTCATCCATGTTTTCTGCCATGAGAGTGTGTGTGTGTGTCCTCTAAGTGGATCTGTGTGTTGCAGCTGCTGCGGGAGCTGAAGCATCCCAACGTCATCTCCCTGCAGAAGGTGTTCCTGTCACACGCAGACCGAAAAGTCTGGCTGCTCTTTGACTATGCCGAACATGACCTCTGGGTAAACACACACTCACACTCACACTCACTCACCACTCATACTGAAACATACTGATTTCATTATGCATTGCTAAATCTCATTAAAACCCAAACCAAGAAGAGTTTGGTGGCAAAAGCTCTGCTGCATTACCCATGGCAGGGTATCAGAAGAAGTGGAAACACATGCAGCAATCATCAGCCTCATCTTCCCTGCAGCGTGGAATTACTTTTGTGAACATGCAAATAAGGAAAATTGCACAAAATGAGCGCAGAAACAGACCATAATTACCGCTGTCTTGTCTTTCTGCAGCACATCATTAAGTTCCACAGAGCATCCAAGGCCAACAAGAAGCCCCTGCAGCTGCCCAGAGGAATGGTCAAGTCCCTGCTCTACCAGATCCTGGACGGCATCCATTACCTCCACGCTAACTGGGTCCTCCACAGAGACCTTGTAAGAGGATTGATGAGGGAGGAGGCGGGAAAGGGAAAATATTTTGGGAGAAGGGAGCAGTTGATGAAAGACTGGAACATTGTTAGGGATGAGGGTAGAGATCGACCATCTGGTGCTGTATGAATCTACATGTGTTGAGTTTTTGGTTAACTACCTTATTTTACACGTCTGAAATGTTATTGTGCATTGATTTATGGTGACATTTTACCACGTTTGGCCATGCATTTTAACATAAACACCCTCTCTAGTTGTTGTAGCTCAAGGTTTTTTACTTAAAAACTGAAATGTATTTCCATTTCTGTAGATTTTGTCAGCTTAGCTCTTCTAGCTTTCTAGCTAATCCTGTATTTTGTTCATCAAAACAAGTCTTCAGGAATAAAAACTATCGGTTTAAACAAAGTGAGATAGAAAAGGGATGCCTCCTGTGGGCTGCATGTTCTGTCCACTAGAGGACAGCAACACAGAGTTTTAGTAACACCTGCAGGTCTTCGGGAAAGTCTGAAGAAGCATTTCATTCAGTTTCCTTCACAAATCCAGTTCTCACAGTCTATGCTAGCTACAGTAGCTATAAAGCTCATCTTCTAATTATAGTAAGTGTTGGTTTGAGTGAAATCATGAGCTCACATTTTTTCTGTAAATGTTCAAAATATCTGCATTGTTGAAATATCTCCCTCTTCCACAGAAACCAGCTAACATTTTAGTGATGGGAGAAGGGCCGGAGAGGGGTAGAGTAAAGATTGGTGTGTGCATTGTCTCCTCTTCTTATTAAATCATTAATCGTTTTAGTTTGCTATGACCTTACTGACTGTGATGTGTGTCGTGCAGCGGACATGGGGTTTGCCCGCCTCTTCAATTCACCGCTGAAGCCTTTAGCCGATCTCGACCCTGTGGTGGTCACCTTCTGGTACAGAGCACCTGAACTGCTGCTGGGGGCCCGGCACTACACCAAAGCCATCGGTGAGGATTGTGCAACACCATCTGTCTGCACCTCTTCCCACACTTACAGCCACTTAATAAAATAAAAACGTTTCATTGCTCTTCTGTTCTTCAGATATTTGGGCGATTGGCTGCATCTTTGCAGAGCTGCTGACGTCTGAGCCCATATTCCACTGTCGCCAGGAGGACATCAAGACCAGTAACCCCTACCATCATGACCAACTCGACCGCATCTTTAACGTCATGGGCTTCCCTGCAGGTGAGAGTTGTCTGCTGACAGATATTAGAGGGGGGGGACGCTCAGAGAAAAAGGCTTTTAAAGACGATTCATTGCTTTTGATATTAAGGGAAATTAGTCCCTATGACAATGCATGTATTTAATGCCATCAGCTGCTAGCATACCAACGGGCTGCAAATGGAGAATACTCTGGAAGAAGGCTTTTACCATTCCTAGCAGAGGCAGATTATTTTTCCTTGAGGCAGTACTGTGGTCTGTTGGGCCTGAACACCACTCCACTGACAGGATATCTGAAGCCAAATCACAAACACAAACTTCTCCTTGCAGCGCTACATTTGGGCCTATATTTTCCAGTTCACTTAAGCTGCTGCTGATAGCTCTGCTTCCACCCTCTCTGCTGCTCTAGTTGTGTAATCACTTCTCTTTCTGATGCATTTTGTTTTGATTCTGTCAGATGATTAAACTTTCAAATCAGTGAAAATGTTATTGTATAAAAACATGCAGATGTCAGAAACTGATCTTACCCTGTAAATGAAACCCAAAACTCAAGATGCTTCTGATGGAACAAGGGGATTGTTGTGGGTAAACCGTAAGCAAGAGATTGCAATCCAGACCCTCTAACCTTAATAATCTGCTCCTAACGGGAGGGAGGGAGGGAGGGTGTGACATGCTGTAATCCTGTCTTTCCTTCATTCGACAGATAAAGACTGGGAGGACATCAAAAAGATGCCAGAACACTCCACGCTGATGAAAGACTTTAGGAGGAACACGTGAGTGTGCACAGTAGCACTGTCCTACTTTTCTCTAAGATCAGAAACAGTTAGAGCAAAGTGCTCTGTCTGCTGGCAGAAAGACAACCATGTAATAAGTCTGCTTGTTGCAGCACTGAAGGCATGGCATTAATAACATGTGTTCCCTTTCTCTCACAGATACACAAACTGCAGCCTTATAAAGTACATGGAAAAACATAAAGTGAAACCAGACAGCAAAGCATTCCACTTGGTGAGTGAAAATGCCTTGAATTGGGGCGATTGCATGTCATTTGCATAATGTAAAGACTCCTAACAATGAAGTGTGGTTCTCGATGACCAATGGAGCATGCTTTGTCATTATGGGCTGCTATTAACGGCTTCCTGTTCCACTAAAGCTGCAGAAGCTGCTCACCATGGACCCCATCCGTAGAATCACATCAGAGCAGGCCATGCAGGACCCCTACTTTTTAGAGGAGCCCCTGCCGACTTCAGAGTGAGACACACACACACACACACACACACACACACACACACACACACATTCTGTAGCAGACTCCTTGGCTCGAGTCACATGAGCCGAGGGACGCTACCAACCCCAAGTCCCTCGCTAATTGGCCCGGAGCCCTTTGAATGAATGTTTGACGAGCCTCTTTGCCTGTTTTTCTCCAGTGTGTTTGCAGGCTGCCAGATCCCCTACCCCAAGAGGGAGTTCCTGACGGAGGAGGAGCCGGAGGACAAAGCAGACAAAGTAAGAAATGTAATCAAAGCGCTTTCATAACTTTACAAAAATCCAAAAATGCAAACATCGATATCAAGACGGTAATGAAATAACACTTGCAGTCCAATGTTCTTATCTTATTCCATACTAGAAAAACCAGCAGCAGCAACAGGGGAACAACCACACAAACGGGGCGGGGCACACCGGTAACCAAGACAACAGCCACGCCCAGGGCCCGCCTCTGAAGAAAGTGCGAGTCGTCCCCCCCACCACTACCTCAGGTGGCCTCATCATGAACTCAGACTACCAGGTAGGTCTCTCCTCCATCACAGCCTTGAACCAGTTTCCGATCAGCACGCCTGTGCACACTTTAGATGTAACGTCCTCCTGTTCTCCCCCTCCCTGCAGCGCTCCAATCCACATGCTGCCTACCAGAACCCTGGACCAAGCACATCACTGCCCCAAAGCAGCATGGGATACTCCTCTACCTCCCAGCAGCCCCCGCAGTACTCCCACCAGACCCACCGCTACTGAGACACCCCTCCCAAACACACACACACACACATACACACACACACATTATACATGTATATACACAGCCCTCACCCTGCCCATCTGAAAGACTGTACTGAGGGATGTGGTGGGGGTGTCCAAGGCAACAAACCCCCCCCACCCTACAGAGGGCACTTTCTCTGCAGCAGGCTGTTAGGTCAGCACTTCTTCAAGCTAACACACACATCTCCCCAGGCGGAAGAGCGGACACTCTGGGGGAGTCCTACCAGTTCCTGTTTCCTGTCTTATTCAGAGCAGCCGAGAGAGGATGGCTGGGTTTTTCTTTCGGGGTGGGGGGTTTAATCTGCTGTGTCATCTCCGCCCCTCTTTTTCTACACCTGTCTCCACACCCCCACCTTCCCCAGCCCTTCTCAACCTTCTTCCCGTCGAAGCTTGGATGAGATTGAAAGCTGCTATGTGACTGCCAGCGGTGACAGACTTCCTGTCCGACTGTCCTCCTGTCTGTCTGTCTGTCTGTCTGTCTGTCTGTCTGTCTGTCTGTCTGTCTGTCTGTCTGTCTGTCTGTCTGTCTGTTTATTTTGTGTGTGAGGGCTCAGCTGAGGACTGGATTGAGCTGCTGTGATGCATTCTGGGAGGATGTGGAGCCCCCACAGCTGTGGCGTTGAGGGTTTTTGTTCAGAAGGACAACAAAAAAAAAGAGACAAATATTTTAGTAGTTAATTTAATCTGTTTTCATGGTTTTGTTTTTAACGGCGAGTGCGGCTGAGCGCTCAGCTGCTGTACGCTGTGGGTAAGACTCATTACATGATGAGAAACCCACCAATCGCATGGAGGGTGGCAGCGGAACATGCATTGTACTGTATTGTATTGAAATATTTTACATGAAGCAAGTATCCTGACAATAAAAGTGGAAACATTGATATTGCCAGTTGTTTGTAGGAAGCCACCTGCAATGACTTCCTGTTTCTATTGCAATCCCTACTTCACAAAGCTAATCATTTCTCTATACTTCAGTTTATCCTGATGGTTTGCAGGAATAGTGACTACATGTGCTGAATGGCTCAATGTTTTATTGTGATATTCTTCACACTACACAGGAAGGCTCTCCATTTTTCAGACACTACAATGTGCTTTTGTTCCATTGACCCATTGATATGATGCAATGTAAGTTATTTTAAGGCTTAAAGCTACAGGGCTGCAAGCCTGCACCACTCCATCACACAGTCACATACATGTGTGCTTTGGCGTTCATGGCTAAATCAATTATATATGTTAAACTGGCAGCTGTATAACAAATGTAGGATGTAGCTTTCCCCCTTGTCAAGGAATATAAGTGCATTGTCAATAATGAAAACTCCCTTCCCCTTTGGACTAAACCCAGTCCACCGTCTAGAGACTTCTCTGCTCCCTTCCCCTGCTTAGATGTCTCCCATTCCCCTCTCCCTTTTTGTCTACAAACACCTAGGAGAGTAAAGATCTAAGTATAGCAAGTCCTCCTTTTGAACCTTTTCCTGCAGGATGCTGGCCAGATATTTCAGTCTATTACACAATACTACCCAGCTCATTCTCAGCATCACTGTCTGGAGCATGTTTTTAAGCTCCTAAAAAAACCCTCTTAAGCTCCCTCTTCTCTGCGTTATCTAAATAGGTCTGCAAAATCCCCAGAGACCCATGAAGATTTTTATAATTTCACAAGGAATGGGACCTGTCTAATAGCGTAAAAAAGAAACCCTAGTTAATCTCTTCAGCAACGCCCAACCGAAGCCCCGCCCCTTCCATTCGCAACACCGCTTCCGAGCTGGGGAGTCTCCCTGTCACTCATCCTGTTCGAGCGCTCCCATTGGTTGATTTGAACGTCAGTCATGTGTTAAATCCCCTGCTCGGCGATGTGATTGGTGCATGTGTCGCGATGGGCGTGTCCTCGTCCTCAAAGGATTGTTTCCCCGGAGCGGCCAGACGGCTGGGGGACACAGGATGGAAGAGCTAATAGGAGTATCTAACAGGACATGCGGACGGGCTGATTTCTTCTAATATTTCACGTGCTGGTGAGGGTCTAATTGTACTTTTTACACCCTCTAATGACCGCTTATATGTAAATAATGAAATGTGTGTGGCAATGTCTGCTAAGTGTAGTCTAATTGGTCCATAATAACTCGACCACTGGACGAGCTAACCGAGTGGTCAGTTAATACGGACCCCTGGTTAAGGATAATAAGCCGACTCTGGGTGACCAAAACCCGCCTTAAATAGTCTAAATCCTCCCCGCTGCTGGTTAACTTTAGTGCTTTTTTTTAACTCCATAATGGATATTGGGTTGTGAGGCATCTCTGCAGAAAACGGCGGATTGAAATTATGATTAAAACTGGCAGAAATTCCCGAGAACCGAAGGCGGAGGAACAGATGTGGGTCAGTCCATCAGTAACGGGAAGCGGCGGTGCGGAACACTGATTGATCGCGGTTGCCATTAGTTCACGCGCGCGTGTGTGTCCGTGTGTGTGTGTGTGTGTGTGTGTGTGTGTGTGGGGGGGGGGGATGAATTGTGAATTTTAAGACAGCAGAAACACTACAGTTTAATACCTTTACAATGACATTCATGTGGTGATAATTAGAGAATATTCTGACTTAACAATGAAACTACCTTTTATTTACAGCAAAAATATCGTTTCAAATCTTTCTGCAAATACTGAATGTCAATTAATAGATTTTCAAAGTCTTAAATTAATAGATTTTGACTAATCAAATGTCAAAATGAATACTAAACAAATGCAAAACATAAAACTCAATGTGGGAAATGCTTCAAATGTTCAACTGATGATGTCATGAGGAAAAAAGCAACTGTCAAGCATGTACTGTTTTTAATATCTGATTTATCACTGCATGTTTTAATACATCATATCCTCTTCTACAACAATAATCAGCTATTTAGTGCATTGTATCTCCATTAGGATTATGACCGATTTGGGGTCATGTTTGCATTAGGCAGGTATTTGAGTAAATGAATCCTGCAGATTTACTCAACAGATAAAAGGATTTGGTCGAATTGATGGATTTTTAAAAAGATATCAACAGAAAATATGGCAAAATCACGTAGTTGATGTGCAAAGGAATCCCAATGTTCCTTATATTAGGTAATACATGACAGAAATACAACATTATATCCTGAAACGCTGAGCTAAGAGAGGTTATTTTGCTGCTAACAGAAGGCCAAAGTTATTTCGAAACTACCAAAAGGATCCACTATTCAGTAGATATTATTACCCAGAGTGCCTCGGTGTTTCACTACCTCTGAGTAGTATTGGGACGAGGTGAGGTTCCTGGACAGGCGCAGTGTCACGGCAGAATTTGACGTCATATTTAGGGCAGTGTGACCTGACGTAATCCGGCCTGCATTATTCATACCATCGGAGCCAGCGACACGAGAAGCTGCACCGGCTCATGCATTCATAACGACTCGCTCTCAGATTTTAATGGAGTTCACATCTGTAGTAAAGGCCTCACCGAGAGGAAGACCCTGAACCTGCATGTCCCCCCTCACAGGACATCCTTTACTGTAGCTTACATGCTGCTAACGGGACACTTTAAAGCCCACCTGGTGTGTTTGTGTGCCTGTTGTATGAATTAACCACACATGACAGAGAGGCGTGCAGGAAGCATGTGAGTGTGTGTTTGCTAATACTGTGGTGTCTCTGGATTATGTTCGGGCTTTACTCTCCCCTCTCTTTCTCCCCCATGTGAGCAGAGCAGCGTTCATTGCAAAGAGTACTGGGGGCCTTAAAGAAGGTCGAAGACGAGGAGGAAGAGGAGGAGGGGGGAGGATGCATGGGAGAGCTAGTGCTGTTGCCGTGTGAACGAAGCTCTATTGTCCCGGGAACCTTTCACAGTGGCTTCCCCGAGGTCCCTTTTCGTACCCCTCCCCCCACCCCATACACCCTTTTCTCCCTCACAAACACAAACACACACACTTTTTTTTAATCCAGCACCGCTTTTTCTCACACACTGTCTCACACAACACCTCATTCACTGTCTCACTTGTATCCCACATGGTGTCCCTGCCTCTACTACTTTCCCCTCGTTTCTCACAAGCAGACAAGGCTTCCTCCTCCCTCCTCCTCCTCTTCTTCCTCCCCCCCCCCTTCAGTTTGCTCATTATTTCGCCTCATTGATGTGATTGTCATGCCAGCCAGACAGTAAAAGCAGAAACATGCAATCTTCTCATTTGCATCCCCTCCCTCTCATATGGAGGAGCGCGCTGTTTCTAAATGCTAGACTCAGAGGCTCTAAGCCAAACCTCATTGGTGCATTCAGTGTCCTTTATGTGGTGTAATTTTACCCTTTGTTTTTGGTGAGGGGCCGCTAGGGTTTGTAGGGGGTCGCTAGCTTAGATAACGGGGCCAGATGAGGACCCGGCTGGTGGGAATTGGCGGCGGCGAACAGAAGTGGGTTTTTTTGTGCTGAGACACTGATAGCTGCTTGCTTCGTCTGTCCTTTATTGTGCTGATGATGTAACCAGTGTTGGAACAAGTACTCAGAGTCTTCACTCGAGTCACTCACTGCAGAAAACATATCCAATATTTTAAAACAAAAGCATTATAGAAGCTGGAACATTTCTTTGTCCAATAATTGTTCCTTTAATACACTTTTAGTGACTTAAATTTAATGTTTGAGGGTTTAATTTATACCAGATAATCATCATAATCATAGAATTGTGTGTGCAAAATCAGAATTCATGTAATAAATGTGTAAAATAAGTATAAAGTACAACATTTGCTCCCAAAATGTAGAAGAGTAGAAGTTTAAAGTAGTATTAAATGAACATAAGTTAGCTCACTGTTTGGACTCTCGTTAGCCACTTAAAAGGCATATTTTGTTTTAACGTGTGTTATAAAACTTACTTCTCGTCTATTTTTTGTGATTATAAATGAGTATCTGCACGGTCCAACAGTAAAGAGTTGTATTTGTAGTACCTGCCGTCTATTATTAGTCTCTGTCCCGCTGCCAGAGCCCCCGTGTCTCTCCAACCTGCTTTTCACTGGAGTTGACTTTTCATCTTTTTTTTTGCACCAGGAAGAAAGTCTGGAACTGCAATCAGGGTGGAATCATTTGATGAGGGGATCTAAAAACGGGTTGAGTGTATTTCCATCTGTCGCTTCTCATTGCATTGTTCTGGCGGAGTGTTCGGACAGGAAGCTGAGACAGGGAGGAAACAGGAGAGCCAGGTTGAGGCCGAAAAACACAGGAAGCCGGAAGAGGCTCAGATAAGATGGCTGCTCTGAAGCACCTTGGGAATTTTACTGCTCTGGGGAATTGTTTGTAGTGTTTTTGAACTACAGAGAGTGTCTAGTTTAAGAAGCAAAGTTCAAAATAGGAAACTGCTAGGTTTTCTTTTGTGTTTGTGGGACCGTGCCCCTGATCTGTGTGTGTGTCAGGGTTCCAGCTGGGTGTCTGACAGGCCGGCCTGGGATAAGCTGGCATCTTCCTCTCCCTAATGCTTTAATCTCTCTGCTGGTCGCCACAAGTCATCTGGCTTTGGGACACTGGTGGTCATCACTCTCAGTCCCCCCTAACACCGGCTCACCCCGCGTTTGTACGGACTGTAGAAACAGGAAGAGGCTAGAAACACAATAAGCTCATATTAAAATTCCATCCCTTACGTCAACAGCAGCAACGCAAAGAAAGGAAATGAATATACAGGGAGATACGGACGTAGACAGGGAGGTCATGATTATTTACTGCACCGTTATTATCTTTGGACTTCATGCAGGGGCAAATAGGGCTCGGTGTTGCAGAAAAATCCAGTGTCGTTACTCAGTACTCAAGAGGATCATTGTGAATTGGCAAGGAGCTAATATCTGCTGTTCATTTCTGTTTAAAACTGTAAAATAATTTGATGTTTTAACTGTATTCAAGCCTTTAAAACAAGACAAGAGTTTAATAAAAACAAGTACATTTCATCAGTTGACAGAAGATAAATTGATGAATATTTTTTTTCAGCTTTTGCATATGTTATTATTAGCTTGTATAAAGGCGGAACATTATGAGTTTGGTTGCATCATACTAGCTATTTCATATTTCAAGTCGGAAATGTTCCTATTTTCTGATATTTTATCGAACAAATGATTCAGTAGTTAAATTAGAAAATCATCAGTAAATAAATTGATAAGGAGTCAATTAGTCCAGCCTTAATTGGATTGTGAAAGCCTCCAGATCCTCTGTGTTACGTTGATATATGTCCCCCCCCACTCTGTGGCAGATGTGTACAGACTGTCATGCTCATGAACATCACATGAAGTCGGCCGGCATCTGGCACGCTGGTTTCCTGCATTCATCCTCTGTGAGCGGGGTACCAGTGTGTAAAAACCGTGTGTGGGCTTTTGTGTGTCCCTGCAGTGTGTGACGGTGTGAGGCCTCGCCATGCCGCTGGTGAAGAGGAACATCGAGCCCCGCCACCTCTGCAGAGGGGAGCTCCCAGAGGGCATCGGCAGCGAGCTGGAGTGTGTGATGAACAACACACTCTCCGCCATCATCCGTCAGCTCAGCAGCCTCAGTAAGACACACACACACACACACACACACACACACACACACACACACACACACACACACACACACACACACACACACACACACAAAGAAACCTCTTTTTGAGTTAGCATTAAAAACATTCCCAGCGTCCTCGGGCTACAGATCCCGCTCACTTCAGTATGACCACGCTGTGTGTGTGTGTGTGTGTGTGTGTGTGTGTGTGTGTGTGTGTGTGTGTGTGTGTGTGTGTGTGGCCTCTTTGTGGCGGGACAGCATCACATGGCTTCATCCCTAAACCAGAAGCTGTGATTGATTTGGGCGTTGTCATGGTTACGAGGCCCGGGGGGGTCACTGGGCCATCAGCAGACTTTTAAGAGCGCTGGCACCGCAGCATCAAGGGAGGAAATGTAATCCTTTCAGATAGCTCTGCAAAACTTGTTAAGACAGCTGTGTGTGTGTGTGTGTGTGTGTGTGTGTGTGTGTGTGTGTGTGTGTGTGTGTGTGTTACAGTGTGAAGTAGGCCCGGATGGGTTTCATATTGATTGTTATGCTGACTGTAAATGCATCCCATAGAGTTATTACAGCGCCAAGGGCATCCATCCCCTCGCCCATCTTCCGTTTCCATGCCCTTGTTTCATAACGCGTCAACCGTGTGTTATGTGTTGTTTGACATTTACCCTCCCCCACTCACCCTCAGTTTTCCCTCTCTTTTGCTCACTGTGTTTATGGATCTCAACCCGTCTCCGTCTCACCATTGACCCCGTGTGTTTTGGCCCAGTTTCTCCAGTCTCTGTCTCTTATTGTCCTGAAGTTCCTGCACTGGGAGTGGGCCTTTCAGCAGCAGCTGTGGGGGCTATATTTAAGTGTGTGTGTGTGTGTGCACGTTAGTGGACCACAAGGATCCTCACAGAGGTCAGAGTTGAGCGGGCGCAGCATGCCGGATCCGTGCTTCATCCTTCCTCCAAATGTTTTTCCTGCAGCACATCCTGTCAGCAGGAGGGACACAAATAGCCCTGAGCGTGTGTTTACCCTGCCACTGTTTTACACACAACAGATAAATGTTATTGAAACACTTTGTTCTGGGCATGTTTTCTATCCCAGTCTCAATTGCAGTATCTCTTTAGCTTAGCAATCTGGTATTCTAAATCCTTTCTCACTAATGAGTCCCTGAGCTAACAGCCCTAGCGCTTAAAGTTTATAGTGCCATAAATCCTGGGCTAACAGTCTTACAACTTTTATTATGCTTTACTTCCGACCTTGACCATTACTTAACTCTGTTTCAAAGCAGGGTCATCCCTTCTTGTCCGGGTTATTAGCCAAAACACAGGGTTAAAGACACAAGTGGGAATCTTGGTTAGGACCAGTTACTGATTAGAATAATGGGATCAGAAGCCTTGCAGATGTTGATGTGAGGGTGATAGTGTTTTATATTTCTACAGATGGTTCAGTGCTTTTAACCTCCCCCCCCTGAGGTAATGTAGCAGCATTTCTGTGGGCAGTGCAGATGCATTTATTGATGAGCGATGTTGCTAAATGGAGCCGCATGAGATGCCATTTCCTGCTCAGACTCCAGCTTCTCGTTGTGTCACGTTACCGTGGCATCGATCAGACACCAGTCTCTGACGGCTTTCAGATGCAAGTCTGCGTCTTTCTCCTCAAATTTCCCATCTCTCCACTCTCCAGGTAAACATGCAGAGGATATATTCGGCGAGCTTTTCAAAGAGGCCAACATTTTCTATCTGCGAGCCAACTCTCTGCAGGACCGCATCGACCGGCTGGCCGTCAAGGTCACGCAGCTGGACTCCACCGTGGAGGAAGGTGAGAGGGGGGACACAGGAAGTGATTACTCATCGTCCAAGTTTAAACTATGTTTTCACTATGGCTACTGATACTTTATAAAATATAAGGTCAAAACAGGGACTTTAAGAGCAAGAAAAAAGTTCCTTCACACTAAAGGTGAAGATTATTTTATGGCTTTAAGTTAAAAAGTACAAGAAAATCTCTGGTTCTGGTTTTCTAAATGTGAAAATGTGCTGATTTTAAAAGGAAAAATTGAACAAGTTATTTAGTGAAATGTTCCCTATTTTCTGGAATTCTATAGCAAAAACTATTGCATTGTTTTAGAAAATCATGAAGAAATATAGTGTTAATTTAGTTGCATCGTTAATTAAAGCTCAGGAAGACATTGTTCATCATCCAAGTGTTATCACTCATGTTTCTACCGGTCCTTTTGAACTTATTTTATTGCCCTCAGTTTCCCTACAAGACATCAACATGAGGAAAGCCTTCAAGAGCTCCACCACTCAAGACCAGCAGGTGGTGTCCAAGAGCAGCGTGCCCAACCCCGTCAAAGATATTTACAATCTGAGTGACAAGCCCCCGCCCCTCAGCATCCTCTCAGTGTACAGGTGTGGGTTATTGATGCACACACACTCCCCAAACTAGAACATTAGATTCACACGTGTTAATTGTCACATATTGCTTTTTTAAAACCATGCGTTCTACTTTTCCAGTTCCACTTAAAGTCATCCCGTGTTCTTGATTGGATTTTGTCTCCTCCTTTCTGACCCACATTCCCGGTGAAATTGCAGATTTGGTGCTATTTCCTGCTGCTGCTTTTATCCGCTGTGCTTTCCAGTGCTTTGGGTGCATTACATATTTAGCATGGCGTGCTCCGGTGGGAATCCAACTCCTAACCCCGACTACATGGCACATGTTTCCCTTTCTTTCTGTCTCCCTGCCCTTCATCCTGTCAGTTCCAGTTATCTAGGTTCATCAGCCTCCTCTACTTTTACAATATTCATACCTCCACATGTAAAATACTGGCCTTCTGTCTGCCTCTCATTCATACATGTTTGTATACACAGACTTTAGAGCGCCTGTTTGAATTCTTGCTGTGTGTTTCTGCAGGGATGACGGGAAGGAAGCACTTAAGTTCTACACCGATCCGTCCTACTTCTTCAACCTGTGGAAGGAGAAGATGCTGCAGGACACCGAGGATAAGAGGAAAGAGAAGAGGAAGCAGAAGGTACGATTCTGTCCTAGAGAAACAGAGCAATCTATAGTTAAATATACAATCTCACAGATATTCTGTCCAATGTCATGTCAATTATCCGACCAAATTACTTTCCAAATACTGATATCAGGTGATTATTCTTAGTGGAAGTAATTCTATTCTTGTCCATTTAAGAACACCTTCTAGTTTACATTCATTTTAACAAAATTGAAACACTGATTCCTCCCACCCTCCCTTCCTCCAGGAGCAGAAGCGTGACGTCGACGGGACGTTACAGCGGGAGGTGAAGAAGGTCCGTAAGGCGAGGAACCGTCGGCAGGAGTGGAACATGATGGCTCTGGATAAAGAGCTGAGGCCGGACCACCGACACACCATTCACCGAGACCGAGGGGCCTCCTCTGAGGGCTCCATGTCTCCAGAGAACAGGTGAGGTCCTGAGGACACAAGTAGAGTTTGATTACTGGCTACATATTTGACATGTGACTATAAAAGGTGATCTTACTTTCCATATTCTTCTGTCCAGGGGTCACGGTGCAGATCAGCACCACTACCCCAACATGATGAACCACGCCGGCCACGCCCACACCTACTCCGGCCCCCCGCCCAGCGTCCTGGCTGCGCAGATGGCTGCGGGCCACGCCCCCCGAGGAGGTGGGGAACATGACATGAGAGGCAGGGCCATGATGGGTTATCAGGGTGGGACACTGGGTCGTACTCACCACCACCACCACCAAAACCCACTGCCTCCTCCACCCTCTGAGGCCATGAACGGGGGCTCCATGTCCCTCCCACCAATGGACTACAGGTACAAGCAGAGCCAATGGGATCTGAGGGGCTGTTAGTGTTGTTTTTCAAGCTTATGCGCTCATATCTCACTAATGATGTGTGTGTCTTTACTCAGAACTTATTTTATGAATGAACTTTGAGCCGGTGCTGCCACCTAGTGGCTCATTATGTACTTGATAGCAAACCAAACTACAGACATCTTAAAACTCTCCACTCACTCTTTTATTTCCTCTCTCTTGCAGCATGGATGGCTATGCCAACACTGGCCCCCCTCCCCCGCCTCCTGCCCCTCTCATCCCCTCCTCCCTCACAGCCTTCGCCTCCCCTCCCGGAGGTCCGATGCCGATGATCGGCGCCGGTGGCTTCTCTCCTCCTCCCCCGCCTTTAGGTGGAGCCCAGGCGGTCCCGCCTCCCCCCGGTCCTCCTCCTCTCCCCCAGTTAGCTGGTGCTTCCCACAAGATGTCCTCCTCTGCCCCCGCTGAGAGCGCCGCCGTCAACGACGCCCGCAGCGACCTGCTCGCCGCGATCCGTATGGGTAAGAGTAAGTTTCTGTGTGACTTCATTTTTTTTGTGACTTATTGTGACTTGTGATGTGACAGGAAGGTGAGATCTGCAGCGCTATGATTCATGGGTTCATGCAAACACATGAATATGTATATTTAACCAAAGACAGAAATCTTTATTTGGGTATTCACATCTGCACTGATGTATCACTGCAGGGTTCCTGTTATCATACACGTGTTTAAAAACCTGTGTAAGCCATGTCTGAGGTTTATACTGAAGTGAAAATAATGCCTAAAAAGGTGTGTCATTTGAATGCCTCTTTATTTAATCAACAATGTTTTCCTCCATTTTATGAAAACCTCTTGTATTTATTACTCTAGTAGAACAAAACTGACCTAGGGAGCAGCTTAGCAACACAGCGTTAGTACTTCTATCCATCACTCAGTTATATCTAGGTTAGATTTTTCAACTAGTTTACAACAAATGCTCAAACCTATTTAAACAAAATAGTATTTTTGATATTGAGCTTTGTCAACAATCCAGAACTGATCCTGTGATGAAGTTAAAAACACCTTAATTGACCTCCCTTTGTTCGTCCTGTGATCTCCACTGTGTATATTATAAGCATGCCAGTTTTAAACACATCCCATAATTTCCCCGCAGGCATCCAGCTGAAGAAGGTGCAGGAGCAGCAGGAGCAGCAGGCCAAGAGGGAGCCGGTCGGGAACGACGTGGCCACCATCCTGTCACGGCGCATCGCTGTGGAGTACTCGGACTCCGAGGACGACTCCGAGTTGGAGGAGAACGATTGGTCGGATTAACATACACACACTCACACACACCAATAGGATAACCACTTATAATACACATACACAAACACACACACACACACACACACACACACACACACACAATCAAATCTCACTTATAGAATGCCCACTGTACCACACTCACGGGTTACCACACACTGAAACACAATCACATGCTGTAGGTTGATATAAGCTGAATGGTTCAAAACTGGAAAAGGGGGGGGGGTGTTCAACACTGTAAAGACACTGATAAGATGCCGTCATACTCTCTGAATCATTAACATGTAGTCTGTACTTCAAAGCTTTGTGAATACACCCCAGTGGATGTACCTGTTCTAACACTATATAGACACCCTGTGAAGGTGCTTATTATTCCATGTATAGTCGGAGCTTGAGAGTGTTAGAAGAATTAGCAGCTTTTCCTCTCGAGGTAACCAATGTACTCATCTTTTTTTAAATGTTTATACTGAAACACTTGCTGTAGAATCACCGGGCAAGACATTAACATTAACTGGAAGTAAAGAGGAAATGTAATATTGAATATAAACATGATTGAGCAATCGATCATCGCTGTGTGGGAGGGAGGGGTGGGAGGGAGGGAGGGAGGGAGGGAGGATCTGGGGGGTGGGGGGGGGGTTATGCATATGCTAGTGCGAGCTCTGTAACCTTTGACCCGGAGAAAAATAAAAAAAGATGAATGACGGACCGTGGCTTCGGGCTGCCATGTCTCTTTTTCTGTTCGTCGTCACGCAGTACCTGGCTCATCAGTTTCCATGGCAACAGAACAGTTGAGAAGGGAGTTGCCAGGGAAACGGGAATGTCTGACACCGGCGAGGATGAGCCAAATGAGTCGAGGCGGGAGTCTTTCTGCACAGCACTTGTTTGGGTTGTCTTTAATACAAAATAAACAGGATCTCTCCACCGAGCGACCTCTAACCAAAAGCAATAATAAAAAGTACAACTAACACCTTTAAAAATAGACACCACGTTCACACACACACACACACACACACACACACACACACACACACACACACACACACACACACACATAGGGTTTTTTTGTTAAGAATATCTCAGTTTTTAAGTTAGTGCATGTTGATTATCGTGTTTCATTTTGCAGAATTTGTTGTGCCGTTTTCATCCAAAAAATAAAGTGCATTTCACATTGATAACTACGCATACATCTACACAAGATGCTGTTACCTCAACCCCACCCCCCCACCCCCCCACCCCCAAAACACACACATTCACAGGCCCTTTAGTGTATTTAGCTCTAGATTGGTAACCATTCCAGCTGAACAACAAGTCATTGGCTACACATTATTACACCGTGAAGCATTTGGATTAACAGGTGTGTGTTTACAGAAGTACTACATCCAACATCACTTCTATTCTTGGATACAAAGCCCTTGTTCACACCTGCTCCATCATGAACAACACAGTCTGCTGCAGGAAAACATTCAGAGAATATCTCCCCCGTCTGTGTAGCCAATCAAGTCCGTTTAATCCAGCCTTTACAAACTGGTGCATATTGAAGCCTAACAGAAAAGTTTCTACATCAACGGCGGAGAAAATTCATTCAAAAAAATGTAAACGGTGCAACCAAACTTGGGTAGCACCGTGCAGGGTGGTATAAAGCCCCTCCTCCTCCTCGGCATGCCGTATTTACAGAAACAAGAGTGAAGAGGAGGGGGGGAATCAGATAAACAAGTTATTACTACATTCAGAAAAAAGGCTTTACAGCGCCGTTACATCGTACAGAATCTGAAAGGATCCAGGCCAGACTCGAGAGGAAAAAAATAGAACTTTTCAATGAATATAACAAAATATAGAATTTTCTCCAAAAGGAATTGTGATGGTTTGTGACGTCTGACCTGGTGGCCTCGGAAATAAAGCGACCGGATTCAGTCTGACACAAGTCCACGTTCCAGTGCTCAGATATGCTATTCATCCCTTATTCTTGAGGCCAAAAAGATGATAATTCGGAGCTCCTCAAATGCCTCTTCCTCCCTTAGAGGAGAGGCAGCAAGGAATGAAAGAAGAAGCATTATCTTTGTATCTGGAAGAGACCATTTTTAGCTCATAGAATGATTCAGAGGTCACCTAGCGGACGCCTCAATCAGGTTGATTTAAAGTGGAGGATAAGTGATTTAGAGACAGGAAACGCACAGCAGGACTAGGACCTTCAGAGTCCCTTTCACTTTGGCTTGAAGTGCCGGAGCGTCCTTGTCCTATCTCCCTTCCAATAAGAGCTCTGCAAACATGGAACGAGGCCACTTTTCTCAGGATTGACAGGAAGACTGGCAGCATTTTCCTCAAAGGTCAGAGGGTCAACAGGAAGTCATATACCTCCCCGCACAAGGAGACAGAACCTGGTCTGCTGAGCTGCTGGAACACACAAACATGCACACACCCATGCAACTCATACGGTATGCACGAAAAACACACAATCACACACCGACACTTGAAGTCACGGGACAGTTCGTATGCTCACAGAAAAGCAGAGGCAACAAAACGATTTCTCAACCCGGCGCGATAAAAAGAGCCAGGTTTTGGCTCGAGAAAAGATCTTTGCAGAAGAATGAGGCAGTGACAAATGAGTCGTTTGATCTCGAGTGATTTCACCAACACCTTTTTGAAGATGTGTCACTGAAGCATCACTCGGAGCCCATTCACTACTACACAGCCCTACCTGAGCAGCCAGTACGCTGCTTCACATTGCAGAAGAAGTCATGGAGCGACGTGATGTTATTGCTGTCTGAGTATTGCTTCACATCTACAAAAAATAATAACTACCATTCAGGGGCTAGTTATTGCTGACAAGATATGAAGAGATGAAGGTGTTAGCATGTTCTTCGGGTTTGCAAACTCATTCTCAAGACCCAAAAAGAATGACTCACAGCAGCTGGTAGGTGTTATGATTTTGGCTTCACACTCAGCAGGACTCTAATGGTGACTCTAAAGCCTCTTAACAAATGTATCGGCACCATACAGCCAAAATATCTAGAAATCCACATTTTTCAAAACTCTTGTGACCATCTAGGGATGATTGTAGCTCATTCAAGGGTATACATGTGAGGTACACTGTGTACATAAGCACATCTAGGAGTTATTAGTGTCACGATGACATCTGGGTACACTGACACATGGCTGGCAGTGGCGCATGTGACCTCAGGAGGAATAGAAGGGCATGTGTGTTTGATTCATGCAAATTACACAGCATGCACATCCGATATGTGGTTTGCGTTGAGCTCATTAGGAGCCAGAAATATCAAATTAGTAAGTAAATTATTCACACAAAGTCACCATTGTGCTACTTTGGCTCCAGGTTTGTAGTGATCTGATCATGCTAATGTTATATCCATAGGGATAAGACATTTGACATGTGTGTTATCCTATTCAAAAAGACCTTTAAATTCAAATTCCTGTTAACATCTGAGGGATTTTCTACATTTTTACAATATAAAAAGGATATAACATTCTCCAGACAGTCAAAAAGTCTTTAGCAATCTCCATTTAAAAAGTGAAAAAGGGGATTGAGGGTGGTTACATAATCTGATAGGCTTATACTCGGTTTGCTGCCTCCGTTAATTAGTAAAAAAAATGGAGGAAGGGTTAATGGTGAGATCTCCTGTGGCTCTGTCTGATAGACCAAAACACATTCACGTACAACCCGTAGAGAACAGAAGACTGTGGAGGAGGAGGAGGAGGAGGAGGAGGAGGAGGAGGAGGAGGAGGAGGAGGAGGAGGAGGAGAAACGGCTTCGTTTCTTCCCCAGCGTCTGTGGAGGACGCAGGGCGCGGAAGGATCACAGAGTCCCGGATCTATTTTTAGCTCTCCGCGGCTCTTTAGCTTTCGACTCACGTTCAGAGTGCAGCAGCAGAGAGACGGGATCCAGACGGCCTTTATCTGGAAATGCCTGCGTGAGAATTCTCTCTCTCCTTCCCTCTCCTCACCGCATTCAATAAATCCTCCGTGCGCTTTTACGCACAGAGGTGCAAACTAACAATCCCTCCGCTATTTCAAGAAAAACAAGCAACCAAAGCTCCAGTGCTGGCAGCTAAATGCACATAAGGCTGCTGCCTGTTAAACATGTGAGGCTCTCAGCGCTCTCTGCAGAACAGAGGAAGGGCGTGGTTGGAAGGGGGGCGGGATGCTGCCCGCGCAGTGGCCATCTGTACTGGGGAAGACAGTGAGACACCTTGCCCTATATGGTGAGTGCAACAAAGAAAAAAAATCCATCCATGTGGGCTGTGGATAACTTACAAAATCGCCTCTGCCAGGAAAGTCTCACCCAGAGCTGAAACCATGGACCTCTGCTGCCTCCCCCCGGCCTCCCCCCCCACTGCTGCTCCCTTTGACACCAGACACATCCAGCGAGGAGCAGAGCTGACTCAGGGCGCCACTCTCTTCCCACCTGGGTCTGTTGGGTCAGACGGCACTGGGGGTCCGAGCACGCTGGGCCACGCTGGCCGGCACACAGCCGCAGCACACCAGCCACAGAGCCTTCTGGATCTCCTGGTTCCTGAAGGCGTAGATGACCGGGTTGATGACGGAGTTGTAGGTGGCAGGCACCAGCGTGGCATAGGTGTACAGTGGAGGGTAGGTGTAGTCGGCAATCAGCGAGTAGACAGTGAATGGCATCCAGCAGGCGGCAAAGGTACCCAGGATGATGGCCAGCGTGGAGACGCCCTTCCGCGTTGTGACGTAGTGCGGCGAGGCAGCCAGGAAGTGGTGCTGCAGGGCGATCTGGTGAGCGTGGCGCATCACTATCTTGCAGATCTGGACGTAGAGCTGCAGCATGAGGCCGAAGAGCAGCAGGAAGGAGACAGACAGCACGGCGATGTTGTTTTTGGTGAGGGGCCGCACCACGCTGCATGTGGCCTCCTCTGCCAGGCAGTTGACCCCCGTGACCGGCAGCAGGCCCAGACACAGGGAGAGCCCCCACAGCAGCACCAGCATGGTGTAAGTAAAGGCCGCGGTGCGCTCAGAGTTGTAGGTGAGGGCGTAGTACAGCGACAGGTAGCGGTCGATGGTGATGGCCAGCAGGCTGAACACAGAGGCGGAGAAGGAGGCCACCACCAGGCCCACCGTCAGAAGCTGGGCCGATTCAGATTGGAGCAAGTAGGCACAGGTGAAGTGGAGCACCAGGCCCAGGCCGGCCAACAGGTCGGCCAGTGCCAGGCTGCCGATTAGCAGGAACATGGGGGCTCTGAGTGCCGGGTTCTGCCAGATCACCAGAACCACCAGAGCGTTCTCACAGGCGATCAGCGTGCCCGAGGTGCACAGCACGATGTCCCAAGGGTTCACCAGCAGGGGCAGCTGGCTTGGCGTGAGGGAATCCGCTGGAAACGTCCCCAGACTGGTGCTGTTGTCCATCAGACCCCCGCCTCCACTCGCCCAGGCTGTTGGGTCAGGGGTCAGCCAGCTTTGGGTGACTGCTGGCTCTTCACTCATTGTGCCCCCCGTCTGAAATTGACACGGACAAACACACAATGATATCTGAGAGGAAAGCACAACCCCAACAGGTTCAAGGAGCATCATAAATAAGTTATAGCGTCTATTCCTGGGTAATGTTTTTAGCTCTACTAATTCTGAACACAAAAAATAAGGCACCCCCCCCCCACAAACCAACCCAACCCACCCCACCTCTGTGCACGGCACTGGGTCTGTGTTGGTTTTTACTGATTCTTCATAGTTAACCTTAGAAGGTTATACATGTGGTACAGGTATTGGTATACGCTATGCAGAAGAGGAGAAACCTTGAGTAACACCAAAACTAATGTCTCTTTTTAAACAATAGAAATGTACATTTATATTATTAAGGAGGGGCTATTTACAGTTAAAAACATGAATATCACCATTTGTTGCTCTGGACCAGGTAATATAATTAAACCCATTCACATCTGTAGTCCATTGTCCATTTAAGGTGGTCCAGACAGGCCGTGTATTTTCCTCTGGGAATTAAATGATTCTAACAGAGGCCTGGAGGCGACACCACAGGTGAACAGCATAATTGAAGAGCATAATTGAAAACCACAGCAGGCTTTGCAGCAGATTTCAGGCCACATTTCCCTAAATTACATCCATGATCCTCCACCGGAACCGGTAAGAATTCACGCCGCTGTGAGAGACATATAATGCAGCTTTCCATAACAGAAGACACCGCAGCCGCGATGGAAATAAAACCACCACCGCCATAAATGCATCTCACACTGGTGGCCATATGGTGCTGCTTTACACTCTGTGCACCTTGCACGAGAGGACCACGTCAGCAGGAAGAAAAAACATGCATGTCGAGGATGCGCAATAATCCCAGTCCTGCAGAAACCCACCTTGACTCTGTGAGACTTCCCGTCTAGATGGAAGAACGACAGCCCTGTGAGTCCATGTTCTTGAGAGGGATGGTGGGACGGAGCCCGGGGAGGGGGATGCTGCTCCTCGGTACCTCAGAGCGGGGAGGATGGAAGAAGGAGAAGGAGAAGGAGAAAAAAAGCGCCGAGCATCGCCGTGCACTGCGGCTGTGCAGCGGCGGAAAGAAGGGGAGGAAGGAGGGGGTCGGTGATGGAGGAGGAGGAGTCCCACACCGGCGAGACCCCAAGAGACCGGCTGAACCCCGGTAAAGAGCTCAAGGACAAACAGGTGTGTCCATTGCTCTATATTTAGATTAGAATTAGAATTAAAAGCAACAGTGCGAGAGAGAAACTCAGAGACTTTACAGATTAAACACACTTCAAATATATGTCCATGTCCCTTTAGTAGGCATTTCAGAGATGATTCTAATTTATTCTGTATATTTTATAGTCTCTTCTTCTGAATATCCGTGTTGTGTAGTGAGGATATGTATATTGTTTATAGTTTGAATATTTTCACTCTGTTTCTGTTTGATCTTCTATTTTGAGATGTTTACCGAACCACATGTGTTTCTGTCTTATCCTGTTGCTGCTATACGACCTGGATTTCCTTACAGGGGTCAATGAAGGTCCATCTGATCTGATCTGCATCTGTTATTGTGCTTCTTTTAATGTCAACACGTGTCTCAGCCATACATCTAATACCGGCTCACCTGATTCATCTGCACAAAGCACTGTTTCGATTTGATTCTTTCTGACTCAAACTTCAGATGCTGCGGCTCCTGGTATTCCTGTCCTCCCCGTGCTATTAACAGCCTCCCTGATGTGTGTCACCCCCCCCCCCCCCCTCCTCCTCCTCCTCCATCTTCTCCATCCTTGCGGCGCTGCCTCCTCTCCTGATGTGCATGTGATCGCAGTGAGCTGACCGAGTATTAATCAGGCTGTTTTTTTTCCAAAGTACCTGCCATTTGTGTCTGAATGGATTAAAAATAGCTCCTGTTGCAGGGAGGTCCCAGGTGTGACCACTGAGAGGCGATGTTGAGCTCCTATGAGTCATCAGTGCACCTGTGGGCTGAGGAAGGAGAGCACGCCCTGCTTCAATCTTACTGGCTTTATTTCTTTTTCTTTAAAACAGAAAATGATCGCTTTACAACAGGCCTTTTCAAGCAAACCCTCACATTAAACTCGCCAACACCTACAAAACGGTATCAAAAGTGCACCATAGTGTTAATACATCTTTTCAAGGTCTAACAATTTCCAATAATATTATCTTCTTGTAATATTTATACAAATACCATTCTGTACACTGTAGAAAGCCCGGCGCCCCGTGAGACGGACGCTCACCCCCCCACCCATCCTCCTTTACATGCATGATGAAAAGCCACTCAGTAAATCCCAGTGCAGAATAACAGTGCGAGGGGGGGTGGGGGGTGCAGGCCGATGTTACATCATATGAATTATTAAATACCCCACACCCAAGAAAAACCTAATACGCGTATGACCGACCGATATCTGTACAACCCTCATTCAAAGTCTTTTTTTAAAAACAATCTTGACACAGTTTTCATTCATTATCGTCTCATTGTCCCGGCAGCAGCGTCCAGTAAAACGGGGGAGGAAGGGGGTTGGGTATGGGGACAGGGGCAATGGGGGAGACTTCCATGGTTTAGCTGCAGCATGTAAAAGCACGAGTATGAAACACAGCTGAGCAGGTGTGAGACCAGGCGGGCTGCTGTGGTGCGTTCAGGGTCCGCTGCGAGCCGTCGAGATTGACTTCCTCTGGTGGCGGTTAGTCTCTGGACTGGTAGAAGAGGATGTAGCCGGACTCGGAGTTCTTGGAGATTTCAGACGTGAGACCGTAGAATTCCTCTATGGCCTGTGCATCGATTTTCTACAACAGGAGGACGACGTACAGCAGGGTTAGAAACAGAAATGTGCCGTAAAATAAAACGTAGCCTCAAGGGAACTCACTCACCTCCACAATATCGTCGTCAAACAGCAACCAGAAGTCATGACTTTTGACAATGGCGATGTAGTGACCCCTGTTTGGACCACTGAAAAGGAACAGAGCAGGTTATTAGAGCAAGCTTTATCCTCTATGACCATATCACCCACACTTTAAACAGGCCCACCCACACAGGTGATTCCACTCATTTGCCCGAGCAGACTCCTGTGTGGGTGTGTGTAAACGCTCTCACCTTCCCATTAGGTGGAAGCACCAGCGTGGGTGTACGGGGCTTTTAGAGGAACACAAAAATGTGCAGCTGCAAACAAAAACTTAGTGGAAAGCTGACAGTGAAGGACTACATTTGGTGTGAATACTTTGGTCTGACTAATATCGTAGAGCCTCTTTTACGATACAGGCTGTATGGTCTATTTTATACTGTCTCAAAAATGGCAGAGCTAAGGGAATTTCCTTGAGTTGGAGAAGAATTTCATTTACTATTCAGTGCCATCCCAAATGATATCTTAAAGCATCTCTATTTGAACAGATGCATGAATCCAGACTCTGTAGGCAAAGTTGATAAAGTCCAAGTTTATTTGGCTGATTTTGTTTGGTTGCAGCCCGTGTGGAGGGCAAAGGAGGCAGGACGCATCGCATCTCATGTTGCTTATTGGATTGTAAACAATGACCAGCAAACAGAAAAGGCAGTCTTGATGCAGTTTTGATATCCCATAAATATTCACTCTCCCCTTACAGGCTAACGTCGATAGCCGACAGGATCCTAGTTTGCTGAAATCCCAGATGATATTTGGCCTAAAATCTGACATCAATTTCATGATACGTTTCCAAAATAACCCGGCTGAGGGAGCTCAACTGGGAGTAAATCTCAGAGGGAAAGGACAGACTACTTAGAGGAGGCCTCCAGACTTCATTTCTCAACTCTATTTAATTTAATAGACTTCCGTACCAAGGGGCTGGAGTGTGTTTCCGCCAGCACTGTGTTTGTTCTCCTGCTGAATGTGATATATTAATGTATCTTTCCCTTACATGCCTTTTATAAATAGAACATGTATGCGTCTGCCTTTCTCTACAGTTGCTGTGGAAACTGCTTTTAAAAGAAAGTGTTGCATTCTGGTTGTGCGATCACCTACACACCTCCCACAATGCACCACCACGGCGACCAGGTCGTACAGCCTCTCCGGATTGGTGGCGTCCCCGGAGGTGTTGAAGAGGCGGAGCTCCAGGGGGAAGACGACGCGATAGGACAGCTTGGTGTAGCGCTGCAGCTGCTCCATGTACTTAAAGCGCTTCAGGTGCAGAGCCAGGATCATCGGCAGCTTCTTCACGCGCATCCTACGCCACAAATATCACAGGGTAGATAGGAGCATCCAACCACACACAGGAATGCATTAATACACATGAAAAACACACAGGAAAAAGAAGTGGACTGACCTCTTGTGTGCCTCCTGCTTGCTTCTACATTCTTCACAGTAGTATTTGTACTCACTGCACAGTGTCTCTGTGTTACTGAAGCCTCTGAGGAGTCACAAAGAAAGGATTAGCACAATCTGAAGTCATACCAAGAGTCTAATCCCAAAGAAAGTCTGTTTATTATAATGTTAGACAAAGAAAAAAGAAACCGGAGCAACCAAATGCATTTTATTATTGACTTTCTATAACAGTTGCTGACTCATTTTCAGTCAATCAATGGGCCAGTTCTGCTCCCACATGCTGTGTATTACCTGAGGCAGTGTGTGATAGAGGTATTCTGTTCTACATCCACAGAAAGGTCCAGAAAGTCCTCATCTTTGCTGCTTATCTGTAGCGAAAAGAGGGAGTCAAAACAAGCCAAAAGCAAATAAATTCAAATACTGCACCCATATTGCATTTACACAAATTATTGTTTGCACTGAAAAAACTAAAGCACAAACAAAGCAAAGCTCCTCTGAGCATTGTGTTTGTTTCATAATCCCTGAAATCTGCAGGAGGAGTGTTTGGATAAAACATGTTCGAACAAGACTCTGGTGACACACGGAACAAGATGTTTTGTGTAAAAAACCAGTAAACAGCAGTGATGCGTCTTACCGTTTCACAGGTGAGGCAGCGCGTCTCGTTGGTCAGAGTGCCTTGGAAGATCTCGTGGACCCAGGTTGGAGCGGGCGTGGCATTGCTGTTGTTGTTCTGAGAGTCCAATGTGCCGTTGGCAACGCGGCCATTGGTCTTGTCCTGCTTCCTCTCCTCCTGCAGCAGATCTGCGATGGTGTTGAGCAGGTAATTCAGGAACTCGTGGGCATCCTGCTGCATGTAGTTGTCAAACAACTCTGTGGAAGAAATCCCAGAGAGACGTCAAGAGTTACAATTCAGCTATTACACATGTTCGGTGGGTACTTCAGGGTCTCGTGCAGCATCTTACCATTCTCTTTGCGAAGCCGTGTGATGAACTTCTTGGGCGGGATGACGCCCACTTTCCTCTTCTGGTTGGCGATACTGTGGAACAGGTCAGCCAGGCAGGTGAGCAGGTTCTCCTTACGTCGAGGCTGACTGCGGTACGCTAAGATCTTCTCCCGAAACGGTCTGCAGAAGTACAGAGCCTGCAGCACCGAGTTGCAGTAGCAGGTGTTTCCAAACTAAAAAAAGAAATCACATGCTAAGCAGTCAGATCGAGTGTGAGAAACCATACAGGTAGCAATAAATAACTAAAAACCCTGTGCATCATGTACTTACATTGACCAGGCCGAAGTAGTGCTCATTGACCGGAAACTGCTCAGATCCAATCTCTTTCTCCAGAGCAGAGGCATTGGCGCCCTAAAAATACACAGGTTGTTATCATAAAGCTAGTCATATTTTAGGTTGCACTGGATCAGCAGTTTTAAGGAACTGTGTTACAGCGATACAAAATAAAACTAATGGGTGCATTAAGACAAGGCATTTCACTTCCACTTAAAATCTGCCCTCTCAGCTCAAAGCAGGCATATAGTATTATTATAGGTCAAGCTACCCAGTGGTGATTCAAATAAACTACATATTTAACAAGTGCAACATTGAAGTGATCAACACATTAATGCACTAATAATATGAACACTACATTTCAAAGTATATGGTGCTTGAATGGGCCACTCTGCATAACAAGTACTTTTAGGATATTTTGGTGCCAACACTTTTATGTACTTTTGCACCACTGTTCCAAAAAAAGGTTTTAAATGCAAAACCCCCTGAAATAACAAACGTGTGAAAATAAAATAAATGCAGATGTCATTGACCTTAGCACAGGACCCGGGATTTGTTTGAGGAAACGCATTCACCCTTAATGATGTATGAAGGGTTAACAGAGTACGATCTGTGGACAGCAACAAACTGCAGAGTGGACATGGAGCTGCGCACATAAACCATGTCGTCATAGCCTGCGTACATCATATCTGGTAGTAAAGGCCAACACGTAAATTACTCTTTTTCCCCACAGATTTTCTCCACATACTGCAGATTAATCGCCTTCCGGTCCAAAGTGAATCCTTACCCTGCTGTTTTCCAGTTGGCAGGACGTAAAATTGGTGTAGCTTTAACGCTTCACGTTAGCCACCTAGCTGCTTTGAACCCCAGCTGCAGCAGGTGCAATGTCACTGCTCTCAAAAAGGCTGTGACACATATATAACCAAATAAGTCGTCAAGGTATGAGTTTAATAACACTAAAGAGTCACAATCTGACGTCCCTGATAGTAGCTAATAGAGATCAGAGCGAGGAATCTCTGCTCGCTTTTTGCTAGGAAATCTGCTTGGGTAGCACAGAATTGCCTGCTCTTATTTATAACCACACACGGTAAAAACGCCCATAAGTGTCCAGACACTAGTTCCGTATCACTCCGTAGACTTCATAATGTCAGCGTAAAGGCTGTAGTGAACTCACCATGGTACAAAAAGAGGCAAATTTGGAGACTGTCATTAGGATTTCCATTCGGCTAGCGCCATCTTCAACCACCGCCGCGCGCTGACAAGACTGGGCTGGCTCCCCTCGTGTCCCAGGAAGTGCGACGGCCGTTGAAGCGGATTTTTGGAATGACCGTAGTGGCCAAGTGGTGGTACTACAGCTGCCGTGACGTCATTTTGGCCCCAATAAAGACGTTTTAAAATGGACTTACATTGGCAAAGAGATGCCTGTAATCAATGTGTAATTACGATAAATAAACTACCGTGCACGAACACTTCTGTAGCCATTATTTAAATCAATAGGGCCTTAAAGTTGTAAAATGCGCTAAAAGCCGAATCCAGAATTGTTTTCCTTTTCTGTCTTTTAGGTATTTATATTTATATATATTTTTTTAATTATATATTTTTTATAAATCGGTATATTTTAAGCACTGAATGTTGAGTTTCCTGGTGCCTCCAGATTATAAAGATGTGTTTAACTAAAAGGTCATTTCAGAAGTAATTTAAGACAAAAATACTCCCCTATTTGACTGAGCTGAGATCAATGGTGGGGCATAAGAGAAAACTCTAGTGCGCATGCTCTATAAACAAAAGGCCCCGGATGACCCGGGTACTTTCTGAATCTACAGTCGCTCCATTTTGGGCTTCATGAAAAGTAGTACTGTTAAAAACATTATAAAAAGCCAATCAGAACTAAATCTTTATGTAACACATATTTAATATGAAACTGTATTTATTTGACCCATTACTTTATATACCTACCACTGGTTTCCACTTTGTTGTATACAGAAGATATGATGTTTATATATGTTCTTTAATAAATAAAGGAAACATCTTTATACAGCATTCACTGCTAGTTGTTTTTCAGCCTCTGCTTAAGTGGATCGCATTATTCAGGGTTACAAATGTCTCATAATACATTTCTTACCTTCTGAAAAAAGCTCAGTTGAATATGCCATATTAAAGATCATTAAAATACTTGCTAAAGTTAACATCATCAAAAGAAAATAAAGGATAGCTTTCCTTTTGCGCATGCGCATCATCATGCTGTGAATGCTGTTTGCGCCAACGTACAAAGTATACAGAAAATCACAAAAATGTTACATGATTTAGGACAAATTCGCTAAAGGAAATTGAACTTCAAAGTTTCGTTGTAATTCGTGAGTTGACTGTGGGTCCGCATACCAGCCCCTACATGGCTTTTGTTCAGGCAGTGTCGTAGCCTACCTTGACTGTATTTCACAAGGCGGAGTTTGGGGTCTTTCAGTCTCTCTTTTCGCCGTACCCGCCATCTTGTAGAGACCGGGGGTAAGATCCTCTCCGTATTAATTGTTATTTTCTACTTTATTCTCACATCATTCATACCCAATTGCATCCATATATGCGTCTTAGCTCTTCCCTTACATATCAGTGGGTTAACAGAGCCTAAGAAAGCGTTTGATTTAGTGATATTTACCGTTGAAAGTGAGCAGGACGAACAGCGTGGTTCTCCATGCGGGCCTGGCAGACAGAGAAACGATAGCAGAGTAACAGTCTTTTCCACTTAAACCCAGTTTCACCCGCTGTTAAACTACTTATAGTGGTATTTTTGGCTTGCTTTATACTGCAGATAACGTTACAGTGCTGCCTAGCTGGTAATTCTGCCTCTTCATGACATGTATTCTGTTGCTAGCCTTAAGTTAGCATATCTCCCCTAACTCAGTCGTTGCAATTAGCAGTGCCATATTGTGATGGATCAAGACACCTGTATGTGCATGCTTCAGGAATATAATACACCAAGTGTGTTGTCATTCAATTAGCTCAGTTCTTACAATACAACGAGCTTATTTCTTTCCTGTAAGCTTAGGTCCTAAGTGTGATTTGTCACTCGGTTGACGTTACTTGTTCCTCTCTTTTAATAGTTGTATTACAAGTTTACATTAGAGGTAAATCTGAAGGCTCTATCATGACTAACTGATGTTAATTTTCTCTCAGAAATCAGGCATCATGACGAACACCAGAGGAAAGAGGAGGGGGACGAGGTACATGTTCAGCAGGCAGTTCCGCAAACATGGTGAGTACTCGGTTAAACACCAGCTTAACCATGCTTTTGGTTTATTTCCCTTGTTGTTAATGTCATCTGGGACAAAATTGGGCTTTTATAACGATTGTTTAGTCATTAAAATCATCAATTAATTGTTTGAATTTACTTCGCAGGTCCAATTCCTCTGTCCACTTACATGCGCATCTACAAGAAAGGAGATATTGTTGATATCAAGGTAAGATTCAGGATACGAGTTGAACAGTAACCTTGTTCTTGGTGTCCAGTATGTTAAACTGCATGTAAACAGTCACCTACTGGTAAACATGATGCATATTTACTGTGGTCCACACTCTCAAAAACACAACTACATTTTAACATAAAAAATACTTGGAATATTATGTTCTGTTAGGTCCTCTGAAATATTAAGTGTTCCTTGACATTATTCACCAGGTTGTAGAGAGATGTGCTTAAATTGTGACATGTAGGTCTTAGTCTGGATGAACATTTCCCAAGGAACTGCACACTAAAAATATGATAAAGGTGCACACTGAGGTTTTAATGGGTATTGATCTGCCATGTTGACTTTCCATTGGTTCCATGCTGCGTCCTCCTAATGGTAAACAATATACCTTTTGCTTATCGTTAAAATGTTATGTATTTTCTATTTTCAGGGCACAGGTACCATCCAGAAGGGAATGCCCCACAAGTGCTACCACGGCAAGACAGGTCGTGTGTACAACGTTACCCAACATGCTGTCGGCATCATTGTCAACAAGCAGGTCAAGTAAGTAGGAAGTGGCATTTATTTTCTGACCTACCCAAGTATACTCTTGTGACTGAAGGCTAAGACACACCAAAGGTCTTGAGTGTTCAAAGTTTCAGACTTTCTTTCTTCTGTGGTCTCACGACTGCTTTAGACAGATCAGTCTTTGACAGAGTTGGCATTAGTTAAATGTTTGAAAGCATGTTCTTCACTATCCTTAGGGGTGGAGAAAATGTTAATGCTCAATTTACAGAACGCTTGAAAGATGTCGAGGTTAGGTATTGCCCTTTGAATGATTAGGATAGATAATCAGACACCTCCATCCTTCAGAAAGTAGTGACTATAATCTTTAAATGAATCCAGGAAATGTTAAATCCTGTCTTCAATCTTGTGTAAGTGTTCAGACTCCTTATCTCGACTGTCAGTGGGATGTGACCCCCATTTTCACTTTGCCACCTGGATTCTTCATGTCCTCAGTGGTCATTCACATGGGGAAAAGTATTTCATCCTTAAGCACCCCATCCAGACTCCTGTTTGACCTGGGGCTGTGTTGAGGAGACAGAAGACAGGAATGCAGTAATTGAAACATGTCAATCAGTTTCTTGTGTTTGATATGAACTTGTCTTTTACAGGGGAAAGATCCTGGCCAAGAGGATTAACGTGCGTATTGAGCATGTGAAGCACTCAAAGAGCAGGGACAGTTTCCTGCAGCGCGTCAAAGCCAACGAGGCCAAGAAGGTGGAGGCCAAGCAGTTGGGCAGCTGGATTGAGCTGAAGAGACAGGTATGACATCATGCAAAATTTAGTCATGTTTGTTTTTAAATGAAAGTATGTAGGATTCTTTGTTTTAAAGAAACTCTCTGAGGAAAGCGATGCAGAAACAGGGATTTAAGATCACGTTTAGTTTACGTCAAACTAAAACAATTTAAAGCATCATTCTAATGGGAATGTCTCAATGGTCTAGTCCAAAATTGTCTCGTCATATTAGTCGTATAAGTAGATCTAAAATCGCCCTCTTTCTTGTCCCCACAGCCTGCTCCTCCCCGTGATGCTCACTTCATCACCACCAAGAAGAACGTGCCCCAGCTGCTGGAGCCCATCCCCTATGAGTTCATGGCATAAAAAAGTGCTGATGAAAATAAAACCATTTGTACACACACTGGCTGTCAAGTTCTCATCTGTTCACACATTACTTCTGTTTACGTGTTATGATGTGCTGTCACTCAGTGATGATTCTCCTCCTTTGATTACTAAATGAAATCAAACGCACTTTTATATTTCACCGGCGATCTGAGAGTGACCAGCACATGTGGCACAAGCATTTTACATCCTCACACTCACAGGTCTCTGGTCTAAGTTTGACCTGTTTCCATCGTCAACTAGCAGCCTCTGCCTATAGGCCCACTGATGAGAAATTGAAGCCTCAACATAAGACTTGTGTAAA
The DNA here is from genome assembly GCF_036324505.1 of Eleginops maclovinus. Taxonomy (NCBI): domain Eukaryota; kingdom Metazoa; phylum Chordata; class Actinopteri; order Perciformes; family Eleginopidae; genus Eleginops; species Eleginops maclovinus. Next base: position 2,434,681 of record NC_086369.1, read on the forward strand.
CAAAACTTAAATTCTGGATGTATCAAATCAACTATTTGGTTATAAGTGGGACTAGAGTTCATTGAAATATTAGGTTAGATTGAATATACTGTTCTTGCTCCCAGTTTGGGAAAATGTTATGTGCACTATTGCCATGCTCAATGACTCGCACCTGAAACACCATCTGTCAATTTGAATTAAGGCGATGTCCTGTGTTCAGAGTATCACGATCACACAGTAGATTCCTCAGGTAGTGACAAGGATTGTACACTGGGTGGCAGCATGCACCGGGACATGGCTAAAAGTCGATCTCCTCACTGCACAGATTCAATAAACCCCTGAATTATTTAATCAGTGTCAAAGCTTCCTTAATTTAATTGTGAACCATATGTGTTATTCCCCATCCAAACACAAAATCTGAAATATTTTCTCGAGTAATTGCCAGAAGTTAATTTACAAAAACATTTCTGGGAAAGTAAAATAGTAATTAATATGTACACTTTAACTCACTTCTGAAAACAATATGAGCACGACAAAGCAATTAATTGTACATCATGGGCAATACATGTCATTTTTGTGAATGAGATTAAGATAATAGTTACAGTTGTTCCTCTATAGTGACATATCGCTTTTATTTCCCAAGTAACCTTCATCCTCTTATGTATTTTCCCCTAGATAAAAAAATATATATCAGTCATACCTGTGTGTATATGAGCTGCCTGTCACGGTGTGTGTGTGTGTGTGTGTGTGTGTGTGTGTGTGTGTGTGTGTGTGTGTGTGTGTGTGTGTGTGTGTGTGTGTGTGTGTGTGTGTGGTAGACCACTTGATGTGTGCTGTTTAATCAGTGGAGGCTGAATGGCTGGCTGGTTATGTGACAAATAGGTTATCTCATTGCACCTCAGTACTTTACCCAATATTGACACGAATTAGGACCAGTTTACAGAGATAGGGAGCAGCTGACAGCGTGAAGTGTGTGTGGTCAGGAGCGAGAAGGCCAACAGGGAACCAGCTCTAGGATTATATTCCATTTCTGTGGATGCATCAGTTAAAAGTATCTGGAAGTGAGCTGTTTTTTTAAATGAGGAAAGGCAAAATGGATGATGTACTGTCCTCCTGGACAATGGTGTTGAGATAAACCTGCACTGGTTGTCTTTCATCACCTTCATAACCCTGCAGGCCTCAGGTTAGATAACTCAGACTCAACTCTTATCAGGACCGAGTAATAAGTATCCAACAACCTGAAGGGAATCAGGAAAAAACAGATGGAAAAATAAAATACCATCAATCAATGAGCGGGTGGCAGCCAAAGCCCTCTGTATTGATCTGGGTTTTGCTTGTAGTTTTGAGATAAGGTGAAAAATCCCTCCATATTTTTCTGTGTTTTCCCACTTTTTAGTTAAAAAATGTATCAAATGAGCAAAAATGTGGATTGCAAGTCTTTCCAGCTTTGTTCTTATAGCATCATCCGGCCTTTACATTTACAGTGAGCCCTTTGTATGTGTGTGTGTGTGTGTGTGTGTGTGTGTGTGTGTGTGTGTTCTCACAGATACACTGACTCATGGAGGTTACTGATTGAAGGAGGAAAAAGTAAACAGAAGGAGAGGCAGAGAGAAAGCCGGCCAGAGGGAGGGAAGATGATGGTGGATAAAAGCCGTGGAGCACTATGAACTCTTTAATCACACATGTTTGACACACACAGATTGAGTCTGTCAGCTCAGCCAGCAGCCGTATCGACCCGCGGTGTTACACATTAACCACACACACACACAAACAGATAATTGGACGTGGACACCGCTGATGCAAGAGGAGCCGTGTGTGGAAATGATGCACTTTATGAAATTTCACATTTATTTCACCTGATCTCACTTAATTTAAAGGATAGGTTCATCCAGATAACAAAAAACATGTTATCTTAGGATTTTCTGTAATGTTATCAAGTCAAATATAGATTTCAAGTCCAGTTCTAGTGCCTTGATTGTGTCTGAGATTTCTCCGAGGACATTAGTGATTACATTTGTGGTTTTCAAAGCATAAAAAACACCTTTTTAACATTGTGTTGAGACAGGTCAAAGTTGGGCTAATTAAAACCTTTTTTCTACTAGGATAATTTAATCCAATTAATGCATCATATTCATTAAACTCATATATGATCTGGATGTAGCAACCCTTTCATACTGATCCCCTTGACCCCCTTCCAGGCCTGTATTTGTAGAAAAAATGTCCTCAGGGGTCTTAAAAGTCATATTTGTGATGAAATCATGGGTGTGAACAGTGTATGTCCACATGATGTGTGTGTGTTTGGGAAAGGTCTGGAACTTTGACAAAGGCTCAAGGAAATCCCGCTGCAGGCCAAACAGAGTGCATGCTGTATCTGTGTGTGTGATAGGTGGGGTGATAGAGTCTGTGTGGTTATCAGAGACGGGGGCAGGCATGGTCATATATGTGGATATTGGGCCTGCTGTATTGATCCTGGCCCTGAGGTGGGGGGACCGGATGAGGAGAGGCTGATAATGTTGTCAACTGACCCAGGCTTGCTCACCTGAAGCGTGGGAGGGCAGCGAGGTAACGCCCAACAGGCTCTCAATAGGCCTCATTCACAGGAGTCAGTCAAAGGTTTCACATGAGAGCATGGCACGGGTTCAGAGGGTGAACTCCAATGTTTGGACAAGGCAGATAGTGTTATTGGATTGTTAGTGTCTTTGTCTTTCTCCAACAAGACCTAAAAGTGTCTCTAAAGCAAGTCCATGTACAAAAAAACTGTTCTTACAAATGCAAAGTTGAATTTCGAAACAGGCAACGCACCCTTCTCAATTCAATTCACCTTGTCTGGTACATGGATGCATTCTACCCAAAGATATGACTAATCTTAGCTCATTTAAATATTTCATAAAAGGGTTGAAATAGATGTATCTGTATTGCAAACAATGATAACTATTGGATTTAATGACAATGACTTAATTCTCGAGTTGTGATATTCTTACACAAGGTTTTGGCGTTATGGCTAACCTAAACGTATCGCTTTAATCTGTCTATTAATTGACTGATATCATTAATTGACAGTTTCAGCATTGAGATTGTATTTAAGTTTTAAGAGAAGAAAGAAATGGTCTTATTCTACACCTAAATGAAAACACCTCACACGTGTACAGCTTTCAATAGTGAGGTGACCAGTAGTTTATTAGCAGCTAAAGTTAGCTTATGTTAGTTAACCTTAGACATATATTGGTCCATGAGTCAGTTACTGAGTCACTTAGCTGGTTTATGAGTCTCTACTTGTGCTACTGATACAACGTTTTAGCATTATTGTCAATTGTAGCTAGAGTGGCTACTGTTTAGCTAAAGTTAGCACAGCTTTAATGTGACACTGATTAGCATTTAGCTAAAATAGTGAAGAGTCGTATTACGTCATTTTCTTAAAGTAAGCTAACATTAGCAAACATTAGCTAGTGGTCATCAAACCCCACAAGTATCTCTAGTTGAGTAATATCTGATTGTTTGTTGTTTGTTACATTTTTTCAAAGAATGCTTAAGGGCTAAGAAAGTTTGATTTAGTTTCAGCTCTGTTGGTCACAAAGGATCTTTCAGTGTACAATAAATCACACCTATCAGAAAACAATATTGGGGGGTTGATACGATTAAGATTAGAGCAGTAAATTCTTTGTGTATGTGTGTGTGTGTGTGTGTATGTGTGTGTGTGTGTGTGTGTGTGTGTGTGTGTGTGTGTGTGTGTGTGTGTGTGTGTGTGTGTGTGTGTGTGTGTGTGTGTGTGTGTGTGTGTGTGATTAATGGAGACAGACAGTCGCCTCTCTGCTCACCACACACATGCACACATTCACAGAAACACACAGCAGATCAGCAGATAGGGACACACACTGAAGGAGCCGGGTTGACATTTTTAAAGCCTGAATCAATCACTGTGGAGGAAAGAGTCATGGGCGTTTATAATGGTTGAGTGTCAATGGGATTAAACTCAGGGGTCCAAATCATCTAAGCAGCTTATATGTTGCTTAAGTGTGTAAATGTGAGAAAGAATATCCATTTATTGTAGTAAATATGTTAGATTATCAAATCGCTTTCAGGTTTTTCAGTTTCAGTGGAGTAGGACACCCCCGTCCTGCTCTAATTGGTACATCCCAATAAGATAAATTAGGCACAGGTGGTGCAGCTGCATTGTAGGTCAGAACTCGTCCTGCCCCTTTTAGGCTATAGCATTGTCTGTGACCAAAACACAACATCTGACATCTCTTATTAAAGATGGGGGAGAGGTTGCAAAGTCACAAAAGCTTTGTTTGTGCTTTTTTTGATTGTAAAGCTCTGTTCAGTAAGTCATGGAAGCTTGAGGCTCATCTTTGCAAACACACAGGATTGGTAAGTGGCCAAACAGAAGAAGACACATGAGAAAGTGGAGTAATGTGACACATGTTTCCCAAATCTCAGAAAACCTTCTCATGTGAGAACTGTGACAAGAGCTTCAGCGCTCGCTATCAACTCACCAGACATGAGCTCAATCACAGTGGAGAAAAACCACACAAGTAAGCCACTGTGTTCCCTATTTAAAATGCCTGGTCATAATAACATGTAACCTTGGCATTGCTTTGAACTGTTACCCTCTCTCTGGTCTCCAGGTGTATGGCTGATGGATGCTCCAAAGGCTTTGTCACAAACACTAGCATGAAGAACCACATGGCTCGAGTTCACCAGCACAAGAAGAAGCAATATCGAGTAGGATAATCCTAAAATGTGCATTTTTTTCTTTTATCACACGTAGGTCTGGGTGTGTGATGATGTAGTGGTTCGTCTTTGCTCTCTTTCAGTGCGACCATAAGGGCTGTGGTAAAGAATTCAGCAAGAGGAACCAGCTGAAAGCCCATTTGTGTGAACACCTAGGGATTCTGCCATTTCAGTGAGTAGCTGCACCTCTGATGCATTAGTATCCGTCCTTGGCGATGTGATATCTGATATTTTATTTATCTTCTAATGCAGTTGTACTGCCAGTGGCTGCACAAGAGAATTTCCCTCTTTCAGAAAGCTGAAGCATCATCAGAAAGTACACGAAGGTGAGTTGATAACCATAAATATTTTCTTTGTTTGTGCGTTTTAACAAAACTCTCTCCTGCAGGTTACCCTTGTGAGACGGAAGCGTGTCCTTTTCAGGGAAAGACGTGGAACCAACATCTGAAGCACAGAAAAGAACATAAAGGTAGAGTAGTGCTGCAAAACATTACTCACATGGCGCTTGTATTTAATACCTTTTTATTATTTTAGTGAAGGTGCTTTGTGCAGAGTGCAACAAGCTGTTTAACAACGCCTGGTTCAGACAGCAGCACCAGCTGCGCGTGCACTCAGAGGACAAGAGGATGCTTTCGTGCAACAGGAACGGCTGTGATAAGACGTTCAGTCGTCGCTTTAACCTGGAGAGTCATGTTCTAGGAGAGCATGAGGGCAAGAAGCCCTACAGCTGTTTGTACGCCGGCTGTGGGAAGAGCTTCGCCATGAAGGTAAGCCTGCAATTTGATATAAAATGCTGGGTCAAAGTGATGTCCATCCTTCCTGATAGTTTGGGTTTTACTCGCTTACGGTTTTATTTCTTAAATTTCTCTGGATTATGTAGACCTTACTCCCTGTGAGGTAGTTTTATCTGGAATTTAGGGACATTTTTTACAGAATGAACTGGGTTGAATGAGATTGCGTTTATCCTGAGAAACAGGAAATTGATTTTGGCAAGAATACTTTTAACATTTTTCTCAAGGTGTTTTGAACAGCACAAACCCAATTCCAGCCACTTGATATTACAAAACACTCACCCCTAAAAATAAGACCTGTATTTAAACATTGTTGGTATAACTAACGTTGTGATTTTGGGAGATTTTTAAATAGTTAAATTGCTGCTACAGTGTAAATGGTAACTGGTCTCATTGGCTTGTCAGATATTTTATACAAGTATTAGAAAATAAGAAACTGAACTACAAATTGTTACACAAAAAAGTGTTCCTGAGATGCTGGGAGCTTTGTTAAATTGCTGCCACAGTGTAAAGGGTAACTGCTCTCATTTTTATCAGGAAAGCCTGTGGCGACATGGAGTGGTGCATGACCCAGCAAAGAGAAAGCTGAAGGTAATGCATCTCTGTTTTTATGGTAAATGTGACTTTTCTCCCCTCCATGATGTCCTTGTATTATAATTATATTTGTGCTCCTCTTGCAGAGACTGCGTCCGAACAAGAACCAGCCCTGGCGTGTTTTAAAGCGGCTCAGAAAGGCAGTTTATCAAGCAGAGACCACCAAGCTCACTGCGAAGCTGCGCAACACAACTCTACAAGACAAACCCTAAAACCAACTGAGGCTTCATTATATAAACATCTGCTTGCACGTGTTCACATGATTTTCTGTTGGAAATGTGAAAATAAAGCCTCCTTATTTCAGCACTATCCTAGTAAACTGCCTCTCTCATCGACACACAACCCCCCCTCGCCCGGTTAAAAAGCACGCTGTAGAGCCATTAATCCTTCCAAGGAAATGTGTTTATTAAACAAACGGTATACACATTCACACACATGTATAAAACTCCGGCTGATGGGACAGCTGGTTGTCATGGTGATGAGGCCTAAGGGCAGTCGAGCCCCCCCCCCAGGGTGCGGCAGGTTTTTCTAATAAGGCCCGAGGCTTATTCAGCTGGATGGTGCTGCAGAGCATCTTGATTACGAGTTGTTATCCTAGATGATGGAGGATCATGGCTAATTTATTTGAATATGTCTGCCATGCATCCACCTGAATACAGCAACTGCCCGGTGAGGTGAACACAGACCCTGCAGTACCAGTCCCCCCCCGCCCCCCTCCCCCTGCAGGAGTGATAACAACATGACCATATGAGCACAGCAGTGTGTGTGAGTCTGTCAGGTGACATGGCACGGTCTGGATCAGTTCCCACCTGGTCCTGCTGGGTCTACTACAGTTCTGGATGCTTTTGGTCCTGGATTAAGCCCGGTATGGAGCGATGTACAGTAGTGTGTACCAGTTCACTTTGGCCAAGGTCGTTCCCAATATAGAAACATTCTGTGTGGTGTGGTTTCGGCCCCGGCTACACCAGGCTGCCGGGCCAGGAGACCACAGTGAGCGCCACCCGGCTGCGCTGCTCCTTCAGCATGGGTACGAGTGCTGAGTGGCTCATCCCTGCTGTCGACAGGCCGTTCACTGCCACGATCATGTCTCCACACCTAGAGCGACGCGGAGAGACAGGTCAGTGGGGATTATAAACAGGACCTGACAGCGAGTAGAGATGGCTTTCAAACAGCTCTACGTTACAGAACATCTTTTGAAGACAGTCAGCGGGGCAGGGAGCTTGAAATGACCGTTAAAGGGGCTCTATTGAGTTCCTGTTCGGATTCATTTAGTAATTGTCTCTCCTGTGACATGTCTCCATGCTTTAATGTTAAAATCCCCATCTCATTTCACTGCTAACAGAAGCCACAGACAGTCACGTGATGAACCGATCACTCACTTAAGGCGGCCGTCGTAGTACGCAGGCGTGCCGAGGACGATGGTCTTGATGAAGAACGCCTGGTTGCCATGGGTTTCCTCGTAACCGCCCACGATGCTGAAGCCCCAGCTGCCCGGGTGGCTCCTCCGCAGGACGATCTCATGACTACTGTGCAGGTAGCTGCAGGAAGAGAATGAAGCTGATTAATCCTTCAAACATCATCATACCATTATTTAAGTTTGTTATAATCAATGTGATGAGACAATTCTGTCTGTTCAAATGTGCCCACCTGGGTAATCCCAGCCACATGACCCATGATGGAGACCAGTTAGCATCGAAGTCGCTGTCGTGTGTGTGAGGCAGCAGCTCGTCGCGGTCGTGCTCCTCCACCACCATGCTGACCTCCAGCACCCGCAGCTGGACGGAGGGCGAGGCGGCGCTGGCCTTCAGGGTGCCCACCGCCTCGCTGTGGCTCAGGTACGTCAGGTCCTGCCCGTTGATGCTCAGCAGCACGTCACCTGAAGGAGGGAGAGGAAGACGCTGTAGTTCCTGCCTTTATTGGAGATGTATGATGATTATTGATCTGAATTGTTCCTGTTCTTGTCGTTACTAAAGGAGGTGCTCACCTCGTTTGATTCGCCCGTCCCGCGCCAGGCAGCCATGTGGTTGGACGCTGGTCACAAAGATGGGCAGCTCGCCGCTCTTACTGCCCCGCCCTCCTGCCACCGTCATGCCCAGAGACTCGAGGGGCTCCTTCTTCACCGTAATGTGTTTCTCCTTACAGGTCACACACTGGGAGAGGTCCTTGGGGACACAAAGCTTCAGTTTGGACTAATTTCCAAACAAAAATCACCCATATTTATCTCAAAGAAACCAAAGCTTTAAACCAATTTGATAAAAACGTAAAAGGAAAGACATGTGTTCTCCAACCTAATGTGTACAAAGACACACACACACACACACACACACACACACACACACACACACACACACACACTGCTCACTCTGTGGGTGCTGGAGCGGGACAGGTTGACGGGCACAGGGCTCGGGGTGCAGCTGTGGTTAGGCAGGAAGTGATCAAGGCAGTAGAGGTCTCGGGTGGAGCTGGATTTAGGCGGTGAAGGAGAAGTTGGTTTGGTGGGTCGGCAAATGGTGAGGTGGACTCGCTCTCCGCTGGCCTGGGAGGACAGAGTTTTATGGACTTAATTTCTCATTAGAGTATAACACCTCTGATGTGCAACATAAATACTTTGGGCTTTATAATTATTGTTTTTATCTTTAATGTTTTATGCATGCCTCTTTATTCATATTTTGTTATTTATGGCTTTTCACTTTTGGTTTGAAGACCATAGGAAGCCCTGCTCACCTGTATGATCTGTGCCGCCTGCTCCGGGGTCCCGTGCCGGAGGTCCTGTTCGTTGACCGTGAGCACGCGGTCGTTGCTCCTCAGCCGGCCGTCCTTCGCTGCCAGGCCTCCATCCAGCAGATCCAGCACAAACACTCCGGACTCATCCGTCCGCCGCACCAGCTTGATGCCGAGCTGCTCCGTGGAGTCCCGCTTGTGCAGGGTGATCCTCAGGGTGGCGGGGCTAGAGGGGGCGCCCTCGGGGGTGGAGCAGGGTGCGTGGGGCACAGCGGGGGTGGAGGAGGAGGAAGAGGAGGGAGGTGCCCGGGAGGCACAGCGGCGCTCCCTCAACACCGTAAGCTGCAAAGTGGTGCAGGGGCGAGCCAGTGTGGAGCGGGCAAAACTGTGGGGGACGTTACTGATGTCCACATTGTTCACCTTGGGAGAAACGGGTCAAAGAAAGGATGAGAATTACATTTTTAATTATGCAGTCGTTTGTTATTTTGGCCAATGATATTCAGGCATTCACATTTGGAGTTTTCTGTCTGTCTCTCTCTCTGACAAATAAGTCCAATAGTCACATATGAATGTACAGTAAACATCTCATTCACATGTTTGAGACGCTCCATTCCTGTATGAAATGAGTCATGGTGTTTTGGTTTACCTGCAGTATCTGATCCCCGGCCAGCAGCCTCCCGTCCCTTGCGATGACCCCGTCTCTGTACACTTCCTGAATCACCACGTTGATGAGCGGCGTCTCGTTCCCCCCCACCACGCTGATGCCCAGCTCCACGTACGGGTTCGCCCGGTGGACCTCGATGGCAGTTATCTCCCCTTCAGGAAGCGAGGGCAGCTTTACACAGCCTTCATGGAAACACACACATCACAACGCACAGCTGAATCTCAAAACTCCTAATGTCACCTGGATGTGATTACCTCAGTCAAATTCAGGAAGAGATGTCATACCTTCTTCAGCAGAGAGGGGCGGAGACTCGGGACAGTCCCATCCGGAGGAGGTGGAGCTGACTGAGCGGAGCAGGTGGATGCATGGGTTACTGAGGGGCCGCTTCACCCTGGGGACCACACACTCCAGACCTACCACACCTAGAGGTAGAGTAAGAGATGGATCATTTATTTTTCTGAAGGTTATCATATGGGCGCTCCTTGTAGAGGAGGAGAGGCAGGAAATGGGGAGAAAGGATGGAGCAAAAAGCCACGAGGAGGATTCGAATCCGGTCTGGTCTGGATTATTTCTACTGTGTGGTTAATTTGATCTCAATCTAACCTGTATTGACTGACCCTTCTTACAAGCCCAGATCCACTCACTTTCTTCCTCCGTGCTCTCCTCAAAGGCGGGGTTATCGAGGCCGGCGTCGTCCGTCCACACGGGCCCATTGCCGCCGGTGTTATCAGACCCAGAGGGCGGCGAGGGCGTGCGGTCCCTCAACACGGTCTGTGGGGAGCGGGGCGACCTGGGGGGGCTGGTCACCATCACGCGTTCATCCCCGCTCTCACACCGCGGACCGTCCACGTTGGTCTGCTGACTCCTCGTCCCGGGACACCTTTCACCAAGCAACAGGCGTCAGTTTGTTAGTCCATCTGACGTGTAAAGAAAATCAGGTTCAGCATCAGTTAAAGGTCCAGTGTGTGGGATTTAGTGGCATCTAGTGGCGAGGTGGCAGATTGCAACAAACTCAACACCCCTTCCACTTCAGGTAGTGTGAAAGGCCGTCTCTAGAGCGTTAGGTTGGTCCTTTCTGAGCACATGGTGGTGAAAGAGGACTCACTTGATGTGTTTATGGAGGGCTCTTAACAAAAACACACCATTAAACTCTAATGAGAACCTGCTAATAGATTCCCCTAAACCCTACACACTGGACCTTTAATTTAATGTGATGCAATTGATCCCATCAGAGACTCTTTTTGTGTGTCCCCTCCTTAGGGCCACATGGAGGGATTCAGCAGAAACAGTGAAGAAGTATTTGTGTAGAAAAGATCAGGCACACTGATGATTACAGCGAAAAATACCAGAGAACATTGCTTCATATTTTTGATTTCCTATCGTCCACTCTATGTAGGGCTGCACTAACACATTTTCAATCATATTTCAAGATATACTCATTGGTTCGGATTCGGAAATAATTAAAAAAAAGCCCAACAATAAGTGGATAGATGCAGTTTAAACCAATGAACCCAGGATATACTCACATTTAAGAAGCTGAAACCAGTATAAATTATGCATTTTGTTGGGCTAAAAGATTGGATGATGACCAGTGCCGCTGCTAGCCATTTTGGTGCCCTAAGCATAATTCCTTCATGATGCCCTCCCCCCCCCCCCCAATAAAAAAACATTATTAGTTGTGATGAGTGAGTGGGGAGGGGAGGGGGGAGGGGAGAGGGGGGCACCATCGGTACCTTTGAGTAGTATGCCTAAAAAGTGCCTCATATTTCTATAGTCTACTGAAATAATTTCGGCCTTATAATTATTATGACGATTTTTCATTAGGCTATTTTTGGTGGTGCCCCCTCGACACTTGGTGCCCTACGCACAGCGCGTAATGCGCGTTATGGGAGCGGCGGCACTGATGATGACATAACAGTCAGTTATAAAACCCTGAAAGGTTCAGCCATTCCAAGACTTCTGTCCCACAAATAGAAAGTGTTGACTGCGAGACAATTAAAAATAAACCCAGACAGACAAACGGGATCAATGTGCTCTCACTCTTAATTGACTCTGAGGTATTCACTGCAGATGGCAGCTATGAGCTTATTGAATCATTGAAATGTGTATTGCTGTCCTATGATAATATGCTCTTGCAATACTTACAATAGTTTTGAATTCACTGTTACATCTTTATCATTTCCATCAAGACCAAAAAGGGGAAAGCTTTCTAACCAATATGTAAAATCCAAACTTTTATAGAGGCTTTAATTGAATCACTCTTGTCCAGGAAGAGTGAAAGTGTCTCCAGTGATCAGATCATCCAGCTCACCTTCCCCACCGTGGAACAAAGTGTCCTGGCTTGACCTCTCATCTTTTAATCTTGTGTCTCCTCTCCTGACTCCTGTTGCTATCTAAGACCTGCAGAGTATAGGAGCGACAAACCTGCGCGGCTCAGAGGTTTAATCTCCACTGAGGAATGTCACGTTAGTCCTCAGATCAACCTCGTTTGATCCCTCCTAAACCACCTTCCCCTGTCCTTTAGACACCGACATGATGCGTGCCACCTTCGCTGAGACATACCATTCTGCTCATGTGATGGGGTAAAAGCTCTGTAGATCAAAAGCCCTTCATCAGGCTGCTGATAAGACATAACCGGTCCCAGAATAACACCTTCACTGCCTGAAACAGACTCAGGGATTTCACTGCTGCAGGTTGGGGTCTGTTGTGACTGGAAGCTTACGGTGGCTAATTTTAGCAAACGTTAGTTACATTTAGACACTTTGCTGTTACCGACGTGTTAACGGAGTCAGATTGCTGACTTTGAATGGCTTTCCTCTGCTTATTTTTTACTGTTAAGTGACTTCCTAGAGGGGCTAAAGTCTCACTAAAGACGTGATTTTTGTGGCGGTTTAAAAACAACTGACCAAAAAAGACTTTGACACCTTGTTGGCAATAGCCTGTTAGAGTGAGCTTGTTATGGTAAATCTACTTTACTTAACTCTGGTGTTAGGTGATCACTGGATACAGGGAAATAAGAAAGCCAATTAGGATGGATGGCTACTTATCAAAGACACCATCTCAATTAATTTAACTGTAGATGTTTTCCACAGTATGTGTCCTCACAACTACAGCTCAGTTTACCAAAAGACCAACAACTTCGTACCAAGAACTACAATTACTTCATGATGTGTATTTTCTGCAAACACTGCTTACCTCTGATATGCTGTACACTGAATCCACCCAACAACAGCAGCCTAACTTATGGCAACGTTGATGCACAATCCAAATCACACACCACCTTGCATTACAGGGCAGCATAGCAAGTCAGAAAGAGACACACAGAAGGAAAGGTAGAGCGTAAAGTGCCATCCCAAGTCACGCCGACCCTCACCCCGCCGTGTCGGACTCACCACAGGCCAGGGTTGCCTTTGGCTGTCTCGCAGAAGAAGTGGTTGAAAAGGTCTCTGGTGTTGAAGTTGCTCAGCATGATGGCAGAATGAGAATATGGAGCTCCTGGTCAGTCAACCCATGACTGCGGTAGGGAAACACTAATCCCCCGTCACATGACCTATACAGCCCAATAATCCCCTCAGGGTCTCACAGCACCTGGTCCAAATGGGCCAAAAGCCAAAGGAACGGAAACCCTTTAGGTTAAGGGTGGCAGGTGAGTCCAAATGCTCCGCAGTAAGAACTAGAACATCTCTAAGAGTTCCTGGCAGAAACAAGCCGACTGCGAGGGAGGAGGTGCTTCAACTGTTTACAGTTTTAAAGGAGATTTACTCTTCATTATCAATCCATCAATTCATTTATCCATTAACAGATAGTCCAGAAAATTGAAAAAGAATGGGCCCAAAGTGTCCTTAAATGAAATGTTTTTCTCAAACCATTACATCATAGTCTCATCGTTAATTATGCAATTCATTTCAATTCATCTACAACAAACTGAAGGGCTTGTGAAATCTTGCTTGACTTGGCTTTAATGAAAGCATTCATCATGTGAGCTTCATTACCTGTGTTTGAGATGAGCCTCCAGGTCACAGCGCGGCATGCTGAGGGAGCACATGGGGGTCAAAGGGCAGGAGACGGACAGCTTGTCCAGCAGCTTATGCACCAGTATGCTGGACCTGCGGCAGGCCTGCAGCTGCAGCCGCGTCCGGTCCAGCGGGCAGAAGTCCCTCTCCTTCAGGAAGCTCCGCAGGCAGCGGGCGCAGAAGGTGTGTCCGCACGGCGTGTCCAGAGGCTGCACCAGCGGCTGCAGGCAGATGTGGCACACCAGGTCGTCGTCCACTTCCAGGCGGTAGTTGTAGAGGTGGTTCTCCCAGCTGCGGTGGATCTGGCCACACTCGGGACACAGAGCCTCTAAAGCTGGCTCCACCGGCCCGGTTAGACCCACCTCACTGCCCGGGCTGCCCATCTCCGCTGCTTCCACGCAACCTAGCTTTGGCACGAATGACTCCAGTGGGGCTGCAGTGTTGGGAAGGGGCACCCGCACTCCTGTCCCAAAAGCTTCACAAGAGGAAGAGGTGGCAGAGAGGACAGATGCCCCCCAGTGGCTGATGGCACATCACCCTGCAGGTCAGAGGTCAGAGTGTTAAACAGCTGTTTCAGAAGAACAACAAGTGCCTGACTATGTGCATTTCTTCACTGCACCGCTTTCTGTAGATTTTTTTTCAGAGATGACAATATAATCTCTCAACACAGAGCAGGCCATGAGCAACCTCGCTTGCAGGATTGACATTTCAAAACTAGATGAGATAATGTTTCAGGCCACACAAGAGGTGGCAGAGAGGACAGATGCCCCCCTGTGGCTGATGGCACATCACCATGCAGGTCAGAGGTCAGAGACAGAGGGTTAAACAGCTGTTTCAGGGAAAACAACAAGTGTCTGATTATGTGCTCGTGCGTTTATTCATGTGGCAAACGCTTTGTGCACGTGATCAAAAGGGTCACTGTGTGTGTGTGTGTGTGTGTGTGTGTGTGTGTGTGTGCTGAGATTATGTATTGCTGCTCCTGTCTACTAATCTGGCAGTATAATCTCTCTTTTGCTCTCGCCTGTTGCAATCTTCCAATTCCACAGAGAGGGAATTATCTGGGATTGAGGCAGAGGGAGGACACAGATCAGAGGAAGTGGGATTGGGAAAGCAACAGAGAGGAAGAGTCGTGGCAGCCGGGGGTAGAAAAAAGGAGCAGAGGCTTGAGCCAAGAAGAGGGAGTAAGGAATAAAATGAGGGGATAGAGAGATTAATGGATGTGAACATGTGAAAGTGGCACAGGGCAAGAAGAAGAGACAGATGTGCGAGGCTCTGGAAGAGAACACAGAATCAATTCTTTCACATTCCCCTCAGCCAGCCTGATATTTCTGTCCGTGCGCAGCAGATGCACTCCTCTGCAGAGAACATGCCTACAGCAAAGTCTTGAAATAAAGCACTCCACGAGGAGAGTGCGTCCCCAGAGCCGACGCACTGTGTGATCATTTCCACAGCGTTTCACATTCAAGACCTTCAGACGCTCTGTTAGCAAAGCCCCCCCCCCCCCCCCCCCCCGGGCCTGATGCAATGGGTGGACAGCAGAGGGCGTTCCTCGGCTCGCAGCAGGCCCCGGCCAAGACACACTGACTACCTGCCTCTGTTTGCAGCGGGGGTCTGCTCTTGTCTCCATGACGACCTGGAGCCTGTTCTGCTCAGTGGGGCTTGACATTCAGAGTGTAGCCGAGGAAAAGGATGCAGAGGAGACACACAACAGATGCATTTTCTCCCCGTCTGCTACCGGCCTCATCAACAAGGCCCCGGACCCCCACGATGCAAACAATGTCTTGTTTTTTATTAAATTCATCGTAGTTCCGTCAGTCCTGCACCACCGTCTGAATATTTTGTATATAAAGCTACCTCTATATATACTTTCCTATGTTGGTATGCTCAATAAAGTATCTATCTGTCTTAATATCTGCACAGCTTTCCACTTTCCATAACAATACTGCACAGTATTTTATTATAGTATACTGTACGTAATGTTTTGTTTATCTATATTTCATGCATTTCCATTTTGGGTTGGGTTGTTTTTCTTACAGTTCATCCTCTTTAACCCTGTTTAAGAATGCACCATATACCCCAAGGCATATTCCTCGTATGTGTGAACCTATTAAACCTGTTTCTGACTGATTTCTCTGAGCAGGATGCTCTGCAGCCCGAAAGCTCCACGATGATGAGAGCATCCCTTGGTTTTAGCTGCTTTTTTGTCTGCTTCCCTGGCTATACCCATTTCTGTGACAACCTGTCTCCCCTGTCTCCTTGGCTACCGGACCGGTAGTTACTTATTTCAGCCTCCTTTAAGTACGTGCTCCTGTCTGTGTGTGACTGGCTGCTTCTGTCTCTATCCCGCAGCTGGACATGAATTAATCATGAGGACACAAGGCTTCTCTGTTCCTGTAACAAAGCTGTGACATCACCACATCACACACAGACTTGTAGACATGCAAGTAGAAGTCTTCACAGCCAAGAAGCAAAAACACATCCTTCACAAGAGCTGTTTGGGTCCTGCAAATAGTCTTTATCAATAAGTAACATCTTCAGGTTTTCACTGGGGCAGCTGTTAAGAGCCCCTGCCATGAAAAGCACTTAAATCTATTTTAAACATAGTAGGAAAAGACTCTTTGACGCAAGTCATCAGAACACTATCAAATGCAGGTGAAATATCTCCCTTTTCCCACTGTGAGACTCTGAGTGACAGTCCAAGGCCATGCTTTTATTGTCATTGCACTGCTTTCTCCATATTAATAAATAACACTCTTGGCCCTGCACCTGTCTCTGCTCGTTTTTCATTTTTTTCCAGAGATGACAATTTAATCTTACAGCACAGAGCAAGCCATGGACAACCTCGCTTGTAGGAATGACATTTTCAAACAAGATGAGATGATGTTTTAGGCCACAGATTTAAAAACTCTGGTCCAGTCGGCTTACCCTACATTTCAATAAACCCCATCTCATCGTCCCTTATCTTAAAACAGAATCTACAAAGGCTGATAGCCACTTGCAAGAGCAGGCCTGCTGCTGCTGTTCTGCAAGGTCCGTTTGCAATGAGCTAAACAGTCAGACATGCAATGATAACAACAAAAAACGGACACCGATTTAATTGATAATTATCAGATTTGTTTCACTGTCATAGTTCCAATTCACCATGGCAACACTACATGTGAAGTGTCATGGTCTTTTAGTATCCCGTTAAAACATTCAATTAGACATTTTGTAATCATTGCCCCCCATCTGTCTGAGTCCATCCCACCCTCCAGCAGCAGGAAAAGCGAAAACAGATGAGGCGACAATGGCAATATCAATGCAAAGCCACACTGACACCTTCTCCTGCAGGATGTGAATAGAAACAGATGTGATGTTACCTTCTCTGGATGCTTCTCCTCCGTGCCGTGCACTCCGTCCCCAAAAAGGGGGACGATTGTTAGGACCTCAATCACGCATTCACCGCAACGGCCCGTTCCGCAAACCCGCACGAAAACGCCCCCGTGCCTTTGGAGGCGCTGACTCCGCCCATTGCTGTCAGTCAATGGGAGTGGGCGGGACTTGTGGCTGTCAATCCAGAGAAGTATCCGAGGTGGCTTTCAAAGAGCCTGCTCGAAATGAAAAAGAGAAACCCTCACTCACCTCTTCTTAATAACTGTACTGTGAAAGTAAGTCTTTTTATATTAACTTAATGTTTGGAGTATTTTAGAAGAAGTAGACATTTTAGAATGTGTCAGTAGAAAAGAGTGCAATCGTATAAACTGTAGTTACTGTCTACTAAATCATCTGTAGATCTGGATGTTAAGAAACAACTAATAATGGCTCATAAACTATCAAATCAGTTCCCCATTATCAATAACCACCAGTATCAGATTATATGTATTGCTGCAGTTACTTTTCATATGAAGATATATGCATAACAATGTGTTTGATATCACAAAAAGATCGAAAGTGGCTTTATTGTCAGGCATCACTAAGGACAGCTAAAGACACAGGGTCCTCGCCCGAAGGACCTCGCGGTGAAGTAAACACAAGTGTTTGCTCGCGTTAATTAAGAAACTATCGATTTTGGTCGAATTAACTTTATTTTATTTAACAGTGTGTGAATTGCAATAACGCCATGGGAGAGGATAACGAACTGGAAAAGTGAGGAACTACTTTATTGTTAGTCTTCTGTTAACAGCTGCCTACACTTCTAGCTAGTAAAACCGTAGCACTCCTCCATCAGTTAGGACGGAGATATTTCTGGTCCACAGCTGTTTGAATTTACTGTGTTGTAAGACGTGTGTGGTTGTAATGAAACCCCCTATTAGTCGCCTATGCTGTGGTCAAAGGTCGGCTAAAATGAGTGGACCTCCTTTCCTGATGCTGATTGAGCAGCTTGGGTCAAACAAGGACACTAACGACTCACTTTCTCCTCTGTATCACTCCGCTTTCTTTCTCTAAATTAAATGATCTCCCCCTTTAGGGTCTGTGCTATCTGTGTCAAGTCATTCATTCAAAGTGTTACTGAAGTAGAAAAGTATTCTCCTCTAAATGTACTTAAAGTAGCGACAGTAAGAGTAGTCATTGTTTGATTGGTCCATTTCAGAATAATATCTCTGATATGTTTTATAATGATTGATCATTAAAGTGTTCTCAGAGCTGGTAAAGGTGCAGCTAGTTTGAATGGCTTTGTATACTGCAGGGTAGCTGCTGGATTTACTCCAGGTGAACTACAGTCTGATTTAAGGGCTGATTATATTTACCATCATTAATACTAATCTCTATAGGTATTAAATCAATCTAGATGAGTAAAAGTACATGATTTACCTCTGAATTGTAGTGGGTTATGAGTACAAACTAGCAAGAAAACCAGAATATCTCGCAATTGTACTTGAGTAAATATACTTAGTTACTTTACACCACGTCTGTGTCCTCACCTTCTCTCTTGTCCTGTCGTGTCCTGTCCTGTGAAGGCGTGCAGTGGAGGAGCTGCTGAAGGAGACTGACAGAGCGCGAGTGAGAGCGGAGACGATGGGCCCTGCAGGATGGTGAGTAATGTGTTTGACATGCCATCTGTATCAGCTGTCATTGGACATGTGCCGGCTGCTTAGCTGTGCATGCACTGAGGACATTTCTCGTGCTTGAGTGTGTTGTGTTAAGATTCAGTACAATCTGTCTCCTTTCTATGCTTTATTCTCAACTAGTTTGTTTGTTTAGGATCTCAAGTGGCTGCTGCTTTACACATTACTCTCCCCAGGGTCTGTGATCATAACACTACAACGAAAAACACTACATAGAAGGTTCATATAACATGATAGGGCTGCACAATACGAGGAAAATAGGCCATATGTGTAAAATGTTACGTTTCTGGTTACAACATCTTAATGAGCATGGCCCTTTGAATGCAAAGACTGCTCTCTAGTAGTCAGCATCCATAGGTATCAGAGGTAAATGAGAGTTTTAAAGGTTGTCTGTTCCAGGTTAAAGTGTCCCCTGAGGAGCACCAACAAGCGCTTCCTCCTCAACACGCTGCGCTCCACCAACCTTCAGCGACGCAGCGGAGACTCCAGGGACGGACACTCGAGGACGAGAAGCGAGTCCCCGGAGAGAAGCCGCCATCGTAGCAGAACCCCTCCCAGAGATCACCATCCCACAGACCATAAACACCATCACAGGGACAGTGGCAAACACAAAGACAAGAAGCAGGATCGAGACAAAGAGAGGAGCCACAAGGACAACGGGGGCCGGAGACATGGGAGGGATGGACACAACAGAGACAAAGACAGGCTTCATGAGTAACGACTGCAGAGGAGGACATCTTATTTTACACCACCTGCACAGAGAACACTGAACGCCTCACAGAGCTGCTGGCACACTGACAGACCTCTGTCTACCTGTCTGGGGAGACTTTAATTTAAGTTTGTCTTCCTGTTGGCGGAAAATGTTCTCACTGTTTACTTTTAAATGAACCATTTTGTAGTAATGAAGTTGATTTGATGACCTTTTCAATGTTCTTTCACCCCGTATTTTCCACTAAAAGCAGAGTCAATAAAATATCAAGTTGCCGTTGCAGCCCAGCACTTTTCACAATACAGATTCTTGCCCCCCCCCCCTCACAGGACTCATAGTTGTTATGACGTTTCACCTACAGCCGAGCAGGTTTGATTTCTATTATAATGTCATTACCATTCTTCTGTCATTATCCACCGGTCATAATGTTTACATAAGCCGCGCTGCTGTCGCCACTGGGTGAGCACTTTTTATCGCGTGTCAAAGTTTTTGGACATGTTTACACCGGCTATCAGAAATGGTTCTGTTTGTCAAAGGAGAAAAGAAATAGTGTTTTCCTGAGTCCTGTTGAACAAGCGATCTCCATCGGTGGATTAATAGTGATTTAATAAGCCTGTAATAATGATAACTTCACTATAATACTAATAATGCAGCGATAAAACCTCCATGTGTTTGAGTGGGGTCACTGTGGTTTCAGGACAGCAGATGGACATGTACTCAAGCTTGAACAAGATGCTGTTTATGTCTTCCCTGTGGCGTGTCTCCATGTGTGTAGCTTTTACAACAGCGTTTTATAAACTAGGCAACAGCCATTCTGTGTTCACGATTACCCGTGGATGTATTATGAAGCTGCATTACTCCTCGCTCGAGCCATTACTTCATATTTTGTGTCTGGAAAAAGTCAGCTAAAATGCGTTTAACATCCTCATGCTTCATAAATCTCATTGTCAACCTCCAGTGTGGTGGAGAGCAGCTCGGGTTAACTGTTTCCTTCCTCTCTAGAACAATGATCAAATATAAACACCATTAAGGCATAGTGCAGGGGGTGATTTGTATAGAATTGGTTTACTTGAACTTTATTGCATCGCTGAGTGCCCCATTAAGATACCGTGGAAAGTGCCATAATTGCTTTTGAAGAACTCTGTGCAAATAGACTATTGATACACACTATCAAGGTAAAAGCCTGCATAATGTACATGAAAAATAGGTAAATCACTCTGATGATGCGACTAGAAATGTTGCATAAACCCGCAGGTGAGCTGGGGAGGTTGTGGGGTCACTGTGCAGGTTAATTGAGTTCTGTTGCTCACTCCAACCTTAATTGGTTAACCAGGAGAGCGGCTGTTTAATGGGGCGGACACACACCTGCTAAAGGCTAATGGCCAGCAAACATGGCGAGAGTGCAACCCTGTGTTTGTTAACTCCGAGGGCCCTTCGTGCAGGGCCCAGGCGTGCTAAATGGTGTTAAATGAAGCATTGGGTACATCTTAAACTCAGAAAAGTGTAGACAAATGAAACAGAAAGGCTGTATGTTGTTTGAGCGTTTCACCAGAGTTTCCAAGACAACTGTCCCTCCATCCAGGTCTCTTATCTGGTGGGTCAGCCAATGTTTGCACCCATACATATCGATTGATGCAGTGCAGACAGGGGATATCCATATAAAGTGTCGATGGCGCATTGTTTGAGGACAGTCCTGCAAGAGAAGCCTGCCAGACCTCTATAACCATTTCTCACAGATTCACCTGTCTCCAAACACAGGTGGGTGCCAGGTATTTACAGAGTGCCATTGATTTACTGAAAATCCGACAAGCTTCAGAAGATCCTGGAAACTGAGCTCTGCAGGTCTGCAAACAGTGAAACCAATGGCCTGTGCGCTGCGGAGTCACATGGTGTCAAAGTGACTCACCTGCGTGGACCCGCCGGGGCCTCGCAGTTGCGCCACTTTCAGGTGGAGCAGAACGACGCAGGTACAGTACATGTGCGGGTCCTCGGAAGCCATGAATCGGGAAGATCATTACTACCCTTCCCAGGTTTTTAAAGACTCCTGTGCCTACCAGAGATCCCAGGCGGAGGACTACAGCCACAGCCCGCCGCCGTGCCTCTACATGAGCCGGCACTCCGTGTACACTCCGCCGGCCATGGGAGCCTTGGAGACCGCCAGCCTTCCTGACATCTCGGCCTCTTACAGTCTCCCCATGCGGGAAGACCCAGGTGTGCCTCAGCTGCACCACCACCAGCATCCGGGGCTCCAGCAGCAGCCTCTCCAGCCCGCTGCAGGCTATGGAGACACGGGGGACCAGAGCAGGTATCACCTGCCTTTCCCCTGGATGAAAAGCACCAAGTCTCACTCACACACTTGGAAGGGGCAGTGGGCAGGTAACGCTTTTATACATATCGGTTTTTAAGGATGAAAGGGCTGATATTGCCGAAAAATACTCAAATAAAGCGGCCCATAATTTAGTTAAACGTGTAGCTGAAGTAACTGTTAGAATATAATCTACATTTAACTTTACATTCCCAACACGGAGACATTTGAGGTTCTTAAATAGCCAATATCTGTCATTGTGAGTAACCCTTTAATGAAGTGTTTTAGGATCATAATGGAAAATGAATCTGTTTCTCCTCAGCTTAATTCAGAACAGTTGTATACATCCCTCTGTAGTCATAGCACAGCGAGTCGGAGTTTCTCAGGCCTCTGACATCATGCTCCCAACAATATGGTCCTGGGTGTTTCAGTTTACCTTGTCAGTCAAAGTGTAAAAGGCCCGGAAGGTCAGCGCTGGCCTTTATCAGGTCTTATCGGATCAAAAATGTGGGTTTTTTTGTCTTTACAAAACATATTCACACCAATCTTATCATCAATAGGCTGTATAGCTACTATAGAGTATACTAGGCCGTTAAAAACACCAAACCAAATCTACTACGATCTATTTTGATCTGAGAAAATAAATTGAGTAAAGTTTAAATTAAATGATCATTAATTAAATCATGTTCTCTTTGTGACGCTATTTGATTTGACTGTTAGCTTTTTTTCATTGGACTTTAAATGTGTTTTCTGACTAGCGTGTTTCCAAACGTGAGGAGAATAAAGACTATAGCACAAAGTGTCTTGGTTTAAAATATCTGTAAAGTGTTCTGTCCATTGTCATATCAATGAACATTTATAATACAAATGCAGGTATTCATTTGGTCCTTTATTCAAAGTCCGGAAACAGACTTCTCTGTGACGTTGGATACTTTTGGATTATTTTACGCACAGTTGTTGAGATTGATGACTGAAGTGTGGCGAAGATGTGTTATTTACTTCTGTAAATATACGTTTTTAATTTGACACTGAGGTTTTTCTTTAGAGGAGAATTAAGTTTTATAAATAAGTGGCAGGCTAATAATCCGCATTACGATAAATTGATTATATCCCCCCCCAAAAAATGCTCAATACAAGTAATTAATCTAATAAAAAGTAGTTAAAGTTGATCTTACTGTCTCAATTTCAATTTCGGGACGTAATAGCAGATATTTCTCAAAGTTTAATTTGTCTCTCTTGCTCATTTAGTACACCACTCAATTGATTTTGTGTTTGAAGCAAAATAGTACGAGTTTAAGTTCATATTTTCCCAATATTTTTTTTGATTATGTTCCTGGAATTAAATGATTTTTGGATTCACTTTCCTGATTGTAATATGAAGAATTCTGTGGTTTAAAAACAATACATCTCTCAGCTTTCACCTGTTCCAACTCGGACTAAGACAGAGTTTGGTGTCCGGTCAGATCTCCAGTAATTGTGAATTTCTGTAACATTTACCAGAGAAATGAGTGTGTCCTTTACTGGCAATCAGAACACACATGTACACCTTGTTTTCATTGCCTGTTAAATAATTCAGCTTATAACAAATACAGATGTAATACTTAGCCTCGAATGTATAATAATAATATGTATTCATAATAATAATTCAAATGTACAATGACAGGGCTTGAGATATGGGGAAGAAGCGAGCCTATAAACAGTGCCCCTGATAAATGACTCACGCTTCCTTCTGTTCAAAAGCTTGGTTTCAAGATTCAAAAAACGTAATTCTTAAAAAAAAAACTTCAAACACGTGATTCTGATTTATTCAATTGTAAAAGAAAACATATTTTATTTTGTATTAAAGGTTTGCTATCGTGCATTACAACCAGACTGACGGGGAGAACCACGAAGATTAAAACAAAATGTAATAAATATAAAACATTTTCTATTAAAAAAATAAACATCAACTATTCAAAATAAATCAGCAGTAATTAGTTTAGCAAACATGGTCATAGTGAGTTTAATGATATTCTCCCCTGTCATGCAACACAGAGAACGTTGTAATCATTCACTTATTATTATTTAAGACCCGAACTGTTTGTAATTGTGTTTGTTTTTTATGTTTCTTGTACTTTCTAAAAGGTAAAAGCACCATATGTCTTTATCAGCTGATTTCCAAACTTTTAAGAACACTTATTTTCTGTTTTTCCAGGACCATACGTGATGGCGGAATCTGAGGAAAACAAACGCACGAGGACTGCCTACACGCGCGCCCAGCTGCTGGAGCTCGAGAAGGAGTTCCTGTTCAACAGGTACATCTCGAGGCCGCGGCGCGTGGAGCTGGCGCTGACCCTCAGCCTCACGGAGAGACACATCAAGATCTGGTTCCAGAACCGGCGCATGAAGTGGAAGAAGGAGGAGGACCGCAGGAGGGGGAGGGGGACCGACCCAGACCAGGACTCTTCTATCACCTCCGGGGACCAGGGGGAGACGGCGGCGGGTCTCACCTCCACCACCGGACCTCCCCCCACCTCTCCTCCTGTTTCCCCGCTGCACGGTCACTCCCTCCCGGCAGCTGGAGCCAGAGAGACCGCATAGACTTAACTCATCCTGCAGGACGTTTTAGTTTGTTTCTATGGAAACCCAACTGGACTTTCATCCACTTTTCAGGAATTCCAATTTCAGAGGATTTACATATTTAGGAATACTGAGGATAAAACCCAAAAGTCTCTTGAGTGAAGTCACTTTAATTAAGTGCCGACGTTAGACTCATATTGCAGGGACATTTGACTTTGTTTAAATGGAAGCCCATCCAGAAATGGACTTCAGATCCACGTTCTCAGGTAATCTGAGTATTTTGTTTAGGAACAAAGATTCCTAATTGATCGTGCAGACTTTAGAGTTAAGCAATTTCAATTAAGTGCCAGTTTTTCATGAACCTTTATAACTTCTGTCAGGAGGGACCTTTCTTTCAGTTTTGGAGCACCTTGCATGCTGAGACAACCACATCATGCAGGGACTATTTCATATCCCCACAGTCATGGATTCAGTGGCACCTATAATAGAATCAAGCTTTACACCTCAGACATGGGACTAGTACACTAACTTTATGGTTGTATATATGCGTAATATGACTGTATTTGCCATATTATCCGCTTGTATATAGGTTATATAATGTAAATTGATACATTAGAATCAATGGTGCATATATTTTATTGTTGAATCCATTGTACAGTATGATTAACACACATTTGGAATAAAGCTATCACAAAGCCTATCAGGTCTGGGAACAATGGCGGTCTTCACAGCCGGGTCACACTGATACAAATCCAACATAAACTCCAGTAAAGTCTCATAACTTGTTGTCAGTGAGCACGATGCTTTGCAGACGCAGGTGACATATCTTCTTCACCTCCTCGATGCCGCACGCCCTCTCCACAGCGCGCTCGTTCTGGCACCGCGCGGACAGCTGTCGTAAAATGTTCTCCTTGTCGTTCATCCGGGCGCAGATCACAAAAGGGAACCCAAAGCGCTCCTTGTACTCCTGGTTGAGCCGGGCCATGCGCGAGGCTTCCCCCGAGTTCAGAGCGTTCATCCCGGACCCGGCCTGCTCCTCGTGAGACTCCCGGGTCAACGAGCCGCTCTGGAGGTCTCTTCCCGCGAGATCTGGGTGACACCTGAGGATGCCCTCTTTACCTGGACGTGGAGAAAGTAGGTTCAGGTCATTTACTTAAGTACAATAACTACATTCTTAAAATACCCTGTTACAAGTAAAAGTCCTTCGTTTAAAATCTTGCTTAAGTAAAAGTACAAAAAGTGTTGGCATCAAAATATATTATAAAGTACTGGGTATTTATTATGGCCCAATTCAGAATCACATCATTTACCAGATTATGATCACTATGAATTAATATGGTTATCACAGCTGGTAAAGTTCATTACCTTCATGCTGGATATCTTAACTCATAATATATCATAGCTGATTTATTGGTTGATATATATATTTTTGTATCTGCTATAATCAGAATCTTTAACCCGGTAAATGTAATGCAGTAAAAAGTACAATAACAGCTCCCAAATCTGTGAGGCATAAGTATGAAGCAGGATAAAATAAGTACAGTAGCTACTCGAGTGAATATACAAGATTCAAACACTGTGTATCAGAGCCAAGTCACACTTTCTTTTAGGTCTTTATCCCACCTGATTCTGGGAGAGCATCGATGAATTCACTGATTGCAGCCTCCAGAGCAGCCAGGCTCAGAAAGGGACGCCCCGACCACACAGCAGCTGTTATAATGGGACACTTCTCCACCACATTGCCCAGAATATCCACAAAATCCTCGTAAGGGAGAGCGTTTACTGTTGCGATGTCCATGTTGGTGCAGGGACTCTCCCAATAGTTTGGACAGCGTTTAAATGACCTTCGGACACAAGTTTGTACCAAGGGGTTAATGCACTGTTGGACACACAGAGGAAAAGCTCCCTGCTGTGGTTAATATTTTCTTTGTCAAATCTGCAGCCAATAATTTGGTGTTGAAAAGAGGAGTTTGCTGTAGAGTTGAAAGGTGCAAAATTAAGACGCTTCTCCAATATGCAGACTGAGCTCTGGCGCCCCCTAGCGCGTGGAGAAGGAAACCCACAACTCGAAATGCTTTTTTCTGTGTTAGGCTATTTATTGTCTTTTCTGGAATTGGTGGGGTCTTTACTTTACGTTTTCTATTTCTCATCCATGCCTATAGAATGAAAATAAACAAATGCTTGGTTACATATGAAGGAAATTGACTCAATTTGCAAGTGGAAACCAGGTACATAATGCAACTTAGAGGCAACTTCAACAAACAGCTGTCTCCTTTCTTCCTTTAATTTATCTTAATTAATGTAATATTTATGACGGTTTTGTGCTTCCTAAAAATGTGTAATTGTTTATAAATGTGCTCACGATCTGCAGCTCAGCCTTTCCCAGGTAAACTGTGTATTTAAACGCAACTCACTTCCTCCATTACCCAACACTCCCTGCCCCGAGGGAAGGTGAAACTGCTCCGCCTGCTGTACACGGTTTACTCCTCAGGACTCTTATTACAGAGGTTTCATTTCCTGCACTGCTGGAATATACACAATACAGGTAACTGCATTTGTTCAGATTTGATGCTACTTTAGTCCTCTAGCAAATATTGTGCTTTTTAGCTCCTCCACTATATTTGTTTGACACCTTTATTTACCCTTTTACACTCTTGCCATGTGAAAAACATGGATAACCCCCTTATTCCCCCCAGAGATTATGACCCAAAGTGTTATTGCGTAGTATGAAGATCACTTTTCACACATCGGAAACATGCTCACTCATCGTCGTTAACCTTTTATTGTGAAATGTGCATGTTATTGCAGGTCGAATGCTTAAAAAACAAAAGACAAATAAGAAATCCACCATTTTTTTTCTCAGTAGAAAAGGCTGGTTTTGTTAACAATATATAAGTGCACAAAATGTGGTTTAAGTAATAGCTGCTGACATAGTATAAAAAAAAACACACACATAATTGTAACCATAGCATACAAATACATGTCATAATGATCAAATGTAAAACCAAACAGTTGCTACAGCATGCATGCGTGAAAAATAACAACTCCATCTTTAACATGCCTACAGTCCTGAGAATTTGTATCATTGAAACAGTTTCTAATTTTAGCTGCACATCTGAACAATATTCAACAACGTTTTTATATTCAGGCCACATTTCATAAAATCTTATTTTGTGATGATATAATAAAAGGGTATAAAGCAAGTGCATTCTCCAGTTATCTTGAGATACTATGAGAAAAATACCAAAGTCTGAATATTTAATGCGTGTTTTTCTCCAGTGCATCCAGTGAAAGGTTATCAGTCTGCCTCAGAGGTCTTCAGCTTCTCCTCTGCGGCCTCAGAGTCGGACACTTCTGCTTTGCTTTCTTCAGTGGTGTGGGTTTGACAGTAATTGTTGGCCGCCTTGTTCTCGTTTTGTTGTGACAAGGCAGAAATGTCCAAAATGGTCGAGGCGTTCTGGTAGTCGCTGGATGTCTGGTCGGGAAAGTTATGGTACAGCTGAAAGAGGAAGAGGAGAGAAAGAATATTAATATTTCTGTCCAGCTGTGGAGGTGCAAAGTGTTCCCCCTTTCTACCCACACTGTGTTGACCCACCTGCTCCTCTCTGACTGTCAGCTGGTCACACACGAAGGACACCAGTTTGGAGAAAGTTGGCCGGTCGCAGGGATCCAGAGCCCAACACTTACACATCATCCCGTACCTGCAGAAGTAAGTCATGGAGAAAGCAGATTTTATAAGTTGATTCTGATTTACCAGTGATAAATAGAGGTCAACAGGTCGCTGGACTACTGTTTGGTTTTGAAAACAGTAGAGGAAGAATCAGTCAGATGCTTTACTGAAGTGGAATGATATATTATAACAATGTAAAATATTCCATTACAAGCTAAATATTTAGGTAGTATGGAAGAGGATTAGGGCCACATGCGAAATAATTTGATTTTTCAGAGAGAATCTAAATTGTCCCCCAAAAGGATTTCACAGAATAAAATAAGTTCACATTCCCATCGTCCTAATCCTGTTCCGTAAAATAGAAAAGCAGTAGTGTGTTTTCCCGTTGCCGCTGATCGTGGTGGAGCTATCTTGAACAAAAGCCCGCAAAAATTCAACAGGCTGGAAATTCTTAATGCACTCTCAGGTTCTTTTTTGGTTGTTGTAATAACTGTAGTGAAATAAAAAGGACAACATTTCCCAATAAATGTAGGGAAGTAGAAACAGGAAAAAAGGAACGGAAACAAGTAAAGTACCGTAAAAATATACCAAGTTACTTTCTATCAGCGACCACATACTACAGATGTGGTCGCTGATCTAAAGCAGCATGCGTATTTAAACAGTTTCGACCTCATGGTGATTATACTGATGAAACACAACAAGGGCTGCACACAGGAGACACTCACACAGAGTCGTTGGCGTAGTAAGGACACTCCATCTTAAATCCTCTCTCGATCATCGAATAGAACGTGTGGTCCACCTTCATGCCCGGGTACGGAGTAACACCTGAGAGCCACACACACACACACACACACACACACACACACACACACACACACACACACACACACACACACACACACACACACACACACACACACACACACACACACACACACACACACACACACACACACACACACACGCACACACACACAGAGTTGATTATGTGCTTGTGTTTTTAATGTGCAGCTCATTTTAAAAACCTCTGAAGGGTTACCAAGTGAGAAGATCTCCCAGAGCAGGATGCCATAAGCCCAGACGTCACTCTTCATGGTGTAGATGCCCTGGAAGGTGCTCTCTGGTGCCATCCACTTCACTGGCAAACGCACCTGCAAGGCCAGTTCACCCATTAAATGTGTGAGAAGGGATAAAACTAATACAACCAATAAATGCTGCGATGTAAATGTCTGACGTACATTTCCTCTCACGACGTAGTTGGAGTCGTTGTCGATGTCCCGAGCCAGTCCGAAGTCGCCAATCTTCACCAGTCTGCCCTTCGTCACCAGCACGTTACGGGCCGCCAGGTCTCGATGGATGCACTGCAGACAGACGGACCAATCAGGATGCAAACACAGATAGACCAGGCCTAGGTGTGCGGTATTTACACATTTTGTATTCTTCATGAATCTGTCTATTTACTGGACTAAAATGCTAGTTTTGGAGGTTGACAACAATTATCTTTTATAATACCCCTAAAAACCTGGCTAAAACAGATCTGGATTTGGAAATATAATAGGTTAGGAATGTTTAATAAAGAAAGGATAAAGTTAAATCTACAATCCAAGAGTGTGAGAGCATATTGATAAAGGAAGTCCCTCTCTTTACAAAGGACTCTTTTTCTCTAACTGTGTGAAATGGCCATATCTATTTCCTTAATTCATCAATCAGCTTGTTTTCTTTCCCTTAATACTTAGTAATTCAAAGAAGGTAGAACCGTTGATTATCTTGATAAAACAAATGATTTATCGCTAATAAATATAGTTGTTTGTGACAGTGAAGTGAGTGGCTGACCAGTGTAAATGTGGGACGTTTCAACAGTGTGGCCCTTCGTCTCTTACATTCTTGGAGGAGAGGAACTCCATGCCTTTGGCCACCTGGAAGGCAAAGCTGAGCAGGTCGTTGAAGGTCAGAGTCTGCGTGTCCTCAATCAGATCATTCAGGTCTTCATACATCAAAGGGTCTGCAGAGAAACCAGAACCAGTTAGTGGATCTGCTACTCTGTGCACGGAGAACTGAAAGTGGTCTGACATGCAGGAGGTATTGTATCACCTTCAATACTGTCCATGTCGCCGGGGTTGATGGGGAGCAGGGCGATGTCCTCCTGCCCTCTGGTGATAGAGCTGTGCATGGGCACGTAATTATCCACTGCTTTGTCTCCCTCACTGAAGGAAACACACAGGTGAACTTCAGTCTTTTTTTCAGATATGCCTGATCTACCCTTGTCCCTTTTTTGCCAGATTATTCCCAATATTTCTCCCCCCACCCCTTGTTTCCCCCTGTCCCCACCTAGAGCTGTTCTTGTGCCGCAGGTTGTGGTAAATGCTGCTGAATCGGTCCTTGGTGAAAGCGTCGGTGACAGACTTGTGGTAGAGCTCTCTGTGGGTCTTCAGGTAGTTCAGCATATCTCCATAACAGCAGTACTGGAAAATCAGGTATGTGGGTCCTGCATCGGGGAAACACATTTTGGGACAGGCAAGATTATTAGTGATGCTGTAAGTGTGTATAAATGTGTGGGATTGGCTAACAATTTCCACCAACTGCACCTGAGTCTGTGCATGCCCCGAGCAGGTTCACAATGTTTGCGTGTTGACCGATGTGAGTCAGCATCTTCAGCTCGGACATCAGGGCCTCTTT
The DNA here is from genome assembly GCF_036324505.1 of Eleginops maclovinus. Lineage (NCBI taxonomy): Eukaryota > Metazoa > Chordata > Actinopteri > Perciformes > Eleginopidae > Eleginops > Eleginops maclovinus. Next base: position 2,465,138 of record NC_086369.1, read on the forward strand.
CTCCACCGTCTGGTGTTTCTCTGCAGCGTCAAATATCACAACAGCTGCTGAAATGACCTTCATAGCATGTTTGCATATCCTCCACGGAATAAATAAATGAAAGCTGACCTTTAAGCATCTTGACGGCCACCTGCTGTGAGACTCCAGGCTTGTGGATGCCGTAAGCCGTAGCCTGGACCACCATGCCAAAAGCCCCCGAGCCCAGTTCTGGACCTGGGGAGGACACAGGGACACTCAGCACACTTTTGAGGTACTTGTATTCCATTTAGGTCTACCTCCTTTCTACATTTTAGAGTAGCTTTTTTATTTTTACTCAAGTAAGGGATGTGTATAGTTCCGGAAGTCTGCTATCATGTTTGTGGTTGCAGTTCATACCCAGTTCCAGGTTCTCCCTGGGGAACTCCCATTGCTTGTCGTAACCAAATTCCTTGAAGTTAATGTAGATGTAATCATTGTCATTGGGTCCAACCATCTGGATCATCTGAAGCTGAGACTGGTACTTAGGTTTCTATTGGGAACACAAACTAGTAACGGTCATATCCTCATGTGTGTGTGTGTGTTTTGTGTGTGTCAGTGTGCAAAACATACCTTCTTTTTGACAAAGTATATGAGCGCCACGACAACTACTGTCAAAGCCAGCACCAGAAGCAAGCTGCCAACTTTCAGCAACAATATGGTTTTGTTATCAAGATCTAGAGCAGCTAAAACAGAGAGAGAGGAAAGGATCGTGAGTAGCAGCACTTTCATTTTATGATTTAAATGTGAAGATTAATCTCCTTACCTATGGGGGACATTCGTGTATGGTCCGTTATTAAGTATTGCGTTTCGCACCAGGAGCCGACTGAGTTTGTCAGGCAGAACTGTACGCAGTGTCCATTCACTAGACTTCTGCTCAGAGAGCTCCTGATCGTCTTCTGACATGAGACGTCAGAGTCTGTGTGAGAGCCTTCAGGGATCTCGTTCCAGTTAAACTCTGTTTCACTGCTGCTTTGAGACAAAGAGCAGGGAGTTGAGGAAAATATGGGTGTACAACAGAGGCTGTAATGTGACAGTCTGACAGTGAGCATACCTGTCGTTGGACATCACACAAGACTTCCAGGTATAGTTTGCTGGCACAAGAGTCTCAGTCTCAAAGGTCAAGTTGTCATAGTTGTTGTCAATCCTGAATCTTAACTTTGGCGGGTCTGCAACAAAGTCAATAGTCAATCTCCTTTTTCAGATATAGTTGTGCATGCGTTTGTAGAAACTAGACACCCTCTCTCTTACCTACAACACACACTGAAATAGTCTTTGTTTCTTTTACTCCTCCAGCTTCCAGGTGCAGTTTATAATGCCCTGATTTGAGGGTATCACATAGCATCACAGTCCTGAGAAAATAAATATGAAACCAGTCATGCCTCGTGAATAGTACAAGTCACGGGATTATACAGTAATTTTGCCATCAGTACACAACTACCTTTGTTTTGTAACCCAAGTTTTCATTTGGCATTGGATCATTTCTTTATCAGGAGTCTCCCAGGAGCAGTGTTGCAGCACAGGGTGGTAGGAAACACTGGCCTGCAGACAGGATCTGGAGGCGTTGTGAGCGTGGATGATCTTGCTCTTATTCAGCTGGACGGAGAGGAAACCCTCAGCTGAGGCAACACAGGAACAAAATCAGTTATTGAACATCTAGTACAAACATGTTAAAGGTGTAAATGAGAAAGTTGAATCAGGTGAAACTGACCTTGGACGTGAATGTTGACAGACTTTGTTTTTTTGTGTGGTGTCCTGCAGGTATATGTGCCACTATGGTCCAGGCCAACTGATTCGAAAAACAGGTAGTACATCGAACTTCCTTCATGAGAGTCAGATTTAATGCAGATCTGGGATAAAAACACGTGTCATATTGTTTGAATGATGCAATAGTTTGGGATGTATGCATTACTAAAGGTGAATTGGTGTTAATACCTCGTTCTTGACATTTGAAGAGCATCCATATGTTTCAATGTCTAATTTTCTTCCGTCCTTTTCCCACCCAAGTTTCAACCTCATAGACGGGTGTTTTGCTCGACAGCGAAGGAGTAAAGGCTCACCAGGGCTCACGGTCACATTAGAAACCTCATAATCTTTCATAAAGTCTCTGTCAAGGTCTGAAACACAGAGTAGGGTCTTGATTTACTCATAACTATTTGCCAGCACCTGATTTAATATTCACTCATTGGCTGTAAACTGCTTTTCCTCCCACGTTTCAGGTGGTTCAAATGGGAAACTTGGTAAGTGTACAGCTGTGACCATTGGTGTATTGAATTAATTTGTTGAAATATTGAATTACCGTAGTCATAGAGTTGGGAGCATTCTTGTCCTGCAGCGTTAGTGGCACAGCACATCACTCCTTTCTCAGAATATTGAGTGGTGGATAAAGAGCTTCTTGCAGGTCGACTGTTTGCAGAAACCACTCTACCTTCTCCTCTGTTCAAAAGGAAGATGAACATTTAGGAAATCCAACTTTTACGAGAGTTAGAATACGTTGTTATCGGCTAACCTTACCCAGACCATTCAAGAGTGAGCTCTGGGGAGCCCTCAGAGATGCATGTCAAAGAAGGGGAGTTTTGATTGCGTCCATCTTTTTGAATGGTCAGCTTTGGTTTTGAGGGACGTTCTATAAAAACAAAGATTTCACTTCATTTTTCAGCATTAAAGTGTTGGTTTGCTGTCTGACTTAGCATATCAGAGATGTGAGGAGATATGAGAGAGCTGGAACTTACTCATCATCACTTTCAGAGCCACGTTCATCGAGGAACCAGCCCCATCGCTTGTTTCACATCTCAGTGTGCACTCCCCTGAATAGGCCTCAGAATACGTTGGTAGGACCATGGAATCACTCCCGTTTCTGATGAGGTTTAAGAAAATCATTCAATATATAAAAAACACATATCAAAAACATTTGTAAAAAGCTGTGTTAAAATGAACTTACACTGTGATTACTGGGTCTGCTGCTCGGATCCAGTGGCAAACAGGGTGTTCGGAGAAGTGCTGCAGGGAGATGATGAGTTTCTGACCGACAGACATCTCAACGCTGACTGAACCAGATGCATTCAGATAGTCCGCAGGTACAAAACACGCCACCTAAAAGACGAAACTTAACATTCAATAATACTGCATCGAGTAGCTTTTGGTAAGGTATCAAGATCAAGATTTTGTGTTGGTGTCACAAATACATTTACAAGAAAGCGCACTTTGTACCAGTCGTTTCAAAAGGACAGTTCACATTAAAGGTCTGTGGATTATATAGAGATGTCTTAATCAAAAAGCCACACCAATATTACTAGCTTTATGCTTCTTCTGGGACTTGAACAGCTTGTGTTTCTTAAGGAAGTTTTATAAAGATGACACATAAACTGACAGATTTTTAACTGACAAGTAGAAATACAATGTTTCCTTTTTAGTCAAGTTTTTGTCATTTCCCTTTCTGATGTTTCACAACCTCTTGTTGCTCTCACGTTTTGTCTTTTGGTTTCAAAGTGAGCATATCTAAGAGACAATCAGTACATCTTAGTTAATTCTAAGGACTGGGAGACTCTGGGCAAAGACTGGGCCACAACGTATGTGCTGGACTAACGTGCATTAGAAGTAAACACAAAATGATCTGTAAAACCTGTTATGTAAATTCCCTGCATGTCCAACCCTCAGTTCCAGTCCCTGTACATCATCCTCACGTTAACCAAGGAATAACTGTTTAACTCAAAAATGTTTCAGACATATAAAGTAACTACTTATATTCTCTCTGTTAAAACACAGTGAAGATCTTTGCTGCTTTTACCTCAGGACTTGGCAGGCAGGCCTGATGCTGCGGTGCCACCCCATCAGAGCAGAGCAGCCACACAGCACACAGCAGAACGACAGCTGGGGAAAAGAAACATGTAAATTCATTTCAGATATTTTTACTAAACAGCCTGGGGCAATTTTAAATGAATACATAGGGGGGATGCAATCGCAGAAACAAAACACACAAACACATTTCTTAGTTAAAGTACTTCCAGTGGTTTATTGATTGCATTGCAAGATGTGTTTAATTTCATGAATTAGACTTTTATTGATGTGCTTATTATTACCTTTATATTTGATTACTAGTAAACTCTTTTAGTGCTAATAAAGGACAGAATACTATATAATAAACATAATTTAAAACCTGATAACTTAGTATTTTATTTGGTGATGACAGGGACACACTGATACCAGGGCTTGAATGTGTTTTTCCCCTTTGTATGATGAATGATAAAGTCTCTCACGAAGGTAGCCTCGAAAAAGTTCCTCATACTGGATTTTTGAACCACAGCTGGATGTCGACATTAACTATATGTCTTAATAAAAAATGTGTTATAAAAAGAGACGAACGATTTTCCTTCGATTTAAAACAAAAATGCAAAATAAAAGATCTTCATTATTTCTGAAAACATTTGAATAAAAACAGCATTTTTTTTAAATAAGCATCCTTAATTAAATCCTGCTCTTTTTTTATTCACTTGTCTGACTCACCCGCAACCATGTTTGTGTTCCCCCGGATTGATGCTCTCACTCTCTGTCAGTGTCACATACTCCCTCCCGGGTCACACAGCGAGGCTTTGATGCTGAGATGTGCAAGAGCATCTTTTAAATAGAGGAAGTTAACTGGAAGCGATGACGTTGTCCGCCACGCCTGGCTGTAGAATATAGCATGCAAACCATTTTTAAATAACAAACACGAAGGATAATCAGATATAATGACACGGGAACTGTGTATTATCTCACAAGGGATGTAATGACACTGGAGCAAATACAATAATGTGCATTGAAGTCGGAATAGAGTCGTAATTAAATGATTATTTAAAGAAAAGGTTACTTTATAATTTTGTGTACAATATGCTTCATACATATTTGTGATATAACAAATTGTAAATAATTGTGCCTCAAATATTGAATTCATAGTCTTTTCAATGCAAGACTGCTTTTTTACTAACGAATGCATTGCTTTCTGCACAGACCATCCAGTAAGTGGCTGCACAGTAAGTGTATGTACATTTAGTATTTATAATAGGCTGTGTTGCAACAAGTCACCATGCTTTTATTTGGCAATAATGTCAACACATCTGACGGCTGAAAGCATAGACTCAAAAGCATTTTTAGTTCTGCAAACATGGCTCATTGATCTTCTTTTGCATTCATAATATCACAGTGCTACAAGTTGAATTTGCGACGTGCATTTGCAGCATGTGTAAGCTCTACCCACAATGCAAAGCAATGCTAGCTGGTCCCTAGCCTGACTGCGAGCAAAAACAACAACAGGCTACTTTGCAAAGAAAGCAGCTGCATGGATAGCGACAACAACGACGACCAGGATTTGACGCATGCAGAGATAATTTCTCAAACCAAAAAGCATCTTAGCCTTATAATGTGAGTACTGCTGCGTTTTAACGTTCTTCACCAGCTCCAGTGACATTAATCCGGTCCTTTAAGGGGGAAACTGTGTGCAGGCTAGCAGGCTAAGTGGCTAGCTATCTGCGTCTCTATGTGTGCGAGTCTTCCGGCAGCAGCGGCAGCAGCGGTGCCATGAACAGTGGACTCCCAGCTTCAGCTGCTCCGCTAGGGGTTGCCGGGATACCCAATGTCAAGGTGAAGTTTTGCCGATATTACGCGAAAGACAAAACCTGCTTTTATGGAGAAGAGTGTCAGTTCCTGCACGATGAGCCGTCCATGGGGAGCCTGCCTCTACACGGCGGCGGGAGCCCCGTCCCGCTGTCCATGGCCGGCGGGACGGGGTTTCCCCTCGGTGGACCCGCAGCTGCCTGCCCTGGGGGGACCGGTGTTTCCAAGAAAAGCGAAACTATGGGGCCTGCAGGCACGTCTCTGGAGGGGCAGCTTTTAACCAGTGAGTAACAAGGCCTCACACGGGGCGACTGGCTGCGACTTTACTTTTGGGCCTTGTTGGGCTTTGTTAAAATTGAGCCCGGGGATTCAGTGAGGCCTCTTCACCCCCAAAACAACGTGGGTTACATTTACCCGCAAAACATTATCCAAAGCCTTCAGTGTGTAGCTGGCACATGTTTTGCACTTAGGCTTGCTTATGGATAATGTTAGCTCTGTCTTCAGGTGGTATTTATGTTTTGTAACCAGGTGTAACATTAGCCATGCTGTTCTCACGGAGGAGGCCTGGTGTTTGTGTGTGACAGCTGTGAGTGGGCAGAAACCCGCGACACTACAGCTACTGTAGCTTAGCATTAGCCCAACTAGCGTTTAACCACTTCATCCAACTCTAATGCGTTTGGTTTTGCTTTGCGTCGTCAGTGTTAGTACTTGTCCCGTTGGTTCGTTTCCATTTGGATGAATGATGTTAGTCTGAACTATAGTGTTGATGTGAGGATGTAACTTAAGTTTTTGTTTGCTAACCTTAGCCCACGCTAGCTGTTCACGTTGGTTAAGCGTTGAGTTTCCCAACGTAAACAAACAACAAGTAACTCAAAAACACATGCGACCCAAACGCTCACTACGTCCCATTTAACCTGCAACCATTGAAATCAGCACGTGTTGCAACACGTTTGTTATTAAATGATGCTAAGTGGATATCGCCCTGTGGTAGACCTTAGTAGTGTCTCCCTCTGCAGTTGTAGAAATGTTTACATTTATTTAAAAATGTAAAGCTTTGTGATTGTGGCTTGGCCAACACTTAATAGTGCTGACATTGACACGCATGATTAAACTTTCAATTCTGGTCAAATTATATAAACAACAATTTTGCCTGAGTTACTACTTGCTTAACTTTGGTTTCTGTCATTCACAGTCCCAGGGATGGAGGGTGCTTCTCTGAGCGATGCCAATCTCACCAACTCTTACTTCAGCAGCAGCTTTATCGGGGTCAATGGGTTTGGGAGCCCAGCAGAGACTAAATACTCAATGATGCAGGTAGGAGAGGGGGCTGTACATTGTTTTGTCAGAGTGAAAAAACGGCTTTGAAAGTGTATGTTAGTTTGCTCTCATTGCTGCTTTCCTCGGATAAACCTATGCATGAGTTATTGAGATGTTCTGCATGTAGTTATTTATTTAATAGCTGGTTAAACATCATAACGCACACATTTCTTCATTACATAAGCATGCACATAAGAGTGTGTTCTGTTACACATCTGTTCTTGATGCGGTTGTCTTTAGCGAATGACTACCAGCAGCAGCTCTCCTAGTCTCCTCAACGATGGTGCCAAGACCTTCAGCCACAGCACTCATGGTGAGACTGCGACAGTAATCAGTGAAGCACTGTTTAGTACTCATTCATTGAATATTTGGAGGGCCATTGCCAAACTCTCACACTCTTTGGTCTCCACAGATCCAGTGAACTCCTCGACATCCTCACTGTTCAGTGATTTTGGTGCTCTTAGCATTTCCCAAAGGAGAAAGGTGAGCACACAAGCATCCTTTTCAACACATTGAAGTTATTTCAAAGTGCTTTTAAAGTTTAGTATAGAGGTTTATCTAGGATGCTTTTTATTTTCATCTTTGTCTTTATTGCGTTTAAAAGGATTTGTGTCTTTATTAAAAATGTATTTTCTTTTACCACCAGGCTCCTAACCCAGCAGCAAGTGAGTTCATCCCTAAGGGAGCTCCACGAATGGGCACCATGGCCCAGGCCCCCATGGCTCAGGCCCCCATGGCTCAGGCCCCCATGGCTCAGACCCCCATGGCCCAGGCCCCCATGGCTCAGTCCGCTGTCCCGGCCTTCCCCTCGCCTCTCTTCCCCCATCCTGGCCTCAGCAGCTCCACAGCTGCTGCACTGGCTCCAGGTGAGGGTTTTTTCATAGCATCATTTAGAGACAGATCGCCCTGTTGTCTGCTTTTCTTTCCTTTCTACTTGGCTTAGTTTTGTTTTCCAATCTTTAGCTGGTTTGTTAATTCCCTTCTGTTTACATCTCCACGTGTGCTGCTGTTGAAACAAACTCTCTTGTCTCCAATCATAGGCATGTCTCTGTCTGCGGGGTCGTCTCCTCTTCACTCCCCAAAAATTACACCTCACACCTCACCTGCTCCTCGCCGGCGCAGTCACACCCCAAACCCTGCCAACTACATGGGGCCCACCAGTGCAGCTGACCAGGGCCCTCACATAATCCAGAAAGAGACTGTAGGGGGGACGACCTACTTCTACACCGACAACACCCCTGCTCCGATGTCTGGGATGGTATGTGCTGCCCTTCTCTGTATTTAGGGTAACACCGCCACACTAAAGCTGAGAATAAACTTGAGTACAAAAACATACAAAACTGCATTTAAAACTTCAGGGTGTTTCAGAAGCAGGAGCGTAGACTGATCATGACCCAATCCAATCACCATCATTTAAATAAAAAAGCGACTCATTGCCGCCAATAAGGGGTATGTACCAGTTTAAACTGGTGTTGTATTCATTTTTAGGACTCCTTTAAAACCCTGATTAGAGTTTCGCTCCATCACATTCATTTGCGTAGCGAGGGACTTATCATTTTTTGAGAAAAGAACAACATATGAGCACATAGGTTTTCATTTCTCGATAAATAGGAAGCCGTGCTTTCTGGTTTCTTTGCAGGTGTTTCCTACCTATCATATCTATCCCCCCACTGCGCCCAATGTGGCTTACATGCAGCCGAAAGCCAATGCCCCGTCCTTCTTCATGGCTGATGAACTCCGACAGGTATTTCCCAATCACCCGCCTCGTCTTTCACAAGATATCTTCTCTTATCCGTCATGTCTGATGTGATGTTCTCCTGTTTGTCTTCCAGGAGTTGATAAACAGACATTTAATAACCATGGCCCAGATTGACCACTCGGAGAACCCAGGTAAAGGGTCCACTCTGCAAAATACCATTACTGTGTATATGTGTGAAAACCATTCATATAGGAAATGAATAATCTACTTCCGGTCAAAACAACTGATTGTTTATGTAGACTGTGACCTTCTTTAACATGTTGAATCTGTTTGGTTTCCGTGTGCAAGGCTATTTTTTCTCATCTGAAACCACGTCTGTTTTTGGTAGATGTACCGTCTGAGGTGGACAGCTACCACAGCCTCTTCCCCCTCGAGGCCCTCCCCCCACCAAACCGCATGCAGAAGACCAGCAACTTCAGCTACATCACCTCCTGCTACAAGGCCGTCAACAGCAAGGATGACCTGCCTTACTGCCTGAGAAGGATACATGGTAATAAATGTGGTGCTAACAAGAAATGATCTTTGAAAGAATCCTAACACATGTAATGCTACTGAACTGTTAGAAAGGAAATGCATAAATACCGCAACCAAAATAGCCAGTGTGACAAATGATGTGTATTGACTGTCAAGGCAACCAGGTTACCAAGTAAGTAAGTCAACCAGCTGGCTTTTAACTGGCTTCCAAAGCCAAAGTGTTTCTAAATACATTATATTCAAATGTATATTATAAAGAAAGTTGAAGAGCCCTTACTTTTCCTACTGTCTGCCAGATATTGTCTTTTTGCTCTACAGGTATAAAATGTGTTGCTGGTGTGATCAAAAAGCAAACTATAGCAGGAGCTCTTTTTTTTGTTTTTGATGAGCAATGCAAGACGTGTGATGATTCCTAACTTCCGTTACAATAAACAGGAAATGCATGTGTTGTAAGACATCCAATTAATAACTTCTAATGGTCTTTTTATCTGTTTGAAATGTGTCCAGGTTTCCGCCTTGTTAACACCAAGTGTATGATGCTGGTGGACATGTGGAAGAAGATCCAACACTCAAACTCTGTTACTCTGCGGGAGGTCTTCACCACAAAGGCCTTTGGAGACCACTGTAAGTGTGTAATGTGTAAGGTGCAACAATTGGATAAATAAAGGTGTGATTTATTAGTAACACTGTCCTTTTTCCAACCCCAGCTTTAGTGTTCTCCTATGACTTCCATGCGGGTGCAGAAACCATGTTCAGCAGACACTTCAATGACCCAGCAGCAGACTCGTACTTCACCAAGAGGAAGTGGGGTGAGTTGAGTCTTCCTACCCTTGCACTATTTCCCTGAAATAGACCAAGCATCACCCCTGGGGCTGGATTGGCACACTTCTCGTATTTTCAGTTTGTTTACTTCTTTGCGTATTAGGTTGTCACATAGGTCTTTTTCAGGGTGTGTTTTTAAATATACAATGCCTGCTGTTCAGCTCAAAACCAGCCCTGGATGTCTAAACCTCTAAAACATTATTGTCCGTTATCTGTGAATAACATTTGTCTTGCCTCAAGCTCTTCTGAAACGTACACCCATGTGTTTCTGTATTAGTATTTCTACACAGTTTCCAATTGAAAAGAACAGAACTGGAGGATTTCTAAAATAAGACTCTAGTAGATGTGTTGAATCTTCCAAAAAAAAAATCACTAGATTGGAGTTTTGAGGTATCCTGTTTTGACAGTTGGCCGTTCATGTGTCTGTAAGATAGAGACGTGGGGACTTGGAGGAAACTGTGGGTGAAACTGATCCTAGGGCAGGTGCTGTAAGGCCTACTGGATTGCAGACAAGAGGAAGCAAAACCTCTCAGACTTTGTAGTCTGTAGCTGATAACGAATCATAATGGTTGATTTGTTAAGAATTGCACAGGAAAAAAATACCCCAAATACACGCGATCATGTAGTGGAAATGTCTTTTGCAAGCCTTGAGGTAAACAAACAAATCAGCCGTCTCATATCCTTCTCGGTGTGACATTGAGGTGTGTTTTACGGTACACTTGGTACAGTCCCCTGAGTAACATTACCAAACCCTAGGGTTGTGGTGTGACTGAATACTACAAGCCTCCGTTCTGAGTTGATAGTAAGCATGATTTCCTTTCAAACATTGTTGTTTGTAGAAGAGATAATGTCATTAGTCATTCGACAAAAAGTGAACCTGCAAAAAAAACACTGACTTCTTGGTCAGACAGAAATGTGAAGAAGAGATCCTCTAAGGCTACAGAAGATAATGACTTGTAGTAATAGAGTAAACCAACAGATTAGGTTCGGTTTCGTAAAGGTTAGATTATCAGAAAAAGACGTCTGTTTATTCTACAGAAAAAAGATTGCCAAGGGAGTTAACGACAGTTTGGGGTTTACCTCATAAGTAATGGCTAACACTTCAGCCTCTGTTATCATGATTGAGCATGTCTTTTCGTGCAGGACAACATGAACCTCCCCCGCCTCGGCAGCACGCCGGTCTGCTCCCAGAGTCTCTGATCTGGGCCTACATCGTGCAGCTGAGCTCAGCCCTGCGCACCATCCACACTGCCGGCCTGGCCTGCCGAGTCATGGACCCCAGCAAGATTCTTATTACTGGCAAGACCAGGTACACGCACATTAATACCTCATTCTTCAGCATGGGTATATGAATGCTGTTAATTAGACCCTGGTGCACGGAGCAGCATGCATTTCCTTCAAGCTCAGAAGGTGTAGATATGTTTCTGTAAATGTATTGAAAGCGGAAGAGTCTTTTCAGTTTACGCTTCCTTTTTCCCCAACCTTGTTGCTGTGCACACTCATACTAACACTTGAGCTGTTACTGATAATGCTCTCTTATCTCTGCAGGTTACGGGTGAACTGTGTTGGGGTTTTTGATGTCTTAACTTTTGACAGCAGTCAGACCAATCATCTTGCCCTAATGCCACAGTACCAGGTACTTTTTGGTCAACTACACATGAATATACACCACAGAAGAAGAAGTCATATGTCTGTACTTGATGTCAGCATGTGTGGAGAAGCTCTTTTTGAATTTGGGATTTGTGTGTTTCTGTTGTGTAGCAAGCAGACCTAGTGTCACTGGGCAAGGTGGTCCTGGCGCTGGCATGCAACTCCCTGGCGGGCATTCAAAGGGAGAACCTGCAGAAGGCCATGGAGCTGGTGTCCATCAACTACTCTTCAGACCTCAAGAACCTGATCCTGTAAGAAAGGGAGAGGGGGTGCAGCATGTGGGGAATTGCATAGAATCTCTAATACCCCCACAAACAAATGTCTAAAAGCACACATGGCAGACACTGCTCACCTGACAGCTGTGAGTGCTGACAAAGCCTTACTGTTGTGATGGCTCAGAATGATCGTTTTAGGGGAGTGGCTTTGGAGGGAGGATGCTTTGGTTGTAAACAAGTTGGCAACAATGGGCTGGGTTTCACAGATGTTTTCAGGTAGATTACCCTGCACACATGTTCAATGTTATCTACCAAAGCTTTTACACACACACCCCTGAACACAGTTTGCTGAAATCAACTCCCAGGGTGATTTCATCCTTTCAATGTACTTCTTACATTTTATTTGCCAAGTTTACACCTGATTCTCTCTCCAGGTATACATTCCTGAAGCCTCCCAATCACCCTAAACATTTATAAATGCCAAGTTCAACAAATCCTCACTGGAGACAAGTCTAGAACCGGGTTGGCCAGGCTTTACAATTTCAGTGCTGGTAACATGAAGCTGAACAGATGCTGGGTTTCAAACTTTGTCTCTGGTCCTTGTGTCAAAAAATAAGCCTGAAGGGAGACTAAAGTTTCTGTGTCTGCAGGTATCTGCTGACTGAGCAGTCTCGACCGCGCAGCGTCAATGACATAATGCCAATGATCGGAGCTCGGTTCTACACACAACTGGATGCATCGCAGATGAGGAATGATGTCATTGAGGAGGACCTGGCTAAGGTATGTGAAGGTGTATTTGTTCAGTTTGTGCCTCGCATGCACAGAGCAGATGCCACGAGTGAGAATGCATGATGCAGTCCTCTTGTTGTGGGGCTGATATTCTTGGTAGTGGCCGGAAATGGGCCATGGGTTTGGTGAGCTAAGAGGGAAGTTGTGTGCACACAGGATGTTATATGGTATATTGCTGGCCTTGCAGTCTCGTCTTGTGTTTATCCGCCCCGTGTTAGGGAGGGAATGTGTGAAAAAGCCGACCATCTTTCTTCTTGTTTATGCACTTCCCCTCAACTCTGTGACTCTTTGTACATCCAGAAAATGAGTAGTTTGTGCCAGTGTTTTCACCTGTTTACCATGTGGCAGCTGGCAAGTAGAACAAGGAAACGCCTTTATGCAGAAACATGACTGGGCTACAAAACTAAGTTTGTTGTTCTGGCCAAACCTCCCTGTGATCGGCTGATAACTGTGCTGTTGGGAGAGTGTAACCGTTTCTGGTTTATCATGCAATCTTTGCATAATGCCTCAGCTAAATGTGTATCTGCTTACAGGGAATAGTACACACTGGTGTTTGTGTTCCTGGCAAGATTTTTCTTTTAAACAGCGTGTCAGAAAAACACGACATTTGCATGACTGACTTCCCAGAGGGACACTGATAGACACCTGATTCGTAGCCTGGGGTTATGTTTCACCATCTACTGACCTGTTTGCTTCTTTAATCAACACGGATGTGAGAAGCTGCATACTGCAAGTGGCATTGATTAAATTCATACTCTCATGTTTGTTGAACTTTTGACTGTTTCTCTCATAAATTGAAACAGCAAAGAAGGAAAGCTCCATATTTTAGAGCCTGAAACACCATTCCTGCAGGGAAACGTACGGAGCTATCGGTATGCTATCAATGAACAGATTATCAGAATATGAGGTGGTTCTCCTTTGGTCGATCGATTTTTAAATAAAGCAAAAACATTGTAATTATTCAAATGAGGAGGAAAAGAAGGGACAGGCAGGAGTGAATTAAATCAGCAGAGGTAAAGGGTCATCTATAGGACAACAATATGAGTGAAAACAGCACGTGTGCTTGTGTAAGTGCTCATGTCTAAATATATACCAGCAGATAACCCCCAAACTTTAAGATAAGCAGACTAACAGATTGTTCCAGAAAATATCACAGTTGGTTTTCAGTGATGATGCAGCCTCTACTAGTTACAGTAAGGAGGAAGTCTTTTTCTGTTAAAGGGTCCAGCACCATGTAGGGGAAGAAATTCAGGTGACAGCGGTTTCAGTTCTTCGGGGAGTAGGGTTTATTATTTTAATGGGTCCATTTTAAGGGAGACTCTTCACATGCTCCTTTTTTTGTTTTGGCTTGTTTCAGTTTTTTTTCATCCTTCATCTGCATACCCTCTAGCAAAATCTAAATTACAACAGACTTTAAGTGCCGAGTGTCAGTGAGAATCTGCTTCTGGTTTCTAATCTAAGTTGGACGTTGCTGCAGAATATATTCCTCACTTCGGGCCAAAAAGTCTGGTGCTTCAAGTGTGTTACATTCTCCCCTTGCTCCAAAATCTACCCTTTCTGACAGTCAACTCTTCTGTATATGTTTTCAACAGCTGGTGGGTGAATGGTTTATTACGTGCAACAAAACTACAAGGTCAAATTCTGGTCAAGGACATGTGTTGCCCCCTCCCGTTGTCTCCTCTCTACCCCTTCATCAAACTGTCAAAGACACAACACCGTTTTGTGATTATAAATCCTTGTTTTGCAGGAGGTGCAGAACGGCCGTCTCTTCCGCCTGTTGGCCAAACTGGGCACCATCAACGAGCGACCAGAGTAAGTAGGACTTTTACAAACTTCTGTGTGTGTGTGTGTGTGTGTGTGTGTGTGTGTGTGTGTGTGTGTGTGTGTGTGTGTGTGTGTGTGTGTGTGTGTGTGTGTGTGTGTGTGTGATCTGCGGTTCTGCTACTACCCTGTGACCTTTGGTTGTGTGTCTCAGGTTTCAGAAGGACCCCACGTGGTCAGAGACGGGCGATCGCTACCTGTTGAAGCTTTTCCGGGACCACCTGTTCCACCAGGTGACCGAAGCGGGGACGCCCTGGATCGACCTCAGCCACATCGTCGCCTGCCTCAATAAGGTCAGTCATTTGATAAGCTGACCATTTTAAGGAACTTTACTTAATGTGACTGAAGTGTGCAAACACGCAAAGCCGCCTGTTTTCAGAACAGCTGTTTATGAGTCGCATTACCTGACTAAAGAGATGGCACAACAGGGACGGAAAAAGTAGGTTTATTATTCCTGCGCTTTGCATCTGTTCATGGGCAGAAGCAACGGAAATGCCAACCTAGTTTAGTTTGTTTCTGTGCAACATTTTCTAATAATCAAAACCCACAACAAACTTTGGTCTATGAATCATATCTCAGACCCTAAACCCAATATCCTAAATCAGCCCTTAAAAAATCCCCAAACTGAAGCCCATTGACACATTGGTTTCTCACTTCTGTTGTTCCTCTTTGCGCGGTATAAGTTAGAATCAAATATAAGCTGTGAGGAATTGTACTTCACAAGTCTTAATGTCGCACTCGCTATTAAGTCGACATATTCCTATCTTAGATCATCCGCAGCGCCGCGTGATATCTCTCGCCATCAAAACACTTTCCAAAAATAAGAGCTGCGAGTAAGAATTATTTTATCTGTTTGGTGCAGCAGTCAGTTCAAGTCCCCGAACAGACTTGAAATATGGAAAGTGGACTGCTACTTGGAGAGGTCCCAGTGGTGCTGTGGTGCCCTTGAGTAAGGCACCGGACACCTCCAATCCCCCTCCCCATTGCTCCCCGCTGCACAATAGCTGCCCACTGCTCCTAGTACTAGGATGGGTTAAATGCAGAGGACCAATTTCACTGTGTGTGCTCTGCTGTGTGCATGTATGTGACTAATAAAGAGGGTTTCATCCTCCCATTCTATCTGTTTGGTCCAAGAATGACGGAAAATATTGAAAAAGGATGATATCCCAAAACGCAAAATGAGTTTTCAATCACACAAGATAAATACGTGAGGTGTGAGCGCTGTCTGAATGTCTGGCTTTGGGTTTTTTCCTCTAAGAATGACAAAGCAATTGAATCAAAATATTTGCAATATTGATTTGACAATTATGTAATCAACTAGTGGTTGTAGCTGCGCTTTGAAAATAACAATTTGCTCCCATAAATGTCAATAACTACTCTCTCTGTTGACAGCTGGACGCGGGTGTCCCTGAGAAGATGAGCCTGGTGTCTCGGGATGAGAAGAGCGTCCTGGTCGTGACGTACTCGGACCTGAAGCGCTGTTTCGACAGCACCTTCCAGGAGCTGCAGGCTGCAGCCTCCGGCTCTCTGTAGCGCCCCCTTAGGGCCCGGGATGGGACTGCCCGTACCTGGAGCACACTATTGCACTACAGCGGAGGACCAGGCTCGTGGAGATGACATCAGCATGGCGAAGGCAGCGGGGCGGGGCTTCGTGAACCTCAGTCACATACACTGACCGTGTCCACCAGGAAGGCTTTTTCTAAAGTGTATTTTTTTTAGTTTTCCTAAACCCCGCAGCTGAACAACGTACATCAAAAGGACAAAAAAAACAAACAGAAAAGGACAAATACGGAAGCTGTGACGAACGAGTATGACGACATTTTTTTAGATTTTGGGAACAAAACAAGAACCAGACCACGAGGTTTTGAACATTTTCCGGCTTTTATTGTTTATTTCTACAGTTGGGGTTTATTCTTTCTGAGGAGGATGCACTAAGATTTTAATTTTCTTTGTCTATTTTTTTTATCAATATGTGAGTGGCCTACAGGGTTTAAAGAGAGCTCACGTCACACACGGACACGAACACCAGAGCAGACTAAGAGTTTAAACAAAAAAAAATCCAGCCTTCTATTGACCGACGGGACATACCACTCGAGGCTTTCATGGGGGCGGGATGGCGCCCACCTTTGCCTTGGTTTTGTTTCCCCCCGCGGAAAGGACAAACCACTTGGGTGGGTGGGCTCTTCAAACTGGAAGAATCGATGGATTTGTGACATTTTCATTCAGGAAATAGTGGAACACCATGCCCATATGCGTGGGTGGGCGGGGACGGAATGGGGTTTGAAGGGTTGAAACATGTTTTTCTTTTGGCACTTAGGAAGGGGTGTCTTCTCGTTTTACCGCCTACCAAGAGTTCGTAACATATGCAGCATCCACCTTTGGTTAATGGACGCTCTCGTGACACGAACTGCTCCAGGGTGGGTGGTTTTGGTTTCAGCTGTCCAGCACTTGGTTGTAGCCCATGGGTGGGGCTTCTGTTGAGGTGGAGCCACAGCTGCCTCTTTGTGGAATGTCATTATTTTGTCCCCCCTATGTCCCCTTTCTCTCTCTTACTCTCCCCCTCTTCTTCATGCTTTTATCCCTATCTTCACTTGGCCCCTCCACATTTGAGAGTGACACTTCTTGTGATTTTTCTAGCAGTTTTTTTTCTCCGATATTGTGCAGGAATGCATGATAGGAACTGGGAGGACAATTCGTTTTTTGCCTCAATTAAACTTTATTATTCTGTGGACCAATTCCAGCAGGGGTTTTAGGGGAAGGGCGTAGGAGAGAACAGGGCACCAACCGTTTTTTACGTTTTACTTTTAAAGATCATGATATATAAACATGCTGGAGACGCAGCAGTGGCGCTGGCTCTCACTCTGATGGCTTGGATTTCTCTCAGGATGACAAACAGCTGGAGGGGCCCAATGATTGAATGTGTTTGGCTGTCATTGGCGACCCCCTTTCCAGTCAGATAGATGAGCTAAGGTGGAGTGGGTGGGACGTCTCCAGGCGGAGGTTTAAGGAAGTTACTGGCACTTTGCAGATCATGCTGTGAGGGATTTCATGTTGCCCCTGAGTACGGTTCATATTCCTTTGATGATGTAAATCTCTTTGAATGAAAGTGTCTGAATGAATATGGTGCAAACCTGCGTCACCCTGATAAAGACATCAGTCCAAGCGCTGTCGAACCACTGTTCTTGATTTCTCTGCCTTAGATTGGTTCTCGGTAGCTTTTGACGGGTGTGTACAAACATCAGACTGTAGAAAACCGGGTCTCCTGTATGAAGCACAAGAGACGGATCATGGCGGATGGTGTAAACAGCTTCTTGGCTTTTGACCTTTCAAAGTTGTCATGGAAGTTGATATTCTGTACTTGGGGGTAACACGCCTGCAGTAAGCTGGAAAGATCATGTACTACTTCCTCTGTTTTAGTCAAATTAACCGACACAAACATATTTGGTGAATGTGGTGCTATAGAAAACACAGACACACGCACACACAGCAACTTGGTCCCCACATTGTCGGTGCTCATATCACTATTTTCCACATCAGAACACACACTCCAGTATATGTTAGTGACAAACTTCTCCTCCCCCACATAAACAAAACTACAACAATCACCATCTGAGTATGTTTTACGCCCCTCTTGTGTTCTCTTGTCTCAAATTTTGCAATATTTGTGTGTACAGCAGTATTTTAATAAAGAATACCAAAACTGATGGATGGTATTGTCTTGTCTGAGCTTTTAATATATGATGTAGTTTCTTGATTTTGAAATGTTTTCCCTCTTTGTGTCTTGTGTACTTCCTGTCCTTTAGTTTCCCCCTGGTTGTCTGACTCACCTGTTGCTCCTGTGTTTCTGCTTGCCCTCTCCAGTGGCGTCTTGTGTTCCTTGTCAGTTCGCCGGCGCTCTGTTTGGTCCCCAGTCTTGTCTGCCTGTTCTGGATTCCCCTCGGCTGCCTTCCCGTGTCTCCTAAGTCTTCCCGGTTTGTTTCTAGTTTTGGCTAACCTATCATAGCCTAGTATGTCGAAAAAATGTATTAAGTTGGACGTTGCTGCAGAATATATTCCTCACTTTGGGCCAAAAAGTCTGGTGTTTCAAGTGTGTTACATTCTCCCCTTGCTCCAAAATCTACCCTTTCTGACAGTCAACTCTTCTGTATATGTTTTCAACAGCTGGTGGGTGAATGGTTTATTACGTGCAACAAAACTACAAGGTCAAATTCTGGTCAAGGACATGTTGCCCCCTCCCGTTGTCTCCTCTCTACCCCTTCATCAAACTGTCAAAGACACAACACAGTTTTGTGATTATAAATCCTTGTTTTGCAGGAGGTGCAGAACGGCCGTCTCTTCCGCCTGTTGGCCAAACTGGGATCATCTCTATAGATCTAGCACATTGCCACACATAACCCCCTTCTAAGAGCAGCTAGGGTTTACCTGACAGTACTAATAACATGAAGAATTGATATTTAATGTAGAAAATAATATGAAACATTTGCATATTGCTTATTTTCAACCTACTATATTATTGTAAAAACGTCATAACCTGTTAGAAAGGATGAAGAAAACACACCACCAGAACTTGTGCTTTTATGTCTTTATTAAACAAGGACCAGGGATTAAAATACAATAAACTCAATTCCCATCTGCAGTCCATATCTTCCACATCAGACTCCAGGTAATGGCAGACTTCTCCTCGACATAAACAATCACCATCGTGTCTCAAAGGTTACAATGTGTGTTTGAATATTTGAATACAGAAACTGATATATAGGGCCTTGTCTTGATTTGCAATTGGCTACACAACAGCTTTTAATAATACAAATGAAATCCATATTTAAAACAAGTCAATTGAAACATAAACACAACACTATCTTCATCTTTTCCAGCATAAAGCAGCTTCGGAGGAGGAACCATTATTTAATACAGCAGTGTTCCTCTTCACAAAGCTAAGCACATAAGGTACCAATATCATACTCCGTAAATAAATTCTTCATAATTGTGAGTTATAAGTACAATCAGGTAATGCGTAGCTGCTCTTAGAAGGGGGTTATGTGTGGCAATGCAAGGTAGTAACTGGTAATATAAGGAAGGGTTCTTGTGTTAGATCTATAGAGATGATCTTAAGTTTGTTGGATGGAGATAGAGGAGGACAAGAGGACATGCAAATACTGTAACGAGGTAGAGTATGCAAATTAAGAGGAAATTCTAGGTTAATAACAGTGATTATATACCCTGTGTTAAGTAGTCTGAGAACAAATGCTAGAGGGAGGGGTATAGAAAAGCAGAGTTGTAGTCCGGAGGAGGGGAGGAGCCCTCGTCAGACTCCCAATCCCATGGCAGGATGGACTGCTCGTTGTCCCGGGACTTGGTGAAAGAAGAGAACCTAAAAAACATACAAAGGGAAGTGTTATTATTTCTGTTATTACACTATGGCGTGTTTTTGGCATTCCATACTGGGACACTCTTTGATTATGTCGATGCATACTGTATCATGCCTTATTCGGACAGATGTCCCCATGCCTAACCTCGCCACAGTATTCTGTGATTCTCTCCTTCATATTTTAGACAGATATTTTGTGCCTTTATAAAAGTTCAAAAATATGCCTTTTTTTTAGCCATAATATGTTCAGCATTTTTTGAACTTGATATGCTGTTTGGAAAAAATGGAGAAGAAAAACACGACATGGGTTAGTATGTCGTTTTATCATGTCTAAAAAATGACTGTGAACACTGCGTAGGGGTAAGGAAGGGTGTAGTTTGTCCAAATAAGGCATAGTATACTGCGAATACTAAAACTGAAACTGACATCAATTTATCACCTTTAATAATTTAAAGACTAGTTTCGTCTTCATAGAATCCTCTCAACTGTGTACTTCACAACACAAGTATATTTTTGATTGTTTACAACGTCACTGTGTGTTCTTCTAAAAGACAACGTGACGTGTGGGCTGATAGGAGGCCAGTCACTGAGAGATCACAGATTGGAGATCCACACCTGCTTAGTTTCTGGCTCTTGGTGCAGCTACCCCACGTCACATGCTTCAGCTCTTCGGACGGTAGGACCATGCCGCTGTCACTCTGCTCATCCTGAAGGGCGGATTACAAACATGCAGAGTGTCAGAAATGACCTTCTTTTGTTTGTGTGTATATGCAAGCAGAAGTGAAGGTGTTGTCTTACATTCAGGCTGTCTGGCTCCTCGCAGGGAAGCTCTTCAAAGGTCTGAAGCGTGGCCATACCCCTCATGTAACTGGATGAAAAGATCTGGATTCAGAACACTGCATTTTTTCTTCTCTCAACCTGTTTCCTGTTGTTTCTGAATTGAGTTTCAGTGAACTGTCACACCCTTCGTGTCTTTCACATCCATCTTGTTCATTCTGCCTTTTCTCATATTCATTATACTACAGTACTTCTACCATTCCTCACCTCAGGTTTGTGACTGCAAGCGGGTTTTCTTTGCATGTCCCGCTGCGACTACTGTCTCCAGCCGTGAAAGACCCCAAAGGAATGTAATCCTTCCCTTCCTGTTAAAGATTAAAGCAGGTTATTTATTAGATTGTTCAGCCTATTTGCGTAGCTTATCCATTTCATTGGTTTGCTAAGAGAAACTGAAGGAGTCAGATCGATAAAGAAGCCTGACCTGCTGAACCCGGGCCTGCAGCAGGTCTCCCAGGGTCTCCACCAGGTTAGTGAAGGTGGGTCGATCTAAGGGACTGGCCTCCCAGCAAGCCAGCATCGTGCTGTAGCTGCGCACACACACACACACACACACACACACACACACACACACACACACACACACACACACACACACACACACACACACACACACACACACACACACACACACACACACACACACACACACACACACACACACACACACACACACACACACACACACACACACATACACAGGTTTTAACATCTCACACAAACGGCCCAGGGACCCCCGATTCACCACTTCCCTCTCATTAGACTTTTATGCATTATGTCCCCTCCTCCCATATAACACTGTTGAAATCCTATCGACCCACATCTCAGGCGTGCTGCATTCAGGCGCTCTCATCCTTGTTCCCCCCTTCAGTCTGTGGCAGAACTCTTCATCTATTTGAAGACCAGGGTACGGGGACGCTCCTGTGGGACAATCACACATGTCACTACATAGATTGATACTTTATTTATTTGGGAAATGTATGTATCAAATATACATAAAGTAACAGGTCATAGGACGTCTTGCAGGGCTTTTGTGCTGCATTGCCTTTCTGTTGTTTTGTTTACAACCGGTGTATGTGTAAGCAAAATGATGTTGAGAGATCTCTAACCCAGAGAGAAGATCTCCCACAGCAGGATGCCGTAGGACCACACGTCACTCTGCGTGGTGAACACCTTGTCAAAGATGGCTTCTGGAGACATCCACTTCAGAGGGAGGCGGGCCTGTCAGACAATCACATCTCAGGAGTTACAAAAGTGCACGCGTGAGGCAACGTATACAAGTGTGGCTTGTTGAAACGTTGTTTGGCCATAGCTTATTTTGGGCGCAAAAAGTTACAACATTTTTGTTGCTTAATATTTCCAATAACAGACGCAACACGACCACGCTCCTATTGTAGCTGTATTTGCACATCGTTCAGATTTTCTGATTTCTAAAAATGCTTTCAGTGTGCGACCTGCAGAAATATGAATTTGGCCCCGAGACATTTGCGTAGCCGTGAGCTCTCCTAGAGTATCTCATGTCCTTTTATGAATAGAAAATGTGAATGTGAAACTTTTAGAGTCTAGATTTCGGAGCCACATTACTCACATCTCCCTTACGGACGTAATCGGGGTCTTTGTAGATGTCTCGAGCCAGACCGAAGTCACAGATCTTCACCACTTTATTGTCAGAGAGCAGAATGTTCCTGGCTGCTAGGTCTCGGTGAATACACTGAAGCAGAAAAACACAAACCATGACATATAGGAATACGCATGTGTACAGCATCCACACAAACACAGACGTTAAGTCTCAGACCTTGCGAGAGGCCAGGAACTCCATCCCCCGCGCCACCTGGAAGCTGAAGGAGATGAGATCCTCCAGGAATA
Organism: Eleginops maclovinus; assembly: GCF_036324505.1. Lineage (NCBI taxonomy): Eukaryota > Metazoa > Chordata > Actinopteri > Perciformes > Eleginopidae > Eleginops > Eleginops maclovinus. The sequence goes on from NC_086369.1 coordinate 2,487,657, forward strand.
AAGGAGAGTTGGAGGCAGATTTGGTGTCTAGAGGAAGAGGGGAAGGAAGACAGGGGTTTATTAAAGCAGTGTGATCATGCACACTCATAAGGGAATGTTCATAACGCTCCTTCCTTACCTAGGTCACTCTCTTTACTGTCATCAAACACACTGCTGACAAAACCTGGCCCCCCATCCTTTAATCCGACAGATGGGAAGAAATCAGTTAGTGTTCATCAGATATATTATGAGTAAAGAGTAAAAACGGTGACATTTGTTTGATGGTTTTTGTCATTTGTGCAGATCATGTGATAAACATGCTAGGAGAAAATGACCTCTGAGGCGCCGGTTGGTATTTCTGACTCAACCTGTGAAGAAATTAAGGAAGTGCACGTCCTGCTTGAGACCTGATAACAACAAGCCTCAAACCAATTGCAGAAGTGGAGCTCTTAAAAGTATCATTTTGTGATTGCGTGAAATACATCGGGGACATTTACACTGCAAGGAGAAGTGTGGTGAGCAGAGGCATGTGTGATCTGTGTGCACGCCATGGAGGTCCTATTCTGTGTGAAACAGTGCTATCATGACACCATCTCTCTGTCGGTAAACTCACCCTGTTGTGCACAAACACTTCTCTCTTGCCCTTCAGGAAGGTAGACAGGTTTCCATAGCAACAGTACTCCACGATGACCATCAGTGGCCCTGCACACACACACACACACACACACACACAGAAACACACACACACACACACACACACACACACACACACACACACACACACACACACACACACACACACACACACACACAGAAAACACACATAATGCATACAGAGTGTATTCATAAGCTCACCTATACGTGCACTGACATTAATGGATAATGGACATTATCTCAATAGGCTTATTTAAGGCACAAATGCATGGAAAACACACACACACACACACACAAACACACACACACACACACACACACACACACACACACACACACACACACACACACACACACACACACACACACACACACACACACACACACACACACACACACACACACACACACACACACACACACACCTTCGGGCTTGGTGCACGCTCCCAGGAGGTTGACTACATTCAGATGGTGTCCGATGTGATTGAGGATCTTCAGTTCGGTCATCAGAGCCTTGTGCTCGCTGGCTGTGGCGCCCTCTGGTGGACAGCGGGTAGAAAGGAGTGGCAGAAAAGTGGAGGCACATTTATTTTTGTGGGAGTGTGAATCTTGTACCCAGAGGTAAATAAGGGACTCAGGTCCTTTACTACTAAATATCCAATACAATCATGTCTAAAAGTCCATATTTGAGCAGGAGTGTTATCAGCAACAAGCAGCTAAAGTAGTAAAGAAAACAACAGCTGCTGAATAATGACTTCCATGTGTACTGATTGTTATATTTATCAGACTCAATCGGAATAAGAATATTTGTTTTATCCTGGAGGGATTTGGTGTGTTTATATTTGCATCATTTCAGAATAAAAGTAATAAAAATGTTACTAAAAAAATGAATGTAGATACCCAAAAGAATTTAAAGCAAAAATGCACATTATACGTAATATATTATAACATATTGTGCACTATGGGAGTTTATGAGGTTGTTTATAATGCTGCATTAAGTAGCATTTTATGTTCTGATTTATGTGTAGGGTTTTATTTTGTATCAGTGTTATATCTTATAATGCTAACCCTTTAACATTAAGTCTACAGGTCAATGATAGAGCTGCATTATGTTAAAGTTTATCACATAAAAGGAAATACATTAGATACTTCTAATTTCCTTTTATGTGATCAACAGTACATGAAAATACAGTACTTAGTTACTACTGCTTGTACCTTTGAGCATCTTCACCGCCACAGTGGTGCAGCTGGCGGTGTTTTCTATCCCGAACGCAGCCGCCTGCACCACCTTCCCGAAGGCTCCGCGGCCCAGAGGCTTCCCTGAGAGAGGAGAGACTGTGAGGGAGGCTGGCTGGGGGGGGAGGTACTATCCACCCTGGGCGTGAGATGCTGATAAGAGAAGACTTCATCAACAGTCCATCCAGCTGAATCCCACCCTGTGAGCTGATTAGTCCCAGTCAACACAGTTTACTGGAGGTGATAAGCTCCGCACAGACAACACAAGTCTGATTAATGGAATCACTCCCAATAATAACCCGATTAGACCTCTGAGAAAGTCCTTCTATCTGTGGTGGGATCTTAAATAACTTCCCTCCCTCACATTGTAACAGCATTATACACTTTTTGTTTGCTGTAAATGAAATGAGTTTACCTAATTTGAGCCGCTCTCGAGGGAACTCCCATTGGCCGGGGTCGTACTGCAGTCTCTCACACTGCTCCTCTATTGGTCTGTCTCCTCTGTCCAGAATGATCGACAGGAACTCTGGTTTGGCGTTGGAGCCGTTGGGCTTTGGAGAAAGAAGAGTTCACATTATGTTGTAAAACTGAAAATCCCACACTAGTATTAAACGATTCCAAATGTGTGGATTTGTAAGAGCCTTCAGACTAATTTAAAGCTGTTTTTCCAGGGTTTATTTATTTGTATTCGCCAAGGAAGGAACACAGAAGGCCTGGCAGGTGGAGAATAGATGTCAAAAATATACAGTAAGGACTTTTTTCTCCTCACCTGTTTCAGTTTGCGTATGACGAGGGTCAGAAAGAGCCAGAGCAGAGTGGCCACCACACAGGTACAGGTGAGAGCTGGGATCTCCAGAAAGGAGGCTTCAGGGGCTCCTGGACTCACAAACCAGACACAAACACACGTTAGTGCTTAAATAGATTTACATTTAATGTTTATGACGTGCACAAAAGCGAACCTATTTAGGACTAAGATCATTGTCACCTTGATAAAGCCGGGAAAACTGACTTCTATTATACATGACTTACAGATAGAGGAGAAATGAAAGACATAAATACAGTTATTTGGTGAGAATTGAAATGAATCATTGTACTATGTCATTGAAAGGTTGACGTCTTTCTCCACCCTTCCAAATGTGTGTGTTCATTGTCACGCCATACTGCAGAAACATGCATCCTGCTCATGAAATCACAATTAAAAAAAACGTTATGTGAAGAAGTACGAAATGCTAAACCCAGGAGAGAAACCAACGCTGTGAGCTCTAGGCTGGGCCCTCCTGGAGGAAATAAAAATGGGAGACAGCTTCCTTCCTGACTGATCAGAACACAACCACACACACACACACACACACACACACACACACACACACACACACACACACACACACACACACACACACACACACACACACACACACACACACACACAGTCATACATCTGGTTGTGATGGTAAAATAGGGTTGTTTGAGCACCGTTATGTGTGGAGTGGTGGCTGCTTCTCGTGTGTGTGTGTGTGTGTGTGTGTGTGTGTGTGTGTGTGTCTGTGTGTGTGTGTGTGTGTGTGTGTGTGTGTGTGTGTGTGTGTGTGTGTGTGTGTGTGTGTGTGTGTGTGTGTGTGTTAGGGTTAGGGGAGGAGAACTCAACAAAAGGAGTGTGTTCTTTGATAAATCTTCTCAGGAACAGAAATATCCTCTCCCATTAATAGAGAATGACACACACACACCTCTGTGTATAAATACGACACCTATAAAAATAAAGTGATATTTTAAATGTGCACATCCAGACTTTACATCGGTTCACAGAGCTGGGAACAATGGTCATTCAGACCTATCCATATATGGAAGTGTCCTATCTGTGAGAAGAAGTAAACACAGCCGGGATGCCTTTGATTGGCTCCTGGTTGACAGATGCTTACCGTTAACCCATATATAGGCAGAGCTCTCTGCAGACCCCCTCTCATTGGTGGCCTGGCACGTATACAGGCCCTGGTCCTCCACTGAGATTCGATCAATGTTCAGGGTCCCGTCGTCTGGGGATATCACGATACCTGGAGGTGGTGGAAAAACCTCTCAGACACCAGATCATAAGCACAGTTCACATGTTGATGGTGTATATCTATTACCTGATCCCTGAGAGAGAGCACGCTCGTCCTTGTACCAGGTGATGGTGGGGGGCGGGACGCCTGCAGACGGACAGCTGAGGATGACGGAGCTGCTGACATTGACTGTGCAATCTGTCAGATTATCGAGCAGCACCGGAGGCTCCAAAACTGAAAGGAGAAACACACACCGTCAATATGATGTATGCTAAAGTGTGTTTGTGCAACTACACCACACTGTGATGATGCGTCCTTTACTTTACTGCAGTCTCTGATAACAGTTGTAGTTATTTATAGACTGCAACAGATCCGTGGTGACGTAAAAGCAGGGCTATTTGTTTCCCATTGTTTTCTGGACCCGTGCCACCTTTGGACAATAATCGTACAGTGGTAGTGACACATTTTTTTTCTAAATGTGTGTGGCCTTGGCTTCAACCTGTGAGTCAGCTTGCGTCCTCTTGGGCCCCTTACTCACACTGAAATACCCCACGATACAAACCCATTTCTTTAGAAAGCAACAACAATGTAGTATTTCATCATGTGAGTGCACACAATGCAGGTTTCAGTTTCCTTTGGTGTAATAAAGGATCCCATGGTTTAATTTGTCCTCCATTCTCTCACTTTTTGGCTCCCTAGCTTCTTTGTGGTCACCCTGTCTCTCTAGTAATTCCTTTGTGGGGGCCCAGAGGGAGGAAGTTGACGTGTTGGGCCCTGATTGTATGGAGCACAGCAGTAAAAGACATGAAGAAAAGTCACTTAACCAAGGCGACTGATTGTTGTTTCCCCTATCTTCCTCCTGGACAACAATTGATGATTGTCCGCGGGGGCTGCGGCCTGACAGTGTCTGATTGGCTGATTGTTCCTCCGGCCCTGTGTGGGGGCCTGTAAATGTGGCATTGTGGGAAGTGCCATTGTGTGCTCTTCCTCCAGGCAAGGGCTCATTCCCACGTGAAAGAGGTGCTGAGCTGGACCGAAAGAGCAAAGGTAGGGTGGGGCCCCAGGAAGCTGAGGGGACCCAATTCCCAAGCAGCGAGGCTCTGTGAGAGAGTGTGTGTGTGTGTTCTGTGTGTGTGTGTGTATGTTTGTTTGTTTGTTTGTATGTGCAACATATGTGCACAGAACACATGGGGGGTGTGCGTTTAAAATAGTCAGATTTTGAACTGTGATTACATTATGTTATCTGAAGTTAAGGAAACCTTTTTGATGCCCTAAATATTAACTTGGGGCCGTGAGAAGAAAACTAAACTCTGATTTGGGGGCCCCCTAAAAGCAAAGAGAGGCTCAATTATTTGAATATATTTATTTAATGCCTTAGTGCCTTACTGTGGTTTAAAGTTAATAAGCATTCAAACATTCTCCCTTGACGCCTTACATCTTCTAATTGAGGATGAAGAGGAGCACCAGTACTCACTTGTGACCTCCACCTGTGTGTCCAGGTGTGTGTCCTGCCCGGTGACCAGGTGATGGGCGGAGCATCTGTAGGCTCCTGAGTCTGTGGCTGTTAGGTTGCTTAGTAACAGGACCAGTGAATTGGAGAACTCCCCCTGTGTGACCCGCTGCTGCGGGGCGGGGCCGCCTGATCGGACGTGCTCCGTGTCATTCACCCGTTGCCATGATAACGCGCCATACAGGTACTTATTGGCTGCACAGGTGAGATGGAGGTCTCCGCCCTCCCTAGGGTCCTCCCTCTGGCTCACACTGAAGCCTCCTGGGACATCTGAGGAGAGAAGGTTAGGAAGAAGAGGAACCGTGAACAGAATATTTAAAAACCCTCTCACTCTCCTCAGTGGGCGCTGATCCCGCCTCCATCTCTGTAACCTTTGACGACAATGCTGAATGGCTATTGTGGGTAAGAGCAGTGGAATACAGTGAAAAGGCTTTTTATTTACTTTAGCCATTTGAAACTTCCCGTGGAAACGGCTCGAGAGTTTCCTGATGGCAGATAGTGTTTATCTTTCCCGAACACCCCAAGGCCTCCCGAAATAAAGCGGACCTGCCAGTCCAAGGAAGTGCACTGCACGGGGAAGTGGAACGATAAGAGCCCCAGGTTCCTGTTTCACTCCTGCTCACACACTCACAGCTCAGCACAGCCTTAGGCACTGACACAAATAGACAAGAAACCTTTACCTGTACGCCTAGTAACACATCTAACCTCACACCACACAGAGCTGCAGTGTGTGTCCAATGCACATAGGCTTCTTTGTTCTGCCACATTTCAACCCTCTTAATGAGTGTGTGACTTCATCAGTGGCACTTTTTCAGGTTAGGTGCTGATGGTGAATGAGTCTTGTGTTAGTATATTGACTTTTGAGATCTGTTGCTTTTGAAATAAGCTGCTTACTGTAACCTCTCTTCCTCACCTGTGACGTAGAGGTGGAGGTCCAGCTGGTCTGCTCCTGCAGCGCTGAAGGCGACGCAGCGATACACTCCAGACACAGAGGCCTCTGCCACAGTCAGAACCCCCACTGTCTGCGGAGAGCAAAAACATCCGCACTCAGTTATAGCACTGTATGAAAAACAGGCACTCACACACACACATTCACACACACATTTACAGTAAGGCTCATTACCTCTGCCACTGATGGCAGGGATCATGTTTTCCATAAGCGGACAATAGGAGGTTTCTGAGCCAGACCTCCTGCCAACTTCCAGCAGTGTGTGACAACGTGTGTGTGTGTGTGTGTGTGTGGGAGAAGTCAGTAGGATCAGATATGATACAGTGAAACAGGAATGTTTTGTTAATTCCTTCATTTGTATTCTGTTATTATGACTAGATTTCCTTTAGTTTCTTGTCTATAGAATACAACATATTTGAGTGCACGTAAATGGTCTGCAAAGGCTAAAGTCCTCCGCAGTGACATCACTATGTACATTGCATCGGCTATACGTTGAATTATAATTTATTTTCCAAGGGTAACCTAACTTGTTCTACTTGAGCAGATCATAAGGAGTGTATTTGAGTGCTGCACCTACCTTGTTCTTCCCCTGAAGCACTTCCTGCCTGTGCGTAAGACTCAGGATGTGGTTGCTTGTGGACGTGGCGGGGACCCTCTCTCTTACTGGACTCCACAGTGAGGAGGACGCAGGACACAGACACCTTGAAGAGGGAAGAGGAAGAGGAGGAGAGTGACAGAGACTCAGCTGTGTTGACACAACTCATTTTATGTCTCCTCCAGGTGTGTGTGGGATTTTTTCAGCTGCGCTCGGCAGGAGGAAGACCCGGACATCGGGGGGAAGCCTTGATCATTGCTGCTTGATGTTATCTCATTCACAAAGTTATCATCAACATTTTTTATCAACGGCATCACGTCCTGTGACGCTGTCCTGCCGGCTGACAATAGTGGATCTTTGGAGAGCTATGTAATGCTGGATTGTTCATCTGTGGAGGATGCAGAGGTGGTATTGTAATCCGGAGGATCAACTTCCCTCCATTCTTTACAAATCATCCCACATTTCCAGGACAAGAGTTCCTGTCCCTCTCAGTGACTCTCACAAGTCTAAATCCATAGATTACCCAGAGGGCTGTGGGAAGTGAGGCTGATGGAGACAGCGCTCTGGTTTATTTATGCAACTTATGATGCAAAGCTCATAAAGGAGTTTCAGAGCCGAGACAAATAACTAGTCTACATCTCATAACCTCTCTATATGCAAAGCTGCACTGTTTCTCCATCAAGAGCATGGAACCAGCACATGTGCTTACAGATAAAAGTACATTTTAAAGTGCATCCCATGCGTTAAATGCATGAAATATTAGATGCAAATGGTCCTGGTTATTGTATAACATAAAGAATAAAGCCTTCACTTATTCATTCCTTTTACCAGGCACCACATTTGAACATGTATAATATTTAAGTCTGGATATGTAAGGCCCCGATATTAGAATTATATGATCCTTTTTGATTGTTTGACATCACCTAATTTACTTCATGAAGATTGTGTTCAGTGCATTGTGGTTTTACTCAGAGGTTGGAATAAAGGGTGCAACAATGATTATCATTTTTTACTAATTATTAATATTTGGATTATTTTCAATTCATTGATTTTAGTTTAGAATAGAACACCAGGATTTTCAGATCCTAAGGGGCTGTTTTCAATTAGTTAGTTTGGACTAGTAGTCCCATACCCAAAGAGATATATATATAGAATAATCATTTACAAAGAAACACAGACTTTCCCCGAGCTAAATGTGTGAAGTCGGATCTGCATTAGATCATTTTCTATCTTTAAAGAATATTTATCCCACAACAACTTTTGAAAGGTAAGTATTAACTTTCCCTTCCCTCACGGTTATTATGCATGATTTGAAGTACAGACATAATACAATACTTGATAGTAGGGAAGAGAATGTGCATTATAGAGAGTATGGGAAGTATGTTTTGTGGCAGACCATAATGACAAATGATTTTAAATGCATTTTAGAGTCTGCGAAAAGATGAGTGATACTCATATATCTGATCAAACTCAGAGTTCCTGTTGATTACGGCGTTGAGTTAGTGTATGATTCTTTATTATTTCAGACTGAATTGTCTGTCTTGGCAGCATGGTGTGCATGTTGCTCATTATTTAGACTCTCTCCGTCCTGCTGAATGTAAACTGTGTTCATTGATCCTGTGTTTATGGAGGAGTCAGTGCCCTCTGTCCCTGTCTGTATCCCCTCTGTGCTCTGCTCCTCCCTGCTGTTCCTCTCTGATTGCTCTTCCTCTTGGGATCTCGAGGTGACCCACCCTGTGCATGACACCACAGACCTGACACACACACACACACACACACACACACACACACACACACACACACACACACACACACACACACACACACACACACACACACACACACACACACACACACACACACACACACACACACACACACACACACACACACACACACACACACACACACACACGCCCACCACACAGGCTGCCACTCCCACGCTTCCCAGGAAAAGCATTCTCACACGCGCACACACACACACACACACACACACACACACACACACACACACACACACACACACACACACACACACACACACACACACACACACACACACACACACACACACACACACACACACACACACACACACACACACACACACACACACACACACACACACACACACACACACACACACAAATATCATGAGTTAGATGGATGAGCGGACACAAACTTGGTTAGAAACAGAAAACAAACACATGGATACACAAGCACACCACACACACTCACACAGTGTGTGCCTGCAGACATTAGTATGAATAGGTTGTGTATCAGTGGGGGTCATCTCCTGCCTTTACTTCCTGTCTCGTTTTTACCGCCTGAAATACATTTTTACCTCTGTCTCTGTCCGTTCCTGTCCCAACCCCAGAATAACCACAGCGCAGTGTGAACCGATCCACAAATATAAGCAAAGTTTAATGCAAAAACACGACTGATATAACACTTCAATACAGATTCATACAAAGCTGGCAAATATTGTCATTCGTCATATGTAAGTTAGTTGTATAAAATTATTAAATATTAGAATCATATATTACTCATAGAACATCTTTATACAAGGAAAGAGTCACACACACACACACACACACACACACACACACACACACACACACACACACACACACACACACACACACACACACACACACACACACACACACACACACACACACACACACACACACACACACACACACACACACACACACACACACACACACACACACACACACACAGAACTGGACTTTAATAACACTGATGGCACTCGTTCATTAACTTTCCACACAGAGACAACATGGCTGTTACACTGACATCATTTGACAAACAAGACATTTTGACTCGGGACGACATGATGATATATGACACAGGGCGGTCATAGTGTCCGGCCCGCGGAGACTTCCTACATGGCAGGTGTCTGCGGACCGTCAGTCTTTTAATAGAGAACTGTAGGCATCCCATAGAGAACAACACAAAGCTTGTCCTCTCTGCTGTTTTGCCCGTCCATGGTGAGCACATTTGACCTTCTACCGGTGGCTTAGAATCGGAACAGAAACTCACAGCTTTTGTGGATGTCAGGATCAGATCGGGGCTCGGGACAGACACGGTTCATGCTCCCTTTATAGTACCACTCTAGGACACAGAAACAAGCGAAGCAGCTCCAGAAATGTGGCTGGTGGATGAATGGAATTGCACTTCTTCTGGCTCAAAATGTCTGGGAAATGTAAAAAAGCATAAAACTACATGATGGCTGGGAGTGAGCGGAGGATTATGGGATGTAAATAAATAAATAAGCAGGTGTGCGTATATCCTTAGTGATGTGGCTTATTTCCCTGCTTGCTTCTGTGACTGCTGGTCCTCACTGCTCAGCAGTGTTCCTAGTCACTTTCCACCAGTTTAGCACCGGATCATCACATGGGATCTCTGGGAGTGTCACTGAGGGTTCTGCCTGGTGAGTGGGTGGAGGGGGGAGGTGCAGGTGGAGGTGGAGGAGGGGATGGGCTCCAGGATGGGAGGTGATGGGGAGTTGCTCTTGATGCCTGGTTGGGGTAGAGGGCAGAGTTGGTGAGGGAAGGGGTTTGGAGAGGTATGTGTGGGGGGCAGCAGAGTTGGGGGAGGGGTGTGTGTGGGGGGGTCTCTCAAGAATAGATCAAGCTCTTGAGGAAGCGGACTGTGCCACGTTTGAAGACGAAGGGACAATCACGCTGCTGGGAAGCGTCTCGCGTCGGAGAGGAAGCCAAACAACGAGAGGAAAAGCGCTCTGATTTTCGCACAGGAAGCCCAGTGCGCCTCCTGCCCGGGCCAGATAAGAGTGCTGCGGTTCCCAGGGCCAGACCCAGGAGGTGGGCCCAGGACCCAGGCGCGAGGCCCCCCATCAGCCTGGCCCATCCTGGTCCACTGTCCCTGGGCCTCCTCCAGCGCAGCGTCAGGCTCGTGGTGCAGCCGGGCTGCAAAGAACAAGGGCCTAGTGAGGATCCAGCAAGACTAACTAAAGAAACACAATGCAGACACTGAAGCATAACCAGAACCAGAACCAGAACCAGAACAGAGCTTTACACAGGACCAAACATCAGCCAGGGGAGAGGCCAAATGTAATCTGCAGAAACACCGCTGTGCAATATACTTTAGTTCCTTTACACTAATAAGCTAACGCTGCAGTGCAAATCTTCATGTTATTTATTTTGCATACGTGTTTATTGCATGTATGTTTATTGCATGTATGTTTATTGCATGTATTTTTTGGCCAAATATGTGTAAATTTGAATCTGAAAATAATGAAACACTTTGTATCATAAATGTCACTACCAACCCGTCCCAATCAAAACCTATTGACATCCTCACATAAAGCACTGTTTCACCAAATTGATCATAAAATGATCCGTTTTTTGGCCGATGTGATTCTTGCAGATTGCATGTGACTCCCCTCAAACATACGGTGCACATACACTGTAAAACATTAATGTGGAACAACAGGAACCATCCCAATAATCCTTTATACCTGAAAATCTGGATATTCTGAATATGCTATTGCATCATAAAGACTCTAAATCTAAATCTACGATAATTAAAATTACATTTGGGATTTTGGCAGAAACGGACGGATCGAGAGTGCACCGCGGCATGGCGCCACGTCAAAGTGCCGGGAACTAAGGGTCAAGTACACAGATGATGTCAGTGTGTCTCAGAGGAGGAATCGAGTGAGGGCGGCTGCTGTGGCGCTCTCAGGTAAGGCTTAACCTTCCTGACTTGGTCATAAGCAACACAATAAGTGTCTGACCTCCGAGAACAGCTCAATCAAAGTCTCTGCCAGGCGCCTGCTCCAGCACCGCGGTGTGGTGACTAATCGACTCCTCGGCATCGCTGGGCTGGGCCATTTCTCATGAGAACTTTATATATAGTGTGTGTGTCAGATATAAGAAAAGGCATCACAGGATGCAGCGTGCAATCACAATAATAAACAGGCCTCGTACCCTGCGCCCTGGACAGGAAATTCATTAAATCATAGCGTTTGATTTGGAAACCAACAAATCGTGACTGGGAGCACGGAACTGGCTTCTATTGAAGTGTGTTTTTTTTTCTCTGCCCTTTCAAGTTTGGGATACACTGTGTCTGTGAATGTGTCAGGCACACACACACACACACACACACACACACACACACACACACACACACACACACACACACACACACACACACACACACACACACACACACACACACACACACACACACACACACACACCTGTATACACTTAAACACACAGATGAAAAAGGAAATATGGACAGTAGGGGAATAAACATATAGGGACAGAGTTGCAAAAGCATCAAACATATAACGCACACATGATGAGACACACACACACAAACACACGTGTAGGCGCACACAAATAAACACACACACATTTTCACACATTCCCGCACATGAAAGGCTCCCAAAGGCATCTGTTCTGGTTACAAGAAGGAAACGCTGTCTGAACACATGCTGAAATAGACAAAACATGTCTCGTTTTTCAGAATCACACACACACACACACACACACACACACACACACACACACACACCACACACACACACACACACACACACACACACACACACACACACACACACACACACACACACACACACACACACACACACACACTAAACCCTAAATAACATAAAGCAAACACGGCAGCTCTGTGTGTGTTTGTAACTTTATGGCAGGGGTATTTTTAGCTTTTTGCAAAATAAACAAAGTTCCTAAGTGGTATCCAAACATTATTCGATCTGCTGACTTGAACAACGTGCTGTTTTCTAATATTTTAATACTAATCAATAGTGCAGATACATTTTCTTCATCTAATGCAAAGTGGGTCGAGATTATACATGTGGACTCTGTGCTGCATTTTCCCTCTGGGCTACTTACAGGCCTTTGGACGGGCAGGGGTGCCAGAGCCACTGGATGTGTGGAGGCGGGACTCCGTGAGATGTGCAGTGGAGGGATTGTCTGCTACCCCGGGGCACTGAGCCCGGGTCCTGCAACGACACCGCCTTCTCCCCTATCTGAGGACTCACTGTCAGACAAGAAGCAGAGACAGATATTTAAGAAAATGAATTCAATCCTAACCAAAAACAGTCCTCCAGTGGGTGAATTTCTTACCGTTGACCACAAGTGTGAGCGTGAGATTCTGGTAGAGTCCATGTTCCAGGATCCGTACCAGGACAGTGTACTTCCCAGCATCCTCCTCCGCCACGTCCCGGATCACCAGAGAAGTCCCGTCGAGGTGGTATCTGGAGCATTGCTCGGCTGCCACCATCCCGTCCTTCAGCCTTTCAGAAAAGAAAGAGCATAGTTTCAGGAAAAATCCTCTGGGAGTGACAGAGTGACTCCAGAATATGACTCTCAATGCTTAAAGGGGCCCTTTCCTGCAGTGACTTATATAGGTTTGTGTGCATGTAAATGGTCTGCAAAGGCTAAAATCCCTGTGTTACCTCCAGAGGGAGTTGAGACGGTGACAGCGTTTAAAATAGATGTTCAATCAGCCTTCTGTCAGACACTAAGAAAGGGAGCAAACTCCAAAAACCCCAGGCAGTGTGGTGTGAGGGGTTTTCTTACCAGATGACTTCAGGATCAGGGAATGCTCGTAGCTTGGGAGAGAGTCTGTAAGATTTCTGTCCTGCCTGTACTTTTATCACAGATCCATGTCGGGGCTTCAGGCGGATGAACGGACGGTCTAAAAAAGAAGACATTTGATCACAGAATGAAGCTCTCAGTAGCTTTGAAGTATAATCTGTAATCCGTGCATGGGTCTGCTGTTGAATCATCGAAGTGTCGGGCAGTTTCAGAGGAAGACGCTCACCAAACACAGTGACATTGACTCTCTGTTCCTTGGTTTTGTCCCCGCTGGTCACGCGGCAGGTGTACAGGCCTCTGTCCGAGCGCTGCAGCTTCGGGATGGTCAGAATATTGTAGAACAGAATGTGCGTCCTGTGTTTCAGGAGCCTCTTATAAGTGGTGCCGGTGTTGTTGATCTGAAGGTGGAGAGGGAGGATGAGTTATAACAAAACCTGTGTGTGCTTGGACTTGGAAAAACTCTCTTTGGCATAAATCATTCAAATCATCTATTATTTAACTTTGGATTCAATGATTCCCATTGTTGGAGAACTAGTCTGTCCACTTGCAGGTCAACAGAGCTACACCCTCCTAGTCTCTCTCCTCAGACTTTAGTGCAGGTCTGACCTTTCCGGGGTAGTCCCAGCTGATGTTCACTCTGGTGTTCAGCTCCCCGGTGGCGGTGCAGTTCAACACCAGCCTCTCCCCCTTCAGGGCCTGCTCAGGTCCACTACTGTTCAGGTACACCTCCATGATGTTACTCACTGCGGCGAGAGAGACACACGTAAATATATGTTGGAGATATGAGTTTAGCTTTGAATCCAAACTGCATGCGCTGCTCCTCACCTGGTCTGTATATGAAGTATTTACGGGAGATGTGCGTGACGCCATCAGTGACCGCCTGGCAGTAGAAGAGGCCGATGTAATAGAGGGTGGGGGTCCGGATGGTGAAGCCTTTCTTGCTGTTCCATAGAATGACCCTGTGGTCCGGACTCAGGCTGCGGTGGGGGTGCTGAGAGAGGAGAGAAGACAACAGCTGTCAAATATTTCATAGCACACACATGACACCAGCAAAGGTAATATGGTCTCTTGCCAAACCCTCTCAAACGTTGTTTACTATAGACCCCCCCAGTGCCGGTTTTATAACCCCTGACACGGACACTTGTGTAACCCTGTTGTTTTCTTGGAGGCAGCATCAAGGAAATGTTTACTAGAGTGTCTGTGACATGGTGGAAGCCTCCCACCCACTCTCAAGGGAACAGGTAGAGCCCCCCCCTCCCACACCATCACCCATTTCCCCCCACTCCTGCAAACCCGCAGTGTGAACTGGCTGATATCCCCCCTCCCAGAGTGAGCAGACGCCACTTCTCTCAGTTCTCTTTCCTCCCCAGAAACTCGCTGTCTGAGCCCTCGGTGCCCCCTCTTACCCCCATCCTCTCAACCTGCATGGGGAGTGTGCAAAAGGAGGAGGGGGGAGAAACAGGAGGTCAGAGTGAGAAATGTGACTCCAGTCCAGCTCCTGGCATCCTGTTACTACAGGATATAGACATTTGGACTGGAACCCCAGGCTGACCTCCAGAGTCACTTTCACAGCCAGAGAGCCCAGGACCCTCCTGGGTATTGTTCCCTCTGAGGAGGGTCATATTAGAGATCCAGGCAGAGTGCAAAATCCCTCCAGGAAAAAAACACTCCAGAGATGTGACAGCACCGGGGAAGAGGAGGGAGATGAAGGAAGAGGAGGAGGGCTATTCTTAGAGTAATCACCTTTGAGGTTCCAGGCTTTTGTTTGGAGACAGGACAGAAACACATCAGATCCATGTCGAGCATGGGCCGGTTTGTTCTGATGATGTTTCTGCACTTCCTGGATCCAAAATCATGAGTTCCTCTCTCTGTTTCTGCAGCTTTTCCTCTCATTTGGAAACCACTTTGGTCCAGATTGGAATATCTCAACTATCGGATGGGTTTGTGTCACAGATATTTTGCAGGATTGACTTTAAGCTCATTTCAGACGTTCATATTGAGGGTGAGGAGTTTGGAAGACATTATCAGGCAGAGAGGATCCAACACAAATGATTTTAAGCCATGTTTTACCAAACGTGTGGCCTAAAGTCATGAATATCTGCTGCTGCTGCAGTTATTTAACTATTTGAAACCAATCTCTCTATTGAAATCTGTCCACTTCCTTATTTATTGTTGGTTTCTCCCACAACACACTTTCTCTTTGTCTCTTGTTTTGTGCACTCTATATTTGTCTTTTCCAAGCACTCTATTGTAGTTCTCCCGCAATATTCCCATGACGCACAGCGAGTAATATTAATCGGTGTTCATGATTAAAGAACACTGACTGTGCTTTGATATCTTGGGGGCCAACGGTAGCTGCTTCTGCTTCCTGCTCTGGGTAAACCAGCTGTTTAAAGCATCAGGCGGGGAGGGGGAAGTTGGCAGCTAGGATTCGTACTACAAGAGGTGGAGGGTGAGGTGTGAGGAAGTGGGGCTGGACCGGGGCCAAAGGGGCACTCCAGACCCCATGTCCTGTCTCCAGAGGTGGAAGCGGTGCCCACAGGACGCTGTGGGCGCCGCTCCATCGGAAAAAGTCAGTAAATGAAGGGGTGTATTTGACCGGGGGGTATATTCAGATTTAAATATGTGGTTAAATAACATCCATACAGCAACATGCACTCCATAAAGCTCCTCTTTCCACTCTGGCTCCCTCCTCTCACTCAGCACTTCAGCACCAACACTCACAACCATATCCGCACACACTTTCACACATATCCGCATACATACACAAACAAACGGACACACACGCCACCGCGCAAAGGCTGCCAAGATAAGAACAATGTGGCGAATGATCTGTAGAGGGGGAGGGGGGGGAATAACGGGACGGTGCATTGTGTGCATAAGTGAGCCCTGATCGACAAAGTGATGATGTGCAGAGAATGAGAGCGGGGTGCAGGAGGATGGAAGGAACACTCATGCATGCAGAATACATCCCATTCATTTTACTCACACTGACCTTGACCAGCGTGGTGGTGATGTTGGGGTGGGTGACCCGGCAGGGGATGTCCAGCGGCTGCTTGTCCTTCATGTACAACACATCTGGGCTCATATCCGGGTCTTCCACAAACGGCTGCTGGCTGTCTGAAACCCAAACACTGCGGTCATGGACACATAATGTACAGATGGTAGGCAAATGAATGCAGAAAAGAAGACATTTGTTTGTGATTGAGCCTCAAAAACTGACAAATTCAAAATGTAGTATGAACATGTCTTCCCACAGATGTTGCTGGAGGGTGATTTTAATGCAGGAAAGGATGCAGTTTCAGGGAAGAGGTGCAGCTGTGGTATTTTATAATGATGTGAGCAAAAATTCACCTCCATTGCATTTGCATGGAGGCAGAAATCTCAGAGACAAATACCCGTTAACACCGACCCCCTAGAATCAGTGCAAATGTGGGAGCACAATGAAGCTCAAAGGATATTTTATTTACTGTCATATTTTTATATCTTATGCCAACCTTTAACCTTTTCAGGACTTTGAGTGCCTTATGCAGGAAAGGTGTTTGTTGCATGCATGCAAACTCAATAAGACCTCCGCCATTACATAGGGCAAAGAGAGCCTGAAAGCCAAAACCCAGGGCAAAGAAATCCCATCCTCCCCGGTGAGAATGACCTCCTTGACTTACTGAAAGAATATGATTTCCTATCATTATCTGAGTACTGACCCGATGCATACAGAAAACAATCAGCTGCCTCTCTATACGCACAAACACACACTTCCAAGTATGAATATCAGCAACAAACAAAAACAAACAGACACACACTCCTAAACATACTCCACACCCATTCATTGAATACCCATTCAGCAGATGTCTGCCTGCGGTCAACAATAAACACACAGATTGTTTAGAGGCAATCAAACGGCCTCTCTGGGCCCTCTCCTCCCAGCTCCATCACACTGAAATGGTCCTGTGCCATTGAAAAGTGTGGGTGTTGCTCGCTGCATTGTTTGTTACCGTAGGGTGTTATTCAAGGAAAGCAAATCTCTGAACATTCGAACAAAAGTACCCAGAGGACCGGCGGACTGAGGGCTTCCTTCTCCTGCTTTGATTCCCTAATAGAGTGCTCGGGGAGGGAGGCAACGTCTGAATAGAGCTGCAGGCCAAGTCTGAAGCTTAATGGACATGGTGACCCGAGCGATTGATGGCCCCCGAGGGTCCTGTTGGACAAACAGTAGCGTGGCCCTCGACCCTGGCCTCCAGCCGAACAGCGTCACCCTGCAGGACAGGGCGGAGCGGCGGGCAGACATCGTGCCTCCTCTGCCCCTTGATACCACTGAGCCACCAGCCTTCATCTTATCCCTCTCTGCTCCACACACACACACACACACACACACACACACACACACACACACACACACACACACACACACACACACACACACACACACACACACACACACACACACACACACACACACACACACACACACACACACACACACACACACACACACACACACACACACACCTCCTCACCGCCACCTTGTAGAGACACAGCGACATCCCCTCCCTTCCCCTCCTCCCCCAAGCACAGGATGCTTCATGCAAGGCTGAGGCGAGCAGATAAGGCTGATGCCCTGGGAAACTCTGCCCAGGCATGAGCCTTTCAGCGGCCGGGTTATTCCTGGCCTCGAGGTAGCACGTAAACGAAAGTAAAAAAGGATTTATATATAGACGACAGGGGAGGTAGGCCCGGGCTGAGAGGAGAGAGGCAGGGGAGGAGGGTGTCCAGAGTCATCTCGAAGGATGTGTTGCTGGGACAAACAGTGTTTACATATAATTGGCTCTCTGGCATTGGGCTGTATTTAGCACCCACCACATCCTGTTTGACCTGGAGATATAAACAATAAGCACGAGGGGGAGAAGGAGTGAGGGTCCTGAAATTCTTCAGTTGTACTCTTGGACCTCACAGCAGTGTCTTACCTGTGACATAAACGTAGATGGAGGTCTGTCTGCGGGTTCGGAGGCTGTATCTGCAGCGGAACAGGCCGGTGTGCTGGGTCTGGGTGCTGCTGACCATCAGGCGGCTGCAGAACAGCTTCCCCGTCCGCCCACAGCGATACTCCTCCACTTGCACCTCCCCTCTAAGCAGAGCTGAAGGGAAGGCCCATGCCACTTCCCAGCGACCCCTGCTCAACACAGATGAACGTTTCCTCAGAAATCACACGGCAACCTTTAGATGTGCATTCACTTCCAGCCAATGAAGAAGTCTCTGTTCTTATTCTGTAATGTTTGTAAGGATTAAAGATGGTCTCCTGACCTCGATCTGTAACTTACCTGCAGCTGAGCAGTAGTGTCTGGTTGGTGTCCAGGACCAGCTGCCGGGCTTTCACGTCCAGAATCGGGACGCTGTACTTCCCCTTCTGATCCTTGTCTGCAGAGATAGAGGGTGAGAATCAGAAGGCATGTAGCAGCAAACATCCCAAAACTCGGTCTCAGATGAATTGTAGTAAAGTTAGTTTGCTTGTGACTCAGTGTGATAAGGGTTGATTCATCGACTGTCTCTAAACAAGTCAGAAGTCAGTGCTAGATATTTTAGGTACATCTGGGCAGGATGATTCAGCTCTTGGATTCCAGTGGAACAGAGCGTCTTGTTTATTCATAAGAAGATACTTATATTCTGATCGTATAATCAGCGACTCTTTCAGTCCCTTTGTGTTGTCACTTCTCTACATGAGCCCACTTTCCAAGGAAATCCTGGAGGACAAAACACTTTACTGCCAATAAACATTGTGGACAGTTCCTGTAAGCTCTGTGCATCACAAACCGGACTAAACCGGACTCTTGACTGATGGCAGAACCAGTCTTGGTGTGTCCCGGCCCCACGGCACGTACTCCCCTCCAGGACACGGTATCTTTGACCCCGCGGCACATCTCCTCGCTCAGGCCACTTGACAACTTGTGTGGAAATGCGTAAGCAGTGTCCTTTTTGTTTATCAAATAAAGCCACTGCTCCACTCCATCGCCGAGGTTTATTAATGAGAGATGAAGACGACTGTCTGTCCGCCCTTCCTTCCTCACAACAACAGCGGAAACATAATTCAGGGAAGTCCGTCCTTCACTCCGACTGCTCAGAAATCTGCTCACAACACAACTCTCTGCTCTGAGTATTAAATCACTGGTTTGGCAGCAAGCTTTTCTCTAACGTCCATTATTACCATTCATTGTCTGCATCATTGTTCCCAGTGGATGCCCCATTGAGCAGATCTGGCATTACTCACACTGCTAGCACTTCCTATACTATTTCCTTGAATTTCACAGTGTGTGAGTAGCCCTTACACACACACGCACACACACACACACACACACACACACACGGCAGGGAAAGGGAAGACGGAGGGGAAGTCAGGGATCTCCTCCTGGCCTTCTGGGCCCTTTTCAACAAGCTGTGAAATGTTGAAAACACATCTTTCAAATAATTCACAGTTTTTCTGCTAATTTGTGAAACAGAAAGATGTTTCTCTCCCAAATGTCACATTTTTAAAACCGCAGAAAAGTGAAAGACTTATTTTGGAGGGCAGGGTTCCACACATCTTTACAACACTTTAACTGACCGTGATTGAAATTTGAGGATATAAATACATTTCTAACACTGAATTAACACGCAACTCAATAACTTTTGGGGGTGAAATCACTAAAACTGATCCGAAGACGCTTTGAAAAGAATTGCATCAAATTATTTCTGGATAAATCGTCTGGAAGATTAAAGCGATCAGGCGATAAGTGTTAGCGTGGTAAAAATGAAAACAACATTAATTTGACATTTGTTTTCCTCATGTCAAGAAGCAGAGGTGAGCTTTCTGTTAATTATGGGATCTAAAAAGAAATCCAACTTTGTTCAACATTAAAAAATACTAAACGTAACAAGGCTTATATAATATGGCATGGGCAAGATGTCCGTTCACTGTGGATATCTGGGTTAAATGAAGGATATATTAGTATGATGAAGTATGCATTATGACTGTTTAACATCAAATATTACCTAAAGTTTCAGTAAATACCAACAAAAGGTCATTTGTGATGATCTGTGGAGATGACTTGTTCTGGTAAAATAAACTAAACATTTAAAACAAGTATTTAAAAAAGTGCTTAATGCATGTGAGCAATGGATTTACAGATTTAACTAATACTTAGATCACCTGAACACAGTCTATACATGAGGAATAATACATGTTTTAGCCACACAAAAGACTTCAGGTGATTAATAAAGGTCTATGGGGAGACTCAAAGCAGTCCTGCGACAGTTTGAGCAATAAGCAGAGGTTAACCCCTGGTCCTGCTCACTGGATGTTTGCCTCATACTGGTCGTGACCCTTCGCTCTGTTCAATCTGAACTGTTCATTAGACAAACTCATCAGTCTCAGGAAACAACGCCCTGCAGTGTGTCCATTCAACCGGGGCCAAGCGCACAAGGAGCCGGGCCAAAGGGGTCTGCATTATCCAAACAAGTGTCCCGCAGGATAGCGCTTATCTCCCCCACTGCACTCGCTCCTAATAGAGGTTTACAAGCGGAGAGCCCGAGACACACGACCGTACCGACGTTTTAATTGACCCATAAATGAGCCATAAAGGGGCGCATCTGGGCATCTTTTGTTTTCCTCCAGCGTAAAGACTGAATGTATTTAAGTTTCTGAAAGAGAGCCACGATGCATTGTGACGCTATAGGACTCTAAGAGTGGTGCGTAAAATGGACTTTTCAACAGGTGCATGTCCTTAAAAACTCAACTCACGGAATAAAATGTTGCCTGTGAATTAAAAATACTAACAAGTTATGTGAACACGAGCTCGTGGTTACAGCAGGTGATCTAATAGCAAACGTGTTACTCACCTTTCGCAAGAACTCCATACAATCCACATAGCAGGCAGATGAGGATAGAGTTCATCATCTCTGGTGAGTCCTGTCCAGCGAGCGAGGTTTCAAATGTAAGTTATGAAAGGAGTTTTATTCCTGCCGATGTGTTGGCCCCTCCAGAGTAGCGCAGCGCACTGATGGTCAGTGAATGGAGATGGTTGGTTTCCTGAGGATAGCTGCGGGAGATCACGCAACAGGACACCACGCTTGAACTCCAGTGCAACTTTTTCCCATCGTTTTGGATAGTGGCGCGGATATATACAGTTCCCACAGTGCAGCCACCGGATAGCGGACTTCCGTGACGTCCATTGACACACCCAAGGCGCGTAAGAGCAGTCCCCCTTTTAGCTCTCCCCAGTGGTCAAGCGATCGACCAGTGATTTGTAAATGAAATACAATGGTTCACAAATGACTCTTTCTTTTAGTCAAACTTTTAGGCATTTTTTTATACATTAAATTATGATTTCCTGTCCAATAATCTGCAGGGTTTTTTATTTCCAGAAGGATCGAATTACGCACAACCAGCAAGATGCGCACAGGCGACCTTGTGCACTCTGGGGTGGTAAACGGGATGATCAGCACGTAGGCACCGTAGAACACAGTTAGTTCCTCATCAACAACTGGTGAGGTGTTTAGTTTAAAAGGTAAATACACCCCAGTAGTGCCACGCATTACGCAACACGAAAAACAATGACTCAGCACTCAGACAGGTAACCTCGGTTTGAAGGTGACTTCCTGCTCACATTATATGTTATATTATAAGAGAAAGTGAAGACTAGAGACTGCTGCGCTGTACAGGTGTGTCATATTGAACACTTTTCAGTCAAAAGCACCAAGAACAAATTAAGCAGTAGAGACTTATCCAATATTTCGATTCAGAAAATTGCACAAAACCTAATTTCAACAATTTCACACAAAAACCAAATAAAAAGGATAAAAGAAGATTAAAATGAAAACAGTTGTGAGACCCGCTGCATTGGAGATGGTTTCTTTAATGTAAAAGCATGTGATGTGATGCAAACTGTGTTTTAATCCTTTGGGTGAAAGATGCATTATTCCCTCAGGACATGAAATAAAACTCATGGGCCAGAGGGTGTTGATGTGTGCTGAACGGGAGAAACAGGACCGTGCATGTGAGTCTGCGTAGAAAATATGGTATAAAATGATCTTGTTTTGATCTGAATTGTTTCTTAAGGCAGCATCAACAACATCAGGGTTTAAAGGGAGCTGTCATAAGGTATAAAGGAGGCGCCGTAAAGATAAATTAAATCAAACTGAAAATATATTATCACCTCCTACTGAAGGATTACTCACTTCTCTACCATTACAGAATATATTGGACAGAAAGCTACGAAATGCACATACATACAAACAGTACAGTACAACAACAACAGACATAAACACACATATACAGTACATGGACCAATGTAGATGAGAGATATACGTGTGTGTGTGTGTGTGTGTGTGTGTGTGTGTGTGTGTGTGTGTGTGTGTGTGTGTGTGTGTGTGTGTGTGTGTGTGTGTGTGTGTGTGTGTGTGTGTGTGTGTGTGTGTGTGTGTTGTGTGTAGGGAGAGAACTCTTTCCACATTCAGTTGTTGTTGGCTACACCTGACACGGTCACCTTAGTGAACCATTGCTGTGACAGGGATATAGGGGGAATCAGGAAGTACTTATTTGCATGCACAGGATGACCTAGCTGGTTATCATACTTTGGCCTGACTTGTCCTTTTAGCTGAGGAGACCTTCTTTAACATTTTAAAGCATTACACGTTGACCCACAGGTCGGTTATATTAAATGATCTTGTACATTGTGTTTAGGGTTCTGTAACAGACGGTAGTTGGGTAGTTTTTTTATTCCAAATCGACTATTTTCTTGATGTTTAATGACCCAGAATCAAGTGAAACAAACAAACAGGGGACCTAGTTGTGCCTTAGCCGATGTCAATTTTGAGGAAGCTGGTTGTTGGAGGAGTGATGATGGCCCGTGCTGGCCCGTTGCCGTGGACACGCTCCCAAAAACGGACTGAATGTGTTGCCATGAAAACATGACAACCGTCTGAAGATGGACTGCAGGTCTGAGACCTCTGTCCGGTGTGCTTTTTATTCTTCATGTCAGAGTGGTGTTCAGTCACACCTGTCCTTTAGTCTGCTGGTGGATCCAGTCGGTGAACTTCACCACCTGTGTGTACACACCGGGACGGTTCTGCCGTGCGCAGCCCTCCCCCCAGCTCACGATCCCCGCCAGGAACCAGCGCCGGCCTCGCTCCAGACACACCAACGGGCCTCCTGAGTCTCCCTGAGGACACACACACATGCAGGGATACACACTCAGACACAGAGAAATACAAACATTTCCAGAGCAGCTGAAGAGACCTTTCCCAACAGAAGGTTAACGTTCCATTCAAGTAATACAGGTGTGAAGACGCACAGCCAGCCACACTCACCTGACAGGCGTCCACTCCTCCATGCAGGTTCCCAGCGCAGAGCATCCTGGGAGTGACAGCGTCGTCATACAGCTTGTTGCACGTGTTCCTGTTGATGACCTTCACCGGGGCCTCTTGTAGGCGAGAGGCCAGCTCACCTTTAAGCAAAACTAAATTGAAACGTATTGAATAATACTGTTTGGTTGATGCTGGTTTGATTTAAAACTCTTGCTCTTACCGTCCTCCATGAGCACCCCCCACCCTGTGACGTAGCAGTTGGTCCCCGTTGTGAAGCTGTGTGTGGGTGCAGGGACACACACGGGCTGCACCAAGTCATTGAAGAAGACGGGGGCGCTGAGCTCCAGGAGGGCGATGTCGTAGTCGGAGGTGAACTGGTCGTACTGCGGGTGCAGGAGGATGCGGCGGATCGGCCGGGTGGCTGCGCCGCTGCTCCCTGCAGCCATCACACGCATCCCCATGTAGGCCCGCCATGCACGGGTATCTGAGTATCTGCAGGCACAGCGCGCGCACACACACACACACACACACAAACATAAACACACACACACACACACACACACAGTGTGAAGACACTATATACAGATGGATGAAGAATGCTTGTGGTGGAGTCAAACTATCAAAGAGCAACATAAGCTCCGAGGCTTCCAGGCGTCTTTCTTACTTTATGGCGTCTGAGTCCTGGAAGCAGTGAGCTGCAGAGATGAGCCAGCGGTTAGCCACCAGTGTGGCTCCACAGACGTGGCCGTATCGATCCATCTGGAGGCTGACCTGCCACGGCCACGACCCAGCACCTGCATCAGAGCCCCCCACTATCTTAGTCCTCTTCCTGGGCCTGGTTCCACAGCCTTGGACACACAGAAGGAGGACAAGACCAAAAAATAAGCAGAATTCTCCTTTAAATTCCAGTTTTTAGTCGTCATTAGAGAAGTTTAAGGTCATTTGGGAGAGAGAACGTACCACAGCGCATCTCATCAGAGCCGTCAAAGCAGTCTTTGACTCCGTCACACTCAGGGTTCACCTTACTCACACACTTCCCATTGGAACATTTGTAGGAGGATGAGGAGCAGCCTTTAAGGTCTAAAGAGAGGGAAACAAGGGTCATTTAAAATACAGAGAACAGCTCTAAGAAATACAAAATACACTTAAATTAATCAGTCAGGGATATCTGAGGAACACTCACACGCTCTGGTACAGTTGAGCTCATCGCTGCGGTCTTTGCAGTCAACAACACCGTCACACACCGAAGACTTCTGCAGGCAGACCTTGTTGGGACACACGTGGTAACATTTACCTCCTGAAAACAAACACATCAGTTTTATTCTTCAAATGCAAACACACACACACACACACACACACACACACACACACACACACACACACACACACACACACACACACACACACACACACACACACACACACACACACACACACACACACACACACACACACACACACACACACACACACACACACACACACACACACACACACACACACACACACACACACACACACACACACACACACACACACACACACGCTGATGTTGTGCTCACCACAGCCGCCCTCCTCGCTGCTGTCTGCACAGTTGCTCTGGCTCACACACTGGCCGCCCTGAGGCTTACACTGGCCGTTCCCACACAGCACTTCACCTGGCCTGCAGGATGCTACATGTTTTACGCATATGTGCAAACATGCACATCGAGACACACAAACACAGGCAGCTCTGAGTGCAGCACAAAGGTCAGGTCTTATGTTCAGAATATAGAAGATGGGGGAAGTGTTTGCATCTAGTCTCTGAGGCAACAGACTTACAGCATTTAGCCTCGTCTCGTCCATCTGAGCAGTCCTTCTTTCCGTCACACACCTTCTTCAGAGGGATGCAGCGTCCGTCTCCACAGCGAAACTGCCGAGGACAGGCTGGAGACACACAGGAGACTTAAATATACAGCACAGTACTTTCTCTGGTGGATTCTTGACCCCAGATAAACTCGTCTGCCTTTAAGGAAATGATCTTTCTAAGGATATCGATTCCTGGAAGTTGTAAACCAATACAGAATCTACCAGATGATATTACATGAATTGACTTTCTCCCCCTCCTTTATGTGAAAGCATCAGATTTGACTTACTGCCCTCTGGAGAGAAGGCTCGGTACAGCAGGTAGAAACCCTTGTGAGTGAGGGACTCATCTGAATGGAAGTGGAGGGAGATGGGGGAGGAGTACACCCGCTTCCTGCTGGTATCGGACACTGGGTTACACAGCCTGGGAGCAGAGGAGCACATAGAGGAGGTTCAACCACACATCAGGTTAAAATGTCTCTAAATCTGGCAGCTTTAGGGCCACACGGTCCAGTTTAGTCTTACTTGACCCCTCCGATGTCCAGCCAGTCCTTCTCACATCCATCTGACGAGGCGTCCTGAATGTCCATCATCATTATCGTAATGGAGATCAGGTATCCTGGCAACGGCGCCTGATAAAGTAACCATAGACGACTGAAGAGAGCGTTCAAAACGTGCCAAATGGCAGAGACATGATGAAATCTATTCTCTCTGTAACCTGTCTAACACGCTCCAGCCTGTATACACACACACACTCACCCGTAGAGTCCAGGTGCAGTCTATGTTAGGGGGGTAATAAGAGGGGTGGTAGGGGGAGGAAATGGAGCCGTTCCAGGAGGAAATGGACCCTCCACAGCCTGCAGGGGGAGATAGTGACACAGTGACACACAACAGCAACTGGGCAAAGTAACTCAACATATCAGTCAGCCACATTCCCCTCCTGATGTTTGAGTATTCACACCTGCTTTTGGGATGGCTTGGAAGTAAGCTTTGAAGGTGGCTCCGTCCCTCTGCCGGCTGAAGGAGAAGGTGACCAACATCACGTTCCCAGAGGACGTCAGCTTCATGACAGGGGACGAACCGGAAATAGGGAGCCCGCACCACCTGAGACAGGGAAAGCATCCAGGATATAAATGTTACTGACTGCTGCAGTATTGAGTACTTGAGGACATGTTTGCACCAGAGAATAAAGTCCCTACCTTGCGATTATCTTGTTCTGTAGCGGCAGTAAGAAGTCGTATGCGGAGAGCTTGTGGGCGGTGCAGCTCCCAGGCGTGGCACCGTGCAGGGTGAGGACGACCAGGCGGACCACATGACCCGATGGCACGCGGAGACGCCACTGGTAGTACGGCTTCTTGGGGCTCACCAGGCTCAGGGTGCGGTTGCTGCCGTATTTGGCATAGAGGTCGAAGGACATCGCTAGAGGGAGGGAAGGGACGGCC
This sequence comes from Eleginops maclovinus, assembly GCF_036324505.1. Taxonomy (NCBI): domain Eukaryota; kingdom Metazoa; phylum Chordata; class Actinopteri; order Perciformes; family Eleginopidae; genus Eleginops; species Eleginops maclovinus. The sequence continues at coordinate 2,514,861 of NC_086369.1, forward strand.
TTGAAAGCAGCTTTAATGGCATACTTTTCCTCTCAGCTTTTTGAATACCCAGGTCTTTCTGTATTGTAAATGAACATCAAATGGGATTCCCTCCTCACCTTGGAAGCCAAGCTGCCACTTCCCACTCTGGATGCTGTTTGGGTTCTTACTCTTGTCTGATTTTTCATCTGCTTCAAAGTCGTCAGGGTCCAAACCTACACACACAGCAGATCCAAGCACCAATAGAGCAACACAGAGTATAAAACCATAATTGATGATACTCAATTCAAATCTTCTTGATAAAACAATGCTCTGTACAGTGGGAGTCCGTACCCAGCAGGTGGAGCATGTCGTCGTCCTGCTCCATGTAGTAGCGCTGCTCGTTGCGGCTGTCCCGCTGCACCTTGTTGCTGCCTGGAAGCCGGCGCTGCAGCCTCTCTGGACCCGACCTCCGGATCTCCCCAGCAACATCATCCGGGGCGGAGAACTTGCTCCAGTAGAAGACGTTCAGCCCTTCAGCTCCTTCACTGTCACACAGAGGGTTTACAGTGACACACAGCCGGGTGTGTAGCAGTCGTGCATGTTCCTCTAATGAATGAACTCAGGAGGGTTTTTGTTTGTGCATCTTACCTGAAGGCGGTAATCCCTGAGTTCAGGTAGTAAGAGCTACATGGAGAGGACTCGTAGAGCTCTGAGAACTGTGATCAAAAAGAAAAAAAGGAGGGCGTAAAGCGTAGTATTTTATCTTTGAATATTGTCCTATGAGACCTTTAAGAGAATCGTTAACAAGGGAATAAAGATAAAACATTAACAATGAAATCAAGGTTGAGGATGTAGGTATTAGATGTGCTATATTTATCCCAAGTAGGGAAATAGTTTGGGTCATTATGTACACATTTTTTTCAGATCTTGTTCCTAAAACTGAATTTAAAGCTGCTTTGTGCCAGTTTATATTCCTACCTACTGTACAGTACAGGTGTGACATCAGAGCTGTGCAGGTGAGGTCACTTTTCCAGTGTAAGCAACACATGAACACACCTGGTCGGACACGCAGACCGCCTTCAACAAACGCATTGTTCTGGTGTGTGTATCGAACTCTGCGTGTTGACTCTGAGCAGCACAGAGCTTCATTGTGTGTGTGTACCGGCCGGCCGTGTAGAGTTAGGACCCCGGGTGGTATGGGCTGCCGGCCACCGGTTCACCTGTTCTTTAATGAACAGATGGCCGCACAGATCCTGTGTCCACTTCACAAGCCGGGCAAACTGACCCTCACAGCTGAGTAAAGGAGCCTTACAGTCAGAGCAGGTTTGTGGGGATTTATACCTGTGAAGTAACTAAGTACATTTACTCAAGTACGACTGAGTGTCTCTACTTTCTGCTACTCTGACTTCCTCTCCCACCTGTCAGTTTGTTTTCTCTCTACTGCTCAGGCGTGCACTTGACCTTTTGCCTAAAAATCTCCCCTCTCATATCTCTGCCCAGCCCCTCTGTCATCCCCCCCGCCCCCTGCCCTACTGCCCTATCTCTCCCTCTCACCCCCAGCATCAGACTGCGGTTCAGCTCCTCTCTGTGGTGTGCGGCACACAGAGCGGCTGATTGTGTGAAAACCACACAGACAATGTTTTTATTGAAGGCCTGCTCTTCCTCTCACTCCTGCTGCCCGGGCCTAGCCGGGCTCACAAACACCGGGCTTGTCCTCGGCCCTGAAAGGCTCCGGTCCCTGGGGGTCCGGGGAACTCGCACACTGACTGTGCCCAGCTCCTGTTTCAGCTTTACATTTAACACCACCAGAGAGAGGAACAGAGGAGAGGGAAGTGGAAAAAAAAACACAGAGAGGAGGAGGAGGAGGACAAAGCTAAAGAAAGGAGAACGTAAAGACAGAAAAGAGAAGAGAACAGGGCAGCTGTGAATCATTTAAAGTGAAAGTCAAAGTAAGATCAGCGAGATCAGCCCTGAGTGTGAAGGTCAAGCAGCAACTTTCAGAAACGGAGGGCCATCGCTTCACTTACATAACGGTTCAAAGCCTGAGCCTGCAGGCGGAACTGAGGGGAGGTGGAGTCCGTCAGCTCCGAGGTGAAGCTCAGGTTTGGGAACTCCACGCTGCCCCCGAGGAAGAACACTGAAGAGGGTGGAGCTGGGGAGATATGAGGAAGATGGAGTCAACGAATAAAATCATTTCACCAGAAAAGTCCCAAAGGTGTGTACTCACATGTGAGGGAGTGGAGAGTCAGTGCGACGGCAGCAGCGAGGGGAAATAAAGGCAGGATGCCCAACATCCATCTCCTCCAGGAGGCTGGAGCTCGCCCCCCCTCCACCTTCTCCTCTGCCTGGTCCTCAGGCTTCGTGGGGGGGCTCAGTGGCTGGGTGGGCTCCTTCAACTCCCCCTCTCCCTTCCAGAAATAAGGACTCAAATATCATACCAGCTTCCTTATGTTTGAGCTCAAGTTCCTTCAGTTTCTTCCTAAGTGATGACAGCGGGTTTAATGGCGGGGGAGCGGTGAGCATCTTCGAGCTGAAAGGATCTCCTAAAACATTGAAGGGGTTGGCAGGATTCCCCGGGGGGGCAGACAAAGCGTGGCTAGACAAGTCTGCTTTCCCACGGCCTGGCTCTGCGGTGTCAGCACTCAATCAAGTGGCTCACCCCGGACACTCATGAGAAACACACACACACACACACACACACACACACACACACACACACACACACACACACACACACACACACACACACACACACACACACACACACACACACACACACACACACACACACACACACACACACACACACACACACACACACACACACACACACACACACACACACACACACACACCTAGAGACGGGTTTAGCAATTAAGATGAGCCATGGCTGACTGGAGATGTGATTATTAAGCATCCTTGAGGTATACAAGTTAAATCAACAGACTCATTTCTCAATATAAACATATAGCACACATGTTGAGAGGATAGTTTTGGAGAAAGCAAAGCCACATTTGGCACAATGGCCTTTTTTATCACACTGAAAAGAGCTCTTACCTGTGCAGCGGAGCAGTCGGAGTGTCCATGCCCGGAGACGCAGAACACCTCGCAAGTTTTGCTTTTGGGGAGCGTCCTCATAGCACTGTCCGGGTTAGCTCCGCAGAGGCGATATGCAACAATTCCTCAGGCATAGAAACGATGGAGAGAGAGAGAGAGGAAACCCCCGCTGTCGCTTCCCTTTGAAAAAAAAAGTGCAGAAATCCGACCTGAGCGGCTCGGATGCAGCAGGCTTTCACCGCCTCCCGTTCACCTGAAGTGGGCGGCAGGTGTCACACGGAGCCCCCAGAATGCAGTGCGGGGGACAATGAGAGCACTATGAAAGGGTACAATCCCCACGACCATCCGGGGCGACAGATATTGTGGGCAAACTTCCTCGCTGCGTATGGGAGGAAAGCCGGGAGGGACAAAGGGGAGCTTGAGGGAAACGTGCGCGAGGTATTACTGCTGGAGCCTGGCTGCTGGGACGCTCCACAGGGGGGCTCCAAGCAAGACACACAATTACACATGCTGGCACCGTAGAGAGGGGACATAACGTGAGGACTAGAGGGAGGAATGCAACGAAGACACCTGAAGAGAATTAGAATATTAGTTTACTATCAATAAAGAGACCCCCCCCCCCCCTCAACAAAGCAGCTGATGCTCTTGAGAATAAATTAAAAACCACAGAATCTGATCATGCTTTTTATTTTTCGCTGAGAGCGACAGGATGTTTAGGTTATCTGAGGCACGGGATGAATTATCCTTTCATCGTGTCAGCTGATATGGCTGTAGATCCAGGAGGTGAACTTGTTGACCCTGGTGTAGACCCCAGGTAGGCCCGGTCTCCCACAGCCCGCCCCCCAGCTGACGATGCCAATGAGGAACCAGCGACCCCCGCCCGGCGCCTGACAGGACAGAGGACCTCCTGAATCCCCCTAAAACACAAGGATGGAGTCGATGCAGCAGCTTCTGATTCACACTTACCAGTATTTATTAAATTGCAGGTGGTTATGGGGGGTTATGGCAGATGGGGGCTCACCCTGCAGGCGTCCCGCTCTCCGGAGGGGACCCCGGCACACAGCATGCGGGGGGACACGGGTCCATAGCTCTTCTTACAGTCAGTCTGGCTCAGGAGGGACACCTCGGCTTTCTGCAGCACGGAGGGCAGCACTTTGTCTGCAGGGGGGGGGGACATGTGGGCACAGATCATGCACCTGACAGATAAAATCAAGGGGGCTTAAAGATAGCAGAAGCTACTGTCTTTTGGTGGGAGTTTGGGATTTCAGCCCCTGCAGACCATTTACATGCACTAAAACTTATACTACACACTACAGAAGGGGAAAACACCAAAAGGCAGAACAGGGCCCCTTTAAAGTCAGTAATCTGTATTAAAAGTGTGTCTCACCCTCCTCAGAGCGGTACCCCCACCCGGTGACCAGGCAGCGGTGGCTGTCGGTGATGGTGTGTGAGGGGGGGGGCAGGCACACAGGCTGCACCAGCGGGCGGAGGGCGGCGGGCCACGGCTTCTTGAGCTGCAGCAGGGCGACGTCGTAGTCAAACGTGTACGCGTTGTAGTACTCGTGCACCACGATGCGCTGGATCTCCGCCGTGTGTTTGGCACTGCCCTGAGTCAGCATGCCGAGGTGGGCCCTCCAGAACCGCGGGTCAGACAGCCTGGGGGAGTCAGAGGTCGGAGGTCAATTAAGATTATTGTCTTATTAAACCCGAATTATTTAAATGTAAGAATATTTCAACCCAATTACTGTGGGTTTAATGAGCTTAAATATGATTTCACTACAAATCTGCCTTATTCTGCAAATGACCAACACACGTCAGCACCTGGCAACACCTTTTCGTAAAACCTTTTTGCATCACGAAGGCAATTTATTCACATTTAGTGATTCTTTTCTATAACACACTGATTTCCAGTACCTGAAAAATATAAACTCAGGGTTTTAAAATACAGTTTCATATAACAGTAACAGGAAGTAGTTTGGTGAGAATCACTGACCTCTCCTTGCTGAAGCAGTGAGCAGCTGAGATGAGCCAATCAGAGGAGAGGACAGACGCCCCGCAGTACATGTTCCCAGAGAAGTGGAGGCTGACCTGCCACGGCCACTCTCCCTCCCCAGAGTTATCCCCCCCCACGATACGACCTATGGAGGAGTCCACCTTCTTCAACACGGAGGGACGCCCACAGGCTGAGGAGACATGCATTATACTACATATCACCTTAGTGTAGTCAAAGGTATACCTGAGTATCCCTCAGTGAGAGATATGATACATCTATTAAGGATTTATATGAGCACTGTGTCACTGAGTCACCACCATGACAGACCGGCCGGCTGCAGCCTTATTAAAAAGTAGAGCATTCAACATGTGCAGTATCAGTGAGTGATCAAAGGCCTCTCTGTTCCCATCACCTGGAGACCCCATCATGATAAAATACCCGCTAACAGAGGGAGTCATTACAGCCGGGTCGCCTCGCTGCTGCAGGTCAGCAGGTTTGGAGCGCGCTACCCAGTGAGTTATAAAATAACAACAACTTTCCCATGAAGAGGACTGGCAGGATAATCACAGTGCATACAGTCCTTCATCAAGAGCCAACTCTTCAGGCAGGACAACATGTTGATGTGGATTCATGTGGTTGATAAAACACTGAACTGGTTGGCTTTTTAAAGATGAAGAAGGTAAACAGATTACGAGACAAAGGCTGGATCATTACGGATTTCATTGATGAGGACCACTCACCACAGTCCTGCTCATCGCTGCGGTCCTGACAGTCATGAACACCGTCACACCGGGCGTTCTTCTTCAGGATGCAGGAGCCACTGCTGCACTGATACCTGATTGCAGAGCAGGTTGTTTCTGACAAAGGCAGGGAACACATCGCAATGTTAGTCATCAAAAGAGGCAAAGGGAACACATATTAATTGCAAAAATCCATACCCTGAGTGCAGTTGATCTCATCTATTCCATTGGTGCAGTCTATCTCTCCATTGCATACGAACAGAGGATGCAGAGGACTGCTGCCCCCACAGTTCTTCGTAGGCTTTGCTGTGAAGATATGTAACATTTGATATGATTGGTTTAATTAAACACAGTGTCATGAACTCTTTTAAGAAGCCAGATCAATAACCCGGTGAACTGACAGCAGGAGACCTCGTCGCTCTCATCCTGGCAGTCGTCCAGGCCGTCACAGCGCCGACTCTTCTCCACACACAGTCCCGTGGCGCACAGGAAGTGGCTCTCTGGACAGGCTGGTGCACACGTGTGGGGAAAGATAAATCAGAAAGAGTTTAATTTAAGTCTTCTTTTCCGATGTTTGGAGCGCCTCCAGGCTGCTGTAGTGAGTCAGGCTCTGGGCCCCGGCTGTGCTTACGTTGGCTGATATTGTAGCTGATGTAGGACGCCTGAAAAGGCTGAGCAGAGTTACGTGAGCTGCAGCGAAACTCCACCTCTAGGCTGTGGTCAGCGATCCGAAACACCGTCCTGTGTCCCACGTAGCTGCCACAGAATCTGGGGAGGAAAAGGGTTTGTGGATATTTGTAAAAAAGGATAAAATAATCTCTACTTTTTGTCTTGAGTTGGATTTTTCTTATATGCATGCAGCTGTTCCCACTCACATGACTTCATTGACCTTCCACCAGCCTTGTTCACAGCCCTTCAAGCCCTTTGGGGTCAGCACATAGTTCTGGAACTGCAGTGCAACTCCTAAAGCACTGTTGAGAGTCTAGAATAAAAACACATGGCATGATTAATAAAGCTTTGTAATGTCAGCAGTCAAAAGAAAAGTCATGCATGAATGTGTGTGCTGTACCTCAAACTGCCAGGAGCAGAAGCACTGGGGGGGCAGGAGGCTGGGGTGGAAGGGGCTGTAGATCTGATCGCTGATGTGAGGCTGCAAGTGGGTCTCAATTTGAGACATACACACTAGAAGACACAGAGATACACTTTCAGCACTGCTGCATCCTAAAGAGTCTCAGATCAAGAAAGGCCTGTTTAAAATGTAACAGTATGTAAGGTCAATGTGTCACACCTTCTTCAGCGATGGCCTCAAAGTGTCCTCTGAAGCTCTTGTTGCCGTTGGTCATCCTGAAGGACAGCAACATGACGTTGGAGGTAGAGACCAGGGAGAAGGAGCTGGACACCGGCTCACACAGCCTGCAGCACAGAAACACACTTCAGTGCATGCAGGGTTCATGTTTTAGAGAAAAAACGGCAGGCGATAATCCTTTGTATCTTGCAGCAGTTAAACGTCTTTATACAGTAGGCCTACATATACTACATTTTGGAAGCACATTTTTACTATATTTATTTCAGAGACTTATTCACTAGACTTTATCAATTCTGACACACAATTCTTGACAAAAACTGTTCAAATATGATTATTTTGTTTAGTTTTTAGGTTACGCAACATTAAAGTAACTAAAAAACTGGGTTACAGGAAAATGTATTGGCAGAATATAGTTGTTTGTCCAGAAATTGTTCACAGTTCCAGCTTCTTCTAAAATGTGAAGATTTGCTGCTTTTACTTTTTTGCTCTTCCTGCAATGATTACTTTTACTCCTTACACTTTATTTTCCACCGCTGGTAATACGTGAAGGAGACCAACCATTGGTCTAATGGAGGACTCACCTGTGCAGAATGCGCCCTCTCATGGGCAGCAGAGCGTCGTACACCATCAGAGCGTCGCTCACACAGTCGCTGGGCTCGATGAGGAACGAGGTGACGGTCAGGCGGATCAGAGAGCCGGGCACTGAGGTGAGCTTCACATAGCAGTTCAAACCCCCCCATGAAGAGAAGACGTTTAAAGGGACGCTCGCTCCAGGAAGGTTGGCATACAGCTTGTCTACACACTGTGAGCCTGAGGGGAGAGAACACCTTAATACACACACTCCAGTTTAACTATTACTGCACCTGAGCATCATCTCCTACCTGCTCCATTCGATGAGTAGTCCGATCGCTGAACCACTGCAGGAAGACACCGTTATTAAACACGTTGTTGATACACACTGTGGGGATGTTCGTTTAACACACAGACGCACCGTTAATGAGGATGGAGTCTATATCCACCGGGAGGCCCAGCAGGTAGCCTACATTGGACCTGTTCTTCATGCTGGTGTGCACTGAGTCCCTAAAAATGGCTCCCACACACTCCTCACACACTGCTGGGGTCTTAAGTCGAGAGACCACAAACACCATCCAGAAGTGCACCAGCACACCGCCCTTGTTGGTGTTACTGGGTGAGAAAAAAACAGAGTAGCAGAAAGTAAATCCTGAACATCAGCGTTTCCTCTTTGTGCTTCCTGCTGATGATGACTAACTGTACCTGAGGTCTGAGATCACAGCTTGCTTGTAGAGTCTGGCCACCGAGGACATCTTGTACACGTTGCTCACCTACGAGACACCAGCAAGTAACGGTCAGACTCTCTCAGACCTCAGGATTATATCATGGGCGGATTAGGAGACAGCAGGCCCCTGGGCACAGACATGCAGGAGGCCCCACTGCTGTTCTACATAGGAGGTAAAACACACATACTTTATAGATCTCTTGTTGTCATTTTGTGTCTCTATGTAGATTGTTGTGCCTATTTGAAGTTGTGTTGTATCACTTTGGGTTGTTCTGTAATCATTTGGAGTCTTTTTGCAGCTCTTGTAGTTTCTTTGTGTCTCTCTTCAGTCTATTAATGTTGCTCTGTGATGGTCTTGAGTTTCTTCCTGGTTGGTAGATCTATGTTGAATTTAGTAACTAAAGGAGAGAGGTAAAGGCCCCCGTGTGTGTGTCCCAGAAGGCCCATTCAACAATCCACACACGTGATACATACCACGTGTTGTATTTTGTTTGCCATGGACACAAACTCATTGGACTCTGCCTGGCGATACTCAGGGATAAACTCAACGTTGGCAACGCGGAACATCCCGGCAAAATACGCTCCGTTGTTGCTTTCCCTGCGAACTAAGGACAACAAGTCAATAACCTTATATGGGTGCAGTTTCAATGTGATGTAGTATTGTATTACACACAGGAAATATATAGATTTGTTTACATCTATGGCTGTTAAAGGACCAGTGTGTAGGAGTTAATGGCATCTAGTGGTGAGGTAGCAGAATGCAACCACCTCCACTGACCCCTGCCTCACATAAACGTGATGTGGTTACTGTATAGCGGGGCAACATGACAGACTCCATGGCAGAGGACCTTCTCCCTATGAAGATATACAGTGCTCATTCTAAGCTTATGAAAACACTTTTCTTCAGGTGATTAAACTCTGATGAAAACATGGATATACTTATAATATTCCATTTATTTCCCCCTGGCCCTTTGAGGATCAGAAACCTCTCGCTTACATATGAAGACCCACAGCAGGGACCACATGATCACCACCACCACAAACACCACGGCCGTGATGATGATAGCCAGGTGGGGGACGTTCAGCAGGTGGGCCCACAGCCTGTTGAGACCTTTGGGCTTCCGTCTGGTCTTCCTGTACCTCCTGCAGACCTTCTGCACGGTGTGGTCCACTGTGGCGACCTCCACGGACACATCTGCGATCTACAGCCGGGGGAAGGGGGGGACGCATCATGCAAAGTGTTTTTATTGCAGCAGTAAATTTAGCTTGCCCTTTTACAGTTAGATTGTAATCTGGGGATGTGGTTAATGATGCTGAAATGATGGGAACATAAGTGTCTCTTGATACTGTAAATCCCTCACTAAGTGCTTACAGGATACAAAAAGGGAAGAGAGTCTCTTTACAATAAGAAGGGCATGAGGGCAAGAGGGCATAACCTCCCAGCTGCCATTCATCCCTTATCACTGTACCTAATCCAGGTTAGCTAGTTTAGATTACAAAAGGCTGAACAATAGGCTAATCAATCCAGAATGCGCTGACCAGGCTGTTTAGGATCAGAGCATGCACTCAAAGAGCATTGATGTTGATAAAGCTAAACTAAACTGTCACATTGAGCAGCTAATCTGCAGACTGTGTCTCCTGGCCATGACGCTGCATCACTTCAGTCGTGAACAGCAGTAACTCCATCAGATGCAGCATCAGCTCTCATTAAGTTACCCACAGCACATATATTATTCATGCAGTGTCATCCCATACTGTGCAAGCTGCAGTCGATCCATCAGCAGGGTATAGATTCCCACGGGAAAAAAAGAGAGGTTTAATCTATTTTACACGTTTAATAAAAGCAACATGACAAGATGAAAGGTTTGGATCATATCTCCAGGGTGTTATCTGGGGAAACCGCTATGTTTCCAATTAAAAAGTGACAGGAGGATATGAAATACTGCAGCTTGAGTCAAAGTGCTTCTATAGAAATTACCCCACCGTTAAAGATACATCATACTCACACTGGCAGCTCCCGGCTGAGATGCATCTTCATCAGCGCTCGTCTTCTCGTTCGCCTCGCCCTCTGTGCCCATGACACAGGCATCCCGTTAAGCCTCTATCATCTAATGCCTGACTTCCTGCTCTTTACATCCATTCTCTTCTTCTTCTGAACAATAAAGACCTTGTAAAAACAGCATCAGACACAGAAGAGCAGCACAGTGTTTAGAGCCACAGTGGACAGGTGTGTGTGAAACCAGATCCTGCTGCTGGAGAAGCAGGGAGCTCGCTGATAGGAACGCACCTCCTCCCATCACATGGCTAATGTTTCATTCATTAACTATCCAATTCACGTGAAGTCATATTCAACAGCCACTCAAAGTCTAGTGTGTGTTTGCAGAGCAATGAATAGAAACAAACACCTGTGGGAGCAAACAGAATGGTTTTAAAGTGACAAAGTGTTTGTACAAGAGTTTTATTTACAGTGTTAACAAGGCGGTGGACTGTGTCAGTTCAGTTATCCTCTGGCTGAGCTCAGAGCGGACAGACTCGCAGCAACCCAAAAAAAAAAGGGTCCAGCCTCTGAAATAACGTCAAAGCAAAATATACACTTTGTCATATTTAACATAAACAATATCTTTCAGTTGGAATTAATTGGACAAACAGGTGGGATTCACTTGAGTGAGCAGCATCTTTAACACAAATGGACTGAGTCAGTATTTGAATACTCGTGTCATTCCCCTTCCAAAAGTTGTAGGCACTGAACTTCACGATGTGACAAAAACAAACAGAGAGAAAGAGACGAGAGGCACAAAAACAAGGCGGTACATTCACACAAAAACAAGTGTTCTTTGAGTCTTCTGGACGGTGTGAGGTCTGAACCTGGACAGGGAGGAGAGAAAGGAGCGTTGCCTCACTTCCTGAAAAAGGTGCTGCGGGTGATGCTGTACAACAGGTGGTAAGGCTTTCGTTTCGGGGGCTCGGCCAGGGAGAAGACCTGCTGCTGAGGCACGCTGGTGGGTATGGTGATGTGACGCTGGTGGAGTGGGTGCAGGTTTGGGTGGTGTGTTGGGACAGAGCCAGAGTAACCGATGGCTAAGAAAGGTAAACAAGTACACAACAAAACATTAGCCATTCAACTTGAAATGAATATAAAGGAAACATTTAAACGATGCAAGGCTTTACTTACTTTTGCTCTTCTTCTGCTTGGCTCTTCGGGCATTAACAATAGCCTGTTTTCTTTGTTCTTCACTGATCTCCATTCCTGCCAAGAAACACACAATCATGTCAACATATTTCCAAACACCCTCGTTCTACCAACAATCTGTTCCCCTTTTCTTTGACTCCCACAGCAGCCCTTTTGCGTCATGAATCAAAGGGATTCCTCACCCATCTCCTGGTCTTCCTTCACTCTGTATCGCTCCTTGGCAAAGGCCTGTAACCACCTCTGCTTGTCCTCGGCTTTCCTGCAGCACAGCATGCACACATACTCCAGGGTGAAGGCGTTGCGCAGGCGCAGAGCATTCTTCAGGGTCAGGCCCAGGTCCAGGTCGCGCCCGTCGGCCACGTCCAACACCTCGGTCTGGTCCATATCCAGCCGCCCTCGGTAGTGGAGCAGGTCTCTGCGCAGGACGTCTTTCTTACAGAACACCAGCTGGTGGTCGAACAGGAAGAAGCTGCGCTGCTGCATTTTGCCCTGTCGCACGCCTCGAGTCAGCTCACCAGAGTGGATCAGCTCAGAGCTGCGTTCAAGCACATCGGGCCCCTGCAGCGACACGTTGGATAAAGTCAAGTGATTTCTACAACGTAAAACAGGGTTGGGTTGTTTTTGGAAGCATAGGGCTAAGTCTTCCTCACCTCCCAGCTCTGAATGGCCACCTGCCAGTGAGCGATGGTGTCCACACTCTCCAGCCGTCTCTTCCTCTCATTGATCAGACTGGCCACGTTCTTCATAGCGTCGTACGCTTTGCTCACTCCGCTGAAGTCACTGCAATAAATCAGAGGCACAATAAGCATAAGGTCCACTTACTGCACATCTAAAAATAAACAATGACAGTGTGCGTACCTGTGGTCTTTGGGGGTGTACTTGAGCAGTTCTCCCAGCTGCAGGGGGTATTTACAGATCTTTTGGACGGGTGTGAGCAGGAACCCTGCGATGGAAATGTCAATCATCTGCTGGAGGAGCCGGCAGGCCTCAAAGAAATGTTTATATTTGCCCGACTTCATGAGGCGCTGCAGCTCAGCGCTGGCTGCTGGGTGAGTGTTACAGTAGTCTGAGTAGATGGAAAAGCCCTCGCCCTAAAAGAAAAAACAGAAACCATGAATACAGACGAAGAGAAACTGAATCAGGATAATATAGAAGTGATTTAGTAAACTGGGGAAGGTTTTGTTTACCTGCAAGAGAAAGCAAGAGCCTATTTCACTGAGATGCGGCTGCTCTCTGTTGTACTTCTTCTCCAGGTCTTTGAGAAACTGCCTCTGGAACCGGTAGATATCTTCTATGTTGCTGAAGATGGTCTTCAACTGCAGCTCAGTGAACATGTCCGGGTGTTTACGGCACTGACGGATGTAACCCTGAGAAAAAAGCATGTTTACTTCACTGACAGAAGGAATGAAAACAGTTCAAACAACGGCCAACAGGAGGTGCTAGCCCGTAAAGACACTTTTGAAATTAAAATCTATCTCTGTATGTTATTACAGAAAAGATGTACGAGTGCTAAAGAGCAGGTCAAATGTCTCGATGACATAAAAAGAACAAGAATGACAGGTGGAGCAGCCCTCAAGGTAAAATATTAAGGTTTACCTCACAGATGTCCTTCAGGTGCTTGATGTAGATGCGTTCTGTGTTCATGATTTCCTGAACCACATTGGTTCTCATCTGCTCCTTGTGCTGAGCGCTGTGTGTGTCTCTGGGAGTTGGATCTTCTTGGTCCGCTACGCTCTCCACACTTTCTGCACTAGAGTCCTCCTGGTTCACTCGCACCTGAAACACATCCACCACACACAGCAACTTGTGAGCAGCGTTCACATCAGGAACAAGTGACACTGACAAACAAATATGACAAACATAGCCCTTGCGTGCGTTCTTGTGTTTCATGATGTTAACTTAAGATTGCAGTTAAGAAAGATTATTATTACAATAACTTCTTTAACTAGGAAGAACTCTCTATGGTTACAATGTGTGCAAGATTAACCAGCTCTTGTTCAGCCAATTTGACTCAGCTACAAGTAATCACACAGCTGACGGCCATCTGCCAATCAAATAACCTCACGATGGTTACCACAGCCTGCCTAATTAAGACTCAAATGTCAATCACTGCTGGTCTCCACAGAAACCAGCTGAACCTCTGAGATCTGAACCCTAACACACACACTGTTGTTTGAGGTTTGTTTGGAGCTCAGCCAGTTTGCAAAGTCTTTTCTGTGCTGCTGGAGAGCAAACATGTGTCTGACACGCGGGTCAGGAAGTCCACTTACCCTCACAAAGGTTGAGGGGAACCAGGCCTCCCTGTCGGCCCCCCTGCCCCACCACCAGTCTTTATGCGAGGCATCCAGGACACGGATAACATCTCCAGCCTTGAAGGCCAGCTCCTGCTCCTCCATGGTCACATGGTCCCAGAGAGCCTCAGCATACACCGTGTGGCCACAGCTTATCCACTGCAGCACACACACAGATGAGATAAACACACAATTACATGCAGGCTGGCCCATGTCTAACATGGGGGATTATGCCTAGACTTGCAGCCAAACATCGTGAAAACATTTTTCATAAGGCTCTTCCTGCTCACAACAGGATAAATACAGCATCACAAAGTCAATACACACACACACGACAAGTTGTCCTCATCAGCCTCACCTCGTTGAGAACGGAGAGCTCCACCCCGGACTGGAGGTAGGGCGTCGTATCAGTGAGCTCATCAAAGCTGCCTTCCTCCTCCTCCTCACTCACGCTGTCATCGAGTGTTGCCGGACACTCAGTCACACCAACTGCAACAGACACACACACACACACACACACACACGTTTAAAATAAACCTTATGGAGCTGAACAAATTCAGATTGAAATAGTTTAGAAAACAAGCCACAGCTGGCTGCGCACCAACGTCTTCCTCCAGCTGACTTATTGACATTCCTAGACCCGGCTTTCCCACAGACTGAAATGGTCAACAACAAAAGCTGCTCTCACCGCTGAGCATTCTGTGGAGCTTACGCCGTCCAACGCGGTCAAGTCCGATGGGGGTGCTCTGGGAGAGGGTGGAGGGGCGAAACCTGGCCGACACCGCTTTGTAGGGGGGCACCTGGTGGGAGGGGATGGGCGGCCGCGAGAGAGGCTGCAGAGGAGAGACGAGGGAAAACACCTGGGATTCAGGAGGAGCTCACTTCTTCAGGCTTTCCCTGCTAAACTGATGACTCAATGGTCACATAGAAGGAGATCCTGTGACTAACTTAAAGACCACCCTCTTAACCAAGACCTCTAACAATTTGTAGTACTGAGCTTATGGGATGCATTGGGTCCTTGTGTTTTAGGAAAGTTTAAATAATGCTCTCTTTTCTTTAAAGAATTGAGTGTTTTGTTCAAACATTTAAAAACAGGGGGGGGGGGGGGGGTGTATAACCAAAGCTCTCAACGCTAAAATCTGCAGGATTTTTTTTTAATATTGAAATTGAAAGATTGAAATGATTTATTGAACCACATTTCAACCCTATAAACAGTCTCTATTTGATTTAAACTCTGAAGGCTTACAGCAGGAAGGCGGTCCTTCTCCTCAGCATCAGCAGGGAACACATCCCCAACTCCGATCACTGAGACTCGACGCGGCTTCATGCGTTCTCTGTTCATGCGTTCTCTGTTCATGCTGCAGTTGACTGGGATTTCTCCATTTCCACATGCACCCCCACTGCAGGCTTCATGTGACGATGCATTTGCGGTCCTATCTTCAACACACAGTCCTGCCACTTCCTCTGGAATTAAGTGCTTCCTGGAAATGAGCTGCCCGTAGTCGGAGATGGGACGAGGTCTCGTGCGCCCACTCCTTCGTCTGGGCTTGACGGAGGATGTTTCCGTGGAAGCGTCTGTGGGGGATGTGGGTGACTCTGAGAGACATGTCGGAGAGAGAGGAGAGCTGCTGCTGGTTGGAGATACTTCCTGTGTTGGGAGAAATGCTTCTGGGCCTTGTTGGTCTGATGATGCCTAGGGATCAAAGCAAAAACTCAGTACCATGATATTGATTTCCCCCTGTTCAATCGTCTGCACTGCACACAACTGTAAAACGTTACATCAGCTGTGAAGAACATCTGTTAATCAGAAACAGAGCCAAATAGCACGTGATGAAAGTCTCTGTTGAGTCTCAAAGCAGAATCGCATCTTTGTGACAGAATTCCAATGCATTTCATTAGGACTCTCATGAAATCCTTTATGATCCTGAGAAAGTACTCCAGTTCACACAGTGATATGCTCCACAACTCAGTGAAGCACTTTGCTTATCATGTTCAAACAAGAACTGCATCAGAAATTCAAAAGAAATGCCCCTCAATTAAAATACTATCTCTGTTTACTCAGCGGTCAAATATTGGCGAATGATTAGGTGGAAATTCTTGTTAACATGTCTCTCAGAGCGAAATCTCACCTCTGGGTTTTCTCGGTCTGGGTCCGGTCCCCGGCATAAACACTGGAAAGGCACACAGTGGACGAGCACCATTGTCAAACAAACACAGACCGGCCTGTGTCCCTGAGGCCAAGTCCCTACGGTTTTTTATATCCCAGTGAAATCCACTTGATTTTTAAGGTAAACAAACAGGATTTCTCCGGTGCATCTTAAAGAGCAATATCCTACTCTCCGACAGAAACACATTTCACTATAAAAGTGTTTACGGTCCTACTTGCTGACTCTGGTAGCGGTCGAAGGCCTGGCGTCCATAGCGTTGGACTTTGATCCGCCGTGCTTCAGCGACAGCGAAGACGTGGGGCGGGGGCCGTACTCACTCATACCTCCCTCCCTTCCCTCCCGCAGCAATAGGACTATGGA
This sequence comes from Eleginops maclovinus, assembly GCF_036324505.1. NCBI lineage: Eukaryota > Metazoa > Chordata > Actinopteri > Perciformes > Eleginopidae > Eleginops > Eleginops maclovinus. The sequence goes on from NC_086369.1 coordinate 2,531,224, forward strand.
GCCTTTTAGCACAAGGGCCACTAATCATAAACAAAGCCTAATGATTAACTGTATTCCTTCAGAGTGCCAGAGAACAGCTGGCTTCAGCATCAACTCTGCTGCGGCAGAAGTCAGTATATCATTCACAACTGACAGGAAAAAGGGACAGTGAAGAAGGGTTTATGCCTACGTCATTATTTATTTGTCACCGAAGGGGACTTTGGACACACACAGAGCGCCTTTTTCTCAGCACATGCGCACAGTACTGACAAGCACCACGTCGACAGGAGAGCTTATATTGCCAGATTCAAAGACCATGTCGGGAAATCCTTCGTTTCCTGGGACCTGAGGGTCAATGCCCTTCAACAACAATTAACAAGCACACTTCTAGATAAAAAGAAGGACCAACTTCCTCTTTGAAACTTCACAAAAACCTTGTTATCTGATAGATTTCCAATCCCGTTTCAAAATCAATGATAAAGGTGTTGCTGCGATTAGTGGAGAGATTTTGTAGTTTGTTCTGTGAAGGAGTGAGAATCTTTGAAACCGGTTTGATAACATCCTTATCTTCATCATTGTTGTTTTAAACAGAATATCTGCATCTCCTGTGCTAAGAATGAACGAGTGGAGAAATATTGCGCAAGAAAAACAATACTTTCTAAGGTATGTGCCCATTTTTTTTCACATCCCACCCCTGTCATATTTACACACAGTTCTCCTCCTTACCTCATGTGGTAGCATGTTGACTTCAGTCTGTTCTTGTTGTTGGCAAGAGTTTGTCATGCTAGCAGGAGATGGATCACATTCTGCATTAAAACCAGTCAGTGATTCATACTGAGCAGTGACACCAGGTGAAGTCTGCTCTGCTCCCTCTGGGGGCTCGACAGAAACCTGGCTGATGAGGACCTGGTGCTGCTGTAGGGCCACATCGTATTCAGGCTGCATGGGGGAGCGTTCAACAGACATGACCCGGGCCCTGACGGGCGAGGGTCGGCGCTGTCGCTCATTTGTTGTCAGGCAAGGCACACGGCGGGAGTAGTCATCGTGAAGACGGGTCAGGGGCGTCAAAGGAGCTAAAGAGGTGGGGCTGGGGGAGGGACTTCGCCTGCGTCGTACAGTGAGGTCGGTCACGCTGCCCACTAGCTTTAGCATCGGCCCCTTGGTCATTGCAGGGCCCTTCCTATGGCTTATGTCCACTGAGGAGATGCTGCCTGACCTTAGGATGTTTGGTGTCCCGTTTGACGTGCTGCACCCCGGGGGGCCCTGAGGCAAAGCAGGTCCTGGAGATGGGGCTTTGCGTCTGAACGGTGCCTTAAATATATGCAGATTTTCCGCACTTTTGCTCATTCTGCTCACAACCTTCACATTAGTGTTCTCGTTCGTGTTCTTTGTTTGGACATCGACCTTCGATGTCTGATCTGGGTTCTGATTCGTAGCTCCATTTGTACCATTTCCTGCCAGCCTCCTACTCCCCGTGTCGAGTATAGAGATGCGACCGGCTCCATATGCTCTTCGGATACTCCTCGACAGTCGGGTGTTGCGCGCGAGTCCGTCTCCTTGATCGTTTTCTTCATCATCAAAGTCATCAATATCCGATCCACACTGGTTCATCATAATGAACTTCTGTCCTTCATCATCTCCATTAGAGGCGCTGTATCCCTCTGCAAACCTTAAAACATTTGTTGCATCACCTTGACCAAAGTCATTGTTGTCCACAGCTGCACCATTAGCCGTATCCTGATCCGATGGATCTTGTTCTCCATCGTAGAGGACCGCCCCTCTACTCTGAATACCCTGCAGCACGGAGGAGCGGAGCTTTTTGAAGGAGTCCACAACACCCAGACCTGGAAGTCCCGACCAGGGCTGGGTGTTGCTGTCAATGCTGTGGCTGGAGGTGAGCGGGTCAGAGGTCGGACTCTGAGGGCCCTTCCTCGGGTTGGAAAAGAGTCTCATAATCCTCGTGGAGTAAGGCTTCCCGTCAGGCTGACCTAGAACCGGGTTGGACCAGGCGGAGGCGTTGATGCCGTTCAGTCTGTTTTCCTCAGGACCCGCAGTCATCGGCTGTATTTGGGTGCCACACCCCGACAGCAGATAGGGGGGTGCACTCCTGTCAACATGACTGTGGAATGGGTATATATCACTGAGGGGCCGGCTCCGGATAAGAGGGTCAGTTTTAGAGCTTTGGAGGCCTGGCAGAGAGTCTTCACTTGTGGACAAGACCCTGTCCTCTTGATCCGACTGCAAAACAAAAGAGACTCAGTTTGGAAATCTTTGCACGTTGTATAATAAAGTCAATAATAATACTCTTAGAAAGTTAGGAAAAAAATAGCTGATTGGATGAAACCACATTAGGCAACTTCAAATAAACAGAGACTGGCTTTGGTCGGTACAATTTCAGGTCGGAATTTAATTGGGAAGTGCAAAAATGTCACCAGAAAAAACCTCTAGCTTACAGTACAGTGTCCCCTGTGTCTTGATGCGTGAGAGGAGGAACAGAGAGGATAAAGGAGGGACAGTTAAACAGAAAGACAAATATCCTTCAGTGTGCACAGTGGAGTCAAACGTCTCTCACTGGGAACACTACATGCATTTGTCCTTGGTGCTGTATTTCAAAGTCCAAGGAGAGCTGAGGCCCAGGTCAGGGTAGTGTTGTGCTATGTTAGGCTTTATGTGAGTGTATGTGTGTGTGAGTGGGTGTGTGTGTGTTTCAGAGCAGGGGTAAATGCAGCTGAGACTTTGAAGTTGGGCTTTGTGAGCGTGACTAAGCAATGATTCTTTCTAATCCATTGTGATTAATGCAATAAATTGCCCAGTTTTCTCCAGATTACTAAAATGAGGAGGCGAGGGATGAGGGGAGGCTTAGGTGGTGTCAAATCAGTTCAACTCTTTGAGTCAATGTTTGTGTATATATAGCATTCTTACTACTGCTGTTTTTTCACAGGGTACATAGTAGTGAACACACAGGTGTTAGTAAAAACATGAGTAGAGGCTCTGTGCTATTCAAGAGTCCTAATGAGCTATGACAGTGACAGTGAGTCAGCACGCACAACACCAGGACCAGGACCCTGAACCTGACGCAGCTGAGGGAACTCAGGCTTCATTTATTTATTGTTTACACAAGTGCTTCCCCTGCTGTGACAAAAATGGCTTAAGAGAAAAAGGCACTCAAATAAAAACAAGATACCAGGACAGGATTTAGAGAGAAGGGTCATGGAAAAACACTGAAGCAGATGTAATGACGTTAACATGTCATCAAGAGAAGTAAGAGTAGGAAAACTTGGTTATTAGAGGCTTTTCCTCAGGATGGAAGACAGTGTTGTCTCTTCTGCTGCGTACACGTGCAGGGAATCATTCCCATACCTCCCGCCTGCTGCGTGTTCAGCAGCAGATGGGCTCTCTGACTCGAACCCTCTGTGGAATCTGCTGTCACTTCAGCCCGCTCGCTCCATCACACCAACCACTTATGTAAACACAGAGCCACCGCTGCCAAGCACCGCCGGTGACAGACAGTAAACAGCCCTGGTGAACAATGTGCTGCTTTCAAGAACTATCCTGAATCGTCTTCTTGTACTTTCTCCTCCTCTGCAAGATTACGTTGAGTAGCAACTGGAAAAATATTGGATCAATCATTCCATCTATTTCCCAAGCAGAAAGATGGGAGATAGGGGAGGAATTTCTACCACTTGCTTTTGTTTTGAATACTGTCATCGTGCTATCAGCCATTCTTCCCACCGTGCTATCCTTCAACACCTTTCTTCCCTCTTAAATTTGACACCACATGCAGGTTGCTGTCTTCTCTCACACTTGGCACCGCTGAACAAACTCAGACTTTAAGGATTTTGCTTCAACATCGTAACCTATAGAATACTGTATACAGTATTTTAGTTTCTGTGACAATTAAATATGCCCTTTAAGAAATTGGCGACGCCTTTTTAAGCCTTGCTGTTTTTCTGATCTAGACTGAATGTGAAAAACCACAACAACATAGCTTTGAAGTGCTTAGTAGACAAACTCGTTTCAAATGACAATCCATGCCTGCAAATTCCCCAGAACATATTCCACGCTGACATCTGCAGCTTCCTTAATCATAAAGTCACACTATTACCTCGAAAGATAAAACACAATGGTATACAGAACTGCTTTCACTCAGGAGGCTATATTTGCATACTGTCAACAACACATTAACAGTACAGGGACATTTTCCATATGTTATATTGAATGAGCAGGCAATTCAATATTCAGTTATCTTTCCCTAAAACATAACTGAATTAAGAGCAAAATAAAAGCATCCACTTTTTCCTGTGTTAACAGATTTGCATACTGCAACATCTGGCCAAATGTTACTCACGTTAATTTCCCGCCCTACTGTCATGCATGCAGGTCACCTGTTCTCTGAACTCCCCTCTACCATCTCTGCTCTGCCTGCGTACCAGGATCCCTGCTGCTCTGCTGCTTCCTCCTCGATGGGAGCGGCACTCTGGGGCCCTGGTCCAGAGTTAATTAAGAGTTCAGGGAGGAGCCCCCCCCCCCCCCCCCCCCGCACACACACACAAATGGCATCCAGCTGGAGCCAGCTTCAGATTAGACTCCCAGAGATGAGGATGAACACTCACCCCAGATACATAAACATGTATACAAGGGCTAAAAGAATGCACTCTGAAAACACATGCACAATTAGTTAGAGCATCCTTTCTCAAAGTGCACGGCCCTTCACGCCCATGTGTGTGCACTCAGACACATGCTTAGCTGAGCAGGGAGGAAGGCACTTTAATCATTGACTCCCTTCCTGTTTGCCTAAAAAACCCAGGCTGTTATGTAAGGAGTCATAAATTCATAAATGTGATCTGCTTCTCTTGATTCAACCTTTGCAGAGGTAACCTCCCCAGGGTAGGATAAAACTCATTAGGCCAAACTGAGCTGAGAATTAAAGTGAGAAACTACCAGACAGAACGAATTAAGTGAGAGTAAACCTTTCTGTCATTTTCCTTTCTCTGGCTTTGCTCTGAGACAGACTCAAACACCCTGCAGCATTTTGGCCATTCCTCTGTAAGCCGTCACTTCACTGCTCTTCTATTTGTCTTAAGGAATGAAAGCTGTTGAAGACATGCCTCTAGGATGTCCTTAAATGCTTTCTTGTGTGCTTAAGTGTTTTAAAGAACAGATTTGTTTAATAGCTAATCCGTGTGAGAAACTAAAGTCACACTTCGTCTCGTGACTATAAAGACAGTTAACTGTATTTTGTATTTGTTGCACTCCTAATATTAAGTAACTGCTTGAATCTTTTCAGCTTCCAAACTTGTTATCTGTTTCTCAGCAAAGATTAAAAGCGTCAGGAGGAAAATTCTGAAGTAATGAATGAGGGAGCAGTGTGTGGGAGTGTGTATGCTAGAGTGTGTGTGTATGTGTAGCATACCCCTCTTCCATCCCAGTAATAATCTGATTAGTGGAGCTTTACCAGTCTGTGTTCAGGACTGGTTTCATCCACACATGATAGCCTAATCAGGGCGACATCTAGGCTATTCAGCTCTGACTGAGAGTGACACCCAGAGCTTGTGAGCAGCCCTCCAGGACTTGACTGCAGGAGGCCTGTGTACGCTCTGCATTTAAGGGGTGGAAATTGAGATTTAAAGGTTTAAATTACACAAACATAAGAAATATGTCACTTCTTTTGTGGTCACATGGTTTTGTAATAGAAAACATGTGGATCAGGTGAGCACATATGCTTACCGGTATCCGGAGTAAAATCTCATATTAGTTCATGACCCAGTTCCTCATTTTTGGATCTGGAAGGAAAAATGAGATTGGGAGACAACACGCCCCTTTCTATAGAGCGTGGGAAGTACAGGTACAGGCTAAACCAGGGAGTGTCTCACACAGGCAGCCACTTACTCACCCGATCTGCTGAGGACTGTCATAAGAACAGACAGGCAGAAATCCAACACCACACAGTGCAAGTCTTACAGAGGACAACACTCCACTGAGCCTCGTTGTCAACAGTCAACAGTGTAACCTGACAGCAACGCCAACAATTATCAGAAGGCTGATCCATCAACATTGAAATACCAAGGAAACAGAATTGTTCTGAAGAGCACAAATCCACTTAAATTACACAGGGATCTGAGAGGATCTTACACACCAGATCTGAGAGGATCTTACACACCAGTTTCCATCAAAGCTTAAAAGTAGTTTATACTCCAGGTAGAAAAACACTTTTCCGATTATGAATGAACAATAATGTCCTTTATGACCGAGTCAGAGCACGGAAAATGTCTGTTCACAAACAACACACACAAAGCTATATTTTGTGCTTCAATTATGGAAATTAACCTGGTGTACAATTTTACTGTAGAAGTTTAGTACTGTTGTAAAAAAATATAGTTATTATAAATCAGAGGACTGTGACCTACAATTGAGTATTTCACGCTGACTAATCTAGAAGTCACAGGTTGCCTTTAGTATAAAAGTCCACCTGGGGAGCCATAAAAAGAAGAGTATTGATTGTGGTAAAGTGTGATGGCTGAAGACTCCTGCTGAAAGTGCAGCCAGGTTGTTCAGAATGAAGCAGAATCTGAAAACAAGGAGCTGAAGGGGATTACACTGAGGAGTTTTCTGAGCCCATAAAGAACTCAGGGCCAAACTGCTTATTTATTTCTGCATTAATTAACTTTCTTAGGCCATAAAGCTCTTTGTAGTAGGTGCCCCCCCACAACCCCTCCTTCACCAACTCCCTGCACAGCCTGGCATCTCCCACATCACTATAACAACCACGGCTGTAATGCTCCACAATAACCCCCTCTGGTCCCATTTCAAACAAGAACTCAAAGGGGGAAATCACCGCAACTGCAAAAGTACTGTTCAACATTTAAGGGAATTAAGATCAGAGGTGGAAGAAGTACTCAGATCTTGTACTTAAGTAAAAGTACCAGAGTGTAGGAAAGCTCTGGTACAAGTAAAAGTCCAAATGAAGTATGAAAAGTATTTGCATCTAAAGACACTCAAAGTTGTCATTGTTTGAGTGATCCATATCAGAATAATATCTCTGATTTGTTTTATAATTATTGATCATTAAAGTGTTCTCAGAGCTGAAGGGGCAGCTAGTGATTTTGTATACTGCAGGTTAGCTTGTGAGTTTGCTCCAGGTGTAACTCAGTCTGATTTATCAATAATCCAAATCTGCCTAGCAACTAAAAGGTATTAAATAAATGGAGTGGAGTAAAAGTACAAAGTTACAAAGAAAAGTCCCTCCAGATTGTACTTAAGTACAGTACTCCTGGTAATTCTACTTAGTGACTTTACACCACTGAAATTAAAGGAGGTATCACTTGTTTCGTGTGAGTTAGATTAGCAGTCGCTGCGCAGTTATTAGATAGGAACACTTTGCTCACCCTGCTCATAGTCGCCGATGTTGTCCTCCTGACCCCTTTTCCTCACATCAACAGAGCAGCTGTTTTTGTTGTTCAGCCATAGTGAAGACGTTTCTCCGAGCTCCAAAGGCTGTCTGCCTCGTCCTCTCGCAAAAACATGTCGGATCAAAACACACGACAGGTCCTGTGCTCTCCACTCACCCCGCAACACATTGAGACAAACGGCTGGGACTTCTTGAACACATTGAGCTAGCAACTTAAGCTAGCTCTCTGATAAACTTCTCCTTAATTGCGCAAGCTTTTGCCGCGGTTGATTTCGCTTTCCCCGACCGGCAAAACCTGATGTTAGTCATGTAAGTTGACTAAATAAATACTGAGTCATTCTTTATCTACCTAAGTTGCTCAAGAAAACCTCATAATATTACGGTTGAAGGAGCTCTTTCTTGGAGGCTTGAGCATCATTAATGCACTTGTTGCAGTGTTTCTAGGGGGAGGGGCTTTGCGGGGTTACGATGGTGGTTACTGGTTGACCACATCGTGACCGTTTGGCTGAGGGCCAATCATAAATAAGTTCACGACACCATGTCTGCGAAGCCACGCCCACACTGGAACGCTGTTCATTGAAGGAAAACAGGGGGAATGCTGCTCCTCACTTCCTGCGGCTCTATGAAGATAAAAAAAGACTGGACCTTCCAGTTGGGTTTTTCATTGTCTTCCTCGTACCATGTCATTGAATCACGCTCAGAACAATTAATGGTATTTCTATTGTGCATGCCCATCCCAGAACACCAGCGCAATGAAGACTAAGTGAATGTTGTATTGTTACACAGCAGTATTTAAACACATAGCTGTGGTTGTAACTTTTGCTACAGACCACAATGACAGCACACCTCCATTGCATTTAATGTTTGTTTTCTTTATTCCACAGGCTGGTACTGCCCTTTCAGCAGAATTACAGGTTCAAAATCAGAATTAATTTGATTTAATTGACGTGACACAAAAGAAACCAGATTAAAAAACAACAGCAGTATCCTAATAGTGTCCTGCATTTCAATATTTCCTCAAGTAACAAAAGGAACCCACAATTAGGAGACTGCTTTATTATTGTCTATATGAAATAAGTATTAGCTATGGATTGAATCAGTTATATCACAGTTTGGAGTTGTTTTGAAGTACTTTCTATTCCTACTTTTATATTACTTACATGCTATCTATATGTCTGCCATATTTCATTCATGTAAAATCTTCATCAGCAGTAATCACAGCACAAACTTTGATTTTTCTCTCAGAAATGTATAAGAGTAGAAGTATTAGAGTAGCTTGAAATGGAAATAGGGTTAGAAAGCCCATCTGCTGCTTAAAGTGAGTTAAACCAAGAATATCCAATTCATATTTAAGTATGTTAATTCATCATGGAGTGAACTATAGAGGCGAGCTTATTTCTATACTTGAAATAAAATAAGCAGCATTCATTAGGAAATGACGAGCAATCTAAGCCCCAAAGATCAGGAACCCGGAGAAGGTGGTGTCATCATCTTCATCAGCAAAGAGCCCATTGTACAGCTCTCCTCCAGCCACCTGCAGCCACACCTTGTCCCCCACCTCAAGGTGCAGTACAGCGCCCCCTGCTGCCTGGTCCTCGCTGCTCTGGTAGGTGTCTGTGGTGTGGATGATCTTCGCTCCGTTCTTCACCAGAGCCACCTTCACGTTCCTGGAGTAGACAGGTGATGTGGTAGGTGAAGAAGTAGGCCCCTGCTGCGGAGCATGTGAACCTTCCTGTCTGCAGATCGTAGTGGTTCTGTGCATTGTAGATGATCTTGTCAAACCGGATGGGGGCATTAACTGATGGCAGTTTACTCGTAGCTGTGAGTCCCACGGAGAAAGCGCTTTTAGGGATAACAAGTGTGACTCCCTGCTCACCCGTTTCCCCTTTCCCTCCTTGAGGCCCTCTGTCACCTCTATATCCTATACTCCCTTTATGACCTGGGACACCAAGGTCCCCCTTAGGCCCTGGCCTGCCGGGGGGGCCCAATGGTCCTAGAATGCCTCTGTCACCTCGAAGGCCGATTTCCCCTTTAGGACCCTCTGGTCCAATAGGCCCAAAATCGCCTTTAGGCCCTTGAGGACCGGGCAGCCCGAGCTCTCCCTTGTTTCCTTTCAGGCCAATGAGCCCTTGGACTCCTTGAGGCCCCATTTTCCCAGGAGGACCCCGTTCTCCATTGTCTCCCCGTTTGCCTTTGACCCCTGCTGGGCCTACTGCACCTGTAATTGACAAGCACACAATGTCCTTTTATGCTCACTGCTCACTATTGAGTAAAGCCAGATAAGAGACAACCTGAATAAGAATAAATTCTGTTAAAGTAAAGGTGAAAATACAGTAAACAGTGGGTAAAAGAAATGAATATTTAAAAACAGGATACTTTACAAACGTTTCAGTCCAGTCGTTAATTCTGCAGATACATACCGAGTTCCCCTTTGTCCCCCTTGTGTCCATCAGTTCCTGCTGCTCCCACAGGGCCAACCTGTCCTTTTAGTGGGTGATTCATAAATATTGTTTGTTATAAATTGTAAAAGTGAAGCTTAAGACATTTAAAAATGTGCATATTGTTAAGTTGTTAAGCAGGATTCTTCTCTTGTAATCTTACCTGGATCACCTTTGTCCCCTCTGAGTCCATCTCGGCCGTCTCTGCCAGGTGTGCCATTGTGTCCGGGGTCTCCTGGTATTCCAGGGTGCCCACTAACACAGTCTTTATTTTGAGCTGCTTCCTGTGCAACACACCTGGCCGCCAGTAGTAGAAGCAACAGAGAGACTTGAAATTTCAGCTGCAACATTGTACCGAGTGCACCTGTCTAAAAATACGAATATCCAACCGTGCAAAAACTTTGAAAATGAGTTAAAGCCAGTGCATGGTTTGCCCTATAACCACGTGTCTCCACACTCAGGACGAACACAGCGGAACAAAAGACAGCAAAGACACCAACTAAAGAAAACAAAAGCTGGACAAGAACTTTGGACAACAGTGAACTCAGTCCAGCCATCTCATTGGTCCAGCTGCGCTTGTGGCTAACTTATTGAGTCTGTCAGTAACAGATCCCTTTCAGATGTTTCTTTAGTGTAGTTGAGGCTAATAATAAGCAGACAGTGTATGTCAGGGCCACACATGCAGAAGGCCACATACTGCCTTCCCGTACAGTGAGCAAACAGGATATTAAACACAAAGGATCACATATCTGGCTTTTAATTGAGCAATAAAAAAGCATTCAGAATGGATGCTTTGATATTAGCAGACATTTTTGTCCAATATTTAAGGAGCAGCGTTATGATAGGCTCTGTTAAGCCACTAGAGGCTAAAATGTTAATTCATGCATGCTTTGTCTCATATGTGCTTTCTTAAATGTCAACAGTCAGAAACAATTGTCCACATAAACTGGATCACTGGCATAAAAAATGACCTTTTGTGGATCAGAGCCTAATGTCGCTAATGCCTTGGACAAAGGTTTGTCTTAACGATGGAACCATTCATATGTCACCTGGATTAATGGAGACCATAGAGCAGATATAAGGTCAAAGAGTTTCCATTAGATGCTAAAAGCAATAAGAAATAAATAGGAAACTGCAACCAAAGAACATTACAGTGTAGGGTTAAAGAGTAACTTCATGGCAGTTTTGGTGGCTCTTTCTTTTGGTGCTACACCCTCAACTATTCACCAGCATTATTGGTCCAGCAAGGGCTTCAATAACTCACTTAGGGTCGCTCACAGGGCAAGCCTTTTCTGGACTATCTGGTGGAAGCATCCTCAAACTAATGATTATGTCGTGCTGCTGCCCCTTTATTAGATTGTGTACGGTGGAGAGAGACAGCAGGGAGGAGCACAAGGGAGGAGCTGTAACATAAAACCAAGATAAGAACAACAGACCCTGCAGAAACACCCCCGACTGCCCAGTTATCAACATACCCAGCTTGTGTTCTGCACAGACACATATATGTTCACATACTTTATTTTCAATAATTCTTCTCACAAGCCTCCAGGTATAAATATATTTAAAAATATAAACATGACAATACATAAAAGTGCACATTCAAGCAATGTCTTTACCTGGCACCAGAAACGGGAGCTTTCACGCACGTGTTGGCTGCTGTACATTGACTTAAAGAGGTGATCTAACAAACAAATAATAAATGCATGGCTCAGAATAAGGGGAACTCATTTATAATGTGAGGCCAGTGTACCCGGAGCCAGTCTCTGTAGTCCTGTAACCAGGCCCAACGTGAGGTTGATTTGGTTACTGAGGATACTGCAACAAGTCTTCAAGACAAGATAGCAGAGACATCGTCTTTCATTGAGTTCCATTAGGTTTAAGGCTAAACAATTAGTAAGTAAAGATCATCTTAAAACAACAATAAATGTACACACAAATGGAAATAAACAGCATAGAGCATGCCTTAACAGTGGCTTACAGTATTTCAGATGTTTATAACACTGATGGTTTGTATAGAGGAACTAATACTAAATTATTGATAAGACTTAATTGATGATGAATGACTGTAGGGTTCTTCGTGGGGGAATCATTTGGACAGTAGACAAAGAGGAGGGAGAGGATGTGGCACAAGCGAGGGGAGTTTAAAGATCTACAGCATTTGACATCATTTGACAAGATAAAACACTGGATTTGGGAAAGCGGCAATTCCAGGGAGATTGAGGTTAGCATGGCTGGTGCTACAGAAGAAATGGAGGTTTCGGGGCTACAGCGTTTGTGGTATTAGTAGAAAACAAGGTCTGGAAGCAGGGGTTAGTAAGTGGTCTACATGATCTGACGATGCTGGCCGTAGCCCGTCATACCGGCCTGGGAAGCCCCGCGGTTGCTGCCCATCTGCAGGCCGATCAGACTCTGACCCTGGCGGAGCTGCTCCTGGCTGAACTCCCGACGATACCCCTGGGCTTTCCTATACAAAAGTAACACAGTGAGAAGGAGACAGATGAAGCATCACAGGCATGCATGGTTTCTGTCACCATGAGGTTTATATCTACCTGTTGAACCAGTCCCGGTCACCTCTGTAATGCCCATCGTCCTTAGTGAGAGCCACGCTTCCCAGAGCCATGAGAGTTCTTTGCACGGCTGCCATGTCCTTTCCTACAGCCAGAACAGAAGGATCATTCTGTCATGACGTGTACTGAAAACTGATAATCATCGTGAATAAATATATATGGGACATGGAATGTAAGTAATCAGATTTTACAATCACCTTCCCACAGGTCCACCGTCTGAAATATGTCAGTGGTTGAGACTCCATACGCTTCAGCTGCCTGCAGGAACTGAGAGATCTTCTCCATTTGTTTGAAGGCCATCTGTGTCTCTGGGATCTTCTTGATGGGCTCCTTTCCCCTCGGGTACAGGCTGTTGATGAGCCTACAGAGGATCTGGGGAAGAAATTACAACATATCATATTACACTGGATTAAAGTCTCTAAATGAAGGATTTTAGTTCACTCACACAATCTTATTGGCACGTCTAAATTCCATAAATCATACGCAGAAAGTGCATGCCAATTTAGTTGTGAAAGCATTGGGAGTAATTTCCATGTTTCGTGGCTGCATTGCGTAATTGCCTGTTGAGTAACGTGCTGGTGCAGAAACTGATGTTTCTGCCTTTCTCCTCATGTTCTCTGAACAGTCAGCTGGAGTGTAAAGTGAGAAGAGACTGCAGCCTAGAGGAGGGGGCATTTTATAATTGGTTTGTTAATTACGTTTCTAAGTAGGGAGTCTGGGGAGTTTTCCAGCAGAGGCTACAAGAATGACTCAATGTACACATTTCCACATGTTGCAAAACAACAGCTAATCATTTAAATGGATTGTTTCAGCTTAATGGCCTATTCTTCCATATATCACATGCAGACCACTTTTATTAAGTCCACAAATAACTGAGCACCTCAAACCGGTTTCTTATTTTAGCCATTTCGACTCCATGTTCTTTAGAATCTGGCAGATCTCTATTATATTGTATCTTAAATAATTGAATGGCAACTTTCTATTTTAAGCAGCGTACTCACTGTTCCATCCATCAGCCACTTCTGGAAGTTCTCCCTGCCGGACTGCGGCCTCTCCATGTTTCCTCCGCACTGTGCCACGATCCAGTCCACCAGCCGCTGCTCCAGCTCGGTGTCGTACTTCTGCTCGATCTTCGCCTGCACCTCTCGGCTCAGGCCATAGCTGGGCCCTCTGTTCGCCATGGCAACTCTGTAGTGTACAGTGTGTAGTGTAAAGTGGCCCTGAGGAGAAAGGTACACAAAGAGGGGAAATATTAAAGAACAGCTGATGAAAAACATCTTAACAATCCTAAAATGAAAGTTTTGTGTTGCAAATTAGTGAGTTTTAGGGGTCTTCTTAGTATTGCTTTCAGAGCTACAAATGTCTCTAAAATAAAAATGTAAAGGATGAGAGCATTTTTTATTTCGGAAGAAACATTAACTCCCTCCTGATAAAGCAACGTAGTCCCCCCACCCTGAAGAGAAGGGTACACATAAGGGTGAAAAAGAAAATCTGCAATAATATATTTTGACAAAATAACATTATTTACTGTTCCTCCATTTTAAGTGTTGGTGAGTTTATGTTCATTAAATTGCAGGAAACTATAATTATTCATAAAAATAGTTCTGTCTTTACTCAAATTAACATCCAAAGCATTATCATAGTAATGATTAAATACAAACTGCCAGGTTTGATAGTCTCTCCCTTTACAGCTCAGTAGTCCACCCACTCTGAAGTTAAAGGTACATATATATATATATATATATATATTAGGGAGATAGCATCACTATAGGCAACCTTTAACATACCTTTTGTAGTGTGTAAGTAAGCACCTTTTTACGTATTAAATTGCAAGATAATTGGGAGTTAAAATCATTCCCTTTCTCTCTGGATTCACACCCACCCTGAAGATAATTGTACACATAAGGGGGAAAAAAGCAAAACTGGAAACATGTTCTGACAAAACAACATTTTTGACCGTTCCTACATCATACATGTTGTATATAAGTGAGTTGAATCACTACTTTATATCCTTTTACATGAATTATCTTGCAGGATAGAATGCTTAGTTCAAATTGTTTTCTTTACTAAAATATAAGTCATTAAAGCATTATCCTAACCATATTAGTGTTTAAAGAACATAAGCCAGGCTTTCTCTCCCCTCCAGCTCAGCATGCGCATCTCTGTTGGAAGGGTGTGGTCCATGGCTGCTGTCCCAGACAGGGACATGCCCTCTCATTGCTATGGTAACAATCAAGCCAGTTTCCGGCACGCTGTGTGCAGTGATGCGCTGCATGAGGTGAAGTATGACCTCCAGCATGCAGACACACGGTGACAATGAAATATCCAAAAGGTATTTTCAGAAAGTTTGCCCTCTTCCAAAACACGCATTCATACACCGTACAGCAGTTCTATATTTAGCATGGAATACAGTTGAATTAAATTACGTCAGCTCCTCTATGCCGCAGTTTGAGGTTTCCCTTTTGACTTTGACTAATGTCTTCAATCCATCTGTTGTTGGACGTTAGAGTCAGTAAACTCAGAGGAAATCCCGACACCACATCACTGCGCATTAAAGACATGTTAAATGTAACTGCGTAAAGCGCGCACTCACTGCGACACTGCATCAGCTGCGTAAACACATACACCCACAATGTAACGCACCCAAACCTGGTTCATTCAGTAGAGACTGCACTTACTGTGGCGGGTCCTCCGATCAGTGTGTCAGATCCGCTGAGCTGTGCAGACTGAGGATGCTGAGCCTGGAGCATCCATGCAGCAGAGCAGGGCCGGGCAGAGATCCTGTCCGGGAGGGGCGGGTCACTCTTTATATCCGAGGAGGGGTCACTGGAGTCCCAACACACAATGCGACGTGACACCGCTTCCGGACACTGGTCACTCACTCACTGTGCGTGGGCAGCATGAAGTGACCCACTGCTAACCAACCAGGCATCAAAGCACTGTACCTTCATCACAGCTGGCTAAAGTAAAGTTACTAAGTACATTTTGGAGATACTAGTACTTTACTTAAGCATTTCAATGTGTTTACTCCACTACATTTATTTAATCCCTTCAATTGCTAGGCAGATCTGGATGAATGATGGTAAGTATAATCAGCCCTTAAATCAGACTGTAGTTCACCTGCAGTAAATCCAGCAGCTACCCTGCAGTATACAAAGCCATTCAAACTAGCTGCACCTTTACCAGCTCTGAGAACACTTTAATGATCAATCATTATAAAACATATCAGAGATATTATTCTGAAATGGACCAATCAAACAATGACTACTTTTACTGTCACTACTTTAAGTACATTTAGAGGAGAGTACTTTCTACTTTCACTGGAGGAACATTTAGAATACTTTTACTGTGACAGAGTATTCCTACACTCTGGTACTTCTACTTTACTCAAGTACAAGATCTGAGTACTTCTACTTTACTCAAGAACAAGACCTGAGTACTTCTACTTTACTCAAGTACAATATCTGAGTACTTCTACTTTTACTCAAGTACAAGATCTGAGTACTTCTACTTTTACTCAAGTACAATATCTGAGTACTTCTACTTTTACTCAAGTACAAGATCTGAGTACTTCTACTTTTACTCAAGTACAAGATCCGAGTACTTCTACTTTTACTCAAGTACAATATCTGAGTACTTCTACTTTTACTCAAGTACAAGATCCGAGTACTTCTACTTTTACTCAAGTACAAGATCCGAGTACTTCTACTTTTACTCAAGTACAAGATCCGAGTACTTCTACTTTTACTCAAGTACAAGACCTGAGTCCTTCTTCTACCTCTGATGGATCATGCTGTTAGAAGAGCTGCTTTAACCGGTCATTCTTCCTCCTGACTTATTGTTTGTTTGGCTTCTGCATACACGGAGGTTGTTACAGCATCTGTTTCTTAGTTGTTGTAATGAAAGCCCTTTCCTTTCATTGACTTGAGTATTTGTGTTTGATAAATGTTTGGGGATAATGTATTAACTTAATTAACTACACAACCAAACTACTACTTACAAAGCACTTTTTGGTTATAGGTATGGTGCTATAATATGCTTCATATAAACCTCAAAGCAAAAGGAGCCCATGGTAAAACCAGCTTCTCTTGGGCTTGCGTTAGACCTGCCGGTCTTTATGCTCCCATAAATTAACGTTTGATTTGAGCTTTGACACAGAGAAATGAGTGACTACACAGCTCACCCACGACTTAAAGGTCAGCGCTGCAGTAAAGTGTCCCCGAGAGAGTTAAGTGGCTGGTTGCGCCCCATTGAGCATGGTGCAGCTAGTTGCCAATTACATGTTAATAATCAACAGTCCAGTGGCTCCATTCAGCCCCTCCCTGGCTAAAGGCCAGCAGGTACAGGGAGTCATGTAACACACTGTTCTGCTAACAAAAATAAAGTCCACATGGCTGCAGGAAACAGCCCCTTGATGGTTTTGACACTCAGCAAATTGGATTTCTGTGCAGTGTTTACTCATAAAAAAAAAGGTGCATTATTTATATGTTTATTAATCATGATGATTTGAGGTCTGTTTTTGACACTTTTTAAAGTACATTACTTACCACATCTCAATTTAAAAAACTATAATAAGTTTGCATTTGAATGCCAACAGTACTTGTTCTATTGTGATGTGTTTGTGGGAACAGACGGAGACCTGCACTCATGTGTGCAGTGGTTTTATTGGCCAAACGGGTGGAAAGTGATTAAAAAAGGCACAGGAAAACTATGAATCTAAGTAAAGAGGGAGGGGGGGGGGGGGACAGTCAAACAGTAAGATCGGCGGCAGCGGGAAGAAGCAACTGATGCCTCCAACCAAGGCCAACACAACACTCCATATAATAACCTGGAACACATACATATGCAACCTGAAGATATAAGGGAGCCGCTTACAGGGAGGCTCCTGATCAAGACCGGCATGTTGAAATGAAACATGAAGTACGGGAAGGTGGATAAAAGGTCATATTTGGCGGGAAAAACATGCCATTGTTTGGTAAATTACTTGAGGGTTGACTTCCCAGTAATCAGTCCTTCTTTCCTCTTCTGAGCAACCTCTCAAGCTCACCCCCCCACCCTTCCTCACACCATGGTGGTCAGCTTGTCTATGAGGTCATCGATGGTGTAGACCATGAGCTTGATGTCGTCTCTCTCGGACATGCGGTGCTGGCCGTGTCGCCGCAGGATGACATCCACGTCGGGGCTGAGGATGCGTTCGGCCACCTGCATGGAGATGTGCCAGGGCACGTCCTCGTCTTTCAGCCCGTGGATGAGCCGCACAGGACAGGTGATGGGGATGGGACTCTGGAGGACACAGTGATTTTCTGCCTCTTTCAGAAAGTCCATGCTAAAGTTGTACAAACCCTCCTCCGGGTTTTTGGTGGGCAGTGTCCACTCCCCCTTCTCCTCAAACTCCTTGCGTGCCTGCGCAGTCAAACAAAAATCCAACTCAGGAAAACATTTGAATGCAGATTTCTGCAGATTTTCAAACCAAACATGAAATATATGTGAGGATGTTCTCGGTTCCTACCTCCAGTGGAAGAGAGTTGTACATTGTGACGATGTGATCGGCGGCAGTGGAGATGCCCACCAGCGCTGCAGTCTTCTCCGGTCTTGCAATGGCTGCCAGCAGCATGAACCAACCGCCTATACTGGAGCCCACCATGATCTACGAGAAAGAGGAAACAGTCAATCAATTTATACCTAAGTAAAATCACAACACTCCATCAGCAGGCTTCTTGGCAGTGGAAGACGAATGATAGTACAAATGTTGATACGCAGTGCCATCTTCTGGAGGGGTAGTGGAACATGAGAAAGGGGATGAAATCATTTTAATAGCTTCAATTGTATTATTGATTTTGCTGTCTGCCTGGTTCTCTAACCAATCTCCTTTTTGTCATCTGTTAAGTGCAGGATGTGATTTCTAATACACGGAATTCAATTACAAAATAATACATTTCCCATAAACTCAGAAATGGGTTTTGCTTATTGCTACTTCAGTTGGCTGGTTGAACCTCACTGTGCATCACAGTACACGTGCAGAGTTTGGTCCTAATGTTTATTTAGTTGCTAAAGATAATAATTGGACTTTAGATTATGAAGTATATGTTGATCGCACAGTGTTATAGCTGTAGAGCAGCGTCCCAACTGTTTTATCGCCATATAAATAACTTGTCATGAGACGTTCCAGTTGACAGTTTCCCTGATTTCAGCCAGTTACTCGTATTTGAAAGAATGAATGAAACGAGTTGGCGTGCATATATCCTAGCCTACAGTGAAACGTAGCGGCTGTCTTCTTCTACGTTTCTATCAAAACTAATAAATGATAGTTTTTTGATTTAAAATAAAAGGGATTACAAAGGAAATGTTTGTTGTTCCTGTTTTTTATTGAAGCCTATGGAAAAATCCCACTTAAAAAACATACTGTAATATTTTTACACCAGACCACCATTACATGTTTCATCTCGCGCACCCCCTGGTGGCAGCACCACACTTTGGGAATCCCTGCTGTAGAGTAATGATCCCCCTGGTTTCAATTGGTTCCTAATTAGCTTCACATTAACTATTATTTCTACCACCAGGACTGGTTCTTTCACAATGAAAGCCTTCGACATATACACAGCTTCACTGCCTACCGGACATTACTGAGCTAACAAAGCAGCTAACAGGAGCTCTACCCAAGTAGCGAAACAACCGAGATCAAGTAAACTACAAATAATCTAGACTTAGCAAAACACATCATAATGTCATCTTGTTTTATTACAGACTTCATTTGTGGCTCTGATCATACTACATTTTTACTGGGTGGTTTTAGCAGATGTGAGGGAGGGAGGATGCCCCACTTGGATGTAAGCTGGCATATTATACTGCGAGTTAAAGGGGCCCTTGTATGCTTTTAAGGGTTTTCCATTCCCTGTAGTGTGTTATATAAGGCGTTGTGCATGTAAATGGTCTGCAGAGGCTAAAATCACAAAGTTCAGTGCCTAAGAACGCCTCTAATAGCCTCACTTGTTTACTTCCGTAACATAATGACACCTCTATGGCAAACAAGTTCCTCATACAAACTACAGCAGTGCTCTTTCCCTGAGCCGGTACTCAGAGCCCGTTCTAAATGGGAACAGACTCTTTCATAACTTCCTTCATCAGGCTGCAACCCCCAGGGTTTGCAAACGGGGCATGACCAGAGGAGCTATTTACCTGTGGCCCCTCTACTAACTCATCCAACACGTAAAGGACGTCTTTTTTCCAGGTACCGATGGTTCCTTCCGATAGCACCCCCTCCGAGGCCCCATGTCCTGTGTAGTCAAACCTGGGAAAACAGAAATAGAACAGCCCACGGACACGGGTATCAGAGGGTAAGACATAAGCAAGCCGGGACAGATCAGGGACAAGGTTAATTTTCTTTTAGACGTTATGAGTGCAGTAAATCTGTTCTATACTGCTGTAAACATGGGATGAAGCTCTGAAGTAGTCAGTGTGATGAAGGCATATATCTAATCACCTCAGGAAGAGAGGCTCTGGAGGATAAGGAGTGGGGGGGGGTGGTGTTATAATATTTTCAACAAGTGAAAACTAAACAATAAGTTAGATTTACAGGATTAATTGTGAGTTTTGGAGCAATTAATCTTGGTCTTGGTTGATTGATCTTGGTTTCATCGTTTGAATGCACTCCTATAGGAACTAGATGAAACACATCACTACTTGGTATAGCGCTGATACATTTAAAAGGCATTTGGCACAACCCATACTATTGTCTTCATAACCAAATCCACAGAAAAGTACAGTATATATACTCTGCTGATTCTTTGTCTCACAATGCCACTAAATGTGTGGTATCTTAATTAGTGAGCTGGCATTTTCTCCCAGAATTGCTCGTTTTGTTCCTGTTATAGTTTTGCTCCTTATAAATCTTTGGAAAATCTGTAATCAGTAAACTAAAGAACTACATGAATCACGTATGAGAGTAACAGTTGTCTTGTTTTGTAGGTTTTTGCACATGAGATATGGAAATCCACCACCAGCACTGTATCTACACATGTCTTTTTTTAGCTGATAAATGTTCTACTGTACTGTATGAGATTATGATTATGCACCCTCTTTGGTGTTTTTGAGGACTTACCTAAGGTACGAGTGGCCTAGTGACCTACAGAACTCCTCCAGTGCCTCGGCCTTCTGCCCATTCATGTTGGATCCATATCCCGGGAGGAAGACCACTCCTGGGCTCTTCCCCTTCACCCTTCTGTAGGCCAGCTTGGGAAGGTCTGGTCGTGAAGCATACTGGACTGTGGACTTGTGTCTCCGGGCTCCTGGTTGACACAGAGCAGGGTATAACATGTTATGTAAATGTTGCACGGTAGTCAATGGTATAATAGCAGAAGGAAAGTAACTAAGTACATTTACTCAAGTATTGTTCAATGTTGAGGGACTTGTACTTCTACTCCAATACAGTTCAGAGATAACTGTTACTGTTACTTTACAGATTTGGATTAATGATGGTAAATATAATCTCCCTTAATCAGACTGTAGTTCACCTGCAGTAAATCCAGCAGCTACTGCACCTTTACCAGCTCTGAGAACACTTTAATGATCAATCATTATAAAACATATCAGAGATATTATTCTGAAATGGGCCTTCTTGTAGCAGAGAATTCCTAAATTCTGGTACTTTCACTTAAGCACAAGATCTGAGTACTTCTGCACACCCCCATTTTATAAGATAAGGCTTGTTTTGACGCAAACTAGCAACCCGCACATGGATAATAGGGACACAGCGTGGTCATTCTATTCCTATCGACCAAGGACACCAATAATGCGGGCAGATATTCAACCAATTAACCGATTAATGTAGAAATAGGTTACAAATACTACTTAAATCAAAGGAGATGTCGCAAAAACAATCACAAGCGCAAAATGTACATGTCCTACATTTTTAAGACGACGCAGTCTGTGTGAGCCACACCCCCTCGTCTGCGTTTAAATGTCCTTATATATCATTTACACTTTGGGAGATTAACTGAGAGTAAAGCGGAGACTTGAACAGACCTTCCAGACGCTGTGAGGACAAAGCAGCAGGGCCTCCATTACTTAAAATCTGTGAAAGTCCTCTGCGGCAGGACCTCAGCGCGACGGCTGCCATACTGCTCCCCGACCCACTGGGGAAATATCGCGAGAGTAGAGCTAGAGACTCTCGTGTACTCACGTAGCACAACAGTTGTAGTCCATTACAACAGAGTATTGCAAAGATGGTATCAAAAGAAAAACTACTTATCAAACAAGAAAAGTCCATGTCAACCTTATTTTGATATGTTTTTGATATATATTTTGAAATTGAATAAATGTGTGTACATCATTGTAATGCTTTAGTTGAGTATATATATTGCAGTGTGAATTCAGTAGTTATATTCCACCAAACCAATGTGGCTGTAGTTGAATCAAGGCAATCATAAAAGCATGCTATTATAAGTAGCCAAGAAGTATTTGTTAATATGGAGATACATATCTTTATTTTACTCAGTTATTCTAGTGTGGTTTATATTTCATTTGCAATTTTAAAGACAGTGTTCAAATATTTGTTCACATACTTTACTTATTCAACAGTAGAAACACTGCACTGTCGAAATCTGTTACAAAAGTCTTGCATTCAAAATGGCTCCTGTGAGCTTGTATTGAGGCCTGTGTGATATTATTAGATTGTAAAATTAGGATGCATTCATGTATAAGGGTCTTATTTGTTGTAGTTTTACTTTGTGGAAGTGGGGCTTATGTATAGGGGTAATTTAACCATGTTATTGTAAAAACCAATCAGAAGTTGTGTTCATTTAAACAATACATGTACAATATTTCTCTGTAAAAGTAAGGGAAATATAGGTTAACAGCAGCAGAAATGAAACATCTAATTCATTTTTTCATTCATCTTATTTTCAAGCCTTTTCATTTAGTTTCATTCACATGGGGATTCAGGAGTCCATGCATTAATGGCATGTAGTGGCAAGAAAGGATTTGCATTGCAGGGGCGACTATGTTTATAGGATATTACAAATTATAAATATAAAGTAGGCCTAGTTGCAGCAGGGAACTTGTCTGTGTCTGTCATGTGAAGTGTCAGTGTGTAACATGACTCAGAGCGTCACAGGCGGAAGGTCACGGAGCAGCAGAACGGAACGGAAGCGGGAGTAAAAAGCCTATCCGCCATTGTGGAAAATGGTAAGACACTAGGCAGTTTCAGATTGACTGCTAAACCCCGATCTGTGGCAGGATCGCACATTATAACCTGACGCTTACCCCCCCACACAGACACAGCAGAGTCGCCGATTGTAAGCAGCAGAAGCGCCGGAGGAAAACGCAACATTGTAGCCGCCACAGAGGGATTGGACAGCCGGAGAGACGAGCCAGGAAAGCACCGAAGTGCAGAGAGAGAGGCAGGGGGGAAGAAGCCGTGGACAGTCTCACACACAGCTATCAGTTTCGGTTCCTGGAGGATGTCTGCGACCACAGTCGATCAGGTTGGTGTATTGACACCCGAAAGCGGCTACAAAATAGCCGTGCGGGGGAATGAAACTTTGCGCACAGTTTGATCTGATTTGGCACGCCGGATCAAACAGGCTGCAAAGTCTTTGATATGTAGTGGCTATTAGCTGTAATGTAGGCCGACTGTATTGCCAACCAACTCTAGCTGTAACCGGTTGCCAATGCGGCACCGTTTAGTTCCTGGATGTCACACAGCGTTTGATATCCGGTCAATAAACGCGGAGCAACCTGTGAATGTGCAGCTGATGGGTTTTAGCCCGAGGAGAATACCATCCAGTGTATTTCTGCATGTAGGAAACAGCCTGCTATCTGTGTGTGCTTCTTGTTTCCTGTCGTGGTCTGATCTCTTTTTCCTGTGCTGCCCATTATTTCAGAGACCCAAAGGACAAGGAAATAAAGGTAAGGCTTTTAACACGGCTGATAAAATGGTGCACAAGCCCTCATTTATAAATTGAGCTTCAGTGTAGCGTCTGTTTTGATGGAAATTAGCTAACATGCTATCTGCATACTGAGTGATTCTGCTTTGCAAATGTAGCCTAACCTGCTCTTATGTGTGTTAGCAGTGCTCCCTAAATCTGCATTTATTTTGAGGTTACACAACACTGAGATCTTGCCTTATTGTGGATTTTACCATCTTGAAATATCTCTGACTCACATACAGCACATATGATGAATTACCATCCTGTTTTTCCATCCTTAGTGCAAAACGGATCAATGCATCAAAAGGATGGAGTCAACGATGATGATTTTGAGCCTTATCTAAGTGGCCAGACAAATCAGGTAATGTCCTAAATAAACCGTAATATGATCTACACAGACCAACAATATGTGCTAGTATTTGACCGGCATATAACCTATAATTTATGTCCCTTTATACTGCAGCTAAAATATATTATTGATAAATGAGTTGCACATTTGAGTTGTCAGCATTAAAAGTAACTCCAGTTTGTTTTTTCTTGTTTATCTTTTTCTATAACTAAACTCACATTCTATATTCACTGTTCATAACCTGTCATCAAGTTTAATTATTTGCTGTTTTGTTAATACTCTCACTGTCATCACGTTTGGTAGATTACCAGCCTGTCTCCCTATCCCACACAGAATAACAGCTACCCACCAATGTCAGACCCCTACATGCCCAGCTACTATGCTCCATCCATTGGTTTCCCTTACTCTCTGGGAGAGGCCGCCTGGTCCACAGCAGGAGACCCCCCTATGCCCTACCTGACTACCTATGGACAGATGAGCAATGGCGAGCCGCACTTCCTCCCTGACGGCGTGTTTAGCCAGCCCGGTGCCCTGGGGAACACCCCTCCCTTCCTGGGCCAGCACGGCTTCAACTTCTTCCCTGGTAATGCAGACTTTTCCACCTGGGGAACCAGTGTCTCTCAGGGTCAGTCCACGCAGAGCTCGGTCTACAGTAACAGCTACGGTTACGCCCCCAGCTCTCTGGGTCGGGCCATCACGGACGGACAGGCGGGCTTTGGAAGCGACACCCAGCTGAGTAAAGTCCCGATGCTGAACAGCATTGAGCAGGGTATGACGGGCTTGAAACTGGGTACGGACATGGTGGCAGCTGTCACCAAAACCGTGGGCTCCCCTCTGGGCACAGCCGGAATGAGCAGCATGGCAGCCAATAGCCTCCCTCCGTCTGTGAGCTCGTCCGCACCCAAACCTGCCTCCTGGGCGGCCATCGCCAAGAAGCCGGCCAAACCTCAGCCGAAGGTCAAACCCAAAGCCAACATGGGGATGGGAGGAGGCGCCATTCCCCCGCCCCCCATAAAGCACAATATGAACATTGGTACTTGGGACGATAAGGGCTCTCTGAACAAGCCCCCCTTAGCTCAGACTATGATGCCCCCGCAGCCTATGATGCAGCAGCCTCTCCTAGCTCAGCCCCAGCCCTTGCTTCAGAACCCGTTGCCCCCCCAGCCCCAACACCATCACCAACATCAACACCAACATCAACATCAACACCAACACCAGCCCCCACACCAACATCAACATCAACATCAACACCAACACCAACACCAACACCAACACCAACCCCAACACCAGCCCTTCCAGCTCCACTCTCTCCAGTCCCCCCAGCACCCCCAGCACCCCCAGCCTATGCCCCCTGGCCCTCCTCACATGCACCTCTCCTCTCAACCTGGCCCCCCACAGCCCCTCCATCATCAGCAACCCCAGCAGCCTGGTCCACCCCCAAACCGCTGGGTGGCTCCCAGGAACCGGGGCGAGGGCTTCGGTATGGGTGGGGGAGTCCCACTGAGTGCCTCCCCTTGCTCCGGTGAAGTGCACCCCGTGCTGGAGAAGCTGCGCGCCCTCAACAACTACAACCCCAAAGACTTTGACTGGAACTTGAAAAACGGACGTGTCTTCATCATCAAGAGCTATTCCGAAGACGACATCCACCGCTCCATCAAGTACTCCATCTGGTGCAGCACAGAGCACGGCAACAAGCGCCTGGACGGGGCCTACCGCTCGCTGGGCAACAAGGGCCCCCTGTACCTGTTGTTCAGCGTCAACGGCAGCGGGCACTTCTGCGGCGTGGCCGAGATGCGCTCCCCGGTGGACTACAATGCCTACGCCGGCGTCTGGTCTCAGGACAAGTGGAAGGGCAAGTTCGAGGTGAAGTGGGCGTTCATCAAAGACGTGCCCAACAACCAGCTGCGACACATCCGGCTGGAGAACAATGACAACAAGCCGGTGACCAACTCCAGGGACACTCAGGAAGTGCCTCTGGAGAAGGCCAAACAAGTGCTTAAAATTATCGCCACTTTCAAGCATACCACCTCAATCTTTGATGACTTTGCACATTACGAGAAACGTCAGGAAGAGGAGGAGGCTCTGAGGAAGGTGAGACATACATCAACACGAATAGCTCTGTAAATAGCTGGCTGGTATGCATGTGAGGGTTCAGTACAGTTAGCCTTTCTTTCAGAGGGAGGGAACTTTCCCTGAGTCACTGCTCCAGGCTGTAATCAGCTGATCTGGTTCCACCTGCTCCCAGGCAGAGGCTGTAACATCCTGTGGCTGAGAGAGCAGTCTGGTGTTAAGGGAAGTTCCTAGAGGCCTGTTAGTGAATTGACATGCCACCATTACTCATCGGCAGATTCAGGAAAGCCTGAATCCCCATCAGCCATCTTGTGCTGTTGAGATTGCGATGAAGTGGAGTTAGATGCATGGAGGTTTCCTGAAATAGCCCACATTCCTGGCATTCCTTCTCTCAGACAAAGGCAGATGTAGGCTCTGCTCTCTCTTTGAACACAGAGCCTCCCTGCTCTCCACAGGCTCCTCTTGCTTTATTAGTCTTTAGCAACATAAGCCCTGGGCCTGCAGACTGGCTGCCATGTGCCTCTGAGTTGGTACAGTTTGCTTCAGATGTACTACAGAAGAAATAATTCCCAGCATAATACATGCTAAAAATGATCACATTTGTCTGTGCAAATCGTTCTACAAGGCTCACCCGGTGGGGAACCTGCAATATGTTCCAGCGGTAATAACAGTGGTGCACCACAAATGTTAGACCGAGTGGTAAATACTCTGTGGGAGGCTGCTGCTGTGGAGGATCGCAGCCGAAGAGAGAACAACATGTTGTCACTGCTAGCTTTCTGCTGCAGCCATTCCTAGGTTCAACAGTATGCTAATCTGATTGCCTTTAGAAAACCCCCATTACCCCCTCCCTTCTTTTTCTCCCACTCCCCCACTGCTGGTGCTCCATTGATGCTGTATTGACTCTTCTGCGCTGACCTTGTTAATATGCGCTGGGTTACTTTCTCATAAATATTTCAAGTCAGTGTTTTCAGGCTTCTGAAAACAACCTGTCAGTAGAAAGCCTGTTTCATCCTGCGTGGTGCGGGCGTTGCGCTGTGCTGCTTTTGTAGCCCTGACCTCCTACATGACAGGATAGGAGGCCGGGAGGAGGCCTCACCCTCTCCGCCTGACAAGGTTAATTGTTCTCCGTTGTTTGGCTGTCCTTCCCCAACTTTGAGAGGTGTCAAACCAGCGCCGCTACCTGCACCCCCTCCTCAGTCTTACCCTTAAAGATGGCTTGGGATCTAAATGTCGTCGCAGGATTTTGTCACCATAACTAATTTGGTCATTACAGCTAAGAGGTTAGCGCTCTCCTTCCTGTGAGAGGGGGAATACCAGGCTGCTGTCCCCAGAGTGGGCGGCCATTATGGGGATAGAGTTACAGTGCAGTGGTCTCACGGGGATTTTCCCAGACCACTGACATGGACACCCACCCCTCAAAGGACCCTGTACTCCCACATTATTGTAAACCATAACACTACCTTGAATATTTAGTCCTGGATGTGTGCTGTGATAACTTCTATTTAGTTGTGTACACATAACCAAACATTGTGTTTAGTAAATACTTTAAGCCTATCAAATTCCTCCCTTCACTCTCTTACTGTCCGACACTCAACAAGTTACAGTGTCCGTACTTCAGTGATTGATTAGTGTTCCCGTCAGTAAAGTGTAAATCAGTATTACAACTAAATACTTCAATAAGATAAGTTGTTTTCTTCTAAGAAGCCTGTAGATAAGTATTTATATTCTTACATGATTGTTTGTGACATCCTTCATTAAGATAAGTACATGTTCTGCTTCTATTGGAATGCCATGTAATTAAATAATATAAACAAGTACATCCACAGCCACACACTATTACTAATCTTTGACTTGTGATGAAATACCAAACATGTGTCACATTGAAACGCACTCAAATAGGAACATTGAATAGTAATGAAGGAGATGTGAGTATGGTCTCACATTAAATAGACTAAATATCGATCGCCTTCTGATTGGCTCTGGGTGTCTCATTAAGTCAGTGTTTCCCATCCTGAGTTATTCCCAATTCTACCTCGGACATTAAAGGCAACTGTTGAACAAACTAAAAGCGACACATTGGTCCTAAGAAGAATCTGTTCGGGCGCTAACATGCTGAACGTTTGTAATATCTGATCCGTATGATCTCTGTGGAGTATTTGCATAATTTCCTGCTAACAGATAAGAGCTGAAGTCATGTCATGAACTCGTATTATCCTGCACTAAAAGCTGCTGCACATGTTTGTTTACTTTTGTTGTGATGCCCCCCCCCACCCACTGACCATCTCTCTCTGCTTTCTTTCTCTCGCCAGGAGCGCAATAGAAATAAACAGTAACCTTCAAGCAAGCTCTCTGCTAGAACTGCAACACTAATGACGTAGGACCTTAAATAAAATTTGCCTAACCACAAAAGGAGGAAAGGCTCTCACAACTCTTTCCGCTGAAGACGACAATGTATGTGAGCACTTGACAATAGATGGACTCATCCGTATCCGTTGACTGGTGCATCAAACCCCGTGTTCCTGTCTCACCAGAAAAAGAGCGTAACCCACTTTGAAAACTGTCTCTAAAGCACTTTCAGTCCTCCTAAACGGCCTCTACCAATACCCTTAACTCTCTAACTCTGTGTTCTTCTTCTTTGATTTTGTTTGTGAGCAACTAACTGACTAACCGCAGTAGTCAGAATATTTCACCGGGCTTATTTGTAATTTTTTTAATGCCTCAAATGTTTGGGATATGGGTGAGCCTCGTCAGCTCCTGAGGAGAATTCAAGATGATCTGAATTTTACTTGAATCTGTATTCAGCCGTCTGACCCTCCTCAGAGAAGAGGTTTGGATGATTGACAGGTGGGATGAGATAATTGGGAAACAGCCACAATCTTGCCAATCATAGGATGTATCCTCCCTCTACCTGCTTCTTTTCTGCATCTGTTTCTGTGTACCAAAAGATTATGCAGCGGGCTGGCGAGCACCGGTCAGTGCACACTTTGTTTTCTCTCTTGTGATTCTGTCATTCTGAAGTGCATTTGTCTGAGGAGAAAGCTGCTCTGATGTTGATGTACTCCACGGTACGAAACCTCAGGCTCAGTCCAGCTGTCCTCGACAACCTCGAAGCACTTTTGGGAGAATCCCCCCACATCGCCCCTCCTGCTCGGCTCCACGGGGATTCCCCCAAAACGGCAAGGAGTTGGCAGTTTTCTCCTCTAGGTAACTCACTAGCTAAATAAAAATTATCCATGTTTAGCGCAAAACCTTGCTTTCGTGTTTTTACTCATTCGCCTCAGAAATGTATACATGACTCACGCACATTAAAGTATAAACTCTCCTCCTGCAGTGCAAGCCTCCCTTTTCTATCTGCAATACATAAAGCATACAGCTTATTACAGACAATGAGTCTAAAGTGGGTCAGGGTTCGGTTTGACGTATAGTTAAAGTATAAGAGAATATATAAACGTGAAGAGGACACCACAACATGCCTGCTCTGTGGGAGGCAGTCTAAAGTAGGTAGTACAACACAGCTGCAGGCCTGACCACACATACTGGTACATACAACAAAGACATACAGGAAGTGGAGGAAATAAAGTATATTTACTAAAGCCCAATTTTGAGGTACTCCTTTTTTCTACCACTGCACCTTTTCAACCATATATATTTAACAGTTACTTTCCAGGTTAGAATTTTACATAAAAACATACTAACAACAAACACAGTGTCCTAGATGAAACCAATTGGCTTTCCTAGGACATGGTTTCAGTTAAAACACTTTAAATTATCCAATATTTCACAAAGAAATGGGTGAAAGGAGAAGTTAAACTGTTGTGCAGGGGGCAGAATACATCTTAGAATTATATGACGACATGTTTTGACAATAAGATTATGTATAAATGTCAACTATTATCTAAAAAATAAAATATATGATGTGATTAATATGAGAAATGTACTGTTTTAGAGTTTTTATTCTTGCACGTATGACGTTTTTAGGACATAACAAATATTATAAGGGTGTTTAATATTATTGCTACTTTGAGGGCAAACAACACATCTAATAAAAAAAAAATGAAATAAAATGAAGGCAAACAAAAATATGAAAGACTCAAAAAAACTAGGCTTTGAGTTGTTTTTAAAAGCAGGCAAACAGACTGTAAACATAGACTTGAATTATGTCAGACCCATAAGAGCAGACATGACAGCATATCAAATAAAACGGTTACTAAAACTAATTGTCATTGTTTGTTTTGTGCTATTATGTACATTAGGGTTTATTGCATGTGATGTATTGTATGTTTTCTTAATTTCTAAAGGAAAAATAAACATGACATTTCTAACGTGTGACTTTTTATACTTGTCCATTTAATGAATCCTAAAATGACTCCCTGTCCTTCCACGGTCTGTCCACTAGAGGGCGCCACCACACCACGCTTCCTTCAAACCCCCCCTGCTCCAGAGACTCAGTACAAAGCTTTTCCTTAAGCAGCAAAGCCCTCTTTCTTTTCAAGCCCTCCAACTCCTACAGACACAATTACAGCAGGATGAGAAGCACTTGTTGTGCTTCCACAGCTTTCTGGAGCAATTAATGTGAGCCGGCCAAGTTGTGCAGCGAGAGGGAGAGAGAGGATGTGAGCGGGGACTGAGAAAAATCCCTCTTTGTGTTTGTCAAGGAGGAAGAAAGAGCTGTAATTATAACATTGAAGGCTTTGGTTTGTAACCTCTCGGCTCTCTGTGTTAATGTGTGCATGCATCAGGTTTGTGCAGACGGCCTTTGAACACACCACCCTCTCCCTGCCTCCATTTGTCGTGCGAACACAATAAAAAAAACTAAGCCGGGATCTCGCTTTTATTCCCCTCACAGCACCCTCACTATTACTGGTTGTGTGAGATGATGCTGAGATGCACAAATTCTCAAATATGCAAAACACTGATTAAATTACAGACCTCTGATGTGAGGCTGATTTCACTTGACGGAAAGCACAGTGTGATAAGATTCATCCCCAGGATTTCTTTGCTGTTTCATGAATAGAGAATCATTAGGAATAACTTAAAGAAGCCCTATTAAGCTTTCTGGGGGCTTCCCTTTCCTGTAGAGTGTCATATAGGTTTCTGTGCATCTAAATGGTCAAATGTTAAAGTGTTCCTCCATCTGGAACATAATGACATCACTATACAACACTCATGCTTCTATTGGCTAAGGGGCGGGACATCTCTAAACGATTGACCATTGCAACAGCGCCAACCAGCTAACCAATCAGAGCAGCCTGGGCTCTGGTTTCAGACAGAGGGTGAAAAGAGGTGCTGCAGCACAGGCAGTATGAGAAACATAAAGAGCTTTCTGAACATTAAAGCATGGAGACATGTTCCAGGAGAGACATGTAAAACAAAAATGAAGCTGAAAAAGAGCAGAATGTCCTCTTTAACTTAACATAGTGTCAACGTAGGATTTGAGCAATTACGCCCTTTTAGGAAACACAATTTCTTTGAGGTTCTTGCCTGTTTTCAGCTCGTAGATCCTCCTCTGTACTCATCTCCTCTCACTGCTGTGGTTCCGCCCACACCACGGCCTGCCAGGCTCTCAGCTGCCACAAAATACAAATATGGAATGAAGAGAGCCCCTTTAACAGTAGAAATAAATGCACAGCAAGCCGAACCTCCATGCCACTTAACTTCAGTGGCTGATCATGGTGTTTTAACCATTTTGAATCAAACGAATGACTTGAACGCTGAGTTTAATTGGCCTCCATCGACAGAGGTGGAATCTGTTCCAAGAAAGTGCCGAGCGAACTTTCCTTCTTTCTTTTTTCTTACCATCAACATGTCCTTCTTGAGAAGGATTGAGCAGAGGGAAGATGAGAGGGAAGCAGCATCCTCTGCTTAGTGAAGTGAAGGGCCTTTGAAGTTTCAGTCACACCGAACACTCATCAACACATGGCTCAAGGCAAGGTTAGGCCCAGTCTCAGGGTTGGCACTTCTCCGATGTTTTGAAGGTTTTCCCACTCTGGGCATTGGCGCGTCACTCAATAAGTCCTCACTGAGCATTTGGCCGATTGATGACTATGTTTACTGACACGCGGATGATCAGGGGAATTATTCTGAATGTGTCTGCTTTGCTGATTAGCATTGTTTCTCTATTTGAGGAAAAGGTTAGGGCGAGCGAGCATCAACAAGCACTCACAGTTGAGTCTTAATCTAAAAGCTACATTTAGTTTCGAGGTGTTACTCGGCAGGAAAGGTGAGATAATCAGAGGAGTTTGTGTTCGTCCGACTGACATTAATGTCTAAGTTTTCCTCCTGCCCTTTACCAAGGTGTCTCAGTTGCCATGGTTGTATCGTTATCTGTGAACTGAAGGTAGAGGCTGAGCATTTCTCCGAACACAAGGACATGATGTCGATAGAAGCAGGAGAGACTCTGATTGTCCTGCAGACAAAGGTAAAATGAAAGGTGTGTAATCTAATATATCCCTTACCATTCTGTTCATTCTGTGTCGCACAGGGTGAATTATTATCATATATATTGTATTTTGACTCAAATAGATCTGCATGGTTCGGCTAGTATCACATTTTGCATTTGTATGTTATAGTTGTGTCAGTTGTGCAGCACATCTACGTCTCTGAGGCCCACAGGGTGGCGCCATTCATAAAAGGGAATCACTTAAGCCTAATTTAAACATACAAACACTAACAGAGTATGAACAGAGACATTTCTATCCGTCTCACTTTATATCTACATATTGCCAAACATATTTAGAACTTTTCCAGACAGATGAGGAATCCCAAACTCTTTACATTATCACGTTTGCACACTATGCACAGACGTAGAGGAAAGTAATCATGAAGCTATGCACAAAACACAACTAAAGGGATACTCCAGAACATTATTATTGCACTTCCCACAAAGTTGGAGGACGAGAAGAGACACTTACTTCTTTTGGATCAATATCCAAGCAGCAGAGGCCAAGATATCCTCACTTTTAGTCTCTTGTATAAAGCTCCAAAAAGCTCGATCGTTTCCCATGATGCAACAAAATAGTGTCTTTCGTTAAAGCTCTAATGCATTCTCCTCTCAAACCCCCACACAACTCAGTCTCAAACCCGAGCCAAGATGACAGCACATAGGATCAGTGTGGTGTCCCTTATTGATGTTCTGTCTCAGATACATGTTTGTATGACAAACCGGCCTGGACCATGAGGAGTAGGCCTACCTGTGGGACATATTCCCTTATTTTTTGATACTTAAACAGCATAGTTACATATATTTGAATAGCATGTAAACAGCCAATAACAGTTTTAAAAGATACTTTAAATCTGAGCCAGCTCACTCTCTAAGACCTTCAGCCAATAGATTTATAGGAATAACTAATGCAGTGTTATTCAGCCGTCTGTAAGAGCACTCTTCACAACTCTGATAGACAAATGAAATGTTTATGTAATGCATAGAAAGTGTACAAAGTAGCATGGAATAATTCAAGGCTCGGGTCATTAATCTGTTCAAATGTTTCCTGGCAACAAGAAGCATCAATCAAATCAACGGCACCGTGTTGATGCAACTCCTGGGTAAGAAAACCCTTTTCCCCGTGCATCGCTAATACACTGTAAGTGGATATGTCTCGGTGCCCGGCTGATGTGGAGATACATGCATTTCCTGCCGTCCTTCAGAGATCAGAACAGCTTCATCAATCCCAGTTTGTGATGCTTTAAAATATACTGGTCTGTAAGGCTAATGGAAAAGAAAAAAATAACAAAGAAAGAAGCACCAAGAAAAGATTCCAAAGGTCTCTTATTTAAAATCAACTGAGCATATCTGGGCCACAGTCATTCATTTTAGTTGTGCCCTGAGGTTTCAGACAGTCCACTCTCTAATTCATGGTCAAGTGAAAGGAAGAATAGAGAAAAAGAAAGAGTCAAAGTGAGATTGAGAGGACTGCTGC
Organism: Eleginops maclovinus; assembly: GCF_036324505.1. Lineage (NCBI taxonomy): Eukaryota > Metazoa > Chordata > Actinopteri > Perciformes > Eleginopidae > Eleginops > Eleginops maclovinus. The sequence continues at coordinate 2,564,876 of NC_086369.1, forward strand.
TGTGTTTTTACTCACTCATTGCTATCTGTATGTGTATCAGGGGTTCAGGGACTCATAAATATGAATCTTCAATCTATGGAGTGATGAGTAAAATATAAGGATAGCAGAGAAAGCACACAGAGCTCTCGCACTATATTTTTGCTCTATAACTGGACTGCAACCTCTTCCAGATGATGTGAGGAGACACCCTCGCTGTGGTCAGGCTGCTTATTAAATTCAGAGGTTGGAACACGTCCTCTGTGCCGGCCCGGTGTGTTCCAGTCAAGGCTTTGCATCGCAGGGGGTAGCGACGAATGGAAAGGTCTGAAATGTAATGCATTTGAAATGAAATGAAAAGGTGCAGACATAGGGAAGAAATATGACATGCTGGCTCCTGAGGCCTGGAGTCACCGGTCTATCCTATGTGTGTGTGTGTGTGTGTGTGTGTGTGTGTGTGTGTGTGTGTGTGTGTGTGTGTGTGTGTGAGAGGATGTAAGTGCAGTGTGTAATGTGATGCAGGCTGCTCCTGTGACTTCCTCTTCCACCCTCCTGTTCAGGCCTGATGGAGATTAAGGGCCATTAAAGGTTCTCTGCTGCATGTGCAGTTTCTATTGATCACATCGACTCAACCCACTGTAGCCAATGATCCGATTACAAGTGTTGTACCCCCCATCCTTACCCCCTCCCCCTCCATCTTCTCCAGCCCCTCCCTTCTTCCCTTCCCCTCGCCCCCCCTTTGTGGCTCCTGGTGCCTCTGCTGATGTCAGCACCGGGGCATGCCCAGAAGGCCCCGAGACCCCCTAGGCCAGCCTCTGAATATCTGCCTGCGTGTCTGTCTATATTTTTGTCTTCCGGCCTCGCTGCCCGCTCACCCATCCCTCGCCTCTGTGCTCTCCCCCATCTCCACACACAGCGGGGTTATGATGAACCTTATTCCTACATGAGAGGGATGGATCGGCCGAGCGTCGGAGAGCTAAATGAGTTGAGACAGTCTGAGAGGCATCGGCTCAAACCCCACCGACCCCCTCCTCTCTGAACAGCATCCCCTCCCGTTGCCTGCATGGTCAAACAGCCCTGGGGGAGCTTTCTGTGAGACCATTGTGGTTATTAGCATTGACAGAGGCTCATGGAAATCTTCTTAGTTGCTACTGTACAGGAAGTATCCCTTTATGCTGCTAATTCAGGGGGGATTCCCACAGAACTGGCAACCTATTTCCTCTCAGAACCTCTTATCTTAAAGCCATTTGGCACGTTGAGGGTCACGATTAGTCCAGACCTTTTGTCCACAACGACTATGACATGGATTGCAATTTCAAACTGACCTTCATCGTCCCCAGAGGATAAATCCCTCTCCTGACTTTTCTATTCAAGAACACGAAGAGCTTTTCGTATAGCGCCATCACCAGGTCAAAAAAAAGGATGCTTAAGCGCTTTCAAGAACTGGAGCCATCTGGCACTGCGAGGGTCAGATTGTGGCTTATTTTTTTTAGCCTGGTAGGGCAATGTCGTAATTGGTGCTAATCAGCATGCTACCCGCGATGATAGCATGTCTAATAAAATAATGAACCTCCTAAACATTTACATGGTTACCATCAGAAGAGCCTCAGAAAGCCGCTAGCATGGCTGTTCAACACTGATGTGACAAGGATTTACGTATATGCAAGAAAAAGTTAACATCCAACCAAAGCTGTGCGTCTTAAAATGTTCTACATGATGGTCACCCAGTGAAGATTTGGCCTGTTGAGATTATGCGACTGACTGACATTTCATTTCCCTAAATCCGTCTGAAAACACTCTGAACACCCCAAGGACAACTCTGATTCTTTGTTAAATACTGTAAAACATATTGTTATTTAACGTAGATCCTTGTGTAGTGACAGAACTGGGTCTGAGATCAGGAGCTGTGTGCAGGAAGTTGTTCTCTGTCCTGGTTCTATCAATCAGCGGCACCAGTGAGGGATCCACAGGACCCAAAACAACCAGGAAACAATACAGAGAGAATATCTGAACCTCAGGATGCATCAGTCACCACAAAGGCACACATGTTGGAAGTCTCCTGTAAGTTGTATTATGTTTCACGGGATCTATATTCAAGAAACAGGTTCTTTTTCTCGGTGATTCTCATTAAATATTTGGATGCTTTGATATGCGGTAGAATCCTTCGGGCCAGATCAGGGACGGAGCTGGAACATGAATAAAGGGAAAGGTGCATTATACTCCAGCAAGGCCTTGAGAATGGGACCACATTGGGAGGGGGGGGGGGGGGGGCTTGTAAACAGCTCTACTCCCTGGATGAAAGGCAGGCTGTGATGTGTGTCCAAAGAGGGAACATGAGAGAGCGAGAGTCCTGAGAGCATAAAAAGTTTGCCGATAACACAATTAATAAAAGAAAGCAGATTTGAGTCGATTTACCTATCAGCAGACTCATCCTCCGCCTTCAATATGCATGGAGATTACTGTAGAGAAACCTAAGTGCTGTGTGTACATCTTCCCTTTGATATTGTGCACAGGCTGGGCGAAAAGCACTGACCTTCGCAGCTACCGCAATTACATCACGGGGCCGCTCCAGCTCTCATGCATATTAATGCCGGTTCTGGAGGCATCACCCGCACCTTTGATTCCCTGGGATCTGAGCTCACCATTGAATGACAAGTGTATCTGGACACAAAGTGAGTGTAATGGTATGTCTGCTCCAGGAGAGAGATAGACCGGGGGCAAGAACCAGATCAAAGGGGCGCACACTTTCCTCTGGGGGGGATGAGAGGGAGACTGTGAGGGAGAAAGAGGAATCAGTCAGTCTCCAATGTATGGGAGTGTGAGCCTGGTAACTGATAGCCTGGTGGTTACTTTGGAGCAGATTACTCTGATTAGCGATGATGCTATCTGGGCTTCAAGGTGTTTTCTCTGCATCCATGGTGGACCAAAACAGATCTAATACTGAAAAGGCTGCACTATAACAACAACCGAGACTAAAAAGGACTAGCTCTGAAAGACTAACAGAGGAAATCCTGGGTGTATTCATCATGTTATAGTGCTAAATAGTGCTGCAGAGACCCCTGTTGCCAGTAGAGGGCCTCGTTGTTGTAACATAAAGCTCAGCGATGCTCGGGTCCATTTTCTCGCAGCCACACACTGATTTGAGCAGAGACCAGGCTGATTCAATGCCTGTAAATTCAATAGAATGAATGTCATACAGAAAATGCACATTTTATAAACTGTACTTTAATTGGAGGAGATTTCCCCTGCAAACTGTAGGACATTAGTAGCTGATTTCCAACGCTAATGTAAGAATAACTGTATTACTCAGTGTGCGTTAAATAGATTTACACACTATTTCTGCGTATTCTTCTGTAAAGATATACTCAGATTTAATTTAAGGAGGGCAAGGGCAAGTAGAGGGCAGTATGTGAAGACTGGCTGGATTAATAAATGGCTCTCAACATGTATGAAGCTCAATTGGTCTATTTGCCATCATGCCATCAAAGGCCTGAAGCAGCGTTAACTTGTCAGAGCGGTGAAAGAGCTTTGCTCACCAGGAAGCCAATCGGCGACTAACCATCACATGAATTGACTCCGTTTGCTGCTGCTGATCGTGTCATGCCTGCACATAAAAAAAAATATCTGTGCAAATAGAATCTTCTTTATTTAATTTCTGGAGCGTTTACGGCTGGATAAATGAAGTAGCAGAAGGCAGGATGGATGTGAATATGAATCAAGCTCCAATTGAAGTGAATGGCGATGCAGTGTATGGGTAACATGGGATCAGTGCAGCAGCATTCTCTCATATTAAATCTCCATAATGAGTAAATTAGTGGGTCTCCATCTGCGGCATTGCAAACTTACAGTCGCACACGCTGACTGCCTTCACAGACTCCTGCTGGGCGTGTTGCTGGAGAATAAACACACACAGATTATTTCACACACGTTACAGCAGCCGCAGCACAGAGCACAAAGGGGAGCATTATAGCGAGCATATACACTGTACTTCACACACTCGCTGCTGAGAAAACGTTGGCACGGACGAGGCTTAATATACAGCGTGAAGTCAGAGACGGACAGGTCTTTCTAGCAGTACTATTGATCTGACTGCTAACCCCCCCTGTAGCCTCACCCGCCCTCCCCCACCGTCCGGCCCTGCCTCTGTGGTTACATTTCTTCCTGTGTCATGGAGTGCACTGTAACCTATATCTCTGTTTCGTTGCACATTCATCATTGATTCCCCTGCTTCATGCTAAGAAACAGAAGCTGAACAAAAAGGAGAGGATTCTCAGAGGCTGGCAAACAAAAATGTCTCAACTGACTTACTTTGGCCTAGATACAACTCTCTGCAGCCTCAGAGCGTAAGAATTTAAAACGAGCACTTCCTAAAAAAAACAACTCTCATCTTTTATCCGTTATGTAAAAACGATCACAATATGGAGCTGGGATAATTAAAGTAAATGTACAACACAGTGTTTTAATTTAAAGATGAAGACACAGATTGTTAGACATACACTTGAATGAATACGCCGGCTGCCTGAAGGAGGCTGGGAGTAATTGCGGAAAAATTGCAACCCATAATTATGGTCTGAGTCATTTACATTTTTATCTGGGTGGAATAAAACAATGCATGTCACAATTTAAATTCTAAATCCCTCTGCACGAGTCTCCCTTCATGTGTGTGTTTTTTCTTTAAGTGCATAAGACAACACACACACACACACACACACACACACACACACACACACACACACACACACACACACATGCATCCATATTAATAATTAAATGAACACACACATGCAGGGGACGACACAATGCATACTCACGCACAAGCATTTACATATCATCTGCAGCCATCTGCTCTAAATGATAGGTAATTAACTCAGGCCTGCCTTTGTCTGTGTGGCTGCTCGGCTCTCAGCTCTTCAGGAGGATATACGAGGAGCGAGGACTTCAAAAGACGGAGAGGACGAGGAGGTGATGTCTGTGAATGATGCTGCATAAACCCACAGAGGCAGCGCAGAGAGCCATTACAGGGATGGCAGGGGGAAAAAAATGAGGATGATGGAAAGAGGACATGCTGGGTCAGAGAGGATGTACACACATGCAGTATATCTCATTGTGTGTATGTGTGTGTGTGTGTGTGTGTGTGTGTGTGTGTGTGTGTGTGTAGCTCACCTACAGTTTTCCGATCAAGGTCAAGCGGAATCAAACAGAGGAGCTTTGCACTGTGTAGGTTGGAGGAGAGAAATGCTAAAGCTAATATTGGCACCACCTCTTCTACCTTGAAAAGTAATGAGCTCTGGATGCTGTTTTAGAGAAATGCACAATTTTGGAAATAAGTGGAAAAAACAGGAACAAATAAGTGAAGATTATAAGAACAAATTCCAAGAAAATATAATAAACACAAACTGAGATTTGTGTTCGTTTGAAATGGTAAAAAATAAAGAGACGTCTACGACTATGAGTTCATGATGCGTTCGACAGTCTGATGCTTTTGTAAATCCCCTCTCTTCCATATCCTTCTTCTGCAGCAATGCCTCCCCCCCCCCCCCCCCAGTCACCCTGCTACCAAGGTCTGTCTCTGTTTCAGCAGCACAGGACTATAATTAGCCTTGGTATCTCCTGCAGTAATGATGAGTGGGGGAGAAAGCCTAGCATCTACCTGCTCAGGGCTGCAGCAGCAGCAGCAGAGGAGCCCCGTTTCTCATCAGATGGGATAATTAGAGTGTGTGTGGAGATGTGGTTCCATGTAGGAAGTGACACAGAGCACGGGAGAGCACGTTTGTCTACACGCTCACTCTCCTTTTGCTCAAATAGTGCAGTGGAGTGTGGAAATGGTGTCGAAGGCTGAGCGAGACAAGGGTGGAGGAAGGAGATATCACAAGGCTGGGAAAATGAACACAAGGAGAACAATAAGGGATTTAGACGGGGAGCATCTTCGGTGTATAGGGCGTGGTTTTAAAACTGACATGACTTGCAGTTATGTCTTCATTCTGAGCCATATGCTGAGGATTTACACAGACCTGAAGATGATAATCCTGGCCTTCCTCTATCGGCAGCCTCTCACCGCAGCGTTCCTCCCCAGACGCCGGCCCGACACGTCCGCACCGGTCAGCGGGATACAAACACACTAATGCACCAAACAGCAAACAAACAAACCAGTGTTGCCATAGTAATTGCAGTGATTAGGAGATAAGCGGCAGGGAGAAAACAACACGTTGTGGAGGGAGGCCCACCCCCCCTGCGTGACCTTTCGCCGATTCCAGACACGTATGACTGCCGCCACATACATCCACAGCACGGGTCACGCTGGTGGAGGATATGGAGACAGAAAAGCCGCTGCAGGTCTTCACCACGGGAAGCACCTGGAGCTTGGATTGTAGAAGAGATTTCAGAGCAGATAGTGGGATGATTTCAATATGATAAAAGTCCCAGGGCTCAGAATCTCCTCAGAGGGCGGTTCACAACTTTGTATACGGTGCAAACAGGCGCGATGCATTTTTGAAAATAATATAAGTCATGCCTGTGCTTTACGGAGATTGTTGGCGGGGAATTTTTCACACAACTCCCACAATCCTCTCCTTGTAAACACAATTAAATCACACGTTCCTGTATATGTTGCATTGTTATACGCTTAGCAATCTGCAGTTTTTACAGCATGTCTAAATGCCTTTTTTTGTGTGATTCATAGCAGTTGTGTATAAATGGTTCACACTGTTGAATTTACCTTGCTTATAATTTGATGTACTGAGACATATATGTGTAATTTGATTGAAGCCATGTAGTGTTTAAATTGACTTACAATAAGCAGTCTCTTTTAAAGGAATACAGGCAAAATGTAGAGCCTAAATAAAACAAATAATGCAATATTATTTTGCTTTTCAATCGTTAAAAAAAAAATGCCAGCGTTAGAAAAGAATAAAAGCTGGAATTTTATATTGAAAGTCTGATTTCACCACATTTTTATTAGGGGTTTAGGAAGTGTGGTGTAGACATATTAGTCTAATCATCTCACTTTGAGATATTTGAATTTATTTTGTATTTTTTTAGCAGCCTTCTGAATCTGGTTTTGCATTTATTTTGACATGAGCAGGGAATTCGTGGCAGTGTGAAGTATGTGATGTGTTATTGTCCAGAGAGCAGCCATAAAAACACTACGGTACACAAAGAAGGGAAGTCATCCTTTAAAGCACTACACAGTATAACCACAGCTCCGTTCTAAATAAAGAGTCTCACCCTGCTTCGGTGTAACACAAGTTAATTTGACTGAACGTGCGCTCTGATCTGAAGCTCCATGATTGAATGCATATGCAGTGAAGACAGGAATAAAGGAGGGAAAACGTTCCTGCCTGTTCTGTTTTTCACAGCGCTGTCACGCCCGGTAGAACTGGCTTAGTCTCACACTCACTCACACTCTCACACACACACACACACACACACACACACACCCCACACACACACACACACACACACACACACACACACACACACACACACACACACACACACACACACACACACACACACACACACACACACACACACACACACACACACACACACACACACACACACACACACACACACACACACACACACACACACACACAGCTGAAGGTGTTAGAGGAAAATCAATGGCTGGATTGCAGTGTAAGGTCCTCTGGGTGAGGTAAACACAGTTTGCTATACATTCTGCCTCAGGAATGCTGCAAAAAGCCTCAAAGTGGGAAATAGGTGCATTAAGTCTGCGAACACGAGCACTCACACACATGCATGTCACATATCCATTATTTACAGGATTTTCCATAGAGGACAGTTCACTTTTTGTAGCGATTGGTTTAAAAGATGTCTCCACGTGACCTCCATCGCCCCACCTTAACTCCACACACCCTCCCCGTTCCCTTGCAGCTCCCCAAACTCTCAGGCAATGAAATGTACATCACACCTCCGATCTGAGGGAATCTCACCCCAAATCCCTCCTTTGAATTATTGAAGAGGACCAAGCCGGCTTGACTCTGATTATCCTCCAATCAATATGCCTCGCCTCCCCTCCTATAACATCAAATGCCTCCGACGATCGATCCGGCCAATCACAGGAGCTGCTGCAGCTAGGAATGCAGAGTGTATTGTTGGGCATTGTTTACACTGACACCGCTCGGCATGTGTAATAGGTGTGTTTATGCTCGGGACGGCGCGATGCTGATTGACTGGAGATGCTTCTGTGTGTTCTCGCTGTCTGCTCAGTGTCACAGATAATTCCACCTGTTTGTCTTTCTCCCGTCGTTAGCGGCACAATCAAGTTTAGCAGGGATTTCATGAAGACCAAAGATGTGATCAACAGTTTTCTCTGCTCGGGAACATTGTGTGCTATTCATAGTGTGTGAGGGATAGAAAACATGTTTAAAAAGAGAGCACTGGAGTTGTTTTGCATTTCACCAAACTGTTTAAAAGTTTGAATCTGTAGACGTTTGTGGACTGGCAGCACACCGCCAGAGAAAGCTGAGTCTAGCACTAAAGCCACTCGCTTCACTTCACCTCAAATAGCACTTTTTCCCCCTGTAGACAGCGAGTAGTGACTAGTAGCGATTTTCTTTTTCAATTACACGCTGAAAGGTAAATCAACACGTCACAGCCTTTTTTTTTTTACAATGAACGCAAACATATGGGAGTCACCCTACAATTATACAAGGCACACACACTCTCCCCCTCGCAGGCCTGGATAATGATTGCAGGAGACGCTGCTCTGCTATTTGCGAGATGGAGTGGTTGATTGTTGTCCGTCTCTGGTAAAAGCTGCTGGTTCGTCTTTAAGATGCTGTCAGGCTCCTGAACACACACATTCTACTCTCAGTCTGCACCAATAATCGTGCTGTTACACAGATTACCTAGAACTGGGCCTTGCGCGACAACACCTCCACCTGTTCTTTCTCTGTGCACATACATCATGCAGGTACATATTGTTCCTTTCAGATGTGTATCAGACTCTCACCCTTATCTTTAATCCTCAAACTGAATCCTCCTCCTCGCTCTGCAGTGGGATGGATGTATCAGCAGGAGCCAGATGATGGCACTCTTCTCTCTGTACCAGCCTCCTGGATGATGCCCCCTCTCCCTCCCTCCTCCCGTGTGCTCCGACTGCACGATGCAGCTGGCCTCATTTTAATGATTTAAATCACTTGAGGTCCACCGCCACACATTTTAGAGGCTTGACTGAATTTATCCTCGTTGATAGAGATCAGTGCCCTCAGCCCCGGACGCTGGCAGACTACAGTAGAGGGAGAGACCTCTCCGACTGACACGATTGGATACATCTCTGCGCTCTGATTTTACTTTTGATCCCGCCGCTCTGACTCTGGCCCTGGGGACAGATGAGTGGAAACGGAGCGGTAGAGATAGAGCCCAATGCCACGCACTCTTCTATCTCACTGGTCAGCCTTTTATGCAGACGCAGGTCTCAAAAGTGTAATCTTATATTAATCTAACGCGTTTTAGTGCTCTGCGAAACATGGTGTATCTAAAGTAGGGTTACATAAAACATGCTTTAACAGATGACATGCATTTTAAAGCACTGACCTGTAAAATAATAATGATGCCCCTTTTGATTGCAAGCTCAGAGGCCTTGCAGTTTGAGCAGGGGTTAATTTCACAGAGCCAGAAATAATGCTACATATTGAGTCACAGGAAGAAAAGCTGGTTTTCCTCTATCATTTAAGGTAGGTAGAAACACAGGAGTGCTAAGTGTTGAGCAGCAGGGCACAGCGAGGTGGAGGGGGAGGATTATGATACAAGTGTAACCTCTATAGAGAAGGTGCAGGAGCCTACACATCGCTAACACACACCGCAGAGCATCCATATCATCAAGCATCCCACATGCACACACTCAGCACCGTGGGGCGACCAACAGGTCATCACTGAAATAACGCTTTTAGCCTATGCACCCTGCTTATTACTGAGAACACACACAGGCAGTCATACACACACGTGACCGGTCGCTGCAAATCCAATGATTTTTCCCCAGAGGCCCCCTCCACGTGATAGGAGCCCGATGCACTATTGATTAGCAGGATGGCAATATGTGTGTGTCTGTGTGTTGGAGAGCCACAGGGGGCACAGAGAGGCTACAGCAGCATGGCGACAGGGGGCATCGCGGCGTGCCAAGGTCACATGAAGGACGTCAGCGAGTGCTGCAGAATTAGAGCTAGGAGCCCAAGCGAGGGCCGTGCTGCAGAGGGAGAGCAGAAAATAGCTCAGTGCGGGGAGACAGATAAATAACAGAGGCTAACATTTCACTACTCAGTCACCTTCGCTGCACAGATAGGTGCTCACAGGAAGCCACACACTCGTGAAAGCTTTGCACCAGAGAAGGGATGTGCAGCACGTTCCGATTCAGAGCCCAGGACACAGCGAGCACAGAGGAGTTATATAACACGCTTTCCATGAGGCGCACAACAACACTACCCTCTGTGACATTCAGATACTTTCACATCTCTCCAGGCAACAGTTCACTTTGAATGTTGCACAATGCAATATGCTGCACGGTGTGTGTGTGTGTGTGTGTGTGTGTGTGTGTGTGTGTGTGTGTGTGTGTGTGTGTGTGTGTAAAAAATACAAACATATTTGAAGAGTTATGTACCCGATGTACTCATTGCTGTGGATGTTTTTTTTATTTATTGAAGGACAATTAAAAGTGTTTTTCCCTCCATTTTAAATTTTTTCCTTTCAGAAATAGCTCTCCCACATCCCTCCATTCCCTTCAACCCCAAACATTAAGAAACAATTCAATTGGGAAAAGAATAACTCATAATATCTTAAAAAATAATGAAATAAAGAAAAATAAATGATGTTTTTTTTCTGAAAATGGTGGAGGTGGAGCTGATTTTAAAGAGGCCTTTTCTGGCTTTTTTGGGGGTTCTCCTTTCCTGTAGTGTGTTATATTGTTTTTGTGCATGCAAATGGTCTGCAAAGGCTCAAATCTATCTCTAAGCAGTCAACCAATCACAACAGAGCCAACCAGCCAACCAAACAGACAGAGCAGACTCTGGTTTCAGACGGAGGGTGAAAAGAGGAGCTGCAGCACAGGCAGTATGAGAAAAATAAAGAGCTTTTTGAACATTGAAGCATGGAGACATGTCCCAGTAGAGACACTAAATACTACTATGAACCTGAAAATGAGCACGAAATATAATCTGTAGATGTGGTGGAGTAAAAGGACATGTCTTTCCTTGAATTATAGTGAATTAAATGTGAAAAAGCAGGAAAGGTAAATGTGCAGGCTCCTAATAAATGTACCCAGGCGCAGAAGTTAAAATACTGATTTACATTTCTTCACTGCTGGCATGTGTGTAACATCATGCTAAATCCCCTTCAATTTCACAAGTTGCCAAGCTCTAATCAAAACATCCTGACATATGGTTATTTCCTCTAATTTAATGCCACATTAAAATTAATACTCAACTGCCAGAAAGTCGGATAAATCAGTAATCTGCAAGGTCACACATTATTATACTGCACATGCCTCCTCCAACTTTCCTGCTGTCATCTCCTTTCTCCTCTCCTTTATTGTTTCCAATCTTTGCTGTTTTACAGTGTCATCTATCATGGGAAATATGACCATTATTGTGCAATTAAAGGATCAATAGCGGTTTAATAGCGAGGGATGTGTCCAGGTCCAAGCTACAGCCACCATGACGGATTGAGACCTGTTGCGTTAGGCGTGTGGATCTGAGGCGTTTACTCTGTGGACCTGCAGGCAGAAAAATCAGCGACACAAAGTCCTGTGAAGGAAGCCGCTCGCCTGGGAGCCACAGGCCGTGATTACTTTCTAACAAAGTTGAGGAACACAAGCAATTATTGTGGAGAATGAGAGATATATTTTCAATTTGAGTGACTTTTTTTGGCCATTTCAATAAAAAGTGCGGTAATTGGGAACATAGTTTGCTCTATTAATGTTTCATTATTTCCTGCATGTTGACAGAGGCGTCAGACCCAAACAGGGAACATTTGTATAAGAAATAAAGGCGCCTATTAAATGATTTATATTGAATAAATCCTCTCTGATTTCTCCGTTTTCTGTGTGGATCCAGGTGCCTAGAAATAAACAATACTTAGATTTACATCCCTCCCACTGCAGGAACAATCCTCCAGTGTTTCCTCACAGGTGTGTGGGTGTTACAGTGTTTACTGAACGAGGCTGTGGCCGACTCAAAGTGAAACTGCGATGGAGCTGTTAAAAGCCAATTGCCGGCTAGTTGGAAATGCCAACAGCCATTTCTTATCTTCGCATCACAACAATTAAATCTGAAGAGGAGGTAGAAAAATAAGAAATCAAAAACTGGACTCGTGGGTTTCCATAGAAACATGTATAATCATGGTAATTAGACCATTGTGAACAATCTATTCCGTCCAAATTAAGCAAATAAGCAAAGGGACCTAAATGTGTTCTGTGGGAAACAAGAGGAAGCAACGGTGCTCTTGACATTCAAAGCAAGGAGAACAACTTTTGGACATGGAATATAGTGCAATGCATCAGATTGAACAAGTGGAGCCATCCTCTTGGTTAAGAAGCAGTATTAAGAAGTCACTATTTTTAAGTACAGTTTGCGGATAATACAGCTGTCCTTTTACTTTTTAAAGCATTACTTTTCCTTTGCAGCATGTTGTATTGCAATTTCCCACCACCGGTTATATCTAGGTGACATTTTAAATATGTTTAGTTGTTGCCTTCAGAGGGCGATAAGGTCATTTCTGTTTGACTGATTCAACAGGGACGATACGCCCTTATTCAAAGTCCCTGCAAAGCCTATACTGTATGTAAGAGCGAACGTTGGGAGATAAAGATTTATGCAGCTACTCTGAAGCCAAGCTTTCAAACTAAATGTCAGAGGTCAGCAGTATAGCATCAAGGAGAGGCGTCGGCTGTCACACCCGCCCCGCACACCCTGACCCCGGGGTCACGCTCCATCCTCAGCAGGTCACCGTGTTCCCGGTCACATGGTCACAGATCTGCAGGGAGCTCCACACCGGGCATGAGCTACAACCGCCGCGTGACAGCCCAAACATGGCCAGTGTGTAAAGATTAACCTCTGACTTGACATGCTGTCAGATGTTCATCCTGAGAAAGTCTAAGAGTTACATTAGCCGTCATGTACAGCTCACGCAGCGACTCGGTTACAATCAATGCAGGTCACTGCGTTTTTGATCTGCAGTGAGAGTTGTTGGTGTTAAAGCCTCTTCTTGAGTTCTCCGTCACAGATATCACACTCCCCTTCACTCTCGCTGATAATAATATTGACTCCCCTTCATCGTGCATCTTCAATGTAAATTGTCCGCTGCGACTCAATTGATTTCGCCGGATGATGAGGGAAATGTTAGCGTGGCAACCCTGATGCCATTGATTTGTGAAGTGATAGATAAAAAGCATTTATCCTTTACAAGTGGCGGTGATAATTAATTGATATCGATTGAGTGGCGGGAGAGACATGACGATCCGACGAGTGTCCTCAGACTCCTCTTCATGGCATTCGAGAAGTAAAGGATAGATATGCAGATCTCTTGTGTAATTGAAGGCTATTATCATAATGCACTCTACCTTGTGTATTATTCATATTCAAATGGGCAGGTTTCAGCCGAAACTATTCCACAGCCCTCAGCCCTGATTGCGCATTGAGGGTGAGAGAATGGCCACCACTGATTTGAATTGCACATGTGAAGAGGCAGGATGAATGCTTGTCTTCTGTTTCCATCTAGAAGTTTGCAGCAATTTAAACATCAAATTATCTGGTTCAATATTTGATGTTTGCTGTTGAGGAGGAGGACATGAGATCCACTCGAGCTTTGTTGGAAAATGGAGGCGAGTCCTTTCCTTGATGAGAAGGAACAGCCATTAGCTTAATTTGAGTTGAGAGAATAATGCAGCAGGACATGCCGTGCTCCTTATATGTGCTCCACCTCCATAAAAATAGCTTTTCTGTCTCCAAACCAATCTGCACAACACTGCACATATTGCCGTACAGAGGCTGCAGGATTAGAGAAGCTCTACCCTTTAATTTGTCTGTGATTGTCTCATCCTTTCTAGCCTGCCTTCTCTGATCACTAAATAATTTCCTTGCGTCTCCAGAGCCAAAAGGTGGCTGCTGCAGCGACCTCGGCTCTGTGATCCGCAGGCACACCTCTTGGTTATATTTATTTCTGTGGAAAATATCAAGAAGCTTGAACCTTGCTCTCGCTGTCCATCTGTGTGCTGCAATCACACCTCGCAAAGCACCCTGTAATTACAAGCGGCATCTCCTATTCATCAGTGGACAGAACGGAGAGGCCTGTGAGTGTGATGGACCTCTGTGTCCTGTTGGATAGCACGATAGCACTGTGTGCGGATCCCTTTTCCAATTAAATACCAACAACAGGTCAGTCGAAGATTTGTTGTTCTGGAATAAATAAATAAACAAATGCCCTGCTGTGATGAGTTTCCATTTCAATTAACTAGTTTGACATTTTGGAAAATGTGCTAATGTGCTGTCATGCCAAGAGTTTAATAAGAAGATTAATACAGCTCTCATATCTGTTCGATCGCTTAGCTGATAGTTAGCTTAGCTGATAGTTAGCTTAGCTGATAGTTAGCTTAGCTGATAGTTAGTTCATAGTTAGCTTAGCTGATAGTTAGCTTAGCTGATAGTTAGCTTAGCTGATAGTTAGTTCATAGTTAGCTTAGCTGATAGTTAGCTTAGCTGATAGTTAGTTCATAGTTAGCTTAGCTGATAGCTTATCTCATATTAAATGTAGCTGATTTTTAGCTCAGCTGATAGTTAGCTTACATGATAGCTTAGCCGAGAGCTTCGCTGATAGTTAGCTTAGCTGATAGTTAGCTTAGTTCAACATCAATATAAGAAGCAGGGGGCAATGACTAGCCTGGATTTGTCCCAAGGAGAATTAATCCGCCTACCAGAATACTTTAAGGCTCACTTTTGCACATGAATGTAAAATCTGCGCTGTTTGTAGTGAGTTTGTAGTCTAAGCAGTACCCAACCACGTCTGACTGGACTTTGGTTTCATGCAGGTGAACAGTTTGTGTGAAGAGTAAAAGAGGCTGAAGATATATTTGCCGAAATACATTCTCTGAATACGTCTGCTGTACCAAATGATCTTAACTAGTTCAATATTTACCAGACTTCTTAAATCTTCTAATCTCAGTGCCTTAAGTGGCAAAAAATAAAATGAAGCTCGTTATTCTGATTGAAAAAAATCACTCAATTAAGGCCAACGATGCAAGAGGGAATGAGAACAGTCCCACAATGTGACTCTCCATCTTCAAGAAGAGATTCATGAATTTTTTAGCTGGAAAGTTAACACGTTGAATAAATACTGCAGCTCCGGCAATCAGAGAGAAAGAGCAGCTTGTGCAGTTTAGATGTACAAGCAGTTTAGAGAATTAGGATGGGATGACCGCTGAAGGTAGGCAGACGCCAATAGAAAAACTCTTGTAAAATCCAGTAAATCAAAGAGAGGGATGGAGCTCAATGTAGAGACAAAGGAGCGAGGGAGAGAAAACTAAAGAGGGAGAAAGGAGGAAAGAATGGAAGGAGAAAAAACAAAGCGACTGAGATTTCTCCACATGCTTTTCTCTGATTTGCTGAAATTCATAATCCTCTCTCTTCTTTCCCACACCCAAGATCCTTTCCCAGCATCCATAATTCCAGCACTGAGCCAATCCCCCTGTTCATTCGAAAACTCCATTGTCTCTTATCGCGCTGGAAGTGGTTTCTGCACAGACGTGATGTCCTGCTTTTACACACCAGCAGCAACAACTGATAAACTGGATTTTTTCATTGTCATTTCCACCATTTCTCTGTTTTGATTCGAGCTCCTGCAGTGAAAGGAAGATACAAACGACCACCGTTGTGCACAACACGGCGCGGCGGTCTGTTTCTCTGCAGCTGAATATACTCCGTTACACCCGTCTCTTGTTATATTTTTAATGGCCGCAGCGCACTCATGTTGCAAAGTCTCTCCAGGCCAGATTCCTTCTCTTCCCCTCTCCTCTACAGCCCTTATCCCTCCCGCCTCGGGGCACTCGCAGGCCTGCCGAAAGAAATCACCCCTGCATCACTGGAGACATGCAGACACCCCCCCCACCTCACTTCTAAAATAAACTGCTCACCTTCCCCCTGAATTGTTAGCCTCGCTTTCAGGTGAACGGGATGCTTCTCGTTTGCTCTCAAGCTTCCCCTGTGTGTTATCTAAAATCAAATGGTGGTTAGCATCGCGCTAATACAGCTGCAGGTTATTTGGTTTTGAGCTTAAGGCTGCAGGGTCATGCACCTTGCATTAGTGTGCATCCTTTTTTCCCCTTGTGTTCAACACATTCACACACATGGATCTTGAGAGCTAAGGAGAGCATGGCATAGTTTTAGACAAGCACTAGAGGATTTGTGGCAGCGGTTTTGTCCCCGTTGGAGTCCTGTGCAGATCTCCTCCATTACATGAAGCTCCATGCAGCTGTTTCAAAATGGCTGCCTCTGCGTTTCCGTTTTTCTGGTGTCAGAGGACTGAGCAAGGGAGGAAATGTGTGCTGCTGCGAATGCATACAGATTAGGATTAGAGCGTGAGCTGCAGCGTTGGGGCCTTTGTCATTAACAGGCAGTTTTAATCAGGGTCTGTCCCCGGGCACTGCTCGCCTCAGGAGCCCTGCAGTCCTCAGAGAGCAGGAGGAAGAAACGAGAAAGAAAAGACGAAGGAGGAGAGAGAAAAAAGAAGACCCCATAGTATCATTGGGGATAGGGCGGGGGAGGTAGCGTGCAGAGCAAGCCGCGCTGGATGTGTTTAGCATCTACATGCTGTGTGTTGTAGGCAAGATGGCTGCTGGATGTGCTGTGCTCCTCTAACGCTCTCTATGTGCTATTGATTTAGCTCCGGCCTGGTGCCTGTGTATTATTTAAATGTTAAGATGTCAGTGTTGGTAATCACTGGCTCCATTAAGAGGCGGCTAGCACGGCTACAGCCACAGACCTGCAGAGAGAGCAGGCAGGCGGATGAATTATTAAGGAGAGGATGAGGTGGTGGGACATTTCCAGCATCGCCCTCGCGAATGTCATCCCACTCAGCCGGGAGACACACAGGCACAGGCTGGCTTGACAAAAATCGACAGTGACTTCCTCCTCCCCCCACCCGGAACCGGTTTGATCCTGATTGCAGACACTGCAGCTGGCAATTTCCAGAATAATCTGCAGCTCCAGCCCTGCCTGCCCTGCCCCCCACAGATCCGCCAGCTCTTCCCACCCCCACCCTGCCTCAGTGCCCCGGCATCCTCCACGGCCCTCCAGCAGCATTGATAATATGGACAGGAGGAGAGGCCTTTGATTTGCTGAATCAGAGGATCCCATCTCAGCGCTGTGTGCGTGTGAACATGTAGATGAGAGACGGAGCACGTGCAATCTAACGGCCGCCTATAAATTCAAACCCAGAGGACAATATGCATCTCGTGGTTGAAATAAAATGCAACCGTACATGCAAGTAAATAAATGTTTATGAGCGTGGTGTATGTAAATGAATCACCAAACATGATTACAATTAATGACACCATCAAAACCTGCAAAAATGCTGCTTTGTGCGACATATTACCCCCCTCTATGTGCTTATGTTTTAATGTTTATGATCATGTTATCGGAAACAATTACAGCGTCTTTAATACCCTTGCCCGTTTTTTATGACGTTCATCTGGAATAATGTCAGCTCCACTGATTGGGATGTCACTGACAGTCGGAGTTGGAGGGAAATTGAATCTTATACCAGAACTGATATTGAGAATAAATGGAAACAGCCGACAACTTTGCAATGTCACTTAGAGAGTGTTTTTTGTCATTCATCAAAGGCCTCCACCCCTCATTACGATGCATTATTTTATAGTCGGTGCAGGCCGGGGATCGATTGTGAATGCCGGTAATATTTCGAGCTGCTTTAATAGTCAGGCTTTGTCACTCACTGCTGGTAAGTTGGATCCGTAGGGAGAGGAGCTGTCCTCCCACATGCAGGCTGCTTAAAACTAAAATAAGTTTCCTATCAGAGGAATCTCAGTCCAGTTTATTAATACAGCGCCTCATGCACAGATGCATGATTTAAAAACCAAGCCTTTCTAGATTTAAGTGAATTATTGTAATCTCACACACAGGTATCACACACTCAGGGTGTTGGCATCATCTTTTAAAGGGACCCTAAAATCCAAAAATGCATATTCTTCCTATAGGGCTCTTCATGAATCTAGATCGTTTTGTTGCAGATAGTCGGAGATTTCATCCAAATTATTTGCAGTGATATGTCTGGCTGGTGTAGTTAAGTAGAGAGAAAGTAGTTCCTACGCTGCTCACATCAAAGTCTGTGGATTATTGAGAATAAACCGGAAGAGATACTGCTGTAGAGTAACACACATTTAGATTTCGACTCAACACAACCAGAGCAAATACCTCCAACGATTGCACAGCAAAATACAGCAGATTAATGCACGGCACTACAGTCTGACTGCTGTTTTATAAGCTTTTAAGAGATTATTTTAGATTCAAACAATAATTATGAACGGAAATCTCTTTTATTTATACCTTTTTTAAATGCTGTTTCAATGCAAACACTGCGGGATGTGTGAATAATAAGAATAGTAGGCACAGAGATAATTGTTGAACACTTGACAAGCAAGCAAGTGCATTATTAATTTACAGCAATAATCTCAGCATCTTTTCCTCAAACACACAAGCACAGACCAAACATAGTCTATTAATCTAAACACTTAATATACCAGTACTGTAGGTGAAAGCAGGACCAGTGTGCAAACTAACCATTTATGCACGTTAAATGACACTAGGGTTTTAATAATGGGAGTGAGAGTATGGAACATAATGCACGGCCAGATTTTATACAATACCTTCACAGACGGTGCTGACACAGGGACAGAACGAGTCACTGTTTCCCCCCAGAAATGGAGAGTAATTTTCTCCCTATTTGAGATACTAGTTCTCAGCACAGATAGCCGTAATAAGATGTAAATTGGCTGAGGGCTGATATAGGGGGAGGGGGGGGGGGGCTCACTTGGTGTAACGTGAACAGCAATTAAACATGGCAGCGACGCATTGGAGCTTGAGCTGCTCCGCTGACCACAACATTTTCATCAAAATACTTCCAAAAAAGACCAATAAAAACCACCTCTCAAAATGTGCATCTACAGAATTCATTTGAACTGATTTTATGATCAATCAGATCTACTATTTAGCTTTCAGTCTGAGAAAACAACCGATCTGTGGGTTAAGATTAACATTTCTATTGCAAATACATGAATGGATGGTGGCCTACTAGGTTCACAGCTCAACAAACATGAACTTAAAGTCTTTATACAATTTACAAATTGGTTGCAAACTTAATGGGACTTTGGGAGTCCATTGGCTAATTGCTAAAACCAGAGATAGAAACGAAGAAAAAGTAGTAAAATAAAGAAGTGTGTTGCTGTGTTTACTTCCTGTTGTTGTTGCAGGGGTAATTGGCTGCAGGGCCATTTTTGAACTGTGTGGCATGTCACTAATGGTGGCTTCCTATTGTCACTGTAAGAGAAATGTTCTTTCAGGGGAACCATACAGAGATCTAGGGAAACATCTCCTCCTGTAGAAGCACGGGTCTGTGCTGCAGTGAGGCCCTGTGAGTTGGGGAATTCAATGAGTGAGTCGTGTCTGAAGTGCTGTGGCTCTTTAATCCCGGAGGCTGAGAGCGGTGGCACAGCAGGCCCACCGTGCCAGGCGATAACACACCAACACCTTTCTGGATGGCAGGCGATGAGGGTCAGGTGCAACACACAGCACAGGAACCCTGGGTGCTTTACTTTGAGTTTGATTTGGGATCTGGTGTGAATTGTTTGTGGGATATTTGGGAGTTGGGAAAGATACGTATGAATATCTAGGTACTGCATAATCCATATTCTCTCAGAAAAAAGGAGATTCTGATAAAATCAGACATGTAAGAAAGAAACCTCCATAACAAGCTTCAGTTCAGCCACACACACGCTAAGCATTCACGAGATAATTCACAACCTCCTCTTGTATGCCGTTCAAGGCTTTTGGCTTCAGATCTCCGTCTTGGATTGCTTTTCTTCCTCGCACTTCAGATATATGCAAATATTGACACGGCATAAAGGAAGGAAGGTTCGCTAATGAATAAATGGCACCAGAAAAGCTGTGGAGCTTTCTTCGGGCCTGAGAGTGTTTTTTTATTCATATCATGCACAGAACCTGTCCAAAGTTCAAGATCAGTTGTTTGATGTTGGCTCCTTCTGTGTCCCTGGTATGTGTGTGTGTGTGTGTGTGTGTGTGTGTGTGTGTGAGAGGGGACAGTCAGCCAGGGAAGGAGTGTGTGTGTGTGTGTGTGTGTGTGTGTGTGTGTGTGTGTGTGTGTGTGTGAGAGGGGACAGTCAGCCAGGGAAGGAGTGTGTGTGTGTGTGTGTCTCTGATCTGACAGTATGTGTGTACACAAGCTATGTAATTTAGTCCTTGTAAATTTATAATTTGGTTAGCCCAACTGCTCTCAGAGACTGCTGGAATGCTGCCAGCCTCACGCTGAGTGTGTTTGTGTGTGAGTTTGTGGCCGCGGCTCTAAGCTCACTCATGGCCTTCTCTCTTTTTTTTTTTTTACATCCTGGCCTCTCGCATCTATGCACAGCAACCTTCAAGCCCCAAGGTTGCAGTGAGTCTCTGCCTGCAACATGACACCATCATGCCAGTGCTTTCCTGCCTTCAGAGCGACAATGGTACACACACCATCTGTATCTATAGGCTCTGCTGTAATGTAATTGCGGCTCTCAGGGTATGTGGTGGTGGTGCGGTAACCTAGATGGATGGAAGCTCGCTGGGCTAAGGTAATCAGCTGGAGTGCTGGCACGGGCGGAGCAACACCTGCTGCTGAGGGGAGTAGCCGGCGCTAATTGCGGGAGAGTGATGGGAGCTGAGACGCTGCAGACGCCACCGACAGTTCAGCCTAATGCAATTAGCCGCCATGTTCTCCTCCAGCAAGATTGCATTACGCTTTTTTACATTTAATTTAGCCCGCGCAAAATGAAACGGTATCAGAGTCTGGAGATAATGAGAGCAAACTGATATTGAAATCTGCACAGCATTGGGAGGCTATTAATGAGACAATGAAACACTGTGGCTGACAACATGGTATAGTGTGGTAAAACACTTTAATAGTGTCGTTAGGAAGATCTCCGTGTTACTGCTGTGAGTCTACAAGGTGGCGGTGAAAGCTCTCCTCTGCCTCCTCGCCTCATTGTTCCTCTTTGTCGTTTTTTCAATATTGATTAAATATTGATCACCAACTGGTTTTCTTTTCTACGTTGTATTGATGGCTAAACCCATCTGTTGGAGTGCATGTTTATGAGGGTCTCCTATTGATCTTCCCAAATGGCCTCTTCCCTCTGTCTTACTGAGTGTACTTCCAATCGACGCGTACCACTCAGACAATAAATTCTAATATTTCTATCATAAATATTCATTGATGATCTTTTTCCTCAGTGGTCCGGCACATATTTAACTACATATCAAGAGAATTTCCTGCTGCGTGGAGGTGGAGGTGAGTGCAGGGTCTCTGCCTTTTTTTTTCCAGGCTCAATTCATCTGGCTCAGCTGAAGTAAAAGCAGTGCAGGGAGACAAGCTGCTGCAGTGTGACTTTGCTCCTCTCCCATGCTTTGATTCATTATTCAGCAGCCGAGAAGTCGTCCTGCAATCCCACAGCAGCACAGAGAAACACGCATATATAAAGATAGGCGAGCACACACACACACACACACACACACACACACACACACACACACACACACACACACACACACACACACACACACACACACACACACACACACACACACACACACACACACACACACACACACACACACACACACAGGAAATACATGCAACACACACATCTTCTGTGTGTAACATTTGGAAATGCACACATGCGTAGGAATAAAAAAGGTTTTGTTGTGCATTTAAAACAAGAGACGCGCTTGAATATATATAGGATGAGTTGCACACACACACACACACACACACACACACACACACACACACACACACACACACACACACACACACACACACACACACACACACACACACACACACACACACACACACACACACACACACACACACACTGCCCCTTCTGCTGGCTCTACTGGCCTGCACGCTGTATGGAAATGTTCCTCCTAATGACTCCGTAATGACAGCGACTTATGTCCTTACCATAGTTGATTTGTTTCCTGGGTTTTAAGAGTAGATTATTTCCATGGTACAGACTTAGCGTAAGCCGTTCAGAAACCACAAGCACTGCACTTCAGCCCCGGTTTGGGATTTTAGCCAGGTCTAATCAGATTAAAGCTCTGTTTCCCCCCCCCTTCTTCTCCTTTTTGAAACAACATGCCACGCTGCTCTCTCAGTCCTGCTACATGAGCCACGAAGAAGCGGGCCAAAAACAAATTGCTTTTAGTGGCGGTTGACAAGTAGTTGTGTAGAGAAAATAAAAGGTTGTTTGGAGCAGATTAATTCTCCTTCACAGGAGCGCCCAGCTGCATTCTTCCCTCAGTGAAGGGGAGCAGATCGCTCAGGCCGAGCAGATAAAAGCTAAATAAACCAGCTGGATCCAAATGTAGTATACGGTAATGGCTTGTTGCTAAATCAGAGCGACTCAACTTGGTATTATCCTTATCCTACAAAATACAGAGACAAAAAGTGTAGATCATCCCAAAACCATCTCCGCCAGCGAACACAGAGCAACTAATAACCGCGCTTGATGTCCTCGGCTCATATCAGCGCCCTGTTCTGCAAACGCTGTTGAGCAAATATAATTTCAGAGACATTCTGTTCTCATTAGTTTCACAGTCATATTACAAATAGAGGAGAAACAGCTGTGAAATATATATTTCTAGTGGATAATGATACATCACGCCTGCGGACTAAAGTGGTTTTGTTCTGGCTGGTTTTATGCGAGAGGAGTCCTGACTTCTAACCTGTAAAGGGGGCTCGCCGGCCTGACCTGGATCCTTCAGCATGAATTAAATGAACAATGGCATAGCCGGCTGAATGATGGCTCCACGCGCCTTTGTGCCTCTGTTACAAAACCACTCCTAAAAAGGGCAGCCTAGATGACACACTCTCTAGAAATCGATCACATTTACTCAGCCCCTGGGTCTTCCAAAAGCTGGATTTAGAGCAACACAAAAAAAATGGCAAAAGGAGAATGAAATGAAATCCCCTTTGCATTTTAAAGCAGAATGAAACAGAAGTGAATGGGTGGGCGAGGGAGAAATGCCTCGGTCCACGTCTACTTTGCAGACTCCAACGCGCACTCATGCGTCAAATTTCATCAGCAGTATCTCTATTGATTTTTAAACCTGGAAATATAAGACCAGGCGAGTCGGGCACAGAGATATCCATGAATGTTTGGGTTGGTTATCTGCACCTCTCCCTCGTCATTGCCTCCTTCCTGGGAGCGTGAGCAAACCGATGCTCTCTCAATTGTCTGACAATACTGTGCTAACACCCGGGCTGAGCTTTACAGACGGGATATTAGATTGAAAAGACAGACCTTGAATCCAGCTCTGGGAAAATTCAATATTTCTATTGTATCCACTGCTTCCACTGGAATCTCACACAGAGCCCACAAAGTCCACGCTGACTTGACTGATCGTTTAAGTTACGTTGGGAAAGCTTTTCAACCTGATCAATGCTCGAGAAGTACAAATAAACAAAAGAGAAGTGGAGAAGCCTCATACACCTGTCAGGAGCCGCCTCTAAGTGGAGTCTAAATGGAAACCTTTTTGCTTGACTGTGTATAAACTAGCTGACAGTGTGCCCGGCGCTCAAAAGCTTCAAGGCCCCATCTCTGACAGGCCCATCTCCCGCAAATGGGTCACACGGACATTAAAGTGCGGAGGGGACAAGAGTGGCAGATCAGTTCTCCTGCAGATTGGATTGTTTCACAGTTTGGTTTCTTACTGTCTCTGAGCATCAAGCTGCGAGCTGGAGGCAGCGAGGTCTGTTCGCCATGCCACTAAAGAGGACAGAGGAGCAGGAAGGAGCTCTTTAGTCTGCTAACAC
This sequence comes from Eleginops maclovinus, assembly GCF_036324505.1. Classification (NCBI taxonomy): domain Eukaryota; kingdom Metazoa; phylum Chordata; class Actinopteri; order Perciformes; family Eleginopidae; genus Eleginops; species Eleginops maclovinus. Next base: position 2,588,960 of record NC_086369.1, read on the forward strand.
AAAGCAAAAGAAAGGGAACGGGACACGGAGAAGCCAGTTTAAAAACCCCTTTCTGTTTGGCCTGCAGCTTTTCAGAAGCCAGGATTACAGAGAGGAGTGTAGCCGCCGTAAGACGGATCTGCTCCATAGGAGTTTATTTCTAACGCTGACTCGAAATACATTAAAACCCCAGTGACCTTATGGCAGTGCAGTCAGGGTTTATATGGGGTCAAGGGTAAGCAAGGGCGTCCAGTTATACTGACGCAGCCCAGTCCATCTGCTTCAGGTCAGACCTCGCTTTCCATCACAGTAGATGACACGTGGAGGGGGCGTCGAAGCAATCAGCCCCTGCAAATAAAGGGAAGTGATTTCATAATGGTGCCCTATCAGGCCGCCACGCGCCGGGGTTATCTGTATGACAAAGCAACTTTCCCCGTTTATGCATTTTCATGAGTCGACCTGGAGAGGTGGATGAAAGGAAGGGTAGCGGTTGGTGACCCTGGGGTCAGGGGCTATGGGGCTGCAGCTGGTCACACTACCCACTCATTGACTGATTCTACATCCAGGCTATTGTGTGCGCCGCGTGTCTATTGTTCTGCAGCGGCATTAAAATGCATGGATTCCTGTCAGCCATTTCACTGCTAGTTGACCTTATTAGGTGAGGTGGATACATAAAACATGAAGTTTAACAACGTAGGATAAATGCGATTCTCTGAAAAAGGGATGCTGGGTTTGGCTGTGATTTCTGCACAGCATTCATAGCGCAATCAATAAAACATACAGACATGGTTATGCTGTGTGATAGCGCAGGATCCTGGGCGTAGGTGAGGAAATATATTCAAACCATAAACAGAGGTGGAAATTCCTTGTGCTCCCTGGGATCTCCAGGCAGACTATTGTAGGTGCTTGCCACCCTGCCCCCACTCTCATCTCTATTTTTCTTCTCGCCGTGCACACACAGACATGCTGCAGCGAGCGGGAGGAAAGAGGGGAGAAAAAAAGAGGAGAGGAGGGGAGAATAGGTGCTGATACTCTGTAATTGAGGGGCAGCCCTGTCACAGTTGACCTGCAGGAGACCAGGAATAAAGCGTATTCCATTTTCTCTCTGCTATCCTGGGACTGACAGCCCGCAGAGCCCCAGGTCTGACAGACCTAACTGAGGGCTGTCACCCCCTGCCTCCCCCTCTCTCCCCCCTCTCAGCACATAACAACCATTTCTATCTCGTGTTCTCATATGTGCACACACATTTATTGGCTTCTACCTATCAGAATGTACACCGCTCTGACAAATACACGTCGCACATTCGGAGAATTTAATCAAAGACACGCCTGACAAGATTTTCACGATGCCCTTTTTATTATACTAACTTCAATTTCATCTCCCGCCTCATATATCTATTTTAAATATCTGTTATCTCAACGAGGACAGTAAAGGTTTTGCAGAAACAGAGTGAAATGACAGCACTGCCTATTTTAGAGACACCCTAATGCTTCGCTCCTTAAAAAAAACAAAGTCCCGGCGCTCAGCACCAGAAGCGCATCTCCCCAAAAAATGGGGCTGATGCAGTGACGGATAAAGCGGGTATATTTAGATCCCCAGTCCCTGCCCTTTATGTCTTCCTGATTTGTTCTAATGTGGGAGCCCTAATCCCGCGAAAGCAGATTATACATGTATTAAATTCCTTAAAATTGCAGTATTTTTAATACCACATTTGCGGCGAAAATACGCAAGCAGCTTACAAAACATAAACCTCCATAACTGTGTCTCTGCGGCAATAAAAGGGAGGGGAAATGCGAATAAAAAAGATTTTTCAAAAAGACATTGTTACACTGATGATCTTTGTAAGGAAAAAGTTAGCGAGGCAAAGACTGCTGACATGAGCCGTGTGCGTGTGTGTGTGTGTGTGTGTGTGTGCAGTTGACCTAAATTGTTGCACAAAAAACAAAAAGGTTTGCCAACTTCACTCGTGTCACTTAAATCAATAGGATATCACTTTTTTTCACAGTCTTTTGCTGCTCACAGATTTCCACGTCTCATAGAAACCCCTCGAGTGAAATAGCTCCAAATGAGAACATGAGAGTGGGCAGAAAGAACAATTCAGCAGAGTTTCTAAATCACTTTCTGCATTAACAGCTTTTGAAGTAAATTCGGATTCACAATGACCTACTAAATCAGCCATGTGGAAGACGGAGGATTACAAATAATTTAAATGGCACTTTCATGACCTGCAGAGGATTTAATAGTTGTGAGACATTAAAGAGGGAGGTCATGGATATAATCATCAGAATGAACACACACACATTCAACAACACACACTGCCTCTGTACGCCTGACCCACTGAGTGTCCTCTCAATGACAATATGGCCGCCCCCACGCGCTGTAGCTCGGCCGCCATAATGACACGATGTACCCATCTGCCCTTCAAACCAACCCGGCAGCATGAGGCTGACCTGCGTGTGTGTGCGCGCGAGTGTGCATGTGTGCGTGTGTGTCCCATCTGCCCTTTCAGCCAGGCAAGCAGCATGAAGCTGACCTCTGACCCTTAGGATTATAGTCCCACCATGTGCCAGTGAGCAGGGTGATGAGATTGACCTATGTGGGCTGTGGGCTGTGTGTGTGTGTTTGTGTGTGTGTGTGTGTGTGTGTGTGTGTGTGTGTGTGTGTGTGTGTGTGTGTGTTTGTGTGTGTGACCGACATCTGACAGATCCACCAAGGTGCACGTACAAATGAAATACGGCGTGCATTGCTCACTTCTGGATCCAGAAATCTCCTTTCTGATGAGCACGCTGTTAAATATGTTGGTTATGAAGAGTGAAGAGCCTTCAATCATTCAGTTTACATGCATGTTCAACAGAGTGTGTGTGTGTGTGTGTGTGTGTGTGTGTGTGTGTGTGTGTGTGTGTACGTTAATACAAGCACCTCTCCAGTGAGTGATCTATTGCGGGTCTGAGGACAGACAGGCGTCCTGAGCTATGACACAACCAATCATCGCAAAGCCAGCGTGATCGCCTTGGCAACCCCTGTCACCACATAGTTTATCCCGAGCATCCTCCAATCAGGCGGCACCACAGCCTTCCCAAGCCCCTCCCACATGGGTTGGGGTGGGGGGGTGCCAGCCGTTGGTGCAGAGCCTGCTGCATGAGCGGAGGCTCTAATCTAGATCCAGTGAGGAGAGGATCACTAATCCCAGATTATGGCTCTCTGGGATTAAGACATGCTGATGCACAGGTTTGCACTCACCTCCAATCCCCAAACCTCTCAATCTGCCGCTCTGCCCCCCCCCCCCTGAACCTCAAACCTGCAAAGAAGTCCATTAAAGTGGAAGCCGTGTTTGCGCCTGAAATGAGATGTCAGAGCCTCAGAGTAACCTGCTGTCTGCCTGCGCTGATGTTACAGTGTGAGTGTACACAACGATGTGTGCATGCTAGGAATCGTCCACACGTTGAAGGTTAGCGGAAATGAGAGTTTCTCCCTGACGCTGCGATCTAACTGAGCACAAGTGACAGGTACATCAGGGAAGGTAAACAAACACAAGCAGACACTCCACCTCTATGGTATAGCAAATACTACCACATGTCATACAGAATAGGAAGCAGGACAGGACAGGAAGCAGCTCGGGCGAGACGTCATGGGACTTCATGAAATGTTTCAGCCACTCATAAGAAATCCAAAGTCTGCTGACAGTGTTTTTCATTACCAAAAATGCTCTTGAGTGAACGATACAAAGTGGAAACTTTGGTACATCTGAATGTGGCACAATTCCCTCAGCCAGCGCCGTTAGATTTATAAGCGACAGTCTTCAGGATTGAAGCCCCGGCGACATGAGTTTATCATGCCGCCAAATCACTTCTGCACACAGGAGAGAGGAGATGGGAAACAAAGAGAGGAGGGGGGAAGAAAGATGGTGGCAGGGGGAAGGAATAACTGCTCAAATATTGTTCATTACAATAATTCATACATCACACGGTGACGTGTAAATTAGAACCTCGGAGTCAACACGCGCACAAATAATTAAGTTGAAATATTAATGATGAGATGTCCTCGCAAGTGTGCGGCTCATGATCAATTTGGGGTTAATGAGTCGTTTATCTCCGTCCAATCCGCTGCTCTTCCTCCGGACACTGCCATGCTGCATGCACATGGCAAGGCCCGACATATGTGAGGACAAAATGACACTCTAAACTAAATCAATTCACCTATCCTCCTGTGTTTTCTCCCGGCTGACAGCGGAGGAGGAAGTCAGCGATGTGCCACAGAGAGAGGAGATTCTGCAGGTTGTCTTTCGGACTAAAACTACAAGAGGCGAATCCCGTGACTAGCTCCTCTGCTGTTTGAAGTTGTCTTATCAGGGAAATTGCGGGCTGTCAACTGAAACCTGCAGATTTCCTCACAATGTATGACTCTTTTCTGATTTCCAGCAGGTTTCCGGCCCAAACTGGTGCGAACAGGGAGAATAAATACAATATAATCTGTTTTTATTCTCTGTGGTGGCTCATCCATCTCCATGCTGACTCAGTGGCTGCACGTGCGCGCCCCGGGCTGCATCAGAGTGTTATTGTTTGTGTGTGTGACATGCAGCTCTTTACGCCGGACAGCATCCTTTCCCATTTTTTGCTTTTTTTACTCGTTAGGGACCTTTCCTTCTGTTCTGAAGCTGATTAGTCCTGACCTGAGCAACCTAGTGCTGCTATATCCAATCAGCCTAATCACTCAAACTCTTTCCTTCCCCCTCCTTCTTGACGCTAATGGGCTTTCCCTGCTCTGGTGACTTAGCACTTAAGAGCTGGGGGGGTCACTACTTCAGTAAAACCTTGTTAAAACTTCTTAACAGCACCGCCGCTGCCCTTCGGTTCACAAGCAACTTGGGTATTTATGAAGAAATAACCATCCGTAGCTACCCTTATTTACTCATATGAGCGGTGGATAACCCAGTTGCCAGCATGCCTCCGTATGAATTTGCATCACCTCCCAAAGGGCAAGCAAATTAATGAATATTCACACTTAATCTATAGCCCACGGCAGCCGTGCATTATTCATGAGTTGTTGCTGTTTTTTTTTTTGTGGTAGCACGCGCACACGTCTCAGTTTTGTCATCACAAATCATAATTTCATTTTCTCCTCACTCCATTTTCTGCCATGTGCAAGTGAAGGCTGCAGTTGTTAAGAAGACATGCAGCAAATCACGACGCATGGAATGAGACTGACTAATGTCTTTATCACCCCACAGTTTTTAATCTAAGCACTAATATAGAGCCCTGTGCTTAAAAGAGAGATTCATGCATCTTAATGCGGGCGACAACACTCCAGATCCCTGCCTCTGGTTCTCTCTTGTCAGCGAGGACTCGGGCTGTCACTAAGCTGCAGAAGCCTCAGAGCAACAGCGCTAAAGACATCAGCGAGACAGGTGCCATCTTGAATCATTGCAGTCTGTCTACATGCAAACTAGACTTGGACTCCTGATTTGGTGCGTCTGTATGCGCCAAACCCCTATGTTTACCGTGTCAATCCCCCCCATATTTATACGCTCACACGCAAATACATCCCGACTCTGATAGCTGATCAGTCATTACCAGCAAATAACTCAGCAGCAAAATCAGAGCAGGGAAAACGGCGTTCACACACCATTGTCCGGCGAAGAGAGCGTCTAAAAGGTTTCTGTATGAGGGAAGGAGAGAGCGAGGTGACAGTTTAAAAGCCTTCCTCGACACTCAGCGAAATGGGCCTATACCTTCTTCCACACAATTGCACCGGCAAGTCAAATTGCATTAGTGATGCACAATGTTTTCACAAAAAAATAAAATCACAATAGAGCTGGAATATGGTGCATTGTGCGTTGAGTCAATGTTTGGAGGGCGTTTCTGTTTTATAGGGAAATACTGCAGGACTTTGACATCATATTTTACAACGGACTAAAATCCACACGACGGCTGCTGCATGAAGGGAGAAAAAGGGATTCAAGCAATTCAATTAAAATGTAAAAAAAGCACAGTGTGACCCTTTTAAAACCTTCCTTCCTTAAATGTCAAAACATTATTCCAACAAATGTGATCTTCTTTGTAAA